>NC_055995.1:66290516-67490516 GCF_018446385.1 Zingiber officinale
AGTTTGTTTGTATTGATGATTTTTTCATCGGTACAGGGGAGACTCTGTCGAAATTTTTCGGTAGGGTTTTCCTAGAGATTTTTAATTATACCGGTTAAGTAGAGTTAGTAGTTAAGTAACGGTCACTCTTAGAGAATAGTAGTAGTAGTAAGAAGGGTGGTCGTTACAGTTGGTATCAGAGCAGTGCTCCATTCTCCAGCATCACACACACATCAACATCATCCTTGCCGTCTCCAAGTAAGAAAGTATTTAAATTCTTTCTTTATTCTGCTTTTCTTATTATTAACTGCAGTATAGAGTACTTATTTTTTTTAAGTGCTTAAGTAAGATAGAAGATTTTGTTTCCCTTTTCTTTATCCATATATATATATGATTAGAAGGGTTAGAGAAGATATTTAGTCTTTTTCCTCTCCATATATATCAAGAGTACTTCTTGATGGACTTAGATGTGATTCCTGGTTTGCCCAAAATTATCATAATTAATTGTGATAATAGTTGTGCAGTAGCAAACTCGAAGGAACCACGAGCCCATAAGGCAAGTAAACTCATTGAGCGCAAGTACCACCCAATACGAGACATCGTAAAATGAGGAGAAGTTGTTGTCGCCAAGATTGTATCAGCAGATAACCTGGATCCTTTCACTTAGGCCCTTCAGGTGAGAGCTTTTAATGGGCATGTTGAGGGGATGAGAATCAGATGTATGGCAATATAGTCTTTTAGTATAAGTGGGAGATTATTAGTATATATACTAAAAGCCTAACTTTTTTGTATGAACATTTATTTTAAAATGAGAATTACATTGGTCAAATGTCTGCATTTAGTAAAATGCAGTTGTCTATTTAATTTATATTGTAGATAACATGATGTGTGGTGTCACACATAAGATCATGTTATCAGTTCCTTATAAATTATAAATAGTAGCTCACAACCAAGATGGATTGGGACAAACCATTGGAATGGTTGTAGTATAATTTGATATTAGTTTATCTTGACTATAAAATTTCACTAGTACACTATGTGTGTATTGAACAGGACCATTTGAGGTTGTTCCTTTTATACTAACTGCATAAAAGAACATAACCTCTGTTATTATGGATGTGCGTACTCTTAATCCCGATATAATAACAAGCACATATACTTAGCATTTATATCTTTAATTTATCAATGGATGAGATTTATTCGTTAAATCAATAGGCCCGAAAAGTTGGGAAATAATATTATTTATATGGTGTGTTGTTGATTATAGAAGGAAATTGTGTCCTAGTTATCTAGGTTGATGATGTCCCCTTGAGGAGCTCATAAGCATTGTCATGTAAACCTTGCAAGTGGACTTAGTCCGACATGACAATGAAGTTGAGTGGTACTACTCTTGGAGCTAGATATTAATTAAGTGAGCTGTCAGTAACTCATTTAATTAATGGACATTCGATATCTTAATCACAGAGAGATTAATGTGCACATAATAAGAAGAAGCCCAAAATGTAATATGGGATTGGTGCGGTAGTTCAATAATAACTCTTTAGTGGTATGAATTATTATTGATGAACTTGAGTTGGGTGTTCGGGTCGAACACAGGAAGTTCAAGCTCATCGGGAGGCCAAAACCAATTCCTCCTCTCAGTCCCTGCTGTAGCCTCTATAAAGCCTCGCGTTCACCCGTTTTGATTTTCCTTTTTACCCAAATGAGGGGCCGGTCACATCCTTGCTTGGTGCCCAAGCAAGGGGTTGGCCAAGCCCTCTTGGTACCCAAGATGTGGGTCAGCCAAGCCATGCTTGGTGCCCAAGCATGGGGCCGGCCATACAAGTAGAGAAAAAGGAAGTTTTGTTGAAAACAAAATTTTGTTAAAATCTTTCCTTTTTTGTAGTTAACTACAATGGTTAAAAGAGAGATTTTAATTTTGTTAAAATATTTCCTTTTTTATAGTTATCTACAATGGTTAAAAGAGAGATTTTAGTTATGTTAAAATCTTTCCTTTATTGTAACCAACAATTATATGAATAAAAGGAAGATTTTGTTTAAAACAAAATTTTGTTATAATCTTTCCTTTTATAGTTATTTACAATGGTTTAAAAGAGAGATTTTAATTTTGTTAACATCTTTCCTTTTTTGTAACCATCTACAATAGCAAATAAAAGGAAATTTTATTAAAAACTTTCCTTATTAGCCGCTAGCAAAGATTATAAAAGAGGAGGGAGGTGCCCAAAAAATAATACAACTAAGGCTCCTCTTCTAATTTCTTGTGGTCAACTCTTCCCTCTTTTCCCTTTCCTCTTCATAAGGGCCGCGCGGCACTTGGAGAAGGACCTTCACCTTGTGGCTTGTTGCTTTGAGGAGAAGAAGAAGAAGGAGGAGGAGGCCTCTTCACTTTGTATTCTTTGGTGGCCAAAAGCTTGGAAAAGAAGGAGAAGGTCGAGTGTCTTCGTCTTGGTAGATCGTCACCCACACAATGTCCAAGAGGAGGAGAGGAATACAACAGAAGATCAAGAGGTCTTTAAGATACAAACAAAGGTATAACTAGTTAATTTATTCCACAGTGAAACTAGTTTAGTTTTTTTTTATATGGATCATGAAATACCAACACAAGAGGCTATCAATTTTGTCTATCGATTTTTTGTTTCGATTTTGTGTTTCTATTGTGGTCTCTATAGTTAAACCTAAGGTTACCGTAAGAAGTTTAAATATTCAATTTCTTTGAAAGGCTTTGTCTAGGAAGTGGTGGATGATCCCATACCCAAGAAGGACAAGTGCCTCACCATGTTTAACCTGGAAGCCAATATTTGAAATAGATATTTAATCAACTTCTGTAATATGGTTTAACTTTTGAAGAGCACATGGGTTGAACTTGGAGTAAAAATGTTAAGTTCCGTTTTCAATCCAAGTTTAACTTCTGAAGAACAACTAGGATTAAAAATGTTAAGTTTCGTTTGCAATCCAAGTTTAACTTCTGTAGAGCACATGGGCTGCTAGGAAAAGTTCTATTCTTGTACAAATTTTTGAACAAAGGAAACAGAACAAAATTCCAAGTAGCACTCAACAGGCTCCCCTAGATCATAGCCTCGATAAAGTCTATCAAGGTAATGAATTTGATCCTTGGGGATCCAATATTAATCAAGTCCAACTTTATTAGTTAGGTTAGACTTTGGGACCTATGCTTGGACTAAGTTTCTATTTGAGCATTTTACTAAAGACAAATAAGATCTAAATTTATGTTTAGCCTTATATCAAAGTTCAGATTGATTGTATACAACTCTTTATTTTCCAAGAATTAGGTTAAGATTCTTGGAACCCAAAGTAAACTGTTCCAATGAGTCTTTGAGGTCTTTGACTTCAGTTTTTAAATTGAAATTCTCTTCCTAAACTTGCTCAGTCAAAGAACTCAAGTTAGTCACTTCCTTAAGGTCTGTTACTTCCTTTTAGAGTGACTTGACCTAGACGTTGGATTTGACCAGCTTTCTTAATAAATATGAAACTAAATTTTTTAAGTCATCTATCTGGGTACTTGAAATTAGGGAACTTACAATGCTGTTTGTCCCTTCGAAAATGGATATGGATCTGTGGCTTCTCTTGGACTCGGTTTCTAATTCCCTCTTGGTTACAAACTTGGAGTCAGTTGCGGCAACGTCTGCTTGTACCGGTAGAGCGAGGAAGCTTGTTTGCTTGTGTTTTTCTTCGTCCAACTCTTCCGATGACTTGGACCATGTTGCCTTCAACGCTTTCCTTTTTCCTTGCTTCTGGTTTGGACAGTCAGGCTTGTAGTGTCCTTTTTGGTTGTAGCTGTAGCAGATAACTCCAGACTTGGTCTTCGAGTTCGATTGAGTCACCTTCTTCTTCTTGAGTGCTTTCTGAACTAGTTTGATTAGTTCAATGGTGATATCATCTTTGAGATCCATTCATCTTCAGATTCGGGTTCATTTCGGTACTTGATTTTTGGTTCTCTCATTCTGCTTGTACCTAGAATCAAAGTAATACCTTTCTCACCTGGCAATGTATTAGTCTGCTCACCTTTCTCACCTGGCAATGTATTAGTCTGCTCGTGTAACTCAAATTCTGAAAATAATTCATCTAATCTAATTGTTGAGAGATCCTTGGATACCTTGTAAGCATCTACCATTGATGCCCATAATGGATTCCTCGGAAAAGCATTTAGTGCATACCTTATGACACCACTATTCTCCACCTTTTGACCGATTGCGTGGAGGCCGTTGAGAAGGTCTTGGATGCGTGCGTGTAGTTGACTCACAGATTCGCCATCCTGCATTTTTATATTGTAAAGTTTATTTAATATCAAATCATGCTTGCTTACCTTGGTGACTGAGGTTCCCTCGTGCAGCTCGATCAACTTCTCCCATAGTTCTTTTGCGCTTTTAAAGGGGTCGACTCGGTTCAATTCTTATTTGGTTAGGTCACATTGGAGAGTGCATGTTGCTTTGGCATTGGCCTTAATTTTCTTCATCAAGGTTGTGTCCCAGTTCTGGCATAATACTGGCTTTCCAGCACCGTCAAGTGGGAGTTTGAGACCAGTTTGGATGATTATCTACATCTTGACTTGCATCTGGAGGTGGTACTCCATTTGGCTCTTCTAGTAGCCGAAGTCTTTGCCGGAGAAGAGGGGAGGGCGTGCAGTGCTATACCCTTCTTTGTGGGCTATTAAAGAGGAATCTCACACAAAAAAAAACAATAACAAATGTTTCAAGACTTGGTCTAGGATTAGTAGTGCAGGAGAAAAATAAAATAGCAATTCACTAATTTTGAAAAAAAATAATAAAATATTAATAAAAAATATTATTTCAAATTTTGTTAAGTGCGATATTTTATCGATATTAACCAATGGTGAAAAGATGAAAATTAATTTTTCAAAAATAGTTTTGGAGGGAAAAAATGAAAGGCGTAAGGATTTATTTTGAATACAAACGATATCTATTTTTCTTTCAAAAAAAGGAACCCCCCCTTGCTCGATTGGTGGTTTCACCAATTTAGAGCGGCCTTACTCTGATACCAATTGTAGAACGTAAAGTGCTAGAGGGGGGGGGGGAGTTGAATAGCGCTCATGCCTAATTCGTTCGTTTTAAAACAATTGAGTAAAAACGCAGCGGATAGTGAAAAAATAGAGACAAGAGAAAACACATCAAGATTTACTTAGTTCGGAGCCTGTGATGATTCCTACTCTAAGGCCCGCACGTGAGAGTTCTTTCGATGGACAATCACTAATTAATTGAAGGCTACAAGAAGATTTACAGTTGAAGTACAAGTAACTTGAAATACAACAATACCGAAGACTTGGAGAGTTAAATCCTTAGCACAATCATCGTCAGGGCAACTTTCGAGCGTTAAGGAAGCATTTTCTGAGCAGCTCGAAGAAGCGAAACTTGTTCGGAATGTTGTTCGTGATCTTGTTGTGAAACTCCTGGTTGAAGCTTGCTTTTAAAGACTATTCCGGGCGCCTGGAACTCCTCCGGGCACCTGGAACACGTGGTTCGGCCAATCAGCGCATGCCGCATCAGCTTGCAGATAACTTTTGAGTTTCGGGCGCCTAGACAGACTCCGGGCGCCCGGACCATCTTTTTCCAGCCCCTTATTTTCTGTAAAATAAAGTTAGTCCAAGCAAAAAATAATATATATAATATGAGATTTGACAACCTCTGACTGTCTAGTTCTGACTTTGAGTTTCGTCGAAACTTTAGGTCGAACCGACGCCTACGGTGTTAGAGTGTATACTAAAAGTCTAGCTTTTTGTATAAACAATTTTTTTTGAAATAAGAATCATGTTGGTCAAATATCTACATTTATGATAAGTGTAGTTGTCCATTTAATTTATATTATAAATAACATGGTGTGAGGAGACACACAGAAGATCATGTTATCAATTCCTTATAAATTATAAATAGTTGCTCACAACCAAGATGGAATGGGACAAACCATTGGAATGGTTGTAGTATAATTTGGTATTAGTTTATCTTGACTATAAAATTATACTAGTACACTCTGAGTGTATTGAGCAAGACCATTTGAGGTAGTTTCTTTTTAAACTGACTATAAAAAAGAACAAAACCTTTATTATTATGGAAGTGTGTACTCTTAATCATAATATAATAACAAGCACATATACTTAATATTTATTTCTTTAATTTATCAAAGGGTGAGATTTAGTTCGATAAATCAATAGGCCCGATAAATTGGGAAATGATATTATTTATATGGTGTGTTGTTGATTATAGAATGAAACTGTGTCCTAGTAATCTAGGTTGATGATGTCCCCTTGAGAGCTCATAAGGATTGTTATGTAAACTCTGCAGGTGGACTTAGTCCGACATGACAATAAGGTTGAGTGGTACTATTCTTAGAGCTAAGATATTAATTAAGTTGTTAGTAACTCGTTTAATTAGTGGACATTCAATATCTTAAACACAGGGAGACTAACACACTCATGATAAGAAGGAGTCCATATTGTAATATGAGATTGGTGCGGTAGTGCAATAATAACTCTTTAGTGGAATGAGATATTATTGATGAACTTGAGTTGGGTGTTCGGGGCGAACACGGGAAGCTCAAGCTCATCGGGAGACCAAAACCAATTCCTCCTTTCGGTCCCTATTGTAGCCTCTTATTTGTAAAGCTTTATATCCACTTAGAGCCAAGCTTCTTACCCATCTCTTTATGGCTGGTTAAGCCAAGCTTGGAGCCCAAGCTATGGCCGACCAAGCCAAAGGATTGAGTCGTATCTTGCATTTTACTGTTGACCACTTGCGACATCATGATGATGTGTCCCTTTCACTCATTTTTACTGTATGCTTCTGTTATAGATTAGATATAGATATGAGTTTACATATTTTTCATGTCATTCTTTACTAATTAGCTAGACTCATCACTAGTAGATGGGTTCACATGCCCTAATGCCACATCTTGACCACATACATTGCCTCTTTAGGTATTGATGTCACCAGAGGTGATGTCAAATCCCTGACTGAGTTTGACATGGTAGGATCTAGGAACTTTTCTTTAGGTAGTATTCATACAAATGATGAGGGTATCTTGTCTTGGAGGAGGGGGGCCTAGCACCAGCTTGACTTGGACGTCGAGCCATAACCAAATGCCGAGGGGGAGGAGGCAGGGGTGGATGAGTTCATGGTTGCGCTTTTTGGCGATCCCCCTATAACACGTCTCACCCCTCGCACTCTAGCCGACCGAGTTACCGGCCTTGAGTCAGTTGTGACTAGCCTTCGACAGGATGTCACCGATCTTTGACGGGACATACGGCAAGATATTTCTGATCTTGGACGGGACATGCGGTAGGATGTCTCCGATCTTCGACCAGACCTATCTAGCTCTCGTGACGATGACCGACTCGTCACACTGAGCTGATAGAGGTGTTACGGTCTCTAGATTCTGGACCACCCTCCTCATCATCATAGTAGATTAGGTTATTATTGTCTACTTGTATTTGCCTTGATTATTGTTACTATGCATTGTACATTTTTGACTTACTATTTACAGTCAGTTTTCTCAGTTTATTTGTTACAATTAGAAATGTGCTTAATAGACTATGTAAGATATCAAAAAATTTAAATAAATAGGGTTATTTGAGAAATAGCCTTATAAATTTTTTTTGAAATTTTTAGAAATTTTTTGGAAAATTTTCGGAGCTCGTACGACAAGTTTTGAGGGGACGAATTGACGGGTTCAGATTAAGCATGTTTGGGATACCCGAGGAAAATTTTTAATATATAAATACTTGCCTTTTCTTTTTCTCCCCTAAACGCCGATCCTTTTTCCCCAACCCATCGCGATCCCGACCTCCTCTCTTCCTTCTATGTTCTCTCTCGGAAACGAGCGATGTCGACGGGAGCGAGGCTCCAGCTCCAGCGATCTTTCTCCACCGGCATTGATGTCCATTGAGCTTAGATCCGGCCGGTGCTTTTCCTCTCTGGATCATCATCGAATCGCGTCTCCTCGCAACCTCGTCTCACTGCCATCGTTGATCACCGGCGCAGATCGAGTCTCGGAGCATAGAGGTGAGGAGATAGCTTCACCCAGATCTTACGACGCCCTCTCTGATTTCTTTCTACCCATCAACGTTGGCAAGCGACAGCGGCGGTCGACCATCTCCACCCTAATCGGTTCCGTTGGAGAGGAATTAGGGTTGTCGCTGATCTTGGAGGTAAGTTTGGTTGGAATTTGGTTATTGTTTGACTAGTGATCTCCATCCTTGATCTGATCCGTATCTCCACTCTTGATCTCATCTTGAACCGAACAGTATACTGGAATCCAATAGAGAGGTGCTTGCTCTGTGGTGTTCTCTGGTCCAACAACTCCCCTTGTTGCCAACAGCAACGATCTTGGCTGAGGATCATCTGTAGGGGGCAGTGAGGTGAAGTTGAGTGCGGTGGATCAACAATCACAGCAGGTAAGCATCTGTACAGTGATGAATCTTGGGTCTTCTTAGCAGTGAGCTACTTAGATTAGGTTTTTCAATTAGGTCATCTTGTTGATCCTTTTCTTGATCCAGTTAGGGTAGGTAATTTTCAGTAATGAGTTGATGTGTTATATGGATTAAGCTTTGCTTAGATGTAGATCATGGTTGGATTTAATTATTTTAGATGGATGATTATGTGTAGATTGATTAGGTTTATGTGTTGAATTAGGTGTGATTTGGATTATGATTAGTTAGGGTTAATGACTAGATTGATTTAAGTTTAGATTTCTAATCTAATTGGTGATTAGGGATTAGATAACTAACCCTAATTAACCATTAGATTTAATTAGGTAGATTGAAGTTGTGTTGATTAGGGGTTTGCCCTAATTTAATTTTAGGAATTTTATTTAGCTATTCATTTGGATTTAGTTAAATAAAATATATATATTGTTTGAAGCAGGACTCTGATTCGAGATGGGTGTCTCGACTTTAGATTGCTTGATTGGACCTTTTATTTGAGGCGGGAACCCTTTGACTTATCTTTTTGATATTGTCTTATGATATGTTTAGTATATATATAACTAGTGGTAATTGGTAGATTTATCACTTCCCTGATTATAGTTTATTCGATACTTGTTGCATGCTTCTACTGTTAGCTGCTATACATTAGACGTGTATGCTCTTATCTTCTGTCATGTGTATCTATGTTCATAGAGATAGATTTATTTAGTGCTTCTGTATATTGGATTAATTGCTAGACATATTGGATATGTGATCTTGGATTCATGTTTCTTATATCATTGTTATATATGCGTTTATCTTTCTGGCATATATATATAGATGAGGATATGTTCAGGTATGACATACTGTACCATCATGAACCATCCCGCATGATTGCATGCTGGGCGATTGACAACTCCATTATTGTTGAGCTCGTTGGCCGGCTATATGGGTCTGCACACAACGTGACCACTACATGGGTAGTGGCACAGCACCCAGGGTGTGTATAGCAGTTACTCTGGTAGGCTCCACTGGTCCGCTCATGGGTAGTGTGACTGCAGCATGGTAGCTGGCAGAGATCCCTCCCCGTTATCGCATACCGGGAGATGAGAGCATTGTGCTCCCTCACTATGTTTGAGGTAGGAGGATAGGTGTACTCCGACAGCATCCCGTCCACTGGATCACTCTTCAGGAGTAGTGATGGCAGAGTGCATGGTTGTCATAGCCCTACCCACTCGGTCTCACCATCGCATGTGAGATGGCTGACTGGCGTCAAGGGTGACCATGTCATATTGCATCATATGCACAGATTGCATTTATTGTGATTGTTGCATATTGGATGATGCATTTTGGTGACTGCATATGATTGACATGCATACATGATACATACTTATTTGCTCTGACTATCTTTATCTGTGTATGTTCACAGTCGATTGCTCAAGACTCGTAGGTGAGTACAGTTTATTTCAGTTATGCATATCTTATTATTCTTACAGTAGACTGTATTACATGCTTATTATTGGTTACTGTAGTTTATTCAGTTATGCATACTTGCTATATTGTTTAGGAGACTATACTATAGGTTATTGCTGGTAGTTATATGTTATTGTACATATCTATTGGTTACCTACTGAGTTCTTTGGACTCACACCGTTACATTACTACTTTTCAGGTTGAGGCCGTCAGGAGATTCCAGTCGCTAGCCCCCTTGTTGCGAGGACTTTCAGTTGCCGAGTTTTGTTTTTGTTACTATGTCTTTATACACTTGTGATGTGGGTTCTTGTATTGTGGACTTTATGATGAACTTTTGGGTTTGCTACTCTTGTTTTCCGCTGCGAATGTTTTCATTACTTTGTGGATTTCATTTCTTCATTTTAGTATAGTAGGATTTACATATATCTGCGATGATTCCTTTATCGTCTTTTCTTTTAGTAATTTTTGTTGTCAGCCTGAGGCTGTATATTAAACTGCATGGATTGATTATATAAAATGTGTGGTTTGTCTATTATTTGTATTGTATTGTTCCGGTCATGTGGACCGAAGTATGGATATATGTATCTCAGGATTCATATTGTTACCCATACAGGGGAGATGCTGTCAAAATTTTATCGGCAGGGACTACTTGGGGCGTGACAAATCTTTTGGTATCAGAGCAGGTCTACGATGCCTGTTTGATGTGTTATGGATTTTCGAATTAATTTGATACCAATATTTATTTGGTATCAGAGCGGGTTACGATACTTGCGATGCATTCTGGACTTCCGAGATTTAATCTGATACTAACTTATTTGGTATCAGAGCTAGGCTCTGATTTTGGATTTTTGTGTTCTGGAGTTTATGAGCGTATCTGGGTATTTCGGATTGTACGGATTTCCGTTGATTTTTTGATTTGGAATTCCGAGGTATATTTTGACGAGGTTCTATTTGGGGGACTAAGCAGTGACAGGACATCTCTAGATGATAAATAGGTAAATTTAGGTAAATTTATAGTTCTCATACCTGTAGTGATATCTGGGTAATATTTTGTTTATAGATATGACCCATACACATATTCCAGTACCGAGACGTGGCTGACCATGTAAGAGGGCGATAGATTCTCCGAAGACAGAGTCTCCAGAGAGATCTGCTGGGGTCAACCATGTCCGTCAGGGACATACTCCTCAGGGTATTGTGAGCACCGTCAGGTTATCAGACCCCGACGGTTCCGACTTCAGAGGTACCTACCTCGACAGTACCACCAGTGGTACCACCATCGACATATCCGGCGCCTTCCCCATCAGCAATATCTGTGTCATACCCGGCACCCCCTCTAGCCGTGTCTACTATGGCGTACTCGGTACCAAAGATACCTATGCTAGTTACTACATACTCGGCACCCGTACCAGCAGTACCGGTTGTTTCTTACTCGGTACCGCTCATCGTACCTTCAGTCGCCCCACTTATGTCTATTCTATACTTTCACCAGCAGTACCTACCCCGATTTATGCGGTAGCACCAGGGATTCCTCTTCTGACCTATCCAGCAGTACCACCCATAGGATCAACCCCAGTGGTTCTGCCCAGTTCTGCAGTGATCCCTACTAATATGGTTGTGGCACGAGCACGGATCCCAGCCTTGGCAGAGTCGGTGAAAAGTCAATTCACATTGTTCCATGGGGAGATTGATCCGAGTATAGCTCAGTCTTGGATAGAGACTATGGAGCAGACATTCTTTTATATGGCTTGCTCCGAGTGGGAGAAGGTTGAGCTGGCTGCTTTCCACCTATAAGAAGGGGCAGAAATCTGGTGGGGCACGCAGCGCTCGATTATAAGCGAGCAGCATATTACATGGGCGAGATTTAGGGAAGCATTTGAGAGTCAGTATTTTTCCCGTGCGTATCAGAAGATACGTCGGCAGGATTTTCTAAGTCTTCAGTAGAATAACTGCTCAGTAATGGAATACAATGTTGAATTTAATCGGTTGGCCAGATTTTGTCCTGAGTTGGTTGTCGAGGACAGATCTCGTATGCTTCAGTTTGTCTAGGGACTGGACGGACATTTTCAGGTGAAGATTGTTGGTTTTGGTCATTCATCATACACAAAGTCACTAGATAGAGCTCTTATGATTGAGTCAACTCAGCAAAGAGTGAATGCTGATAAGAAAAGAAAGCAGATAGATCGGACTTCCGGATAGATCTAGCAGTCACAGGCCACTGGGCAGCAGCAGAGTGGTCGCACTCCGTCGGGTCAGGGTACTTCTGGGGCATCTGACCGACCTCAGGAGTCTGGACGATCTTCATCAGGACGTTCCCGATCTGCTCAGCAGAACCGAAAATAGTCCATCAGTGACCCTCACTGCACCAGATGCGGATCCTGAGATCACATCACCTCTGCATGCTCCCTGGGACAGTCAGTTTGCTATTATTGCAAACTTCTTGGGGATATGAGCCGGGACTGTTTGCTGAAGGCTCAGCATGTATCTTTTGGGATCTCTATTCTAAGAAGACAGTTCGATCAGTCAGGTACTCAGCAAGGCGAGCCGAAAGCCCAATCTTTGCATCGTCAGCAGCAGACATCTCCCCCTGCAGCTGCATATGACATGCATGGGCAGGAGCATTCCGATGTCCTTATGGAGTCCCAGAGTTCTATTTCGGGATCTCAGTATCTAACACAAGGGCAGTATCAGTTACAGCCTCAGCCATTGGTACAGTATCAGTTGCAGGCCCAACCACTGGTTCAGTACTTACTGCAACCCATCTCTGGCTCAGTATCCAGTACCGACTCAGAGATAGGCTCAAGCTCAAACTCAGTAGCCTTTGGCAGTGCTACCACCTCTACCTCCGCCAGATACTGGATGAGTTAAGCTCCTTATAGTATGCCACCGAAAGAGTTGGATGAACTAAAGGTTCAACTCCAGGAGTTATTAGATAGGGGATTCATTCTCCCTAGTGTATCTCCGTGGGGTTCTCCGATATTATTCGTCAAGAAAAAGGATGGTATTCTGAGGTTGTGCATCGATTATAGGCAGCTGAATGCAGTGACTGTCAGAAATAAGTACCCCTTGCCACGGATTGATGATTTGTTTGATCAGCTCAGAGATACATCAGTGTATTCTAAGATTGATCTGAAATCCGGATATCATCAGCTAAGAGTCAAAGATTCTGATATTCAGAAGACAACATTCCGCACCAGATATGGACATTACGAGTTTTTGGTAATGCCATTTGGGCTTACCAATGCTCCCGCAGTATTTATGGATCTGATGAATCGTATCTTTCTAGAGTATCTAGATCAGTTTGTTATCATGTTTATTGATGACATATTGATCTATTCGCGTTCCGAGGAGGAACATGCGCAACATCTTTGTATAGTCTTGGAGACTCTATGACGACATCATCTGTATGTGAAGTTGAGCAAGTGTGCTTTTTGGCTATCCTCAGTTGGTTTCCTGGGACACGTGGTTTTAAGCCGAGGTATTTCGGTAGATTCTTAGAAGATCGAGGCTATCACCAGCTGGGAGCAGCCGAAGTCAGTCCAGGAGATCCGTAGTTTCTTGGGATTGGCTGGATATTACAGATAATTTGTTGAGGGTTTTTCTTACATTGCTATGCCGTTGACACATCTGACCAGGAAAGGAGTGAAATTCACTTTGTCAGAAGCCTGCGAGGCCAATTTTCAGGAGCTGAAGCGGAGATTAGTATCGACACCAGTTTTAGTATTACCTTCCAGAGAGGACGGATTCATACTTTACACAGACGCATCTCTACATGGCTTGGGCGCTGTTCTGATGCAGCACAACAGGGTAGTCTCCTATGTTTTTTATCAGTTGAAGGAGCATGAGAAGAATTACCTAGTACATGATTTAGAACTAGCTGCTATTATCTTTGCTTTGAAGATTTAGCGACATCATCTTTATGGTATTACTTTTTAGATTCTTACTGATCATAAGAGTCTCAAATATATTTTCACAAAGAAGGAACTCAATCTTCGACAGAGGAGATGGATGGAGTTCCTGAAGGATTATGATTATACTATTAGCTACCACCCGAGAAAAGTTAATATGATTGCCGATGTACTTAGCAGGAAGTCCAGAGGGACTTTAGCTTGCCACCGAGTTATAGTCACGAACTTGATTCAAGGTTTCTCCGAGTTGGGCCTTGAGGAATAGGGACGAACAGAGCAGGGTATTCTTGATTCAAGGTTCCTCATCAATTAGGATGAGGATTTGAGAGGCCTAGGCCAAAGATCAACATTTATAGTTCATTGGCAGTCAGATAGCTTCTAGGCAGCAGACCGAGTTTATATGAGATGACGAGGGTATTATTTATTTCTGAGGCAGATTATGTCTGCCTCAGTCTCACCTGGTCATGGAGGAGTTACTTCAGGAGGCTCATCGTTCTAGATTTGCTATCCACCCAGGTGGAACCCGTATGTATCGCGATTTGAGGCGTTCCTATTGGTGGAATGGTATGAAGAAAGACATCGCGGAGTTTGTAGCTAGATGTCTTGTTTGTCAGCAGGTGAAAGCTGAGCACCAGAGACCTGCTGGATTACTTTAGAGGATCCCTATTCTAGAGTGGAAATGGGAGCATATTACTATAGATTTTGTGGTAGGATTGCCTAGGACCCGACAAGGCCATGATGTGATTTGGGTAATCGTTGACCGATTAACCAAATCCGCACACTTTTTAGCGATCCGAAAGACTGATTCTCTGGATCGATTAGTAGAGCTATATTGTCGAGAGGTTATCAGATTGCATGGTGTTCCTTTGAGCATTATATCGGATAGAGACCCACGATTCATGTCCCGATTCTGGCAGAGTCTGCAGCAGGCCTTGGGTACACAACTCCGTTTCAGTACGACATTCCATCCGTAGACAGATGGGCAGTCAGAGGTATCGTCCGATTTGGTGGACAAGTATATCCTCGAGGCGTGACAACATGGATCCCCTCTCGGGCACCTGGACTATGCTGATATGGTGAGACTCGTTGAAACTTTATCCTAGAAGTTTATCCATGTCTGAGCGCCCAAACCCCCTCTAGGCTCCTGGACCGCTGACATGGGTCGGCTAGTCGTTGCGCTTCAACATAGCGTGATGATGAGATTTTGCTTGTCTAGGTGCCTGGACCAACTCCGAGTGCCTGGACCGCCCAGGTACCAGGCCCGGCACCGGCCAGGGGGTGCTCCCTCGTTGAAGCTTACTCGGGCACCTAGAGGAACTCCGGGCGCCGAGAGCCCTTCTAGGTGCTTGGACCACCTTTTTCCAACTTTTGTCTTTCTACAAAAAAAAAAAGTTAGTCCATGCAACAGTGTATACATAAAGAATAATCTTGATAACCTCGAGACTATCCAGTCATGACTTTGATTTTTGTTGAAACTCTAGGTCGGACCGACGTCTATTGTTCCCTCTCCGAGGAACGCATCCTCACCTACTCCTCTTAGGAGAATTTACCTTTTGCAAAACTAGTTCTCCTGACCATTGATGTTGGACCGCGTTGGCCAGCTAGAAGGGGGGTTGAATAGCCCTGCAAATACAAAAAAGAGACCCTTCTCGAACTTTCAAAAGAACACTTTCATAAATAAAGTAAACAAATAAAACATGAAAGAAGAGGCAAAGGGGTTTTACTTAGTTACAACCGGGGAAGTTGTTAATCCAAGGAATTTGAAGCACACTAATTATTTCCTTCAGGCAGAGAAGCTTCTTATAGCATTTAAGCACAGAAAATAAAGAAGCTAAACTACAAATGAAGCACACAAGTGTTGGAAATGCTAATTGCTTGTCTGTTTTCTAGCTTCTGGACCAAGCTGTATTTATAGCCTTGGTCGGGGCGCTTGGAAGGGGATAAAATTTTATCCCTTTTGCACAGAACGTGATTTGACCGTGATCTGGATAAAAACTCGATCGGGCACCCGGAAGGGATCCGGGCACCCCAAACTGTTCCGGGCGCCCCGGGTGGGGAAAGTCAACCTCATTGACTTTTTCAGCCTGGGTCTTCTGCTCCAGCTCCGTTCGCCTCGGTTTGGGTCTTCCGCTGGCTTGGGTAATCTTGGCCATCCGGAATAGGGCTCACCTGAATCCAACTTCAGGTCTTCTCGACCAGGCTTCCGCTCCGGCTTCTAGTCCCTCAGAATCATCGCGTGCTTCCTTCTCGTCCACTAGTGTATTCATCCGCAGCTCTTCGTCCCTCGATCGCACCCCGTTCCGACCTTCTCGCTAGCTGCGTCTCTTGCTCCTCGAGCAGTCTTCAACTTCGGCTTCTCGTCCCTCGAAAACACCGCACACTTCCTTCTCGTCAGTCGGTACACTATTCCGCGGCGCAAACAGACTCTCCCATGCCGTCCCTCTCGCTAGCTGCGTCTTCTGCTTGACTCCTTGTGCTCCTAAGCTCTTGCACACTTAGACACAAGGTAAAATACCACACGACCTAACTTAACTTTTTGATCACATCAAAACAACCTTGGGGTACCAACAATCTCCCCCTTTTTGATGTGAGCAATCCAAGTTAAGCTAGGGTAACTAGCATAAATTAAAAGTAATTAAATTTTGCAATGAAAGTGCAAAAAGATAAAAAATTTAATTTTGATGCTACTTCCACTACTTCCCCCTAGAATTAATATTACCTTCTCCCCCTTTGATCACATAAAAAATAAGGTTCCAAGAAAAAATCTAAGGGTTAATCCTTTGAAATAAGCAAAGTATATTTATATGAAATACTTTGAAAGATAGAAACCAAAAGAATTTTCGTATAGCTTTTTTAATTCAATTTTTGAGATCTAAAAAAATAGAGCATGCATTTTCAAGATTTATCACAAATTGCATTTTAGATAAGCAAACAAAAAAAAAAATTTAAAAAAAATCCTTCGCAGGGATAACTCAAACGAAATTTTCATTGTTTAACAATTTGAAAAAAGAATAATACTAGCTTATTATTATTATTATTATATTTTTTTATTTAAACAAAATTCGTTCTTAAGTTATTGTCATTTCTTTAATATCATTATGATATCTAAATTTCCATTTTAGTCTATCGTAATTTCTCAAACCATAATTTTTCAAATTTGAAGCAGAAAATATTGAGCATGCAGAAAATTATATTTTTTCCCTTATCATATTATTTTCTATTGTTAGTTTGTCGAGATTCTTTAATCGATAAGCTGTTGCTTGAGTTTCTTTTAACTCACTATTCTTAGTAAATAATTTTTTAGAATTTAATTCTTTTAACTCACTATTTTCGACAACGTTTCTAATTCGCAAAAATCTTCCGGCAACATTTTGATTGACTTAATTAATTGGTCAGGAGGTGAAGACCATACATGACTTACCTTGTCGGCTTTTGGTTTTCCACTTGTCAAGTTGTTATCTTACGAAGACTCTCCCCCTTCATCGATGCTCATCTGGGATGAGCTTTCTGTGCCCTCGGGATGGAATTCGGTTGTTAGGGCCGTCCCGACAGTTTCCTCGATCTCGGACTCTTCTGATTGTAACTTGGTGTCCATCAAGGAGTTTGATTTGACCTCCACTTGTTCTTCGTAGAGCTTCAAGAACTTTTACCAAAGTTCTTTTGTACTTTTGTATTTTCCGGCTCTGTCAAGATCCTTTGGCAAGTAGTACGCTCAAAAGACTGGACTCAGCCTTACCATTTACCATAACCTCGTTACGTTGCTCGTCAGTCCACTGATGCTCCTCAAGTTCTTCTCCTTCTTTCCTTTTGGGCATTTCAAAACCATATTTCATTGTTAGACACATATTAAAGTCAGTTTTAAAATAAACCTGCATTCGTCGCATCCAAAAAGTGAACTCCCCCACGAAAGTTAGTGGGTAGATGTTAGCTCCGGCCATCTCGTTGCTTCAGTCGGCGGTTAGTCCTTTTGAGGCGTCCTTGTTCTGATACCACTTGTTGAACCGCATTAGCCGGCTAGAAAGGGGGTTGAATAGCCTTGCAAATACAAAAAAGAGACCCTTCTCGAACTTTCAAAAGAACGCTTGCATAAATAAAGTAAACAAATAAAATAGGAAAGAAGAGGTAAAGGGGTTTTACTCGGTTACAACTGGGGAGGTTGTTAATCCAAGGAAGTTGAAGCACACTAACTATCTCCTTCTAGAGAAGAAGCCTCTTACAGCATTTAAGTACAGAAAATAAAGAAGCTAAACTACAAATGAAGCGCACAAGTGTTGGAAATGCTAATTGCTTGTTTGTTTTCTAGCTTCTGGACCAAGGCTGTATTTATAACCTTGGTCGGGGCGCCTGGAAGGGTTTCAGGTGCCTGGAAGGGGATAAAATTTTATCCCTTTTGTATGGATCGTCGTTTGACTGCGATCTGGATAAAAACTTGGTCCGGGAGCTCGGAAGAGATTCGGGCGCCCCGGACTGTTCCGGGAGCCCGGAAGAGATCCGGGCGCCCCGGACTGTTCCGGGAGCCCGGAAGAGATCCGGGCGCCCCGGACTGTTCTGGGCACCCCGGGTGGGGAAAGTCAACCTTGTTGACTTTTTCAGCCTTGGTCTTCTTCTTCGGCTCCGTTCGTCTCGATCTGGGTCTTCCGCTCGCTTGGGTGATCTCGACCATTCGGAATAGGGCTCACCCGAATCCAACTTCCGGCTTTCTCAAGCAGGCTTCCACTCCGGCTTCTCATCCCTCGGAATTGTTGCGTGCTTCCTTCTCTTCCACCAGCATACTCATCCGCAGCTCTTCATCCCTCGGTCGCACCCCGTGCCAACCTTCTCTCTAGCTGCATCTCATGTTCCTCGAGCAGTCTTCCTCTCTGGCTTCTCGTCCCTCGGAAACACCACAGGCTTCCTTCTCGTCCACCAGTGTACTCTTCCGCAACGCCTCGTCCCTCAGATGCTCTCTCTCGTGTCATCCTTCTCACTAGCTGCGTCTTCCGCTCGACTCTCTGTGCTCCTAAGCTCCTACACACTTAGACACAAGGGTAAAATACCACAGGACCTAACTTAACTTGTTGATCACATCAAAACAATCTTGGAGTTCCAACAATTGAGACTTTTGCTCAGTGTCTGAGACATCAAGACATTCTATTGGAAGTCCAATCCCCAACCTGTCTAGTCTTCTACCTGGTATCTACGACTCCTAGGACTTTCACCTAGCGTCCTCGACCCTAAGATTTTGTCCAACGTCATCGACCCCCCCCAAGACTTTGCCTAGTCCCCCAAACTAGAATTATGTTGCCTAACCATAGCTAGAACTTCCACCTTTTGCCTATCCTCAACTAGGACTTTCACTTTACCTAAGATCACTTAAACCTTTCCTGCACACTTAGTTCAACTTGTTAGAACCACAATTGCACTTAACTTAAACCTTTTGCCATTATCAAAACTCAAGTTCGATCATCTGGTGTTCCCTGCATCAACAATCTCCCCCTTTTTAATTATGGTAAAATAGTTCATAGTTAAGTTAAGTACATAGATAACAAGTAAGAAAAAGTAAGTATTTTCACAAATAAGAAAAAACTTTTTCAAAAGATAAGTTTCTAAGTGTTGAAATAGAACTAAGAAATCCTTAAAAGTTTAAAACTCCTCCTGAAATATAACACTTTCATAGCTTAAAAAACTTATCTTTTCTTTTTCTAAAAACTTAGTTTTTCTTTCAAAATACTTAGCTTAAATAATTATCTAAAAACACTTTTTCAAATACTTGCTTTTTGAGAAATATTTAACTTACTTTTTCAAAAATCCTTAAACTTTAAACTTTGGTTTTCAAAAATACTTAAACTTGCTTTTTGAAAAATACTTAAACTTCAAACTTTGCTTTTCAAAAATAGTTAATCTTTTTATTGAAAAATACTTAAACTTTAAACTTTGCTTTTCAAAAATACTTAACTTGCTTAAACTTTAAACTTTTCTTTTCAAAAATAGTTAAACTTGCTTTTTCAAAAATATTTAAACTTACTTTTTGGGAAATATTTAACTTTCTTTTTGACAAATATTTAACTTACTTTTTGAAAAAATACATAACTTTGAAAATATGCTTAACATTGAAAATGTACTTAATTTTGAATAAAAAATACTTAACTCCTTTTACTTTCCCTTAGACATATATAAAAAAAACTAAGTAGAGAGAAGAAGCTATTAATTTGAAAAAAAAAAATAGTACTTACATTTAAAAATTATACTTAATTTTGAAAAAACACTAACTTTTAATCTTTTTATAAAAAATTATTTTTAATCTCCCCCTTGATTAATGCCTTAAAACCCCTTTAAGTAAGTACTTTAAGTTTGAAGGGGTGGTTAACTTTTAAGATGATTATTATCCTAGAGTCCAAGAATAGAAAAAATCAAAGTAAAAAAACTTTGTAAAAAAATATTTAAAATAATCATCTATTTTCCTTAGAAGAAAAGTCTAACATTTAGTTACTAGCTATTTACCATAAGATAGTTGCATTTACTTGGTTAGTCAAGTTAAGTACGTGATCTAGTTAGGTTTACTAAAAAGGATGACTTAACCTAATCAATTTGAATTGGTATTTATAGATCAAACTTATGTTGATACATAGACATGATCATTTTGAATCTAGGCAAAGTTCTAAGCATCCCATACCTTTCTAACTATTTTCAATCACAAACAAGGTAGTCTTAGTGTGCTTGTAAGATGCTAGATTCTAAAAGCTAAAGGATCATGCTTTCTAGGGGTAAAACCTAGTTTAAAACCATAGTATAACTTGAAAACATTTATTTTGAAAGGATAGGGGTTAAAGTTAAAAATATATATTAACTTTTAAAGCCCAGAAGTTTTAAAAATAGATTTTTAATGTAGAAACTTGAAATTTAATGAAAAGTAAGTAATCTATTCTACTGTGCACATACCTAATTATATTCTAAGTGTACTGAACTCAAGTTCAGATAAGAGTTTTGTAAAAATGTCTACTACGTTTGACTTGGACTCAATTTGACTTGGACTAAATGAGGCGCATCCTGGGTTAAGGGGCAATAGGCGTTGGTCTATTTTAGGTTTATTTTGGATCCCTAAACTGAGACCTTGACTAGTTCTTGGTCCTGGGAGGACAGGAACTAATACTACTCTTCATTATAATTGCGCTAACTTTGTTTTGAAGAGTAGATGTTTTAGTTTTGGACTACGCATAATGTAGGAAAAAAGGAGCACAAAAGCACTCGGATAAACATTGACCGAAGGTGCCTTCAAGCATTGGGAGGCACCTTCAGCTATTCATGGAAGGCGCCTTCAATGGCTATGGAAGATGCCTTCTAGACAATAAAAATTGACTATTTTAGAAATAAGCTTCAACAAGATTTGGGATCAGATTTGATCCATTAGAGGCACCTTCAACGTCTATCGAAGGTGCCTTCCACGCCCTATTTAAGGCAGTCTCGATCAAACTTCATTCAACAATTGATATACAAGCTACTTCACGTCCATTTGAGGTTCCAACTGCTCCAACTCCCTGTTGTGACTCTATTACGAAGCTGCTATGCTTGACAACTGCTCTCAGGACTTCCGATTGTGGCCAGTAGACTGACATCGACACACGAGTGCTTTCACTTCTATCCCTTTGTGTCGGTAATGAAGTTTTTTTTGTATTTAATTAATGAAAAAGGGAAGTGTAGTTTGTTACACTTGTCCTACATTCTTTATATTTGATTTTCTCTTCTGGAGGTATCGAAAGAGGTAATTTAGTGGATTACCATCGATAGGTCCGTGGGACCTGGGTCTTAGAGTAGGAATCGCTGAAGGCTCCGAACCAAGTAAAACTGACCGTGTTTTTTGGTGTTCTTTTTCTTACTTAATTTCCACTTTGTACTTATCTTTTAAAATTTGAAAAGAATGAGATTTTCAAAACCACAAGATTCACACCCTCCCCCCGCCCTCTCACGTGTGACTCAATCTAACAAGTGGTATTAGAGCGGGTACCGCTCTGAATTGGTGCAACCATCAATCAGACAAGGGATTTTTTTTTAAAAAAATAAAGTATATATCGTTTCTATTTAAAAATTATTCTTACACCTTTCATTTTTTTTCCTCCAAAAATTCTCATTTTTTCGTTCTCAAATTTTCACCTTTGATAAGAACTGATAAAATATCTCATTTGGTAAAAATTTTCGTAATATTTATTTTTTTATTTTTTTGAAATTGGTAAAACACCCTCATTTCCTTTTCTCCCACACTACTTACCCCAAGACAAAGTCTTAAAAACTGCTTCTTATCTATAATATTTATAAGTATACTATTGTCTCATCAAGAAGGATGGAGCATCCATGAACCACCACCATATGAGATGTACAAGAGGCATGAATTCAATCTGTGGAGAATACAAATGGAAAATTTCATCCTTATGAACGAGTTCGATGGTGGCATGGCACTGAGGCGATCAACCCAAAACATAAAAGCAAACCAAAAGATAATAAAATTAATTTCAGACTTATTACCTAACAAAATTACATGCAGGATAGGAAAGGTCAAAGATGCCCGCGAGTTTTGGACCAGCCTTACCTAGCTTCATGAGGAGCCAGTGAAGGTAGAGGAGCAAATCAAACGTGAACCCAGACTCGAGTCAAATCCAACGGAGAAGCCTACTAAATTAGGAGATGCGCTCAAAGCATAATTTATCTAAATACCACTGTCAATGGTAGTTTAAATAATCTGCATGATAATTTAAATAAATATGAAATTATCCCAAATATAGTGCAAAATAATATAGATTCTGACTAAGTCAATCAAGACTTTTATCAAATCAACATCAACCTTGACTTATTCAAACAGAATAATGACCAAATCAATTTAAATTCAAATAATTCTAGAATTAATAAAATACAACTTTAAATAATTATGAAATTTTAAATAATTTAAATTTAAAAAATTCAAACTTAACTAAATAAGATAAATCTCAATTAACTGATTCAAATCTTATCCTTAATAATTTAATTGATAATTGTTGGGTTTTTCGGGCCGCAAAAACCTCTTTTTACGTTACGGAAACCCCGAAATTCCCATGCCACCGGATCCGTGAGAAGATTAAAATTTCATAAAAACTTTCACGTATGAGTTTTCTAATCCTAGATCTACTTTAGATCTACAAGGTAAGAATGTACCCTTGATGCGAAGCCCTTCGCTTAATCCCGCTCGTCCAAGGTGTTGGTGCAGCGGAGGCCGGCAAGAGGGGGTGAATTGCTGTAAATAGAAATAAAATATACCCTCCTCGTACTTTCTACTCAATTAGTGCAATAGTGATAAAATAGTAAAGCAATAAAAACTAAATACAGAAAGACAGAGAAGATCGGGATTTAGCCTGGTTACAACCAAGACGGTTGTTAATCCAGGACGATGAAGAGCTCAGTAGAAAAATTCTCCTTCTCTGAAGGCGGAGAAACCTTTTACACTTTGGAAGCTTAGAACTATTGCTAGGAATGACTACACAATGATTGCTTGAGTTGTTCTTGAATTTCTAGCTCCAGGGGCCTTTAAATAGCCTCTGGAAATTTGATCTCGAAGCTCCAAGGTGCCTCCAACGAGGGTCCAAGGCACCTCTAAGCGAGTGATCAGATAGAACTCTATCCGAAGGCAAACGGTCGGATTGACTGGGTTGAAGGCGCCTTCAACATGGCTGAAGGCGGCTTCAAGCTGGAGGCGCCTTCAACCTGGCTGAAGGCGCCTTCAAGCTGGAGGCGCCTTCAACCTGGCTGAAGGCGCCTTCAAGTTGGTAGCTCAGCTTCTTGGCTTCATTTCCAGCTTGCTTTGACTTCCAACGCTCCGATCTTTTGGGTGATTGCGGCCAACCGGAATAGGGCTCACCCAAACCCAATTCCCGGCCTTATCCTCGAGCAGCCTTCCGTCCCGGCTTAACGTCCCTCGAACGCCGCACACGCTCTTCACGCCCACCGGAGTACTCTTCCGCAGCTCTCTCGTCCTTCAGACGCACCGAGCCTGTCGGCTCCCTTCTCGTGCCGTCCTTCTCGCTAGCTGCGTCTTCCGCTCGACTTCCTGTGCTCCTAAGCTCCTGCACACTCAGACACAGGGATCAAATACAATAGGACCTAACCAACTTGGTTGATCACATCAAAACTACCACGGGGTCTAACACAAGGTTCGTCGGATCTCGAGAGTATCAAAGTAGATGCTCCTCTGTGTGTATCCATACAAGCAAGAGATGGAAAAACCTAACAAAAAGGTGTGCTAGCACCTTTGAAAGGTTCGGCCAAAGAGGAGGAGAGGGAGATAGGTTGAGAGCTTGAGGAAGAATAAGGAGGTTTCAACACAAAATGAAACTTACACTTGAATTGATGTGGCCGACCACATTAAGAGGGATTATAACCTCCATGGAATGCCAAGAGTCACAACTCTTGGTAACTCCCATGAGGTGACATCCAACTTAAGCAACCTTGATGATGTGGAGCATCATCATTGGCCCACTCTTTGCCAACTCACCAATGAGGTGCCAAATGGTCAAGTCAAACTTGATCCTTTCATCTTCCTCTCAAGTCAAGTCAAAGTTGACCACTTCTCTCCCTTGGTTGATCTAATCTAACAATTGGTTCAAGTCAATTTTAATTTAATGAATCTCTATTCATTGAATTAAATTAATTAAATGAGTCTAAGTAGAAATTAGACTCACTTAACACATGAACCAAATTGAGTCCAACTCAATTAGCTCAATTTGGATTACTCTTAATCCAATTTGGTTCATCACATGAACCTAATCCTTTAGGTTCATCAAATGAACCTAATCTCCATCTAATTTCCCTTTGTGTGTGACCCTATAGGTTCTTGTAACGTTGGCAATGCTCCTAAACCCATTTAGAAGCATAAGTAATGAGCGGTATCTAGCAACACTTCATTACTACCCAAGTTACAAGAATGATGAGATCCAACATCACCTTGTGACTACTAATTGTGACTCCTCATAATATATGACATTGTCCTTCTATCCAAGACATCTAGATTGATCAATATGAGGCATAGACTGTGTCATCCTCTAATCAATCTAAATCTTGAACTCCAAGTAGACTCACTCAATCAAATGAGCTCAATATCTCATATTGACTCATTTGGGCATGACCATGCACTTAGTGGTCTCACTCTATCAAGAATATCGATGTCACTCCCGTCATATAGGAGGGATAGATCCCATCTACATCACTCACATCCCTCCGCATAATTTGTTACATACCCAGTAATCGCCTTTATAGTCCACCCAGTTACGGGTGACGTTTGACGAAGCCAAAGTACGTAACTCCTTATGTAGAGAACCATGGTGACTTCAGGTCCAAGGACTAGTAGTCATACTAATAGCCACATGAGAAAGTATATGACACTCATATAACGATCCATGATACTTTCTCATGGCGGGTCATTCAGTATACATTCTACAATGCATACCCATGTGTCAACTTGATATCTCTATATCCATGACTTGTGAGATCAAGTCATCGAGTTGACCTATATGCTAGTCTCGTCGCATTAACATTGTCCCTGAATGTTAATACTCGACTAGGAATGATTAAGAGTAGTGTTCCCTATATCATCTCACTATCGATTCAACCAATCGATTGATATAGGTAAGAACCTTCTACTCAAGGACGCTATTATACTTAGTTATTTAGCACCAATACAAGTAAGTATAATAACCAAAACAAATGTCTTTATATATATAAGAAATATGATACAATGAGTCCATACAATAATCATTAAATGATTGGCTCTAGGGCTCTAACTAACAATCTCCCAGTAGCACTAGTGCCAATCAGTGTAGGCTCTAAGGCCTAATGACCTAGTGTGACCATCATGCTTTCTCTGTGCCAAAGCCTTGGTCAAGGGATCTGCGATGTTAGCCTCAGTGGGTACTCAGCAAATCTTCACATCTCCTCTATCGATGATCTCTCGAATGAGATGGAAGCGCCATAGTATGTGTTTGGTCCGCTGGTGTGATTGAGGTTCCTTGGCCTGCGCTATTGCCCCATTGTTGTCACAATAGAGCTCTATGGGATCAGCTATGCTAGGAACCACCCCAAGCTCAGTAATGAACTTGCGGATCCAAGCTGCCTCCTTTGCTGCTTCTGATGCAGCAATATACTCAGCCTCTGTTGTAGAATCAGCTACTGTGTCCTGCTTCGAACTCTTCTTGCTCACAGCACCACCATTTATGCAAAACACGAACCCTGACTGTGATCGATAATCATCCTGATTAGTTTGGAAGCTAGCATCACTGTAACTCTTTACATCTAGCTCGTCATCGCCTCCATATATCAAGAAATATTCTTTAGTCCTTCTCAAGTACTTAAGAATATTCTTGACTACTATCTAGTGACTTTCACCTGGATCTAACTGGTATCTGCTCGTCATGCTCAAAGCATACGAGACATCAGGATGAGTACATAGCATGGCGTACATGATAGATCCTATGGCTGAAGCATAAGGGATCTGGTCCATGCGGTCTCTCTCCTCTCTAGAAGAGGAACCTTGAGTCTTCGAAAGACTCACACCATGTGACATCGGCAGAAATCCCTTCTTGGAGTTCTTGTGGAACAACATCATCCACAACACTTTGTGGTTCCAGTTCAACTTCTATCGAGGCTTCAGTGCTATGGTCCACATCTTGAACTTCTTCAAGATCGAACATACTCCCACTAGTCTTTCTAGAAACAAATTCCCTTTCTAGAAATACCCCAGTTTTAGCCACAACTACCTTGTGTTGCCTGGGAATGTAGAAGTAATATCCCTTCGTTTCCTTGGGATATCCAATGAAATAGCACTTGTCGGATTTGGGTCCCAGTTTGTCCGAGACTTGATGTCTAACGTAAGCCTCACAACCCCAAATCCTCATAAAAGACACCTGGGCATCTCTCCCAATCCATATCCTATATGGTGTCTTTATTACAGCCTTAGATGGAACTCGGTTGAGAATGAAGGTTGCTGTGTCTAGAGCATAGCCCCAAAGATACATAGGAAGATCTGTGTGACTCATCATAGATCGTACCATATCTAATAAGGTATGATTCCTCCTTTCAGATACACCATTCCACTGTGGTGTTCAAGGAGGAGTGAGTTGTGATAGAATCCCACACTCAGCTAGATAGTCACGAAACTCATGGCTAAGGTATTCACCACCTCGATCTGATCGAAGTGTCTTAATACTCTTGCCAAGCTGATTTTGTACTTCATTCTTGAATTCTTTGAACTTTTCAAAGGTTTCTGACTAATGTGTCATTAGGTACACATTACCATATTTACTGAAGTCATCAGTAAATCTAATGAAGTACCTATAACCACCTCTAGCAATGACATTGAAAGGGTCACATACATCACTATGTATAAGACCTAGCAAGTCAGTCGCTCTCTCACTGTGTCCACTAAAGGGAGTCTTGGTCATTTTGTCAAGAAGGCATGACTCGCATGTCTCATATGATTCAAAATCAAATAAGTCTAGCAAACCATCTTTATGGAGCTGGGATAAGCGTTTGTCATTTATATGACCTAAGTGATAGTGCCAGAGATAGGTTTGGTTCATGTCATTTGACTTGAACCTCTTGGTACTTATGTTATAGATAGGGTTCTCAAGGTCTAGAATATAGAGTCCGTTCACTACAATAGAACATATCATTTAAATAAACTGAACAACATTTGTTCTTTATTATAAATGAAAAACCTTTCTTATCCAAACAAGAAAATGAAATTATGTTCTTAGTTAACGCAGACACATAACAATATTCATCTAATTCTAATACAAGCCCAGAAGGTAGAGATAGATGATAAGTTCCTACAGCAATAGCAGCAACCCGTGCTCCATTGCTTACGCATAGGTCCACCTCGCCCTTCGTCAAAGCCCTACTATTTCTCAGCGCCTGCACATTAGTACAAATGTGAGAAGTACATCTGGTATCTAATACCTATGATGAAGAAATAGATAGATTGACTTCTATAACATATATACCTGAAGTGGAAGTCTCACTTCTCTTCTTCTTAAGATCTTCCAGGTAGATTTTGCAGTTCCTCTTCCAGTGCCCGGTCTGACCGCAGTGGGTTTCAGTGCCTTGCCTTTGCCCTTGGCTTAGGACTTTCCCTTACCTTTAGGCTTGCCCTTGCCTTTGCCCTTTTGCACCATCAAAATGGAGTTGGGCTTAACCTTCTTAAGGTTAATCTCAGTAGTTCTCAACATACTCAGAAGCTCAGGCAATAGCTTGTCAATTTCATTCATGTTATAATTTAGAACAAATTGACTATAGCTATCTGGCAAGGATTGCAAGATCAGGTCAGTGGCCAGCTCTTGGCCAAGAGGGAATCCCAACCTCTATAGGTTTTTTATGTACCCAATCATTTTGAGTACATATGGACCTACGGGAGTCCCATCTTGCATCTTGCACTGAAACAGTGGCTTAGAGATCTCGAATCTCTCGTGTCTCGCTTGTCCTTGATATAGTTGACGAAGATGTTCAACCATATCATTAGCGTCCATCAGCTCGTGTTGCTTTTGAAGCTCAGAGTTCATGGTCGCGAGCATAAGACATGACACATCTAATGCGTCATCTTGATGCTTCTTGTAACCATCACGATCAGCTCGCGTGGCAGTGGTAGGGGGTGCCTCGGGAATGGGTTGCTCCAGGACGTATAGTTTTTGTTCCTATGTGAGAACGATTCTCAGGTTCCTGTACCAGTCCAGGAAATTAGTTCCGTTGAGCTTGTCCTTCTCAAGGACGGAATGCAGGGAGAAAGAGTTCGTATTTGACGTCATGATTATCTACAACAGAAAAATACAGAAAAATAAATATCATATTCTATTAATCATCTATTTAGGCCTTTAATTAAATGATGCTCCCACTGAATTATAGAATTCATGTGGGACAAGATCCACATCATACTATATCCTGAGTTAGCTTTGGCTAAATCGCCCAAGACTTAGTATGATTGGTAAGTAACTAATTACCAATTACATCTCTATGCAACTCTTGTATATAGGATCAAGATCCACATTTATATTAAAACTCGAGTTAGCTTTGGCTAATACGCCCAAGAGTTAATATAAACGTGATTTTGTCCCATCTTCTAACTATTGGATAAATGCCTACAGTTAAACTTGATTTAACTAGTTGTACTCAATCTGATTGAGTTTTTACTCACCCATGTGTTGATAGGCAGAACCAAGATTGTCCCTCTGTACCCTACCAAGATAATATGTGTTGCTCTGCTTTGGCAGATTCAACAACAACATGTGATCGAGGTAGTGATAGGTATCACGGCATGGTAGGCATTTTTGAGTTGACGCGATTGAGATCTAATCTAATCGACGATGTGTATCATCTACTCGATTTAGATCTAATCTAATCGTGGAGGTGCATCATGTGTGCGACTTAGATCTAATCTAATCGTTAAGACACTAATTAATTACTAATCTATCATGCATCACATATATACACACAAGCAATTAATTTAATTTTGTGATTAGTCATGGCCCTACTACAATCTTCTCAAGCCAATGAGAAGATCGGTTAGTCAACCTAAGGTCAATAGCTTCTCAAGCTCCTTCCTTTGACCACCTTGTGTTGCTCGCGCCCTCCTCGTAACTCCGTCTCGAGTGGACCTTCCACCGCTCCATTTTGTACATTACAAAAGTGAAACTTGAGTTACATTCGAGTCTAAACTATTTACAACAGGAATAAATAAATAGAAAGGCATGACGCGTAGGTCGCGTATCAAATATACAACACGCACAATCACATGACGGCACGTAGACCGTATTATGAATTACAACACACAATATCCAATCAAATTTGGTCTTTTGGGCCATGACCATCACAAAATAATACATAATTCTAAATTATGTAATTTTTATAAATTTCTATAGTTTTCTTACAATTATTACAATTTTTATGAGTAAAAATTCCCGGCGGTCCCGTTTAGCAATTTTCGGGCGCAATCGCGGAACGAAGCCCCTTGCGGGGTCAGGGGCAGCACCCCTACCAACGATATAACCATTGCGAGTGTTCCTAAGCGATCCTACAATGCCTTAGTCCACTGTCCCAAAATGATTTGGGGAGAAACCTTGCCGTTTCGGAAATATTTTCTCGGTAGTCGAAGCCTACAAGTGTCTAAACACTTGTGCTTCGCTTCTACGAGAAAATTACCCATTAAATCTATATAAATCATAAAAACAAAGAAACTTACAGATCTGTAGAATTTCATAAAATTCAAAATAAAACTCGTACGTGCTTCGCACGTGGCTCTGATACCACTGTTGGGTTTTTCGGGCCGTAAAAACCTCTTTTTGCGTTGCGGAAACCCTGAAATTCACATGCCACCGGATCCGTGCGAAGATTAAAATTTCGTAAAAACTTTCACGTACGAGTTTTCTAAGCCTAGATCTACTTTAGATCTATAAGATAAGAATTTACCCTTGATGCGAAGCCCTTCGCTTAATCCCGCTCGTCCAAGGTTCGCCGGATCTCGAGAGTATCAAAGTAGATGCTCCTCTGTGTGTATCCATACAAGCAAGAGATGGAAAAACCTAACAAAAAGGTGTGCTAGCACCTTTGAAAGGTTCGGCCAAAGAGGAGGAGAGGGAGATAGGTTGAGAGCTTGAGGAAGAAGAAGGATGTTTCAACACAAAATGAAACTTACACTTGAATTGATGTGGCCGACCACATTAAGAGGGATTATAACCTCCATGGAATGCCAAGAGTCACAACTCTTGGTAACTCACATGAGGTGGCATCCCACTTAAGCAACCATGATGATGTGGAGCATCATTATTGGCCCACTCTTTACCAACTCACCAATGAGGTGCCAAATGGTCAAGTCAAACTTGACCCTTTCATCTTCCTCTCAAGTCAAGTCAAACTTGACCACTTCTCTCCCTTGGCTGATCTAATCTAACAATTGGTTCAAGTCAATTTTAATTTAATGAATCTCTATTCATTGAATTAAATTAATTAAATGAGTCTAAGTCCAAATTAGACTCACTTAACACATGAACCAAATTGAGTCCAACTCAATTAGCTCAATTTGGATTACTCTTAATCCAATTTGGTTCATCACATGAACCTAATCCTTTAGGTTCATCAAATGAACCTAATATCCATCTAATTGCCCTTTGTGTGTGACCCTATAGGTTCTTGTAACGTTGGCAATGCTCCTAAACCCATTTAGAAGCATAACTAATGAGCGGTATCTAGCAACACATCATTACTACCCAAGTTACAAGAATGTTGAGATCCAACATCAGCTTGTGACTACTAATTGTGACTCCTCACAATATATGACGTTGTCCTTCTATCCAAGACATCTAGATTGATCAATATGAGGCATAGACCGTGTCATCCTCTAATCAATCTAAATCTTGAACTCCAAGTAGACTCACTCAATCAAATGAGCTCAATATCTCATTTTGACTCATTTGGGCATGACCATGCACTTAGTGGTCTCACTCTATCAAGAATATCGATGTCACTCCCGTCATATAGGAGGGATAGATCCTATCTACATCACTCACATCCCTCCGCATAATTTGTTACATACCCAGTAATCGCCTTTATAGTCCACCCAGTTACGGGTGACGTGTGACGAAGCCAAAGTATGTACCTCCTTATGTAGGGAACCATGGTGACTTCAGGTCCAAGGAGTAGTAGTCACACTAATAGCCACATGAGAAAGTATATGTCACTCATATAACGATCCATGATACTTTCTCATGGCGAGTCATTAAATATACATTTTCCAATGCATACCCATGTGTCAACTTGATATCTCTATATCCATGACTTGTGAGATCATGTCATCGAGTTGACCTACATGCTAGTCTCATCGCATTAACATTGTCCCTGAATGTTAATACTCGACTAGGAATGATTAAGAGTAGTGTTTCCTATATCATCTCACTATCGATTCAACCAATCGATTGATATAGGTAAGAACCTTCTACTCAAGACAGTGATAAAATCAATAAAAATAGTAAAGCAATAAAAACTAAATACAGAAAGACAGAGAAGATCAGGATTTAGCCTGGTTACAACCAAGACAGTTGTTAATCCAGGACGATGAAGAGCTCAGTAGAAAAATTCTCCTTCTCTGAAGGCGGAGAAGCCTTTTACACTTTGGAAGCTTAGAACTATTGCTAGGAATGGCTACATAATGATTGCTTGAGTTGTTCTTGAATTTCTAGCTCCAGGGGCCTTTAAATAGCCTCTGGAAATTTGATCTCGAAGCTCCTAGGCGCCTCCAACGAGGGTCCAAGGCACCTCTAAGTGAGTGATCAGATAGAACTCTATCCGAAGGCATACGGTCGGATTGACTGGGTTGAAGGCGCCTTCAACATGGCTAAAGGCGCCTTTAAGCTGGAGGCGCCTTCAACCTGGCTAAAGGTGCCTTCAAGCTGGAGGCGCCTTCAACCTGGCTGAAGGCGCCTTCAAGTTGGTAGCTCAGCTTCTTAGCTTCATTTCCAGCTTGCTTTGACTTCCAACGCTCCGATCTTTTGGGTGATTGCGGCCAACCGGAATAGGGCTCACCCGAACCCAATTCCCGGCCTTATCCTCGAGCAGCCTTCCGTCCCGGCTTAACGTCCCTCGAACGCCGCACACGCCCTTTACGCCCACCGGAGTACTCTTCCGCAGCTCTCTTGTCCTTCAGACGCACCGAGCCCGTCGGCTCCCTTCCTGTGCCGTCCTTCTCGCTAGCTGCGTCTTCCGCTCGACTTCCTGTGCTCCTAAGCTCCTGCACACTCAGACACAGGGATCAAACAAAACAAGACCTAACCAACTTGGTTGATCACATCAAAACTACCACGGGGTCTAACACAAGGTTCGTCGGATCTCGAGAGTATCAAAGTAGATGCTCCTCTGTGTGTATCCATACAAGCAAGAGATGGAAAAACCTAACAAAAAGGTGTGCTAGCACCTTTGAAAGGTTCGGCCAAAGAGGAGGAGAGGGAGATAGGTTGAGAGCTTGAGGAAGAATAAGGAGGTTTCAACACAAAATGAAACTTACACTTGAATTGATGTGGCCGACCACATTAAGAGGGATTATAACCTCCATGGAATGCCAAGAGTCACAACTCTTGGTAACTCCCATGAGGTGGCATCCCACTTAAGCAACCTTGATGATGTGGAGCATCATCATTGGCCCACTCTTTGCCAACTCACCAATGAGGTGCCAAATGGTCAAGTCAAACTTGACCCTTTCATCTTCCTCTCAAGTCAAGTCAAAGTTGACCACTTCTCTCCCTTGGTTGATATAATCTAACAATTGGTTCAAGTCAATTTTAATTTAATGAATCTCTATTCATTGAATTAAATTAATTAAATGAGTCTAAGTAGAAATTAGACTCACTTAACACATGAACCAAATTGAGTCCAACTCAATTAGCTCAATTTGGATTACTCTTAATCCAATTTGGTTCATCACATGAACCTAATCCTTTAGGTTCATCAAATGAACCTAATCTCCATCTAATTTCCCTTTGTGTGTGACCCTATAGGTTCTTGTAACGTTGGCAATGCTCCTAAACTCATTTAGAAGCATAAGTAATGAGCGGTATCAAGCAACACATCATTACTACCCAAGTTACAAGAATGATGAGATCCAACATCACCTTGTGACTACTAATTGTGACTCCTCATAATATATGACATTGTCCTTCTATCCAAGACATCTAGATTGATCAATATGAGGCATAGACTGTGTCATCCTCTAATCAATCTAAATCCCAAGTAGACTCACTCAATCAAATGAGCTCAATATCTCATATTGACTCATTTGGGCATGACCATGCACTTAGTGGTCTCACTCTATCAAGAATATCGATGTCACTCCCGTCATATAGGAGGGATAGATCCCATCTACATCACTCACATCCCTCCGCATAATTTGTTACATACCCAGTAATCGCCTTTATAGTCCACCCAGTTACGAAGCCAAAGTACGTAACTCCTTATGTAGAGAACCATGGTGACTTCAGGTCCAAGGACTAGTAGTCATACTAATAGCCACATGAGAATGTATATGACACTCATATAACGATCCATGATACTTTCTCATGGCGGGTCATTCAGTATACATTCTCCAATGCATACCCATGTGTCAACTTGATATCTCTATATCCATGACTTGTGAGATCAAGTCATCGAGTTGACCTATATGCTAGTCTCGTCGCATTAACATTGTCCCTGAATGTTAATACTTGACTAGGAATGATTAAGAGTAGTGTTCCCTATATCATCTCACTATCGATTCAACCAATCGATTGATATAGGTAAGAACCTTCTACTCAAGGACGCTATTATACTTAGTTATTTGACATCAATAGAAGTAAGTATAATAACCAAAACAAATTTCTTTATATATATAAGAAATATGATACAATGAGTCCATACAACAATCATCAAATGATTGGCTCTAGGACTCTAACTAACAATAATAATAATTTATGGAATTCAAAAATTAAGATAATTTTGAATTTAAAACTTAAAAATGAAGAAATAAATCTAAATAAAATTAATAAATATCTTACTAAAATATTTAATAATCTAAATAATGTCAATCTAGAAGTTTCTATTCAAAACAAAGACAATTTAATTAATAATAATCTAAATATTAAAGATAAACCTATAAAGAAAGATAATTCAAACAAATTAACTAATTCAAAATTAAGAATTAATAAAAATTCAAATATCAAACATAATTTATTAAAAGATAACTTAAATAAATTAATAAATTCAAAATTAAAAGAAAAATTAAATCTTAAGTACACTCCTTTAAAGAAGGACAATTTAACCAATTTAATTAATTTAAAATTAAAAACTTAAACTTGAATTATCATTTATTAAATATTAAAACTTAACTAAAATTAAACTTAATTATACAAAAACTTAAATGAAAAATCTATGATTCACAGGGAGAAGAGGCTCCAAATTAATTGGCACCTCCAAAATAATAGAGTACCCGGATGGGTAATTAAGACTAGGATAAATAGGGACAAAAATTTAACTTGACAAATAGTATTGGAGAAGATTTGGATAATAATAGGTTAGGGAGCTCTGTCTATGTATGTCTAGGAAGATATGACTTCGACCTAGTGTATTTGACTTTGTGGAACTAACTGAAGCTACCCTTTACTAATCCTAGCTGGTTAGACTAAAGTTTTGTACTAAGTTCAGTGGGTGACACTATTTGGAAAATTTTAAATGCGTGGTTACTCTAATGATGTCCAAGTGACTCACTACAACTTAGAAGTTTATCCAAAAAATGCATGTTTGTTGAACCTAAAGCAATATTTGAATCTAACACAAGTAAAATCAAATCTTAAAATTTAACTTAACTCATCTCATAAAATCATAAGATTCCCTGATTAAAAACACAAATCGGGTGAGATGAATAAAGATTAAATTAAAATTAAAATAAAATTAAATAATTAAAAAAGGTTAAAATTAAAATTGAATTAAACATATGTTAACTAATGTGTTACATATTTTAAAAATTATTTTAGAAACTTTTTTTAAAATTATTTAAACAATCTTTTAAAAATTATTTTTTTTTTAATTATTTTAAAAATCATATTAAATTATTTTAAAATTAATTTTAAAATCTTTTAAAAATATTTTTAAAATTATTTTAAAAATATTTTGAAAATTATTTTCAAAATCCTTTAAAAAATTATTTTAAAAATCTTTAAATTATTTTAAAAATTAATTTCAAAATATTTTAAAATTTAATTTAAAAATCTTTTAGAAATTATTTTAAAAATATTTTAAAATTTATTTCAAAAAACTTTAATTTATTTTAAAAATATTTTAAAAATCTTTTAAGAATTATTTTAAAAACCTTTTAAGAATTATTTTTAAAATCTTTTAAAAACTCTTTTTAAAATGTTTTAAAAATTATTTTAAAAACCTTTTAATAATTATTTTAAAATATTTTAAAAATTATTTGAAAAATATTTAAATTATTTTGAAAATCATTTTAATTTTTTTTTATAAATTACTTTAAAAATTAGTTAAAATTTCATTTAAAAAATAATTTTAAAAATCTTTTAAAAATTATTTAAAACTTAGACACCTAATTAAAACTAATACTCTCATTTATCGATTAATTAATACAAGATTTAAGTTGATAAGTGAATTAAGAGTTAATCAATAGACTATTACTGAGTTAGTAACAAATTATTGCATTTAACTTAAAACTTAATTTATTACATACAAGGTTAATTTTTGATGATTAATTTAAATAATCTTATTAATCAAACTTAAATGAATAATTATAATAAGTTGGTAGAAATACTTATGAAAATAATATATTTGTTGAATATAAGTATTACTAACTCTAAATTTCCTAAATACTTAGGTAAAACTTCCTATAATTAACAAAGATAATCAGAATGTGCTAAAGCCTTGAAATTTAACATACCAAACCCTAGTATGAATTAAGGGGAAGTGTTAAATTAAGGGGAGTGTTAACTTAAAGGTAAGAAAGTTAATTATTATCTTAAGGGTACAAAGTAAGTTAATTTTTTTCCTTAAAATTATTTTGACAATATTTTTAAGAAAAATTTTTCTTCAAACTTACTTTCAAACTTTTGAAATATTTACTTAGAAAGTTATGAAAAAGATTTTTAGAATATTTTGAAAAATTATTTTTGTTTGAGAAACGTTTACCTAAAAATTTGTGAAAATATTTTTTTTAATTTTGATTTTTTAAAATTACTTTGGAAATATTTTATAAGTACTTTGAAAGTTTGTCTTAAAATGTTATTTCATTAAAAGTACTTTGGATTTTTTTTTCAAAAATTCTCCTTTAAAATTAATTTGAAAATTTTAGAAAATTTTCTTTGAAACTCTTTTTGCAAAATGGTTTTTTTTATTTTAACTTCTGAAAATTATTTGCAAGTGTCACGCCCCAAAGAAGTACCTGCCAGACAAAATTCCGACAACATCTCCCCTATACCGGTGACAATATGAAACATCAATACATACAAAATATACATCATCCACATATGGCTGGAATATATACACAACCACGTAGTTATAATCACAGCCCACTCGGCTGGAATGAAACAATCACAACTACGCAGTTATATATACAGCAACCCACACAGCTGTACTAGAAACACAGCGGAAAAACGAAGGAAAGCCCACACAAACCAAACAAATACAATGCATGCCGGCACGGCTTAAACACAAAGATAACACTAAAACCATATGATAGCCACATGGCTAAACAAAAATACAATGCCAAAAATAATAAAAGCATATACGAAAAGAAAACAAACATAAGATGAAACCGTCTTCGGATGTGACGTAGGACCCGACATACAGGATACTCCGAGAGACACTCTACCATCTATCTGAAAACATAAAGATATAAATATGGTGGTGAGTTTAGGTAACTCAGCGGGTAATAGACAAGATAGTGCATGGCCCATAAATAAAACATACCCAATCTGGAATCGACGCAAGGTACAAAGATCAGTAAACTCACTGGATCTGCAACCGACATACCCATGATACCTGTGCAATATAAATACGACTGCATATACATGTAAAATAAATGACATGTATGCAGCATGACAACCATATGCAACAATCATATCTCAAACAAATGCAACATATCACAATCACATGCAACTAATATCTACTAGGCATGTATGCAGATATAACTCCCCAGATGCACCGCGCATCATATGCAAAAGTGCATGCATGCTCCATGGTCACCCCCGCCACCTCTCTAGACACCACGACCTCTATATGGCCGAGAGGCTTGGGTCTGTGACAACTATACTACACTCCAGCCCACTATAGAGTGGTCGAGGTGGACAGTCTGCTAGTAGCTATCTAGTTACATAGCATCAAGGTCCCTGACTGCTCACAACGCCGGATCTCACAAAACCTCATGACCGGGTGGCACGACAAGACGAGTGGCAACTGCTTCAGCTACCACTACCCATGAGTGGCCGAGTGTACGGCGTTAAACCAAACCAACTGACAACTCTCTCACCACAAGGGAGACAATAGTAGTCAGATGCAATGAATGATGAACATGATACATATATATATATAATCATGCTACAGACACAATCATCATCCATGCAACCTCTAAATCCACATAAGTATCTCTAACATGAGTAACATGAGTATAATCGTCATGATGCCTCAACACATCCCACCAAACACAGGTACACAACTACACACGTATAATCACCCAAAAATCTCCAATAATCCCACTGGACACATATACGCAGAACATACGTACAATCAACATGTATCCTCCAGTAAAAACACATCAGACTCATGTATAAACCACAAATATACAATCAACACAACTCCTCCAATCATCACACCGGACAAATGTATACACGACATACCGATGGGCCATCATCATATGAACACCACCAACGAAGTATCCCCTACTATACATACTCTACATGTAAACATATCACAGAGTATAGATAATCCAAAGTGTAGACTGTATAAGAATTAAATAGATCATCACAAGGGTCAAGCATAAGTATCAAGAAGGAAAGCAACAACCAAACATGATATAAGGTAAAGCAGCCTAAACCATCACATAATAACCATGCACTAAGCTCAATAAAAATCTACATAGAGTCAAGGAAGAAACACCCGCCTTTATCTGTAGATCGTGTCCAAAATAAATCTCACGTCGTGATAGTCATCCCATATCAAGGTCCTGCATCAATCAATATATATATATATATATTTTATTTAGCTAAATTCATATGAATTAAAATAGCTAAATAAAATCCCCACCCAATCAGGATAACTCCACTCAAATCTGATCTCTAATTAATCCTCCAAATAATCCTTAATCACACTCCTTCTAGATCCCAACATAATCCACAATCTATCAATCAATCCAATGATCCTAAGAATGATCACATAACAATCTACATCAACAAATCACCATAACCACAAATTCCAACCCAATACAAACCCCAATCAATCTAACACATACCAATAACGATCATATATCCATCTACATAAATCATCCACCAAATAACCATTACAAATCAACTCCAAAACTTACCCAAATCCAGAGACTTCAATGTTGACTCATCCGAAGAAGCATGCTACTGGAAACTCCTAGCCAAAACTATAACAAATCCTTCTACATGCTTCCATATGCTCTAAACCAGACATAACCTAATAACCATTAACAATACTGATATAACAGAGCAATAATAGGAAAAATCTAGAGGTACATCACCAAAGGAAACTCACCTTGAGACATGGCCACAAGTCAATAGCTCACAACCCCTACTAACCTCTGCCCATAAGCTACAAGAGTGCACACATACCTCAACAGAACCTCCATCCTCACCCGTGACCTCCACAGCTTCAAGAATTGGAGAGGACAGTGACCGGCAACAAGGAGAGTCCACAGTACACTGATCCGATGCTTCCTCTCAACCGATCAAGAAGAACACTATAATCAGGAACCAATTCCTCAATAATTCTTGAATCTAAAGCATTTCCCGACACCGCCTTACCTCAACTAATCACCTCCAGTTGGTATTGCGCGATCCATCTCAACTGGTGATGATCCAGTTTGCCCCCAGTGAGCAGATCGAAGAGGAGAAGCAAAAAGGGCATGATCAGTCGGGAAAGATGCGAATCAACTCCCCCCCCCCCCAGCCATGCCCTAACCCCACCGTGCCCTAGACGCCGAGCGACAACTGATTGTGAGCAAGAAACCACCAAAGATGTGATCGCTCAGCCGGAGATGACAGGTACCGTCGAGATCCAGCGACACTTCCTCAGGCAACTCGGCGAGGACTCGATCGCCGGGGAAGAAATCGTCTCTGTCGGCGTTGTGTGTGTCGGGTCATCCGTGAGAGAGAAAGAGGAAGAAGAGAGGAAGATCAGTTGCGGCTTCCCTCATCAACACTCAGGATCGACCCCTCGCCGACGACACCGAGAAGAGGCGATGTCGCCGATCGCTGGTGAGGCTCGGGAACGGGGAAAAGTTCGCGCGAGAGAGAAAAGGAGAAAGGCTCAGGGTTAAGGAGAATAACTCAGAAATTAGGGATTATAAACTTAGGTTTAGGAAATTAATGTAGGACCGTTGGGCCGGCTAGAAGGGGGGGGTTGAATAGCCTTGAAAAAAATAAACAACGACCCTTCCCGACTTTTCAAACTAACACTTGTAAAATAATCAAAGCAGTAAATTAAAAACAGAAAAGAAAGAGGCACAGTTGTTTACTTGGTTACAACTGGGTAGGTTGTTAATCCAAGGAAAGGATGAAGCACACTATCAATCTCCTTCAGGCGGAGAAGCCTCTTACTGTTGGAGTGTATACTAAAAGCCTAGCTTTTGGTATAAACATTTATCTAGAAATAAGAATCACATTGGTCAAATGTCTACATTTATGATAAATGTAGTTGTTCAAATTAATTTATATTGTAGATGACATGGTGTGTGGTGTCACACACAGAAGATCATGTTATCAGTACCTTATAAATTATAAACAGTAGCTCACGACCATGATGGAAAGGAACAAACCATTGGAAGGTCGTAGTGTAATTAGGTATTAGTTTATCTTGACTATATAATTACACTAGTACACTCAGAGTGTATTGAGTAGGACCATTTGAGGTCGTTTCTTTTATACTGACTTTATAAAGAAACAAAGACCTCGGTTATTATGGAAGTGTGTGCTCTTAATCCTAATGTAATAACAAGCACATATATTTGATATTTATTTCTTTAATTTATCAATGGGTGAGATTTAGTTCGTTGAATCAATAAACCCGATAAGTTGGGAAATGGTATCACTTATAGTGTGTGTTGTTGATTATAGAAGGAAACCGTGTCCTAGTGATACTAGGTTGATAATGTCCTCAAGAGGAGCTCATAAAGATTGTCATGTTAAACCTGCAGGTGGACTTACATGATAATAAGGTTGAGTGGTACTACTCTTGGACTTAGATATTAATTAAATGAGTTGTCATTAACTCACTTAATTAGTGGACATTTGATATCTTAAACACAGGGAGACTAACACACTCATAATAAGGCCCAAAAATGTAATTTGGGATTGGTGCGGTAGTTCAATGATAGTTCTCTAGTGGAATGAATTATCATTGATAAAATTAAGTTGTGTGTTGGGCGGGATGCTTAATTTTATCGGAAGACCAAAACCAATTCCTCCTCTCGGTCCCTATCGTAGCCTCTTATTTATAGAGTTCTATACCCACCTATACCCACCTTCTAAACCTACCCAATAGGGGTCGGCCAAGCTAGCTTGGGACCCTAGCTTGAACCCAAGCTAGTAGGGCCGGCCAAACTAAATTAAAAAAAAAATTTAATTTTAATTTTTATGTGGAAGATATAATTTAAAGAGAATTAAAATTAAAATATCTCTCTTGTAATAGATCTACAAAAGATTAAAGAAAAAGATTAGATCTCTTTCCTTATTTGTAGATTGGAGAGATGTTTTATTTTCTCTTTAAATATTATCCACATGTTGATAAAATTAAAATTATAGAAATTTCCTTTTTATCAACCATGAAGGGATTTTGAAGAGAAATTAAATTTACAAGAACAAATAAGGAAATTTTTGTTGATTGGAAATTTTTCTTCTCTTTAAATTGTGGCCGGCCATATGAATTTAATGGGGAGTTTTTATTTTATTAATTCCTCATTAATTCATATTAAGGAAAGCTATTGATATTATTTTTAATAAGTTTCCTTAATTGTCAAGGCCAAGGATTATAAAAGAGGGGGTTAAGGTGCCTTGAAGAGAGACAATATTTTATTTTTCTCTCCCTCTTTTCTTCTTCTTGTGGCCGGCCCTAGCCTTTCTCCTTTCTTCTCTTTTGGTGGCCGAACCATACATCTCTTGGAGCTCTTGTTGGTGGCCGGACCTAGGAAGGAGAAGAAGAAAGAGGAGGAAGCCTCATCTTGAAGATCCTTTGGAGCATTGGTGGTGATCAAGTTCTTCTTCCTTGGAGGTGGTTCTTCTTGTGGCCGAACCTTGCTTGGAGAAGAAGAAGGTGCGTGGTGGTTCTCGTCTTGGAAGATCGTCGCCCACACGACGTCCGGGATAAGAAGAGGAATACGGTAGAAGATCAAGAGGTTTTTCTACAAGGTATAACTAGTAATTTCTATTTCCGCATCATGCTAGTTATTTATGGAAATAATACCAAATACAAGAGGCTTACGTTCTAGTGTTTCGAATATGGTTTTTCGAAGTTGTGTTCTTTTGTTTCTTTCTTTTCCTTGTGATTTGATTGTTCCTTTTGGTTAACCTAAAGTTATTTTAGGAAATTAAATATTAGCTTTCTATTAAAGGTTTTGTCTAGTCGGTGGTGGTTGCTCCCATATCCAAGAAGGCCATGTGCCTCGCCACGTCAGTACTGGGAACCTTTTATGGAAATTAATATTTAATGGAATTAATAACTTAAGGAGACTTGGGTCAAACGTGTTAAGTTCCGCAGGAGATCCAAGTCAAAACCTAAAAGAACAAATAGATTAAGTTTTGGATCAAACGTGTAAAGTTCCGCAGGCGATCCAAAATTTAATTTAAAAGAACACATGGTAGCTAGGAAAAGGTTCAGACCTTTGTACAAAATTTTGTACAGTGGAACCTATAGGTTTTCCGAGTAGCAACCAACAATTGGTATCAGAGCTAGGGTTTTGCCTCTGTGTATTTGGTATTAGTTTAATTATGCACATGTCATACATAATTTAGGCAGGTTAATAGTAGGATGTGCTAACTTTGTGGATGCAGGATCCAACTATTATGGCTTTTAGTTATTATGTGTGTGATTGGACCCTTGGACATGTCAAGGGCATTTATATGTGTGTGCATGATTGTATTATAAAATACAGCAGGAGCTGTATTTAGTTTTATTAGGATTTTATTTTTTGATCTAGATACATGTACATTCCTTTTATGGAATATAGGATCAAAATGTAAAATTCTATTTATGTCATGGATCGAATCTTGCAAAGCGTGGAACCTTCTAAGGACCGAGGCGCAGTGAACTAGGAGCAAGATGGATGCGACCCAGTGGCGGTGGCCAAATATGGCAGCAGCTTGGGATGACAACACACGGAGGATAACTAGAGATAAAAGCCATAATAGTTGAAAATTAGATTTTCTATTTATTGCTTTTATATTGTCTTGTGTGCATGTTAGTATACATGACTTGTAGGCTAGCATAGTTAAAATTTCTCGTTTATAAATAACTAAGTGGGAGAAGGATTTTAAATAAATCTCATGGTCTCCATTACTGGTTTGTAAGTGATGCAAACAAGCTTGCGCGTTGGCTCTGAGTGCCTTCCTCCATAACGGATGAGCTTGTTTGTGGATCACTAGAACAGACTTCCATTTTTGGATGACTATAGGAAGTTAATTAAGAGCGTGTGATCTTCCCCAACGGAAGGGGCATAATCTTATTAATGGACTTAGTGTCAAGTAATGGTATACACTTAGACACATCTAATAGTATCCTCCCCATCGGAGTCACTGCTATTATTTGTGTGACCAAATGAAACCAACTATTAATTTGTCATAAAATTAGGTTGACAAGATAATAAACTTAAAGGGTTAAAACCCCTCTTACAAATGATTGATTTTGTATACGTCCACACTAACGTGGCATACAAAATTAACGGTGTTTGAGATAATTTTATTTGTCATAAAGATACGTTGACAAGATAGTTAATGGGTAAAACCCTCCTTTTACAAATGTTGAATTTGTATACGTCCACACTAACGTGACATGCAAAATTCACGGTGTTTGAGGTGTTGGTAAAATTTAAATAATATTATTTGAGGAATCAATGTTATTTTAAATTCAAAGAGTTTTGACCAAATATTTGATCAAAGACAGATCAACTATTAATTTTATTCGTCATAAAGTAAAGTTGATGAGATAATAAAATTAATGAATAAAATCTCCTCTTCGATTTTGTATACACAAAATTTATGGAGATTTTAAGGAGTTGATCTTGACCAAATGTTTTTGTGATTCTTAGGATGTTTGTCAATCCCTAGTAGTCATACTATAGAAAAAGACTTAGTAGTCCCAATTGTAATGATTGGAAATAGGACTTGGACATTAAGGTAGACTGTCTTCTTAGAACTAAGAACAATTTAGGTGTATTTAATTCATTAGTTGAAACATGTCTAGTGGTGTTATCTACCAGAACCTGGAGTGTAGATACAAGATGCCATTAATCATGTCTGCAATTCATTGCAGGGTTCCAGGAAACCCGACAACTAAATGAAAGGTAAATCACCATCCACATGGGCACTACTGTAAAAGTTGCAGTGGGAGATATTTATCCTTTGATAAGAATAAAATATGGATTTTAAGTAATTGTCTTTACGTACCAAGTTTAGAAAGAACCTGATTTCAGTTTCTAAACTATTATAGATATTATGTCTATTTTGATAACAAAGTTGTTATCAAGAAAAATAGAAAAGTTATCTATTCTGGTATGATGGTTGACAATTTATAATCCAATAACTCCCACGATGCAACAAATGGAAATTAGTAACACATCTTCTAATTTTAAGAGAAAGCAACCTTCGGAAATGAACCAATTATATCTTTGGCATCTAAAGCTAGGTTATACTTGAGTAGGATTCATTGGTAGCTGATGAACTTTTGGGTTCATTGGTAGTGGAAATCTTTCCAACCTGCGAGTCTTACTTGGAAGAAAAATAACCAAGAAGCTTTTAAGTCCAAGGGTATGGAGTCAAAGATATGTTGAAATCGGTTCATTCTGATTTGTGTGATCCTATGACTATCCGGACAAGAGGTAGTATTGAATATTTTGTCTAATTTATAGACAACTATTCAAGATACAAATAAATTTACTTAATGTACCGCAAGACTAAGTACTTTGATTAGTTCAAAGAGTACAAGGTTGATGCGGAGAAATAAAGTAAAAAGTCACTATGGAAGATCGTAGTGGCAAGTACCTCTTGAGAGATTTTAGGAGTCACTTATCGGAAGTTGGATTTCAATCCCAACTAACTGCATCTGGTGCACCCCCACAGAATGGTGTAGTAGAAAGAAGGTAGAGAACTCTTATGGAATAATTAGATGGCTGATGAGTTATTCAGAAAATTACCAAATTTGTTTTAAGGATAAACTCTGAAAATGAAGGTGAACATAGTAACTCTCTACTCATATAGAATTGCTGAATAGGCGTAAGCCTATTTTGAAGCATATTCGGATTCGGGTAATCTAGCACATATGTTAAAGAGAGATAATGATAAGTTGGATAGGAGTTCACTTGTTTGTAAGTTATCCTAGATAAAAAAGTAGGTTTATAGTCTTAAAAATCAGAAGGTCATTGTTAGCATCAATGACTGATTTTTAGAAAAGGACTATATAATAAACCACGTGCTCATAAGTAAATTTGTTCTTAAAGAAATAATAAAGGACATGTCTAACCTAGTACCAACTGTACAAGATGAGATACCACAAGAAAACTACAACACGTATCACATATGATACACAATTGCAGAAAATGCCTTGTCGTAGTGGGAGGGTTGTTAGGCAACCTAAATAGGTTCATGTTTTGGGAGAGTTTTTGGATTCGATCCCTGGAGGACATGAACCTGATCTCCGGTCATATGATGAAGTACTCCAAGATAAAGATGCAGCATCTTGGCAAAGAGTAATGAATAACAGAATTAGAATATATGTATTCTAATAAAATCTGGAAGCTTATAGAATCACCAAATGGTGTAAAAGCCGTTGGGTGTAAAAAGGTATATAATAGGAAAAGAGGGATAGACAGGAAGGTGGTAACTTTCAAAGCAAGACTTGATGAAAAAGGAAACTTTTTCACTGGTAGCCATGCTTAATTCTATCCGGATTCTTTTATCTATTTGGCAAGTGGATGTCAAGACAGCATTCCTTAATGGAAGTCTTGAAGAAAACATCCATATAAAGCAACCAGAATGGTTCATTGCAAAGGGCTAAGAGCATCTTGTGTGCAAGCTCAATCAGTCTATGGACTGAGGTAAAGCTTCAAGGTCTTGGAACATCCGGTTTATCAAAGTAATCCAGATCTATGGATTTAGTAACCGGATAAGTCTTGTGTATACAAAAGGTGTGATGGAAGCGTGGTGGTATTTCTTGTACTATACGTAGATAACATTTTTGGTAGTTGGAAACAATATCAAAATATTGTCAGAAGTAAGGGTATGGTTGTCCAAACAATTCGATATAAAGGACTTGGGAGAATGTATATATTCTTGAGATCAAAGTAATAAGGGATCGCAAGAAAAAATAAAAAATAAAAAATAAAAATAAAAATAAAAAAAATATTTTACTTATCCCAAGTTTGATACATCGGAAAAATCCTTGCTCATTTTCAGCATGCAAAACTCCTAGAAAGGTTTCTTACCTTTTAAGCATGGAGTGTCTTTATCTAAAGAGATGTCTCCGATGACATCAAAGGAGATTGAGGACATGTAGGCAGTTCTTTATGCTTCGGCAGTTAGACAACCTAATGTATGCTATGCACGAGATCAGAAATCTGTTTTGCCAAGGGCATAGTTAGCAGATATCAAAGTAACCCTAGACAAGGACATTGGACTGCAGTAAAGCATATATTAAAGTACCTTAGAGGCACTAAAGATTATATGCTAGCTTACAAGGCAGTTAATTTGGTTCCTATGGGTTGTATGGATTTTGACCTCCAATCGGATAGGGACAATAATAAGTCAACCTCGGGGTTTTGTGTTTATTTTAGGAGGTAAAGTCATAACTATGGAAGAGTGATAAAGGTGTTTTTCTGGACTCCACCATAGAAGCTTAGTATATGGCAAGCCTCTGAGGTAGCCATTAAAAGATGTATGACTCAATAACCTCAAGATAGACTTAGATATGATTTCTGGTTTGTCCAAAGATTATTACAATTTATTGTAATAATGTTGGTGCAGTAGCAAACTCGAAGAAACCATAAGTCTATAAGGCAAGTAAACACAATAGAGCGCAAGTACCACCCAATACGAGAAATCGTATAAACGAGGAGAAGTTGTTGCCGCCTAGATTGCATCAGGTGATGACCTATTGATCCTTCCACTGAGGTCCTTAAGGCAAGAGCTTTTGATGGGCATGTTGAAGGGTTAGGAATCAGATGTATGGCAGCTTAGTCTTTTAGTATAAGTGGGAGATTGTTAGAGTGTATACTAAAAGCCTAGCTTTTGGTATAAACATTTATCTAGAAATAAGAATCGCATTGGTCAAATGTCTACATTTATGATAAATGTAGTTGTTCAAATTAATTTATATTGTAGATGACATGGTGTGTGGTGTCACACACAGAAGATCATGTTATCAGTAGCTTATAAATTATAAACAGTAGCTCACGACCATGATGGAAAGGAACAAACCATTGGAAGGTCGTAGTGTAATTAGGTATTAGTTTATCTTGACTATATAATTACACTAGTACACTCAGAGTGTATTGAGTAGGACCATTTGAGGTCGTTTCTTTTATACTGACTTTATAAAGAAACAAAGACCTCGGTTATTATGGAAGTGTGTGCTCTTAATCCTAATGTAATAACAAGCACATATACTTGATATTTATTTCTTTAATTTATCAATGGGTGAGATTTAGTTCGTTGAATCAATAAACCCGATAAGTTGGGAAATGGTATCACTTATAGTGTGTGTTGTTGATTATAGAAGGAAACTGTGTCCTAGAGATACTAGGTTGATAATGTCCTCAAGAGGAGCTCATAAAGATTGTCATGTTAAACCCTGCAGGTGGACTTAGTCCGACATGACAATAAGGTTGAGTGGTACTACTCTTGGACTTAGATATTAATTAAATGAGTTGTCAGTAACTCACTTAATTAGTGGACATTTGATATCTTAAACACAGGAAGACTAACACACTCATAATAAGAAGGAGCCCAAAAATGTAATTTGGGATTGGTGCGGTAGTTCAATGATAGTTCTCTAGTGGAATGAATTATCATTGATAAAATTAAGTTGTGTGTTCGGGGCGAACACGGGATGCTTAATTTTATCAGGAGACCAAAACCAATTCCTCCTCTCGGTCCCTATCATAGCCTCTTATTTATAGAGTTCTATACCCACCTATACCCACCTTCTAAACCTACCCAATAGGGGTCGGCCAAGCTAGCTTGGGAACAAGCTAGGGCCGGCCTAGGTATAAAATTGGGTGGCCGGCCCTAGCTTGAACCCAAGCTAGTAGGGCCGGCCAAACTAAATTAAAAAAGAAATTTAATTTTAATTTTTATGTGGAAGATATAATTTAAAGAGAATTAAAATTAAAATATCTCTCTTGTAATAGATCTACAAAAGATTAAAGAAAAAGATTAGATCTCTTTCCTTATTTGTAGATTGGAGAGATGTTTTATTTTCTCTTTAAATATTATCCACATGTTGATAAAATTAAAATTATAGAAATTTCCTTTTTATCAACCATGAAGGGATTTTGAAGAGAAATTAAATTTACAAGAACAAATAAGGAAATTTTTGTTGATTGGAAATTTTTTCTTCTCTTTAAATTGTGGCCAGCCATATGAATTTAATGGGGAGTTTTTATTTTATTAATTCCTCATTAATTCATATTAAGGAAAGCTATTGATATTATTTTTAATAAGTTTCCTTAATTGTCAAGGCCAAGGATTATAAAAGAGGGGGTTAAGGTGCCTTGAAGAGAGACAATATTTTAATTTTTCTCTCCCTCTTTTCTTCTTCTTGTGGCCGGCCCTAGCCTTTCTCCTTTCTTCTCTTTTGGTGGCCGAACTATACATCTCTTGGAGCTCTTGTTGGTGGCCGGACCTAGGAAGGAGAAGAAGAAAGAGGAGGAAGCCTCATCTTGAAGATCCTTTGGAGCATTGGTGGTGATCAAGTTCTTCTTCCTTGGAGGTGGTTCTTCTTGTGGCCGAACCTTGCTTGGAGAAGAAGAAGGTGCGTGGTGGTTCTCGTTGCCCACACGACGTCCGAGATAAGAAGAGGAATACGGTAGAAGATCAAGAGGTTTTCTACAAGGTATAACTAGTAATTTCTATTTCCGCATCATGCTAGTTATTTATGGAAATAATACCAAATACAAGAGGCTTACGTTCTAGTGTTTCGAATATGGTTTTTCGAAGTTGTGTTCTTTTGTTTCTTTCTTTTCCTTGTGATTTGATTGTTCCTTTTGGTTAACCTAAAGTTATTTTAGGAAATTAAATATTAGCTTTCTATTAAAGGTTTTGTCTAGTCGGTGGTGGTTGCTCCCATATCCAAGAAGGCCATGTGCCTCGCCACGTCAGTACTGGGAACCTTTTATGGAAATTAATATTTAATGGAATTAATAACTTAAGGAGACTTGGGTCAAACGTGTTAAGTTCCGCAGGAGATCCAAGTCAAAACCTAAAAGAACAAATAGATTAAGTTTTGGATCAAACGTGTAAAGTTCCGCAGGCGATCCAAAATTTAATTTAAAAGAACACATGGTAGCTAGGAAAAGGTTCAGACCTTTGTACAAAATTTTGTACAGTGGAACCTATAGGTTTTCCGAGTAGCAACCAACACTTACAGTGTTGAAGCACAAAAAGAAAGAAGCTAATCTAAACAGTGGAAAGCGCACAAGTGTTTTTACAATTTTTGAACTGATTGAAAAGCTTCTAGACCAAGGCTATATTTATAGCCTTGGTCGGGATGCCTGGAAAGGGTTCCAGGCGCCCTGGGGGGAAAAAACTTTATCCCCAACGTTCAGATCGCGTTTGACGCGATCTGGTCAATAAATCAGGTGCGGGCGCCCGGAAGGGTTCCGGACGCCTCGGGCTGCTCCGAGCGCCCCGGACTGCTCCGGGCACCCCGGAGCCAAAAGTCAACAGTGGTTGACTTTTTCATCCAGGACCTCTGCTCCAGTTCGGTTCGGCTCGGTCCAAGTCTTCTATTCCGGATCCGTTCGCTTGGGTGATCTCTACCATCCGGAAAAGGGCTCACCCGAACCCAACTTCCGGTCATCTCGAGCGGGCTTCCCTCCAACTTCTCGTCCCTCAGAAGCGCCGCGTGTTTCCTTCTCATCCACCGGTATACTCATCCGCAGTCTTTGTCCCTCGGACGCACCGCGTGCCGTCCTTCCCGCTAGCTACGTCTCTTGCTCCCCGAGCAATCTTCCACTCCGGCTTTCGTCCCTCGGAATCACCACACGCTTCCTTCTCGTCCGCCGGTGTACTCTTCCGCAACACGTCGTCCCTCGGGCTGCCGTCCTTCTCGCTAGCTGCGTCTTCCGCTCGACTACCTGTGCTCCTAAGCTCCTACACACTTAGACACAAGGTTAGTAATAAACAAGACCTAACTTAACTTGTTGATCACACCAAAACAACCTTGGGGTTTCAACAATCTCCCCCTTTTTATTGTGAGCAACCCAAGTTAAGCTAGGGTAAAAGTAGACATAAAATAAACTTAACTAAATTTGCAATTTAAGTGCAAAAATAAAACAAGTTAATATTTTGGTCTACCTCCCCCTCCACTTATACTAATCCTTCTCCCCCTTTGATCACAAACAAAAAGGGGTTTCCAGAAAAAATCTAAGGGTTAAAGACTTAGGAAATTTTGAGATCCTTAAAAATTTGTAATAATTTTTGCATAAAGAGTCTCTGACAAAAAAATTTTAAGTAAAATTTTCTAAGTGAAATTATATAAAAAAAATTCTAACTTAGACATTTTTTGCAAAAACATTACAAACATTTCAAATGAAATTTGAAGTAGAAATTTTCAATTTCATAACAACCTTTAACTAAAAATTCTTCTGAGAAGTTTTCTAAGTATTAAAGAAAATTTTTCTAAGAGAAAATTTAGGTCCTTTGCTTAGTAAAAAAAATATTTTTGAAAAAAATCTTTGAAAATTTTTCTAAGTACTTAAATTTCTAAGTCAATTTCATGTAAAAGTATTTTTATTTTTTTATTTTTAAAAAAAAAATATTTTGAAAAATATGTTTGAAAAACTTTGAAAGCATTAATCAATTCTAATTTTAATGTTTTGACAGAAAGTTGATTAAACATTTATTTCAATATTTGACTTCCAGGTCGTAGTGAGGCACTAGGCATTCTTGGTTATTGGAGCAACAACCACTTCCTTAGACAAAGTCTCATAGAGAAATTCATTGTTTAATTGTCTCACTGAAAAGCACTAATTTTAATTTTAAAACTTAGACTAAGCAAGATTTAGGAACCCAATAAAGGTTCCAACCTACTGGATTAACTAAAAAGTTTTTAGAGGCATACTTTCTTGAAATGTTCCTAATTTGTCCCGGGTGATATTTAAAATACCAATTTAAATTATTAAATCTTCTAAAATTGGTTTTAGATGAACATGCATAGTTTTTCAAGTTGTCTATTTGATTTTTCAAATTTTTATTTTCTAATTGTAATTTTTCGTTTTCCAATTTTGATTTATCTAATTCTTCTAAAGGGCAAGATTTAGCTAAAATTATTTTTAAATTTTTTATTTCTTTTTCTAATTTACAACAGTCTTTAGTTAAAAACATAACAAACTTAAAAAGTTTGTCGGGAGGAAGAGAACGTACCTGACTTACCTTGTCGAGTTCGTTGTTCGTGTCTCCCCATGAACTGCTGCTTTCTTCTGACGAAGCTCCCCCTTCATCGATGCTCTCGATGCTCATCTCGGAAGAGCTTGAATCGCAGTCGTCGTCTTGATGACTCGCCATCAGTGCGAGTCCGGAGAATGCCTCGACTTCCGATTCGGACGACGTATCATCCCATGTCGCCTTTAGGGCCTTTCACTTTTGGATATGCTTCTTACCCTTCTCCTTGCTCTTCAGCTTGGGGCAGTTGTCCTTGACGTGCCCTTCTTCGTCGCAGTGGTAGCAGCGGATCGTTCTTTTCTTCTTTCCCTGCCGATGGTTAGTAGATCTGGATTTACAAAGCTTCTTGAATCTTCTTACCATCATTACCATTTCCTCGTCGTCGAAAGAGGATTCTGACTCAGGTTCGTCTCTCGAAGCTTTGGGGGTGATGTTGTTCTTGGGCTCCTTCATTCCTACACATCTTGACTTATGCACTTCAAATGTTGAAAATAATTCTTCTAATGAAATCTTTTCTTAATCTTTAGAAATGTAAAATGCATCTACTAATGATGCCCATTTGGTATTTCTAGGAAAGGAATTTACAGCGTACCTGAGCGAATCTCGGTTACTTACCTTTTCTCCGAGATTCGAAAGTCCAGTAATAATTTCTTTTATTCTTGAGTGCAGATGCGCGACTGACTCGTCTTCCCCAAGTCGCAGGCTGGTGAGCTGATTACGAAGCAGATCTCTTCTGGCGATCTTGGCTTCAGACGCCCCTTCGTGTAGCTCGAGGAACTTCTCCCAAAGTTCCTTTGCTGAGTTGTAGTGCCCAATCCTGTTGACTTCTTGAGGTGGAAGAACGCTTAGCATATGGTATTTTGCTTTGCCGTTCACCACGAATTCAGCCTGCTCCTTTTTTGTCCATTGACATTTTTCCTTACCTTCTGGAGCTACAAAGCTAGATTCCATTGTTAAAGTTAATTCAAAGTCTGTTGTAAAAAATACCTGCATCAGATTCTTCCAAGTAGCGAAGTCCCCTTCGTATTTCGGCGGTTGGATGCTTGGTCCGGCCATTTCGTTGCTTCGTTCGGCGGTTAGTCCTCCTAAAGCGCCTCGGCTCTTATACCACTTGTAGGACCGTTGGGCCGGCTAGAAGGGGGGTTGAATAGCCCTGAAAAAAATAAACAACGACCCTTCCCAACTTTTCAAACTAACACTTGTAAAATAATCAAAGCAGTAAATTAAAAGCAGAAAAGAAAGAGGCACAGTTGTTTACTCGGTTACAACCGGGGAGGTTGTTAATCCAAGGAAAGGATGAAGCGCACTATCAATCTCCTTCAGGCGGAGAAGCCTCTTACATCGTTGAAGCACAAAAAGAAAGAAGCTAATCTAAACAGTGGAAAGAGCACAAGTGTTTTTACAATTTCTGAACTGATTGAAAAGATTCTAGACCAAGGCTATATTTATAGCCTTGGTCGGGGCGCCTGGAAGGGGTTTAGGGCGCCCTGGGGGGATAAAACTTTATCCCCCAACGTTCAGATCGCATTTGACACGATTTGGTCAATAAATCAGGTCCAGGCGCCCGGAAGTGCTCCGGGCGCCCCAGACTGCTCCGGGCACCCCGGAGCCAAAAGTCAACAGTGGTTGACTTTTTCGTCCGGGACCTCTGCTCCGGTTCGGTTTGGCTCGGTTCGGGTCTTCTATTCCGAATCCGTTCGCTTGGGTGATCTCTGCCATCCGGAAAAGGGCTCACCCGAACCCAACTTCCGGTCTTCTCGAGCAGACTTCCCTCCGGCTTCTCGTCCCTCGGAAGCGCCGCGTGTTTCCTTCTCGTCTGCCGGCGTACTCATCCACAGTCTTCGTCCCTCGGACGCACCGCGTGCCCTCCTTCCCGCTAGCTGCGTCTCTTGCTCCCCAAGCAATCTTCCTCTCCAGCTTTCGTCCCTCGGAATCACCGCACGCTTCCTTCTCGTCCGTCGGTGTACTCTTTCGCAGCACCTCGTCCCTCGGACTACCGTCCTTCTCGCTAGCTGCATCTTCCGCTCGACTACCTGTGCTCCTAAGCTCCTGCACACTTAGACACAAGATTAGTAACAAACAGGACCTAACTTAACTTGTTGATCACACCAAAACAACCTTGGGGTTCCAACAATTAAAACCTAAGTTAATTCCTCAATCAAATCCCACTTTAATTGGGTATTCCAAACAGGCTCCGTTACACCCCGAATCCATCCCCTCAAAACAAGTCATACGGACTCCGTTTAAATCCCGAAAAATTTCTAAAAATTCTCGAAAAATTCAATAAGATTTTTCATCCAACAACATTTATTATTATTATTTTATAGTATCTTACATTCTCCCCCAATAATAAAAAATTGGTCCCTAAATTTATTGGTCTACTCAGGGATTCTCATCCAAGGGTAACATCCAAACAACAAACTCATATACCACCCACTCCAAGTATAACGAACAAATCTCCAACCGTGAAGAATAACTCTATGGGTTATGAGCTCCCCCTACTCCCGCTACTCCCACTCTGCAATCTAGTCAACTACGGAATAAATCAACTACCTCTAAAATCCAAAATCCACTATCAACAGATCCTCAAACATATGTATAAAAGCGCTCAAACTATCCATCAATCCGAGGGTGAAAATATATACTAAAGCGAAACTCCTAATCCAAAGTCTGCTGTAATCTCGGTCAAAACAAAGATGAAAAATCGTGGATCTCCATCCAATATAACACTCAGAGATATACTATGAAGTCCGGTAATCTCTCCACAGTATAATCCTGCTACTCAATCCAAAAGAATCCGTCCTACAAATCGATAGCTAGGGAGAAAAGTCGCCACTCAATAATGATTACCCAAACCATCATATCCTCTCCATGTCCTGGATAATTCCACAACAAAATCCAGCATAACATGCTCCCTTCTCCATTCTAGAATCCAAATCAACGGAGACAATCCTACTAACCTCTGATGTTTAGCCTTCTCTTGCTGGCATGCCAGACCTCAAGCAACTAAATCTGTGATGCCATTCTTCATGTCATTTCACCAATAGGAATTCTCCAAATCTCTATACATCGGGTGTCACCCAAATGTATCACAAATCCAGATCAATGTGTTTCCTGCAGTAACTTCTCCCGGATAAGAAGTGCCTGAGAAACACTCATAATCTTCCATGGAAATCAAAGAATCTCATTCCCATCATATGATAACTCGGTATACTGGTATGAGACTACTCCGCTCATGCTACATCAGAACTGCACCAAACCCCAGGTACAATACATCTGTGTAGAGTACAAATCCATCTACACTAGAAAGTAATACTAAGGCGGGTGCAGTTATCAGCTTCTCATTTCAACTCCTGAAACTGATATCGTAAGCATCTATCGAGGAAACTTCTCTACCCTTCTTAGAGAATCCAGACAATGACATATCAATGCTAGAGAAACCCTCATCCAATCTCCAGTAATGTCCAACTAGACCAAGGAAGCTGCGAGTCTCCTGTATAGACTATGACTACTCCCAACTAGTAATAGCCTCTATTTCCTGTACATCACTAAAATACCTCTACTAAAGACAATGTGTCCTAGAAGTTCCACACAAGACAATCAAAATACGCACTACTAAACTTCACATATAGATGCTCCCGTCGAAACATCTCTAGAACTATGCGAAGCTAGTGTACGTGATCCACCTCGGATCGAAAATAGATCACAACATCTTCAATGGAGACAATGAAAACTGATCTAAACACCCTAATAATACCAAATACATCGAGTCAATGAAAACATAACGTCTAGGGTACTGTAAGCCTAAACGATAAAATCATAGACTAATAATATACGTACAATAGGCACACCCAACCGTAAGATCCTCGAAAAATCTGTGATCTGATCATGAACTACAAATCAACAAATCCATATATATCACAGACATACCACACTCCATGTCATTATCAACCTCAAGTATCAAATAGTATATCATCAAGTCAAATATCCACTAATAAATCATCAAAAGACAACATATTGTTGGAACCCCAAGGTTGTTTTGGTGTGATCAACAAGTTATGTTAGGTCCTGTGCTATTTCTAACCTTGTGTCTAAGTGTACAGGAGCTTAGGAGCACAGGTACTCGAGTGGAAGATGCAGCTAGCGAGAAGGATGGTGTTGGTGCAACATTCCTCAGGTCAAGGTTGACCTGGTTGACCAAGCTTGAGTCTTGGTTTGGATTTCGATGTTTGACAATGCAAGGTTGATTGAAGAAGAGTCAAGTAGGTCAAGGATGACCGGATACTTGACTGGGAAGTCCTAACTGGGATGTTAGGCAGGAGAAAAATCCTGGTGAGTGAAGCCAGGTGAAAGACCTAGTGAGTGAAGCTAGGCAATTGGGAAGTTCTAGTGAGTGAAGCTAGGCAGGAGAAAAATCCTGGTGAGTGAAGCCAGGTGAAAGACCTAGTGCGTGAAGCTAGGCAATTGGGAAAGTCCTGGTGAGTGAAGTCAGGCAAGAGAAATCCAGATGGGTCAAGGTTGACCAGACATCGGGTGAGAGTCCAAGTAGGTCAAAGGGAGTGACCGGATACTTGGCAAGAAGAGAAAAGTCCAAGTGGGTCAAAGGGATTGACCAGACACTTGCTGAGAGAGTCCTAGCTAGTCAAGGGTGACCGGATGCTAGGTCTTATGTACCAACAAGTCATGGTTGACTAGATGTTGGTTTAGGGGGCTTTGGGCTTGGTTTTGGGCAAAAATCAAGATCTGGATTGATCAGCCGATTGATCCAGCAGGTTTGGATTGAACCGTGGATTGATCCAGCAGGTTTGGATTGATCCGTGGATTGATCCAGCAGGTTTGGATTGATCCGTGGATCGATCCAGCAGGTTTGGATCGATCAGTGGATCGATCCAGAAGATTTGGATCGATCCACCGATCGATCCGTGAGTCCTCGCGGAACCCTCCGGATCGATCGGATCGATTCAGGTCCCAATCGATCGCGATCGATAGACGCCGCCGGCTGAGCAGCGCCGGATCGATCCGTGGATCGATCCGTGGTTTTCCGAGCACAGAGGCGCTCTGGATCGATCCGTGGATCGATCCAAAGCCTCTCCGATCGATTGGGAGCATTCCAATCGATCGGGATTTGACCGTTAGCGTCGATTTAAGCCGCAGGAGTTCATTTCCTTCGGCAGAATTTCACCGATTCATTCCAGATTCATCACAGCTCCTGCCTAGCACTCTCTAAGCTCCTCACTGCCAGTTCTTGAAGGTTCTTGGAGGTTCATCCAAGTCAAGAGGCGAGTTGCAACGAGAAGAAGAAGAAGCTAGGGTTTTTACTGCATCTCTTGTAAGCTTTTGCTTATTCTTTACTACCCTTTCTTCTACTTGTATTGAGAGTCTTGTAGGGCTTCTCCGCCTTCGGTAGTTACCGAAAAGGAGTGTTTATTAGTGGAGGTGTGTGTGTGTGCATGGATCCTTGGACTAGTCACCTCTTATGAGGTGGATACCAAGTAAAATCCTATTGTTAGCATTGTTGTAGTTTGTTTCTTTGTATTCCGCTGCGCATCACTTTGAAGAAACAAGCAACGAAGCACGACGAGCGCACGCGAAGCTATTCACCCCCCCCCCCCCCTCTAGCTACTTTTCGGTCCTAACAGATGGCACACGGTGCGTCCGAGGGACGAGATGCTACGGAAGAGTACACCGACGGATGAGAAGGAAGCATGCGGTGGTTCCGAGGGACGAAAGCCGGAGCGGAAGATTGCTCGGGGAGTAAGAGACGCAGCTAGCGAGAAGGTTGGCATGGGGTGCGACCGAGGGGCGAAGACTGCGAATGAGTACCCTGGTGGACGAGAAGGAAACACGCAGTGATTCTAAGGGACGAGAAGCCGGAGCGGAAGGCAGCTCGAGAAGACCGGAAGTTGGGTTCGGGTGAGCCCTTTTCCGGATGGAAGAGATCACCCAAGCGACCGGATCCGGAGTAGAAGACCCGGATCGAGCCGAACCGAACCAGAGCAGTGGTCCCGAATGAAAAAGTCAACACGGGTTGACTCTACTGGTCTGGGGCGGCCGAAACAGTCCCGGGCGCCCGGACCAGCCCAGGGCGCCCGGGACCCCTCTAGGCGCCCGGACCTTGAATTCTGACCAGATCACGTCAAACGTGATCTGAACGTTGGGTATAAAGTTTTATCCCCCCCAGGGTCCCCGTAACTTTTCCAGGCGCCCCGACCAAGGCTATAAATATAACCTTGGTCCAGAAGCTTTTCAACGAACTCCAAGTAATCATTTCCAACGCTTGTATGTTTTAGAGTTGTAGTTAAGCTTCTATTTTCTGCGCCTAAACGCTGTAAGAGGCTTCTCCGCGAGAAGGAGTTTTTTAGTGCTTCAACTCCTTGGATTAACAACCACATCGGTTGTAACCAAGTAAACACTCGTGCCTCTTCCTTTATGTTTTTAATTTACTGTTCTACTTTATTTATGCAAGTGTTAGCTTAAAGAATTCGAGGAAGGGTTGTTTGCTTTTTGTATTTACAGGACTATCCAACAACCCCCTCCTAGCCGGCCGCAATGATCCTACAAGTGGTATCAGAGCCAAGACGCCTCAGAAGGACTAACCGCCGTTTGAAGTAACAAAACGATGGTCGGAGCTAGCGACTATCCACCAGCATTCGAGGGGGAGTTTGCCATTTGTAAAAAAAAATGGAGGTATATCTAAACTCTGATTCTAGTATTTGTTCGATAATGAAATTTGGTTATGAAGAACCGAAGAATGCGTACGGAGAAGAAATCGATAAATGTCTCTGGACGTACAAGCAACGTGAGGAGTTTATGGCAAACGGGCGAGCTAAATTTCACCTCCTAAGCACAATACCAAATGAAGATCTCGGTAAAGTTGGCGAATACAAAAGCGCAAAAGAACTTTGGGAAAAGTTCTTGAAAATTCATGAAGAATCAGAAGAAGCAGAATCCGAGACTAAAGAAATTGTCGAAACAACAATCATAGCAGAAGACGGCCACCTAAAGATGAAGAAAGCTCAACCGAGACAAGCATTGATGAAGGGGGAGAGTCTTCGGAAGAAAGTAATTCAACAGGGGGAGAACCAACGGCTAACGAGGTAAGTAAGGTATGGCCTCTACCCTCTTAACAACTAGTTCAATTAATCAAAAAATTACCTAAAGATTTTTTTGAATTAAAAATTAAATCATCGAAAGAATTTTTTGAATTAGAAAATCAACTGCCGAACACTTCTTGCAAATTAGGAATATTATCGAAAGAATTTTTTGAATTACAAAATGTTTTGACGAAAGATTCTTGCGAATTACAAATTATTTTGTCAAAAGAATTTTGCAAATCAGAAATGTTGCCAAAAGATTCTTGCAAGCTACAAAATATTTTGTCGAATGAATCTTGCAAATTAGAAAAATTGTCAAATGAATTTTTACCAATTATTTTGTCAATACAATTTTTTGCATGTTTAATATTTGTTGTTTTAAAGCTGAAAGAAATAGCATGTCTATTAAAGTATCTCGACAAACTATTAACAGATATTAACATGATATAATTCTTCGCATGTTCAAATTTTCTTACTTCAAATTTGAGAAATTGTAATAAGTTAAAATGGAAACTTAAAACTCTCTGATAAAAGCAGAAAAAAAAAATTTAATTAAAAATAAATGCATAGAAATTTTTTTTAATTATTTCTACATGTTCTAAAAAAATTTTTATGCATAAAGTTTTCTAATGAGAAAACTCTTAATTTTCATGATGAAAACTTAGAAATTTTTCAAAAGTTATTTTTAACTTAGAAATTTTCTCTGATATTTTGAGATTGCTTTTGTAAAAATTATTGCAAAATTTTCAAAGTTCTCAAATTTTCTAAAAGTTCTTAATGACTTAAAAATTTTCCTTGAGTTAGAAATATTTTCCAGAAAATCATTGAAATAGATCTTTATAAATTTTCTAAGTGTCAACCCTTAGATTTTTCTTGCAACCCCAATTTTTTATGTGATCAAAGGGGGAGAAGAAAAAGTATAAGTCTAGGGGGAGGTAGAAAATTGGAATTTTTTGAAATTTAATTTTTTTCTATCTTATTGCATGTTATTGCAATATAAATTATTTCATTATTCATGTCTATTTTTGACCCTAGCTTAACTTGGGTTGATCACATCAAAAAGGGGGAGATTGTTGGACCCCAAGGTTTTTTTGGTGTGATCAACAAGTTAAGTTAGATCCTGTGTTGTTTCTAACCTTGTGTCTAAGTGTGCAGGAGCTTAGGAGCACAGGTACTCGAGCGGAAGACGCAGCTAGCGAGAAGGATGGCACGCGATGCTTCCGAGGGACGAGATGCTACGGAAGAGTACACCGGCGGACGAGAAGGAAGCATGCGGTGGTTCCGAGGGATGAAAGCCGGAGCGGAAGATTGCTCGGGGAGCAAGAGACGCAGCTAGCGAGAAGGTCGGCATGGGGTGCGACCGAGGGACAAAGACTGCGAATAAGTACGCTGGTGGATGAGAAGGAAACACGCAGTGATTCTAAGGGACGAGAAGCCGGAGCGGAAGGCTGCTTGAGAAGACTGGAAGTTGGGTTCGGGTGAGCCCTTTTTCGAATGGCAGAGATCACCCAAGCGAGCGGATCCGGAGTAGAAGACCCGGACCGAGCCGAACCGAACCAGAGCAGTGGTCCCGGATGAAAAAGTCAACATGGGTTAACTTTACTGGTCCGGGGCACCCGGAACAATCCGGGACACCCGGAACATTCCAGGGCCCCCGGACCAGCCCGGGGCGCCCGGAACTCCTCCGGGCGCCCGAACCTTGAATTCTGACCAGATCGAGTCAAACGCGATCTTAACGTTAGGGATAAAGTTTTATCCCCCCCAGGACGCCCGGAACCCTTCCAGGCTCCCCGACCAAGGCTATAAATATAGCCTTGGTCCAGAAGCTTTTCAACGAACTCCAAGTAATCATTTCCAACGCTTGTATGCTTTAGAGTTATAGTTAAGCTTCTATTTTCTGTGCCTAAACGCTGTAAGAGGCTTCTCCGCCTGAAGAAGTTTTTTAGTGCTTCAACTTCCTTGGATTAACAACCACATCGGTTGTAACCAAGTAAACACTCGTGCCTCTTCCTTTATGTTTTTAATTTACTGTTCTACTTTATTTATGCAAGTGTTAGCTTAAAGAGTTCGAGGAAGGGTTGTTTGCTTTTTGTGTTTACAGGACTATCCAGCAACCCCCTCCTAGCCGACCGCAACGGTCCTACATATCACCACACCTGATCTCCCAATATTCATCAATCAAAATCATCCTCAATATCAATCAATCATACTAGATAGTCTCCTAAACAATGATAGAGAAAAATGAAAGCATCCAACCCTCAACACCTACTGCCAACAAACTAAATGTATCCATAAAGTCTGCCAAATCTCATCATCTCATCCTTTCTGATAATCAATTATCCACAGTAAAGGAATGTCAATCCAAAGTCAAAAGGTCACACAATCTCCTGACTAAGAGTCTACCCATCAAGAGAGTATCTCCACCACCCTCATAATCATCCCATAAATGCCCCTCGACAAATATCAATAAAAGGTCAAACCCTCTAATATGAGATATAGACTACAAGACCTGGTAACATGATCATGGGGCCAAGGTCTTGGGTTACTTGATAGAGACAATGTTAGCTGAGTCGTCTAACCATTGTCTTGTACCCCATCTTACTGTGATTGCTCCACCCTGAGGTTCAGCAACCTCTAGTATCAAGCAATGAACACAAAGATAGAGGAACACTACAACTAAATAGCTGATCAAAATATCCGTCAATTGACGCTCTACCCCTCGAAGATCCTCATCTAAAATTATACCTAGTTACGGTCAGACCTCCTAGGTATTACTCAACTAATACCACTTCCTCCGCACCATTGCGGGGTATATATCACTAAGTACATCATGGATATCTAATCATATCCAATAGTTCCATGAGTCCGGATCTCCCATGGAACAACGTTAGGCGAGTCGACTGATCATCGCCTTATAATCCATCATGCTAACGAAAGAAGTAGAGAACTACTCTCTCTCCAAACACCTCAAGGAAATCACTAAGTGATGACCTGATCTCCAAAAAGCATTCCCTGCTTCTTCCTTCATGTGGTACCGGGTCACGTAAAGGTTAAGCAGCTAACTTCAACTCTTTCACGTTAGTACAAATCATATATCCAAATGTACTCTCCAACTTATACGCCCTAGTAACGGTTGTATCTCATAAGTGTTAAGCATGTAGCCTTACACTTTTCCCACATCAGCGGAGATATCCTATCTGAATGTACCTTCTAAGTCATCCTATCAGGTACAAACAGTCCATGGTCAAAGTCCCCATGGAATAGGATACGACAATCCTCTACAGGCTGACCAAACTGATAATGGTATACGACTAACTCAGTCCTTCCCATGACTGTACAAGTCATGTACTCAAGTATGTCTCCCAAAATATCTAACCAAGAACGAGTATCCCAAAGATAGGAATCTCTAAAAGTAGAGTAAGTCGATCTCCTACTGATCGGATCAACATAAATAAATCAATCAACTACTATATGATCCAACAAGAGTACATCAATCCTCCACTAATCAAACTAAGGTAAATGATACACAACTACCCAAGTCAACAAGGGTGATAAGTCAAATCGAAACTACACAAGTCAACCAAGTAAATCAATCCTAAACTGACCGAACCAATAAGAGTAAACCGATACTCTACTAACTGAGTCAACATAAGTATACAAACACCACCAACTAACCAGCTAATAATAACAGAGACTGGTATGTGAGTCTAACTCTCAACCAACTAGTAGTAACAGAAGCTAAAACTACAAGTAGTATGATATGACGAATCCCCTGAGACTAAAAATCCTTGATCTCCACTAGGGTCAACCGTGATCAGTGATTGACCCAACACATGAAATGCATGCTACAATCAAATAGACAAGTACTAACAAATGTCATAACTAACTATCACGAACAACAATACATATACCAACAGAAATGTATGATAACAATATGCAAACATACATCCTATAGCCTGGAGATGTCTTGCTGCTGCCTGGTCCCAAAACTTGAAAAGTGACATAAAGAAAATCGATACACGAAATCCAAAAACATGAATAACAGGCATCATACCTGCTCTGATACCACTAATTGGTATCAGATAAATCTCAAAAATCCAGAACACATAGCAAGTATCGTATACTTGCTCTGATACCAAAAATTATCACGCCCCAAAGAAGTACCTGCCAGACAAAAATCCAGCAACATCTCCCCTGTACTAGTGACAATTTGAAACATCAATACATACAAAATATACATCAGCCACATACGACTTGAATATATACACAACCACATAGTTATAATCACAGTCCACTCGGCTGGAATGAAATAATCACAACCACGCAGTTATATATAAAGCAGCCCACACGGCTGTACTAGAAACACAGTGGAAAAATGAAGGAAAGCCCACACAAACCAAATAAATACAATGCATGTCGGCATGACTTAAACACAAATACAACACCAAAACCATATGATAGCCACATGGCTAAACACAAATACAATGCCAAAAATAATAAAAGGATATACGAAAAGAAAACAAACACAAGATGAAATCGTCTTCGGATGTGACGTAGGACCCGACATACAGGATACTCCGAGCGACACTCGACCATCTACCTAAAAACATAAAGATATAAATGCGGTGGTGAGTATAGGTAACTCAGCGGGTAATAGACAAGATAGTGCATGTCCCATAAATAAAACATGGAGATCAAAAAGTATACAGTCTCAGTAGGGAATAAAGAACATGATCATACTATCATAATCAATGCACCTAAACATATCTGACATACTGACATAGCCAACAAATATAACTACCTGTACCAGTCTATCCCACAAGATATAATGATCATAGCTGACATACAAACTGCATGGACCACAACTACCATAATGATAAATACATACCCAATCTGGAGTCGACGCAAGGTACAAAGATCAGTAAACTCACTGGATCTGCAACAGACATACCCATGATAATTGTGCAATATAAATACGAATGCATATACATGTAAAATAAATGACATGTATGCAACATGACAACCATATGAAACAATCATATCTCAAACAAATGCAACATATTACAATCACATGCAACTAGTATCTACTAGGCATGTATGCAGATATAACTCCCTAGATGCATCGCGCATCATATGCAAAAGTGCATGCATTCTCCATGGTCACCCCCACCACCTCTCTAGACACCATGACCCCTGTATGGCTGAGAGGCTTGGGTCTGTGACGACTGTACTACCCTCCAACCCACTATAGAGTGGTCGAGGCGAACAGTCTGCTAGTAGCTATCTAGCTACATAGCATCAGAGTCCCTAACTGCTCACAACGCCGAATCTCACAAAACCTCGTGACCGGATGGCACGACAGGGCGAGCGACAACTGCTCCAGCTACCACTACCCAAGAGTGGTCGAGTGTGCGGCGCTAAACCAAACCAACTGACAATTCTCTCACCACAAGGGAGACAATAGTAGTCAGATGCAATGAATGATGAACATGATATATATATATATATATATATATATATATATATATATATATATATAATCATGGTACAGACACCATCATCATCCATGCAACCTCTAAATCCACATAAGTATCTCTAACATAAGTAACATGAGTATAATCGTCATGATGCCTCAACACATCCCACCAAACACATGTAGACAACTACACACGTATAATCACCCAAAAATCTCCAATAATCCCACTGGACACATATATGCTGAATATACGTACAATCTACATGCATCCTCCAGTAAAAACACATCAGACATGTGTATAAACCACAAATATACAATCCACACAACTCCTCTAATCATCACACCGGACAAATGTATGCATGACATACTGATGGACCATCATCATATGAACACCACCAATGAAGTATCCCCTACTGTACATACTCTACATGTAAACATATCACAGAGTATAGATAATCCAAAGTGTAGACTGTATAAGAATTAAATAGATCATTACAAGGGTCAAGCATAAGTATCAAGAAGGAAAGCAACAACCAAACATGATATAAGGTAAAGCAGCCTAAACCATCACATAATAACCATGAACTTAAGCTCAATAAAAATCTACATAGAGTCAAGGAAGAAACACCCGCCTTTATCTGTAGATCGTGTCCAAAATAAATCTCACGTCGTGATAATCGTCCCATATCAAGGTCCTACATCAATCAATATATATATATTTTATTTAGCTAAATTCATATGAATTAAAATAGCTAAATAAAATCCCCACCCAATCAGGATAACTCCACTCAAATCTGATCTCTGATTAATCCTCCAAATAATCCTTAATCAAACTCCTTCTAGATCCCAACATAATCCACAATCTATCAATCAATCCAATGATCCTAAGAATGATCACATAACAATCTACATCAACAAATCACCATAACCACAAATTCCAACCCAATACAAACCCCAATCAATCTAACACATACCAATAACGATCATATATCCATCTACATAAATCATCCACCAAATAACCATTACAAATCAACTCCAAAACTTACCCAAATCCAGAGACTTCAATGTTGACTCATCCGAAGAAGCTTGCTACTGGAAACTCCTGGCCAAAACTACAACAAATCCTTCTTGTAACGACCCGACCCCTCGGGAGGTCCAACTGGCGGCCCATTTGTCGCTCACTTGGCTACTAGGATTCATAAACTCTAGTTCTTAGCCTGGAGGTCTACAGTTCAAATCCTAGAGAAGGCAAAAATCCACTGGCCAGGGGTGGGAAGTCCTAGTGAGTAACTGCACGGTCGAGGGTCGTCGGTCGACGACATAAGGGGTCACCAAATGGGCCACCAGTTGGGCCGCCCATGGGACCGCCAAGGGGTCACCAAATGGGCGGCCAGTTGGGTCGCCAAATGGGCCACCAGTTGGACCTCCCCGAGGGGTCAGATCGTTACAATAAAAAGGCGGTGCTCACTTGGCTACCAAGATTCATAAACTCTAGTACTTAGCCTGGAGGTCTAGAGTTCGAATCCTGGGGAAGGCAAAAATCCATTGGCCAGGGGTGGGAAGACCTAGTGAGTAATAATGGCACGGCCGAGGGTCGACGGTCGACGACATAAGGGGTCACCAAATGGGCCGCCAGTTGGGCTGCCCATGGGACCGCCAAGGGGCCGCCCAAGGGGCCAAGGGGCTAGGTCATTACACTTCTACATGCTTCCATGTGCTCTAAACCAGACATAACCTAATAACCATTAATAATATCGATAGAACATAGCAATAATAGGAAAAAACTAGAGGTACATCACCAAAGGAAACTCACCTTGAGACATGGCCACAAGTCAAGAGCTTACAGCCCCTACTAACCTCTGCCCATAAGCTACAAGAGCGCACACATACCTCAATAGAACCTCCATCCTCACCCGTGACCTCCACAGCTTCAAGAATTGGAGAGGGCAGTGACCGACAATAAGGAGAGTCCACAGTACACTGATTCGATGCTTCCTCTCAACCGATCAAGAAGAACACTATAATCAGGAACCAATTCCTCAATAATTCTTGAATCTAAAGCATTTCCTGACACCTCCTTACCTCAACCGATCACCTCCAGTTGGTATCGTGCGATCCATCTCAACTGGTGATGATCTAGTTCGCCCCTAGTGAGCAGATCGAAGAGGAGAAGCAAAAAGGGCATGATCAGTCGGGAAAGATGCGAATCAACTCCCCCCCCCCAGCCATGCCCAAACCCTGTCGTGCCCTAGACGCCAAGCGATAGCCGATTGTGAGCAAGAAACCGCTAAAGATGCAATCACTCAGCCGGAGATGACAGGTACCGTCGAGATCCAGCGACACTTCCTCAGGCAACTCGGCGATGATAGATCTATTTAGAGCGATAGAGGGGGTGAATATCACGTCTTTTTAAAACTTTTCTTTGTCTTTTAAATCAAAGTCGTGCACTGCGGAAAGTAAAAAAGGAGACAGATTGTTTACTTCATTCAGAGCCTAGCTCGACTCCTACTCAAAGGTTTGCGGTCCTTGACCGCACCGATGGGCAAAGCACTAAAACCCTTCTTTCCAAAATCCTTCGGAAAGAAGCAGATCATACAGATACAAAGATATAAGATAGTAACAACCCTACTATCTTATATGAATTTAAGTGCAATACAAAATATACCGACAGTAGTAAATGAAGGTTGAGGCTCGGTTGGTGCTTTTGGACGAAGTAGCATGCTGAGCTGATGAAGACTTGTAGCATGAGTAGCAAGGCAGAAATGAACTTGAGTCAATCAGAATTATTCTTTTGAGCTTCTGACTTCAAGCACTTTTTATAGGTGTACTGGAGGTTCAGTCGACCGATCCCTCTGTTCAGTCAACCGAATCCACTCCCTTCCTTCCTGGTTGGAGTCTGAAGCTGGCACGAACTTTTACAGTAAATGCTCATGAATGGTTCGATCGACCGAACCTCTTTTTCGATCGACCGAACAGCTTCCTTCCCTGTTCGTCGAAATCTGCAAAGATCTTCATTTAATGCTCATTAATACTGATTGGTGTTGGTGCAACATCCCTCAGGTCAAGGTTGACCTGGTTGACCAAGCTGAGTCTTGGTTTGGGTTTAGATGTTTGACAATAAGATATTGATTGAAGAAGAGTCAAGTAGGTCAAGGATGACCGGATACTTGACTGGGAAGTCCTAACTAGGATGTTAGGCAGGAGGAAAATCCTGGTGAGTGAAGCCAGGTGAAAGACCTAGTGAGTGAAGCTAGGTAATTGGGAAGTCCTAGTGAGTGAAGCTAGGCAGGAGAAAAATCCTGGTGAGTGAAGCCAGGTGAAAGACCTAGTGAGTGAATCTAGGCAATTGGGAAAGTCCTGGTGAGTGAAGCCAGGCAAGAGAAATCCAGATGGGTCAAGGTTGACCAGACATCTGGTGAGAGTCCAAGTAGGTCAAAGGGATTGACCGGATACTTGGCACGAGGAAGAAAAGTCCAAGTAGGTCTTAGGGAGTGACCGGATACTTGGCAAGAAGAGAAAAGTCCAAGTGGGTCAAAGGAATTGACCAGACAGTCCTAGCTGGCCAAGGGTGACCGGATGCTAGGTCTTATGTACCAACAAGTCATGGTTGACTAGATGTTGGTTTAGGGGCTTTGGGCTTGGTTTTGGGCAAAACCAAGGTTTGGATTGATCCGTGATTGATCCAAAGAAGTTTGGATTGATCCGTGATTGATCCAAAGAAGTTTGGATTGATCCGTGGATTGATCCAAGAGTTTGGATCGATCCGTGATCGATCCAGAAGATCCGGATCGATCCACCGATCGATCCGGTGAGTCCCCACGAACAGAACCTCTCCGGATCGCGTGAATCCTTCGTCCCAATCGATCGCTGGATCGATTGGGACGCCGCCGCTTGGAAAGGCCGGATCGATCCGTGGATCGATCCGTGTTTTTCCAGAGCATAGGCGCTCGATCGATCCGTGGATCGATCCAGCCTCCCAATCGATTGGGAGCAATCCAATCGATTGGGATTCACGCTGCTTATAGCTTAGGCGTGCGATTTCTTCGGCAATCTTCACCGATTCATTCCAGATTCAACACAGCTCCTCCCCAGCACTCTCTAAGCTCCTCACCGCCAGTTCTTGAAGGTTCTTGGAGGTTCATCCAATTCAAGAGGTGAGTTGCAACGAGAAGAAGAAGAAGCTAGGGTTTTTACTGCATCTCTTGTAAGCTTTTGCTTATTCTTTACTACCCTTTCTTCTACTTGTATTGAGAGTCTTGTAGGGCTTCTCCGCCTTCGGTAGTTACCGAAAAGGAGTGTTTATTAGTGGAGGTGTGTGTGCGTGCGTGGTGTGGATCCTTGGATTAGTCATCTCCGTTGGAGGTGGATACCAAGTAAACTCCTAGTGTTAGCGTGTTTGTGTTTGTTTATGTATTTTCCGCTGCGATTCTTGAAGAAACAAGCAACACCGAGCAACGAGCACGCGACGAGCTATTCACCCCTCTAGCTACTTTTGGTCCTAACAAGTGGTATCGAGCAAGGTTGCTCTTCACCGGAATCATCGCCGGAAGGGTCAAGCATATCAAGAAAAGCTAGAGGGTGAAGAAGTTGGAGCAAATTCTTCAAGTTCAAGACTTTATCAAGCTCAACTTCAAGATGCAATTCCAAGATGGGCTTGAATTTGACACAAGGGTGGCTCCACCATACACTTCTACGAGTTTCGATTCTTGGAAATCAAGAATCGAAAATTTTCTTATGATGGAGATAGAGAAATGGTTTGCTCTAATGGAAGGCTTCAAGGCTCCAAGAAATTCAAAGGGCAAAGTTCTAAAGAAAAGCAAATGAAGCCCGGAGCAAGTCCAAAGGTGCGAGGCAAATGACAAAGTGACCAAGCTTTTGGTCAATTTATTGCCAAGCACCATCCTTTGCAAAATTGGAGAGTTTGAAGATGCAAAGGAGCTATGGAGCAAATTGGCCAAGCTTCATGAAGAGATCCCTCCACTATACAAGATTATGAAGAATCCAGAGAGGGTGACTCTTTGAGCAAGACCAAGAGGAGGACTCCGAGGTTGAGAGATGCTCAACCTCCAAGAAGAGGAAATCAAGAAGCTTCATCCTCAAGGGAATGCAACGGAAGGGAACAAGGAGGAGCATACCCTTGTTTCATGTTCAAGATGATGAAGCTCCACCTCTAGGATTGAGGGGAGCATCTTGGTGACGCCGGATCAAGAAGAAGGAGAAGCTTCTACATCCGGGTCAAGTGAAGAAGAAGAAGATGGTGCCACCTCCAAAATTCAAGAAATAGCAAATGGAGGAGCAAGTGCCATCCCTACACAAGAAGGTATAAATGTTTCAATTAAAAATAAAAATCATATAATATGTTTTGAGTGTAGGAAAGTGGGCACTACAAGAGCAAGTGTCCCAACTTGGACAAGAAGAAGGGTCAAGTGACCAAAAAGGGCAAGGAGAAGCCCGAGGAGACCATTACCGGAACAAAGACGAGCAAGGAGCATATCATATGCTTCTCTTGCAATCAAAAGGGGCATTACCGGAGTCAATGCCTCAAGGGGAAGAAGATGGTCAAGGCTCAAGGAGGCATTAGTCAAGGGGAGCCTCCAAGGTAAAGAAGAAGGTAACATTTATTGATCCTACTCCGTTACATTATGGTAAAAAGCATGATAGTTCTAAGTGTTATCATTTTAATGCGATTTACCATAAGAATAGGAAGCATGAGGGCTTTAAGGAAAAGCATGTGGCCCTACATGCCAAAACTACTACACCTAAGGCTAGGAATGTAGGTAAAAGTCTAGGCAAGAACTCTAAGGATTGTAGCTACAAGCCTAGAAACAAAAATGCTCATGGACTTAATGGAAAACCAAAAACTAAGGACTTAGTGATGGAAAATCAAGTCTTGAGGTCAAGACTTGATAAAATGGAAAAGACCCTAAGAAGGATGGAAAATATCTTATTAGGCCAAAATGAGCATAGCCTAGGTCTAGGAGCACAAAGGTCATCCAATGGTCATAGAGGTTTGGGATACAAACCCAAAGCTAAAAAGGATGTGCCTAGTTATCATAGGGTTCCATATAGCTATGGAACAAACCCTAAGTCTAGAGGTCAAGTCCAAGATACAAGGGAAGATATCCCTAGAAGTATCTTTGCAACCAAAGTGACTAAGACTTCTAAGAAGTCTAAGAAAGTCACTAACAAGGTCACAAGAGAGGCTATCCCTAGAGTTGACCTAGAAAATGTGACCAAGGCTTCTAAGAAGCTCAACAAGGTTACTAGGAAGGTATCTAGGGAAGTTATCCCTAGTGAGTACCTAGAGCATCCAAGGAGCACCAATAGGTGTTGGGTTCCTAGGAGCATCTTCTCTACCCCATAGATGGGTTAGAGAGTGTCAACTCCGATTAGAAGGGTAGTTAACCCAACTTTGAGGAAATTGACACTCAAGGAGCATTTTCAAGGTTTTTGTTAACCTTTGAAAATGAAATGGAATTATTATTTACTCCTTGAAAGAGTAAAATGTGCCTAATGGTGGAAAATTGATTTTATCTTAAAAAGGCATAAATTGGGAAAACCTAGAGAAATACCAAGTTGGGATTTTGGTATTCTCTTATAAATTTTAAGGCACTCCGGGCCTTGATTTATGTGATTACTCTTGAGGAAAAATGGAATATGCCAACATTTGAGGATAAGCTTAATTTCAATTGGCATAAATTAATCAAGAGAATTAGAAATGCCCATTTAGGTTTTGGCACTCTCTTGAAGCACTTTGGGCAATCTAGGGTTTAAGTTTTAGGATTAGCTAAGATTAACGATACTTAGATAGGTAATCTAGGTATATTTTATTTATGCTAAACCTTGCCATGATTGTTTGCTCATAATATGCCATGACATCATATTTTATCTTATTTGTATTTTGCATTCATGACTTATCATGAAAAATACAAAAATACCATGTCATGCCATACATACATCATGTAGTTATAGGAATCTTTCTTTTGAAAGCTATTTTATTTTGATGTATGCCATAACATTATCATGCATTATGTTTATTTCCTTAGAGTTTAAGGACATATGGCATTAGTTAAACAAGTGGCATTTGTTTACAACAAGTGGAATAAACAAGTGACATTTGTTTAACAAGTAAATCAACAAGTAACATCCTTTGTGGATGTCTACCTCTCAAAATGCCTAGATAGATATGCATGATCCCTAGAATAGGGCAAAACCAAAATCTTACATCTCACAAAGACCTATAAGATGACTTGTATGTGTTTCAGTGCACATTAGATACAAGTGAGATGTTAGGATGATGAACAAAACTCAAGATGTTGATTTAGTGCATTCTTTTGAGTTTTAAGTTCATCAAAACACATAGTTATGTGTTTTCCCATCATTGGGAAAGCTAATGTACAAGTCATGTGCATTATGCCCAAGGAACATGATGGGATATTGGTTTTGAAAATGTTTTTAAAATGTTTTTGGAAAACTTTGGTGAAGGCTATCTTTTAATAGTAATCACCATTGAATAGTTAGACACAAACTTGAAGAAAACGCTAAAGTTTTTGCAAGTTTTCAAGTTTGTGTCAATCTTTGAAAATATAAAGTATTTTCATAGAAAGCTATTTTTCCATGATTAAGTATGCCCTAAATAATGTCTATACGAAATTTCATGATTTTTGGATTTTTGTAGAATTTTCTAGGGGTTTCTGAAGTTGATTGAAATGGAATTTCAGCAACTATCAGAACTCCGATCGATCCATGGATCGATTGGAGTTCCTGAATCGATCCGTGGATCGATTCAGAAGGTAAATCTCGCGAGCAGAAGCTCGCTGGATCGATCAGTGGATCGATCCACACATACTGAATCGATCAGTGGATCGATTCGGTTGGTTCAATCGATTGGATCCCAACTCCAATCGATCCAAGTTGCTGATTTTGGCTGGGAAGGCCTGACTTCAGCATCTTTGAACCATGGTTAGTCTATGTAACCATTCCAAACCCTTAAAATACATTTGTATACATAAAAAGGGTGTTTTCGTGTTGAAAACAAGGATGGAATGGTTAAGGAAGACTTCATTGAAGTTTAGGTTGAGGTTTGTTTCAAATTTTGAACATTTGAACCTCAAAACTTCTAAATCTGGGTTTCCTAAAGGTTTAGGGATTCCAAGTCATTGTTGGTGCAATGACAGAAGTTACCACCATGTCTTTAGGGGGAGGGACTCTTTAAAGACATGAAAATTATTTTTCATGAACCTTGGAAGGTGGTTAACCTTCTTTAAAGAAAATGCTCATGGACGAGCTTTTGAACTTGAAATGGGGAGTGGATATCCTCATTATTTCAAGTGGAAACTCAAGATGTTAGAAAATGCTCAAGGTTGGGTATTTGTCTACATTGAGGAAGAAGTTAAGGATAAATGAAGGGTATGGGACCTTCATTATCATGTTGGTTCAACGAGTGAAGTTGTAACCAATGATGAGCAACTCTTCAGGGGGAGAGTTTTCAACAAATGGATTTGTTGAAGTGTGCCCAAAGAGGGGGCATAGGTTGATGTGTGCCAATAGGGGGAGAATGAAAGGACGTGTGAAAGGGAGTAAGTTAGGCTTTCATTATCTAAGAGGGAGGTTTCCCTCTTAGGGGGAGAATGAAAAGCTTAACTTATGCTTTCATTACCTAGTGGCATGAAGAATGAGGCTATGGGATTAGCCTAACTTACATGTGGCATTGTAAGTGTTATTGTGGTATTGTCAAACATCAAAAAGGGGGAGATTGTTGGTGCAACATCCCTCAGGTCAAGGTTGACCTGGTTGACCAAGCTGAGTCTTGGTTTGGGTTTAGATGTTTGACAATAAGATATTGATTGAAGAAGAGTCAAGTAGGTCAAGGATGACCGGATACTTGACTGGGAAGTCCTAGTGGGATGTTAGGCGGGAGGAAATCCTGGTGAGTGAAGCGGTGAAAGACCTAGTGAGTGAAGCTAGGCAGATGGAAGTCCTAGTGAGTGAAGCTAGGCAGGAGAAAAATCCTGGTGAGTGAAGCCAGGTGAAAGACCTAGTGAGTGAATCTAGGCAATTGGGAAAGTCCTGGTGAGTGAAGCCAGGCAAGAGAAATCCAGATGGGTCAAGGTTGACCAGACATCTGATGAGAGTCCAAGTAGGTCAAAGGGATTGACCGGATACTTGGCATGAGGAAGAAAAGTCCAAGTAGGTCTTAGGGAGTGACCGGATACTTGGCAAGAAGAGAAAAGTCCAAGTGGGTCAAAGGAATTGACCAGACACTTGGTGAGAGAGTCCTAGCTGGCCAAGGGTGACCGGATGCTAGGTCTTATGTACCAACAAGTCATGGTTGACTAGATGTTGGTTTAGGGGGCTTTGGGCTTGGTTTTGGGCAAAAACCAAGGTTTGGATTGATCCGTGGATTGATCCAGCAGGTTTGGATTGATCCGTGGATTGATCCAGCAAGTTTGGATTGATCCGTGGATTGATCCAGCAGGTTTGGATTGATCCGTGGATTGATCCAGGTGTTTGATCGTCTGGATCGATCCACGGATCGATCCGGTGTATCGTCGAAGCAGCAGCTCTGGATCGATCCGTGATCGATCCGTATTTTTCGATGAAAGGTCGGATCGATCCGTGGATCGATCCAGCCATCGATCGGGAGCAATCCAATCGATTGGGATTCGACCGCTGGCGGTTATAGCTGTTGGCGTGCGATTTCTTCAGCATAACTTCACCGATTCATTCCCGATCCAACACCGCTCCTCCCCAGCACTCTCTAAGCTCCTCACCGCCAGTTCTTGAAGGTTCTTGGAGGTTCATCCAAGTCAAGAGGCGAGTTGCAACGAGAAGAAGAAGAAGCTAGGGTTTTTACTGCATTTCTTGTAAGCTTTTGCTTATTCTTTACTACCCTTTCTTCTTCTTGTACTGAGAGTCTTGTAGGGCTTCTCCGCCCTCGGTAGTTACCGAAAAGGAGTATTTTCATAGTGGAGGGTGCGTGCGTGGTGTGGATCCTTGGATTAGTCATCTCCGTTGGAGGTGGATACCAAGTAAACTCCTAGTGTTAGCGTGTTTGTGTTTGTTTATGTATTTTCCGCTGCGCATTCTTGAAGAAACAAGCAACACCGAGCAACGAGCACGCGACGAGCTATTCACCCCCCCTCTAGCTACTTTTGGTCCTAACAATTGGATCGGTCGACCGATCCTTGGTTCGGTCGACCGATCAAGCTTCAATCGGATTGTGCTTCGCTTTGGTCTGAACTATCTCTGGTCTGAGTCAAGATGGTTCGGTCGACCGATCCTCCTGTTGGTCGACCGATCAGGCCAAATCTGCAAAACAGAGTTAAACAATATTCCTTCAAAACAAAGGTTAGCACAGTAATATAATGCATGAGTAATATAGACAGTAGAACTGTCTTGATCTCAACTTGGAAACCTTCTCGGTTTCTTCAGTTGGATCAGCGACGTAAGGTTGTTCCCTTTAGGAACCCGACCTCACTATCGCTCCTCCAGTTGCATACCTCAACTTACCTGCCAAACATTGGTCCTCCAGACCTGTTTGGACTTTTTCCTGCTCAGTGTCTGATCGCCCGATCCACTAAGACTTTTCCTGCAATACTACATTATCCAACAGCAATAATAGTAATATAGAATACAATGGTAAACCTAAACCTAGATTTACCGAGATCCGCTAGTCTGATTGACCGCGCGATCAACCTCCCTTAGAGTTCACTCCTACAAGACATATTGTTACCTAAGGTTACCACCCCCTAGGATTTTCTCCACTTGGCTTCACTCACCAAGATTCAGTATTCGGCTACCCAGGGATAAAGTCCTCCAGACCTGTCACGCCCCCAGAAAAGTCCCTGTCCGAGAAAATTTCGTCAGCATCTCCCCTGTACGGCGGACAATCACAAATTTTCTACAAGCACTAAATACTCAGCCACATGCGGCTGGAATCATAACAATAATAAAAATCAATCACCACGCAGTTTATATATATATTCAGCCTCTGGCTGACACAACCACACAGTAATAATACTCTGACTCAAAAACCACCCTACTCAACTACACTCGTAAAGCTCAAAACCGACGAACTCACCTCTTCTGCCATCCAGGCAGGCATGTAGTAGAATAAAAACCAAATCCAAATCCATCAATATAATAAAATCTATATCATGTCCATAAGCAAAAAAATCCAGAACATAACGAGTTCAAACAGTCTAGAACAGAAAGAACCAAAGAAAACCAAACATATCCTGGAGGTGTGCAGGACCAGCACTACGTGCAGTGAGGACTACCTGACAGCATCAACCTGAAAATATCAACAATGGAGGCGGGGTGAGTCCAACACTCAGCAGGTACAATTGATATGCAAAGTAAAGAAATAACACCTAACACTAATCATGCGTATAGTCTCCTGATATAAGAAAGATATAAATATGCATCTGAAGTAAACAGGAGAATGCTGTACTAACCAGGTCCTGAGTATAAGGTCAAACAGTCCGAGTGGTATAGGAATCCTGTATGCATGTCAAACATAGGTATCCAAACAATATGCAGCATATAAATGCAGCAATCACAAACACAAACAATAAATGCATCATGCATATGATGCCAATGATGCGCCCTGGTCACCCCCGACGCGATCGATCATCTCACAGAATAGTGAGGCCGAGTGGGTAGGGTTACAGTGCACTCTGTCGTCACTACTCCTGATGAGTGACGGGATGCTGTCGCAGTACACCTATCCTCCTACCCCAAATCATAGATGGGGGCGTAATGCTCTCATACTCAAAGACGGGGAGGAATCCCACGGATAACACGTTGTGTCACACTACCCATGAGCGGACCAACGGTGCCTAACAGAGTCCCTGCTGCAACACACACAGCCTGAATCGACCACTAACCCATGAGTGGTGGTGTGTGCAGATCCATGTAACTGGCGATGTGCTCAACAATAATGGAGCGGACTATCGCACAGCATGAAATCATGCAAATGGTGCATGACACTAACCACAAGAATATCCTGACCTAATCCACATATATATAAAAATGCATCAAAGGTCAACGAATCCAAAACAATCCAAAGGTATACAGAAGGTATAAAACCTAGGTCCTGAACATGGTCAAGCATGACATATCACTACCCCTATAACGATGTATAAACAGGTAAAAAATATACCTGAGATGCAAAACCAATCAATCAATCAAGCATGTAAGATTTGGGTAGTGATTAACCGAAAATAGATAAGAAACACAATTAATGCAACATGTTAATTTAATTACTAAGCATATCAAATGACATAAGTCAAAAGTACCCGCCTCCGAAAATAGAAAGGTCCAATCTGACTCCGAGATACTCGTCTCGCGTCAAGGTCCTGTAATATTTATAGTTTCCAGGTTTAGCTAATTTCATATAGATAAAATAGCTAAATCAAATCCACGAAAAGCTAACATAAATCCAACAATTAACTAGGGTTAATTTACCTTAACCCTAATCATAACATTAGATTAAAAATCTAAAGCTAATCCAATCTACATAATCCTACTAACCATGTAATCCATATTTATACTAACAACAATGTATTTATCTCAATCCAAAACTCACCTAGATATAGTGATTTCTCCGCTGGTCGTTGTGGGAAGAAGTAGCTGCTGGAAACTCACGTAACAACCCCACAACAAATCCTACTTCACCTCACAGCTTTAATTAAATATTCACAGCACAACCTTGCTGAAATCTTTCCCTACAGATCAGATCAAATTGGTATCGTTAAGTGGGGATCACAAATCAAGCAATAACCTACCTAACAACCTCTAATCAACATAATTCCAAAACTCATCTTACCCCAATCCAGAGACACCCTTGTTGACACTCAGTCGAAGAAGGTACTGCTAGAAGTTACAGCCGGAGTTGTGCGAAGCTGCTGCCCTCTTCGATGAGGCTGTTGCAATCGGCCTAGGGTTCGCTGTGGAGGCTCTGTGCCGGCACAAAAACAATCCTCCGGATCGGAAGAAGGCCGAGAGAAGACAGCCGATGTTAGGGCAGGAGGTCAATTCGGGAGAAGAAGAGGGTTGCGGCGGCTTTGGTGTTGGCACGCAGAGATCAGAAGAGGGTGACACCTAGGGCAGAAGCAGAGGGCACGCTGGGTCGGATCTGGTGGCCGGCACTGCTCTGGGCGACGGCAGAGGGGCTTCGGCTCCGTGCTCCTTGCTCAGGAAACACCAGGGCTCGGTCGAATCGGCGGTGGTTCGGCAAACCTGTGGCCGGCGCTCGAAGAAGAGGATCGGCTAGGGCAAAGAGAAGGGGCTCGGCTGGCGACGTCGCTACCAGCGGTGGCGACCCGAGGAGATGGGTGTCGCGGGCTGAGGCCAGGGCACGCGGTGGCCGGCGCTCGGGCTGTGGAGTCGCAGGAGGGAAGAAGTTGCCGAGGGGGAGTAAAACCGCCATGGGCGGTTAGGGTAGGCGTCGGCGCGAGAGAAGGGCTCGGGGAAGAGGGAAACGGCGAGGGAAGGAAAGAAAATAAGAAAAAGGAAAAAGAATTAATTAAATAAATCTTTTCCTCACTTAAATGGGTAGCCTAAACAGGCTTTTCCGGACCCTGTTTTTATCCCCGTCAACTCGTCCGTACGGGCTCCGAAAAATTCCCGAAAAATTTCCAAAAATTCCCTTATTAATATTTGTCCATTTCCGGTATTTTACATTCTCCCCCACTAATAAAAATTTGGTCCCCAAATTTCGTTATCTACCATCAGCAAGTACTAACAACAGATATAAAGTATAAATGCTGAACGGTAAATTAAATCACATACCTCAAATGAAAAGATGGGGATATCGAGCTCGGATCGTATCCTCGAGCTCCCAAGTAACTTCCTCGTCCAAATGATATTGTCATCCGACTTTAACCAGCCGGATAGTCTTGTTCCGCAACTGACGCTCTTTCCGGTCGAGAATCCGTACCGGAACCTCCTCATATGTAATGTCAGGCTGAACTGGAACTGGGATATCTGCCAGCACATGTGTCGGGTCATGTACGTATCTCCTCAGCATCGATATATGGAATACATTGTGAACGCCTGACAAGGACGGTGGTAGAGCCAGTCGGTAAGCTACTGCTCCGATCCTCTCCAAGATCTCGAAAGGGCCAATGTACCGCGGAGCTAGCTTACCTCTGAGGCCAAATCTCTTCACCCCTTTCGTGGGTGAAACTCGCAGAAATACATGGTCACCCACAGAAAACTCTTGTGGTCTGCGTCTCCGATCAGCATAACTCTTCTGACGATCCTGCGCCTCTGACATCCTCCGTCTGATAGTACGGACCAACTCTGCATCCTGCTGAACTCTATGAGATCCCAACAACTGAGCCTCTCCAACCTCATCCCAAAGGACGGGTGTCCGACAAGGTCTACCATACAACACTTCAACGGTGACATTTGGATAGTCGAATGCAAACCGTTGTTGTAGGCGAACTCTATCAATGGCAAATGGTTCTCCCAACTGCTTCCAAAATCCAATACACATGACCTCAGCATGTCCTCTAGAGTCTGAATGGTCCGCTTTGACTATCCATCTGTCTGAGGATGGAAAACTATACTAAACAGAGCTGCGTGCCCAAGGCCTGCTGCAGACTCTGTCGAAAACGAGACGTGAACCGGGGGTCTCTATCCGAAATGATACTCAACAGAACACCATATAGTCTGATGATCTCCCGACAATATAGATCTGTCAATCGATCCAGGGGATCAGTCCTCCGGATCGCTAAGAAGTACGCGGATTTGGTTAATCGATCAACGATTACCCAAATCGCGTCATGGCCTCGTCGTGTCCTCGGCAAACCCACCACAAAGTCCATGATAATGTGATCCCACTTCCACTCAGAAATAGGAATCTGCTGAAGTAAGCCGGCAGATCCCTGGTGCTCGGTCTTCACTTGCTAACAGACAAAACATCTAGCTACAAAATCCGCGATGTCTTCCTTCATGTCGTCCTTCATGTCGTTCCACCAATAGAAACACCTCAAATCTTGGTACATATGGGTACCGCCTAGGGGGACAGCAAATCGAGAGCGATGAGCTTCAGGAAGTAGCCCCCGTAAGACCGGATGAGACTGAAGCACGCAAAATCTGCCTCGGTAGTGTATAACACCCTCCTCATCTCGGGTGAACTCGGTCTACTACCCGGAAGCTATCTGGCTATAAATAAACTGCAAATACTGATCAGCAGCCTATGACTCTCGTATCCTTGTCCTGATCAACGACTGAGCAACCATGGTAATCAGAGTACCCTGCTCTATCGGTCCCTGCTCCTCAAGATCTAACTCAGAGAAACTCTGAACCAAGTCTGTAAATAAAATTCGGTGGCAAGCTAAAGTCCCTCCGGACTTCCTGCTAAGCGCTTCGGCAACCTCATTAGCTCTCCCCGGGTGATAACTAATGGTACAATCATAATCCTTCAGGAACTTCATCCATCTCCTCTATCGGAAATTAAGTTCCTTCTAAGTAAACAGATATTTGAGACTCTTATGGTCAGTGAGAATCTCAAATGTAACGTCATATAAATAATGTCGCCAAATCTTCATGGCAAAAATAATGGCGACTTGCTCCAGATCATGTACAGGGTAGATCATCTCATGTTCCTTCAACTGTCGAAAAGTAAGAGACTACCCTACCGTGCTGCATCAAAACAACACCCAACCCTGTAGAGATGCGTCGGTATAGAGCACGAATCCGTTCTCTTCAGAAAGTAAAACCAAAAATCGGAGCCGACACTAGTCTCCGCTTCAGCTCCTAGAAACTAGTCTTGCAATCCTCGGACCACGTGAACTTCACGCCTTTCCTGGTAAGGCATGTCAGCGGCATAGCAATACGCGAGAAACCCTCGACAAAACGTCGGTAATATCCTGCGAGTCCCAAAAGACTGCGGACCTCCTACACTGATTTCGGCTGCTCCCAACGGTAACAACCTCTATCTCCTGTGGAACCACGGTACACTCCTACTGGTGACCGTGTGTCCCAAACATCATAACAAAAGACAATCCAAACTAGCACTACTGATAAACACATATAGATGTTCTCGTCGAATCATCTCTAGATCTATGCGAAGGTAGTGTACGTGACTCACCTCGGATCCGTAATAGATCACAACATCGTCCACAAAGATAATGGAAACCTATCCAAACATCCTCGACATACCAGGATCATCGAGTTCCTGAAAACATCTAAGGCACTGTAAGCCTATATGGCAAAACCAAGACACATAATGTCCGTATCACAGACATTCCTATCCATAAGATCTCCGATAATAAATCGAAAAATCTGATCATCAATAACATAAATCACCAAAGAATAAATCCTCTAGGGTGAGAGCAACGCTCCATCACAGGAAACACCACATATGTGGGAGCAACGCTCTACCACAAGAAATCCTCAATATGTGGGAGTAACACTCCACCACAAATAATCTGAAATATGTATCTGCAATAAATATAGGAGCAATGCTCCGCTACCAGCAAATCCGTGATATGTGGGAGCAACGCTCCACCACAAAACAATACCTAAGTACCCTAAGGCACCTAACTATCCAGCTAGAGACTGTACAAGATCTCTCTACCACAATTCGCTGTGGTTAGCCTATGATATAACAACCTAGTAACTAATCAAATCCATCATCAACTCTATCAGCATCCTAGTGGGTCATCCACTGATAGGAAAATTAGTTGATGGGTTAATTCAACAAATGACATGATGCAGTCACTCCACATTCTGCATTCAGTATAAGTAGAATCATCATACTGCTACCAATGTATACACCTAGCACACATACTCACACAACATATGTATGATCAACAAAATCCTCCAATTATTATACACTAAACATACTCACGACTCAGGTATATTCAGTATGATACCTCCAACAATATCTATCAAACCCGTGTGCATATATCAACTTAGGTATAATCAACAATACACCTCAACAACACTCACATGACATATGTACACCTATGCCAAGAGTATAATCAACGTAATACTTCCAACAAATCATACTCGACACGAGTATACTCTCAAAACAATCATATAATAAACAAGATTCCTCAAATATTACACCCAACACATCTGCACATATCACAACTCAGATTAGATCGATAAGATACATCCAATAAAATACTCAAACATATGTGCACATTCCACAACATAGTTTTTAATTGACAAATACCTCCAATAAACAATCAGACATGAATGTCTAACCACTCGGGTATAATCTACTAGAAACCCACAATAATCATATGTATAAAGGTATACAACCCAAAAGATAAAAATCAGAATTCAAGAACATCAAGACACTCTCATTTTTATCCTCAAAAATATCAGCACACCTAATATCAAATGAATCAGTCTCTACTCCCCATGAGAGCAAGTTAGCATTCAAAACATCAATCATTATTTATCCACATAGTTCCATATCAGAGGAAGCATATATAAAAAAAAAAAAATTCATCCTGTTAACTATCCATAACCAACCAGATTTATAAAAATCTCATAGGCACATTCAACCGTAAACTCTCCAGCACCCAATTTATAATCTGATCACCAACCATAATCATCAAACCTGTGAATATCATAAATGACACTCACTATGTCACCATCAATGACAACCCAAATATAAATCATCAAAATTAGTTATCCACTAATAGATCATCAAAACAAATATCTAGTAATTGATCATCAGACAACCACATAACATTTACTCTCATAAATCATTAGAAATCAACATATCATAATATCTTATCTCACAATATTCCTCAACCTCAAACCATTCTCAATAATGATCAAACATGGTAACCCCCAATGACCAATTTCCATCGTACCTGGTATCCTAATATCCAAAAGATATGAGTATAAAACTCTCCTGTCTAAGTCAACAGGAATATGTAGGTATCATCCACTACCCAGCTAACAATAGCAGAGGCTGGTATGTGCCTCCATCTCCTACTAGTAGTAACAGAAGCTAAAACTACTGATGGTATGATCTTAAAAATCACCAGAGACTATAATCCTTGATCTCTATTAGGTCGATCATGCTCAATGGCTAACCCATCACATGTAATATGTGTTACAACAACCAGACAGGTATTACATAAAGAATGCTAATACATGTCATAAACTATAAAATTAAACATCATACCTATATGCCGTCTGGAGATGTTCTGTCGCTGTCCTGTCCCCAACTTCTGACCTCAAAATTCCGAATGAGAAAATCGCCGGAAATCCATATAATCCGAAACGGAAGTCCGAAACATAACCATAACGAAAATCCGTACAAACCAAAATAGACATCCAAAAATCCAGAACACCAAAAGCAGGTATCCATAACCTGCTCTGATACCAACAAATTGGTATCAGATAAATCTCGAAAATCCAAAACACGGAAATCCAACAAGTATCGCCGAACTCTGGCACTCTGATACCAAGTAAATAAATTGGTATCAGGTTATCCAAAACATCAAAAATACGAAAACAAAAGATCGTATACCTGGGCTCTGATACCACTAAATTGTCACGCCCCCAGAAAAGTCCCTGTCCGAGAAAATTTCGGCAGCATCTCCCCTGTACGGCGGACAATCACAAATTTTCTACAAGCACTAAATACTCAGCCACATGCGACTGGAATCATAACAATAATAAAAATCAATCACCACGCAGTTTATATATATATTCAGCCTCTGGCTGACACAACCACACAGTAATAATACTCTGACTCAAAAACCACCCTACTCAACTACACTCGTAAAGCTCAAAACCAACGAACTCACCTCTTCTGCCATCCAGGCAGGCATGTAGTAGAATAAAAACCAAATCCAAATCCATCAATATAATAAAATCTATATCATGTCCATAAGCAAATAAATCCAGAACATAACGAGTTCAAACAGTCTAGAACAGAAAGAACCAAAGAAAACCAAACATATCCTGGAGGTCTGCAGGACCAGCACTACGTGCAGTGAGGACTAGCGACTGGAACTCCCTCCTGACAGCATCAACCTGAAAATATCAACAATGGAGGCGGGGTGAGTCCAACACTCAGCAGGTACAGTTGATATGCAAAGTAAAGAAATAACACCTAACACTAATCATGCGTACAGTCTCCTGATATAAGAAAGATATAAATATGCATCTGAAGTAAACAGGAGAATGCTGTACTAACCAGGTCCTGAGTATAAGGTCAAAACAGTCCGAGTGGTATAGGAATCCTGTATGCATGTCAAACATAGGTATCCAAATAATATGCAGCATATAAATGCAGCAATCACAAACACAAACAATAAATGCATCATGCATATGATGCCAATGATGCGTCCTGGTCACCCCTGACGCCAGTCGATCATCTCACAGAATAGTGAGGCCGAGTGGGTAGGGCTGTGACAACCGTGCACTCTGTCGTCACTACTCCTGATGAGTGACCGAGTGGACGGGATACTGTCGGTACCCTCCTACCCCAAATCATAAATGGGGGAGCGCAATGCTCTCAACTCCCGGTACTCAAAGACGGGGAGGAATCCCTGCCGGATAACACGTTGTGTCACACTACCCATGAGCGGACCAACGGTGCCTAACAGAGTCCCTGCTGCAACACACTCTGCCTGAATCGACCACTAACCCATGAGTGGTGGTGTGTGCAGATCCATGTAACTGGCGATGTGCTCAACAATAATGGAGCGGACTATCGCACAGCATGCAATCATGCAAATGGTGCATGGCACTAACCACAAGAATATCCTGACCTAATCCACATATATATAAAAATGCATCAAAGGTCAACGAATCCAAAACAATCCAAAGGTATACAGAAGGTATAAAACCTAGGTCCTGAACATGGCAAGCATGGCATATCACTACCCCTATAAGGATGTATAAACAGGTAAAAAATATACCTGAGATGCAAAACCAATCAATCAATCAAGCATGTAAGATTTGGGTAGTGATTAACCGAAAACAGATAAGAAACACAATTAATGCAACATGTTAATTTAATTACTAAGCATATCAAATGACATAAGTCAAAAGTACCCGCCTCCGAAAATAGAAAGGTCCAATCTGACTCCGAGATACTCGTCTCGCGTCAAGGTCCTGTAATATTTATAGTTTCCAGGTTTAGCTAATTTCATATAGATAAAATAGCTAAATCAAATCCACGAAAAGCTAACATAAATCCAACAATTAACTAGGGTTAATTTACCTTAACCCTAATCATAACATTAGATTAAAAATCTAAAGCTAATCCAATCTACATAATCCTACTAACCATGTAATCCATATTTATACTAACAACAATGTATTTATCTCAATCCAAAACTCACCTAGATATAGTGATTTCTCCGCTGGTCGTTGTGGGAAGAAGTAGCTGCTGGAAACTCACGTAACAACCCCACAACAAATCCTACTTCACCTCACAGCTTTAATTAAATATTCACAGCACAACCTTGCTGAAATCTTTCCCTACAGATCAGATCAAATTGGTATCGTTAAGTGGGGATCACAAATCAAGCAATAACCTACCTAACAACCTCTAATCAACATAATTCCAAAACTCATCTTACCCCAATCCAGAGACACCCTTGTTGACACTCAGTCGAAGAAGGTACTGCTAGAAGTTACAGCCGGAGTTGTGCGAAGCTGCTGCCCTCTTCGATGAGGCTGTTGCAATCGGCCTAGGGTTCGCTGTGGAGGCTCTGTGCCGGCACAAAAACAATCCTCCGGATCGGAAGAAGGCCGAGAGAAGACAGCCGATGTTAGGGCAGGAGGTCAATTCAGGAGAAGAAGAGGGTTGCGGCGGCTTTGGTGTTGGCACGCAGAGATCAGAAGAGGGTGACACCTAGGGCAGAAGCAGAGAGCACGCTGGGTCGGATCTGGTGGCCGGCACTGCTCTAGGCGACGGCAGAGGGGCTTCGGCTCCGTGCTCCTTGCTCAGGAAACACCAGGGCTCGGTCGAATCGGCGGTGGTTCGGCAAACCTGTGGCCGGCGCTCGAAGAAGAGGATCGGCTAGGGCAAAGAGAAGGGGCTCGGCTGGCAACGTCGCTACCAGCGGTGGCGACCCGAGGAGATGGGTGTCGCGGGCTGAGGCCAGGGCACGCGGTGGCCGGCGCTCGGGCTGTGGAGTCGCAGGAGGGAAGAAGTTGCCGAGGGGGAGGAGTAAAACCGCCATGGGCGGTTAGGGTAGGCGTCGGCGCGAGAGAAGGGCTCGGGGAAGAGGGAAACGGCGAGGGAAGGAAAGCAAATAAGAAAAAGGAAAAAGAATTAATTAAATAAATCTTTTCCTCACTTAAATGGGTAGCCTAAACAGGCTTTTCCGGACCCTGTTTTTATCCCCGTCAACTCGTCCGTACGGGCTCCGAAAAATTCCCGAAAAATTTCTAAAAATTCCGAAAAATTCCCTTATTAATATTTGTCCATTTCCGGTATTTTACAAGACCTATCCACTTGGCTTCCACGATATACTGAGATTTCCCTTACCTAGCCTACAACTAGGACTCAGTATTCGACTACCCAGGGATCAAGTCCTCTAGACCTATCCACCTGGCTTCCATGATATACCGAGATTTCTCTCCTTGCCTAGCCTCCAACTAGGACTTCCCTTGCCTAGCCTACAACTAGGACTTCCTTAGATCAAGCTCCATACTTAAACATACTTAAACATATTTGTCTAACATTAAAAACTTGGAGGTTGATTGCACCAACAGGAGAGGACCCGATCGCCGGGGAAGAAATCGTCTCTGTCGGTGTCGTGTGTGTCGGGTCTTCCGTGAGAGAGAAAGAGGAAGAAGAGAGGAAGATTGGTTGCGGCTTCCCTCCTCAACACTCAGGATCGACCCCTCGTCGGCGACACCGAGATGAGGCGACATCGTTGCCGATCGCTGGTGAGGCTCGGGAACGAGGAAAACTTTGCACGAGAGAGAAAAGGAGAAAGGCTCAGGGTTGAGGAGAATAACTCGGAAATTAGGGATTATAAACTTAGGTTTAGGAAATTAAAACCTAAGTTAATTCCTCAATCAAATCCCACTTTAATTGGGTATTCCAAACATGCTCCGTTACACCCCGAATCCATCCCCTCAAAACAAGTCATATAGACTCCGTTTACCTATTGACGAATAATCCACTATCAAGTCGTAATTGAATACATAAATCAAAGAAGAAAGTGTAATAACACTTACACTTTTCTTTGTACAATAATTAACTATAAATAAAATGTTACCCAATACTTAGATGAAGATATGAATGCACTTGTGCGTTGGTGTTGGTCTATTTGCAGTAGTCGGGTGTAGCAGGGGTCGCAGCACAACAGTAGGACGATGTCAGAACAACCGGACAGTCAAGGATTAGCGTAGAAGATTGATATCTTTTTCTTGGACATCTAACCTCCTTCTATAGATGAACCTATTCTTATTAGATCTATTGAATTAAGGATAAACTTTCTGACTTGGATCTTATGGATAATTCTATAGAGAAAATTAATTAAATAATTTAGATCCTATCCATTGCTTCAGTTCAATCTGATTTGTTTCAATTTGGTCTAATTTGGTTAAGTGTGGTCCGATCCGGTTCGATTCACTTCATTCACTTGAGGTTTCTTGAATCACTCGTTCAACACAACAATCTTCTGGAGGCTATATCTTTTGACTCCAAACTCAAAATCAGGCTCTGTTAATGACCACGCATGCAAGATTCATAGATCTACGTATGTATCTACAACACAAAGTTAGAAAAAATATATGCATGAACAGTTTAAATATATTTATAGGTTAGATCCTTTTTTACTAAGATCTAGTATTAGTCTCAACCTAGATTTTTAAAATGGATTTAAGTTGGACCAACACCTATAGTCCCACTAGGACTTGTTCTCACTAGATCTCTCTCCTCAAGTGTCTTACCTACATTTACCAATTACATACTTTCTTGATGTCTGGTTCCTTGACCTACTAGGACTTCCTGCTAGATCTTAACCAATTTAGACTTCAGCCAATTGTCTAGTCCTCCCTGACCCAACTAGACTTCCTGCTAACTATCTAGTCCTCTCTAACTTAGTTGGACTTCTTACCAATCATCTAGTTCTCTTGACTCAACTAGACTTCAGCTTGGTAACTGATCCTTTAGACCCATCAAGTTCATATAATGCATACTTGGTAAAAGGATTAAATCACAAGTCTAACTTTAATTTGTATCATACATCAAAATTTGAATTTGATTATTAGTGCAAACTTCACTAACAATCTCTTCCTTTTTGATGTAATGACAACTTGAGTTAAAGTTAGGAAAATAAAGCACTTTCTGGCTAAGTAAAAACTTATACATTGTGACAAAAAATATGCATTAAGTCCTAATCCTCTAGTACAAGTGATTTTCTTAATTTAACCCTTACTCTCTCCCTTTGTCATATGCCAAAAAGATGCCAGTTAAGTTCAAACATAATATGCAGAAAATCAATAAGAATATTTGAAGAACATCTGCAAATAGATTTTGAAAATTTGGTATATAAATTTGATAAACAGGTTTTCAAATATAGTTTTCACCATTTTTCAACTAAGTTTCAACCAAATTTTTAATGTTTTAATTTTTTAAAAATATTAGAGGTAAAGTTTTCATAAATATTTTCAATCTCTCAACGGAAACATTTTTCAAAAAAGTTTCTAGATAATAGTCCGTTGTTAATAAATTTCAGAGTTTCCAAAAATATCTTCAATATAAAATTTCAAAATTTTCAAAGATATTTTCAAAATACTTGGAAAGTAATTTTTAAAATACTTTTCAAATATAAAAATTTGCAAGTATTTTTCAAAACATTTTTTAAGTATAAAAATTTACAAGTATTTTTCAAAACATTTTTTAAGTATAAAAATTTACAAGTATTTTTCAAAACATTTTTTAAGTATAAAAATTTGTGAGTTTTTTCAAAACATTTTACAAGTGTTTTTAAAGAATATTTTCAGTCATTTTCAAAATCCTTGGAAGGCAATTTTCAAAATACTTTTCAAAACATTTTATAAAACAAGTAATTTTAAAGCAATGTTTTCTAAGTAAATACTTTTCCGATGTATTCTTCCTCTTAAGTTGATACTACCCTTAAGTTAACAGTCTCTCTTAACCTAATATATCTTGTTATCCTTGTTAGTTACAATGAGCTCTACCTAATTATCTAAGAGACTTATTGTTGGAAATATTGATTTTCAGAAAATATATTATTTTGAAAAACTAATATTTTCTATTCACCCATTCTAATTGTTAATTAAGTTTGATTAAAACAAAATTTTTTAAATTAATCATTAATCAATTATTCCTATAAAAATTAATTATATATTAATTTAATTTAATTAAAATTAAATTTTAGGATAAATAAAATAATCATTTACCAATGTTTTATTAATTAAGTTAAGAAAAAGTAAAGTTCAAATTTTTAAGTTCAAATTAAGTTAATTAAGTTTAAGTTTAAGTTTTCAAGTTTGAATTAAGTTCAAATTCTTAAGTTCATTAAGTTTAAATTCATAAGTTCAAATTAAGTGCATTTAATTTGGATTAATAAATAAGTTTATTTTTTTATTGATAATTTACTTAAAACTAATTGGATTGATTAGTATAGATATTGATTAACTATTATTTATTTAACTCAATTTAATGATTTAGTACTTATTTTATTAATTAAATTAGAGTTAATTAGCTTAAATTTTGCATAACTTAAATTTAGATTAATTAACATTTATTTAAGTTTAATTGAATTAATTTAAATTTTAATTAATTTTAATTGTACTAAACTAAGTTTAATTCCTTTTAAATTTAAGTTAAGTTAAAGAATACGTAGTAATTAATTTAAGTATATTTGATTAATTAATTTTTAGAATAATTAAATTAATTATTTACTGTGGATTAATAATATTTAGTTATTAACTTAATTATTTAAGTTTAATTGAATTAATTTAAGTTTAATTAATTTTAATTGTATTAAATTAGGTTTAAATACTTTTTAATTTAAGTAAGTTAAAGATTACGTTGTAATTAATTTAAGTAGATTTGATTAATTAATTTTTAGAATAATTAAATTAATTATTTATTTTGGATTATTAATATTTAGTTATTAATTATGATTTAAGCTAATTAATTAGTAATTATGACTTTGATTAGATTAATTTAGATTTAATTAAATTAGTTAGAATTAATTAAGATAGATTTCGAATTTATCAAATAAATAAAGATTAATACTTATTGAATTTAAGATTCTTTAATTTAATTTCTTTATCATTAAATTATAATTGATGTTTAATTATTTAGGATTTAATTTATTTTTTAAAAAAAATTAAAATGATTTTTAAACAGATTTTTTTAATAATTTTAAAGGATTTTTAAAAAGATTTTTTAAATAGTTTTTAAAATAATTTTTTAAAAATGTTTTAAAAATAATGTTTAAAAGGGTTTTTAAAATAATTTTTAATTTTTTTTTAAATCATTTTTAAAATTTTTTTTAAATCATTTTAAAATAGTTTTTAAAATAATTCTTAAAAGGATTTTAAAAATAACTTTTAAAAGGAATTATTTTTAAAAGGATTTTTAAAAATTTATATCAAGAGTTTAATTTATTTAATATTAAAGTTAAGTTTACTTAATGAAATTAAAAATTAAAAAATTAATCTTTATTTAATTATTTATGTTTTAAAGTCCTTTTAAAATATAAATCTCATTCTATCTATGTTTTCAACTAGGTATCCTATAATTTTGTAAGATGATTAGTTATAAATTTTTTTTTAAAAAAATATTTGATTTTGTGTTAGATTCAGGTTTAACCATCAGTCAATTAAATGTACATTTTAAAAATCAACTTCTATGATGTGGTGAAGCATATAAGCCTTCTTGGGTATCGGAGCAAAAACCACTTCTAGACAAAGCCTTTTTAAGAAATTAAATATTTAATTTTTTCTATTGATAAACCTTGATCTAAGTAGTGTAAGATGTGACGAGGTAGTTTCAGTTAGTTTCACTTAGCTAAATAGACCAAGTAGGATACACCTTTCCCTACCTGACTCCCTACACTAAGTTTTCCTAATGCACTATCATCTCGTCCTACCCTGGTACTAGGTTGGACAAAAGTTAAATTATCTTTTTTTAATCTAGTCCTAACTACTCAGGTGAGTAGACTATATTTTTGAGGTGCCAACAAATTTGGCACCTCCCCTTATCATAGATTCTATATTTTATTAATTTTAATTATATGTAATTAAGTTTTGATTATAGTTTAATTAATTTTTTAATTAATTGTAGTTTAAGTTAAATTTAAGTTTTTAATTTTGAATTAATTAAGTTTATTAAATTATCTTCCTTTCAAAAAGTGTATTTAATATTTAATTTTTTAAATTTGTTAAATTATCTCTATTTAAAATATTATCTTTAATATTTAGCATTTTATGAATTTTTAATTTCAAATTTATTAAATTATTTAAATTATCTTTGTTTAATTAAATTTTTATTAATTTAAAATTTCGAATTTATAAGATTTAGTTTTGATTTTATTATAATGTTTGAATTTATCCTTATATTTATATTTTCTTTGTCTTTTAAGTTTATCCTTATATTTATATTTTTTATAAATTAAATTATTTTGATTATGGATAGAGACTTCTAAATTGATATTATATAGATTGTCAAATATTATATTAAGTTATTTATTAATTTTATCTATCTCTATTTTATCATTTTTTAGTTTTCAAATTAGTATTTATCTTAATGTTTGAATTGGTTAAAATATTATTATCAATTAAATTGTTAAGCATAAGATTTAAATTAGTTTATTGAGATTTATCTTGTTTTGTTAAGTTTAAATTTTTTTAATTTAAATTATTTAAATTTGAAATTTCATAATTAATTAAAGTTGTATTTTTATTAATTTTATAATTAATTAAATTTAAATTTTTATTAATTTCAGAATTATTTGAATTGATATTTAAAATTTTAGAATTATTTAAATTTGATGTTTTTATTACTTTAATTTTTATTAATATTTAAATATTCAGATTTATTTAAATTTGAATTATTACTAAGATTTGGATTAGTTAAATTTGACTTATACATTTATTTTGATAATTAATTAATTTTGAATGAAAATTAATTAGATTTGAATTATTCAAATTGGATTTATCTTTCTCAAGTAAAGAGAAAAATTTATCAAGATTATAATTAATTTTATCTAGATCTAAGTTAACTTGGTTATTTTCTTGATTAAATTTATTAATTATTTTAAATTATTAATGAATTATTAAAATTATATTTATTTTTATTAATTGAATAATTATCTAAATTCATACTATTATTTAAATTATTTGAATTGGAATTTGAATTATTAATTAAATTATTATTTGAATTCAGATTTTTAATTAAAATTAACATTTTCAAAGTAAAATTATTATTATTAAATAAATTATTATTTAATTCTAAATTTTTAATTAAATTAAATTTATTCAAATTCATTAAATCATGCAAATCTAAATTATCACAAGAAAAAATAATTTAATCTTGCAAAATACTAGGGGTATTTTCAGAAATATCTAAATTATCATACATGCTATCTAAATTACTACTGATTAGGATATTTTTAGAAATATCTAAATTATCATGCATGTTATCTCAATTACTACTGACAGAGATATTTTGGTTAATTGTGCTAACCTTTAATGCAACCCAAGTCTGAATTCTCTTTTGAATTGATCCTCTAGCTCCAATGACTTTTCGTAAAACTTGATCAACTGGGTTCAAATCCCGTATACATTCTCAAACTTTTCTAGTCTTCACAATACATTATTAGGTAAAATACAACAAATGAACTAAATTACCTTCCTATTCAACTCTGAGTCCTGAGAAGACTTTTTCAATATCAACAAATTGTCGATATTTTTACTTCCTAATAACCATTCAATTCCTCACCTCCAGTAGTTGAAATCTTCTTAATCATATAGTGGAAGTTTGTGGATACTTCATCCTTCTTGATGAGACATTAGTATACGTGCCTAAGATATATACAAGAAGCAATTTTCAAGACTTTGTTTTAGGGTAAGTAGTGTGGAAAGAAAACAATTTGAATGATATAAAAACTCTTGAAAAGAAACTGATTTCTCTAATCAATGGTTGCATCGAATTAGAGTGCCCCACTCTAATACCACTAGTAGGATTGATTGTACGTGAGAAGGGGGTGAATCATGTGTATTTTAAAACTTTCTTTTTGGTTTTTAAAACGAGTTCGCAATAGAAAAATAAACTAAGAATGAAAAATAGAACACAGTCGATTTTTACTTGATTCAAAGTCTTCGGCGGCTCCTACTCCAAGACTCAGGCCCTTTGGACCTATCGATGTGTAATCTACTATCAAGTCATAATTGAATACACAAATGAAAGAAGAAAGTGTAATAACACCTACACTTTTCTTTATATAATAATTAACTGTAAACAAAATGTTACCTAATACTTAGATGGAGATCTGAATGCACTCGTGCATTGGCGTTGGTCTATTTGCAGTAGTCAGGTGTAGCAGGGTTATAGCACAGTAGTAGGATGATGTATAAGCAGTCGGACAGTCAAGGATTAGCATAGAAGATTAATGTCTTTCTCTTAGACATCTAACCTTCTTTTATAGATGAACATATTCTTATCAGATCCATTGAATTCAAGATAAACTTTACGGCTTTGGATCTTACGGATAATTCTATAGAGAAAACTAATTAAATAATTTAGATCTTATCCATTCTTTGGTTTGCTCTGATTTGGTTGGATTTGGTCTAGATCAATTCGGTCTAGTCCGGTACTGTTCGGTTCTGTTTGATTTACTCCATCCACTTTAGGCACCTCTAATCACTGGTTCAACACAATAATCTTTTAGAGGCCATATTTTTGACTCTGGACTCAAAATCAGCCTCTATCAGTGACCATGCTTGTAGGATTCATAGATCTATGTATGTATCTACAACACAGAGTTAGAAAATGTTGGATCATAAAGACGCTAGAGGGGGGGGGGGTGAATAGAGTTCGTCATTTTTTGGAAATCAATAGAAGACATAGCGGAAATAATCAAAGTAAAAGACAAGCGAACGCTAACACAGGTGGTTTTACTTGGTTCGGAGTCTTTGATGACTCCTACTCCAAGGCTAGCACTCGCTAAGTGCTTTCACTGGACAATCATTATAATCATGAAGTAATTACAGAACTTTAAGTACAATTATAGGAATTAAATTATACCAACAATATAAATTGGAAAAAGTGAGCGTAGATTTTCGAAGCATCTTTTCGGTATCCCGGAGACCTTTTTGGAGCAACGCGCGAGTACAAAAGTTGTAGTAATTGATGTTCTGAAGCTACTTGTTGAAGCCTCCTTTTATAGCCCCATCCGGGTGCCTAGATCTCCTCCCGTTCACCTGGACTGTAAAGACCACCCTTCTTATCTATACTACTACTCTCTAAGGGCGATCGTTACTTAACTACTAACTCTACTTAACCGGTATGATCGAAACCACGAGGAGTCTCTAATGAAAAATTTCGGCAGCATCTCCCCTGTACCAGTGACCATAAAATGAGATACATACATAGTATACTTCAGCACAGGCGGCTGGAACATATATCAATCAACCACGCAGTTCATATATAACCAAAATAATCAACTCTCGCAAAGCACAATAAAACGATCCATAGAATAGCATGTACAAGTTCTAAATTCTTTTAACAATTTGACGAAAACAGTCTTAATAAATTATTGGCAAATCCCCAAATCTCTCCCATAGTCCTGGCATCACACATCATCGAACACCTCCTTGTCGCCTTCCTTTGCTATATCCTTTCCTTTCCTTTATCTGCAGTAAGAGGAAATGTAATCTATAAGCAAAATTGCTTAGTAAGCGCTATCTAACTCACAAAAATCTCGATATGCATGTACATATATCTATAACATGAACTAACTGAATGCTTACTGAAGACTACTCATGTTCATCCAATAGTAAAGGAATCAAACAGACTGAAATGCTAAATATGTAAAACTACTCATGCTCTTCTAATAGTAAAAGAATCATAACAAACTGAAATGCTAAACATGTAAAGCTACTCATGCTCTTCTAATAGTAAAAGAACAATGCATACTGGAATGCTAAACATGTAAAGCTACTCATGCTCTTCTAATAGTAAAAGAACAATACATACTGGAATGCTAAACATGTAAAGCTAATCAGAATAACATGCTAGCATAAGGAAAACTAAAACTTGCTGAGTTTTAAACACTTTCTGAATCTTATTTCACTTGCTTAAAAACTTATTCTTTTATTTCACTTGTTTAAAACTTATACTTTAATACTTTTATACTTATGTGAAACTTATTTTACTTGTTCAAAAGCTTATACTTATAATACTTCAAAATAGTAATCAACTTCTCTTGGGCCCAGGCGTAGTACCATCTTATGCGCGTTCCCCAATAGGTTGGGGTAGCGAGCCACCAATCCTAAAAGAGCAGACCTCGGTCTACCAGGGCCAAGACCTCGGAATTGGACACCTGGATTTGTTTAACGACAACCTCGAAAGTCGGGTACTAGCCTCTTCAAAGTAAAATATCTTATTATCTTAATTACATCTTGTTTAAATGCCTTGGCATTTTAATAAGCACCTTGTGTGCCAAAATCCCTAAAGTCTTGACTTTGGGATCTACTTAAGGCCTTGACCTTTTTCTTTCTTTTCTTCATCTTTCTTATACTTGTTAATACTCCTAAAAGAATGCTTCTTTAAAAAGAAACTAAAATGTTTAAGCAAATTCTAACTTTGAAATGCTTAAACCAAAAATCTGCCTACTATGCTAATAAAATTCTGCATATTAAGCTTAACAAAAATCTGTTCTAAGATTAGAGTTCTGCATGCAACACTTATCAAAATCTGCAAGCAATACTTATGAAAGTCTGCATATCATACAAGCTTAAACTAAATCTAAAACTTGTTGGATTTAAAACCTATACTGCATGCTTCGAATTAAAAGAACTCAACTAGCTGACTCTAAACATATATGAAGCTTGCTGGAATAAACGGTAGCAAGGAAACATATCTAAACCTCATGTTAGAATAGAGAAACTCAAATCTGTATCCTAGAATGAGTGTAACAAGAAAACATATCTAAACCTCCTGCTAGAATAAAGAACCTCAAATCTGTATACTTGAATGAAAGTAGCATATCTAATCCTCATGCTCAGATTTAACATAAGCAAATTCTGGAATCGAAACTACACTACTCAAACAATTGCCCCAAGTCTCCCAGCTAACTAACATCTTAATTATGTAACCTTTAAACAACATTTTAATCTGATATGATACTCATGGCAGCAAGGAAGTCAAAAGCAAACTTGAACCACCACTAATCCTCCTGTTCTGTTCCACGACAAGAAAACTATAAGAAGCATTTGACCATATACTGGAAAACCATATAGTGAATACTACACCACACATAGAAAATCCAGAACCCCATGTATAAGGACTATAACTTGAGTTCAATAAAACCAGTAACTAAACTTGTTTATTTAGAATGCCAAGACTATGTTACAACTTGTAAAACTCATTTAAACCGAATACTACGCCAGATTCATAGCAATTCAATGACAGGACAACATTAATTGAAATCCTCACCATCAATCTGTTCCAACATTCTGAGATTATACATAAAGAAAACATCCTTGATCAAATCCAAATTTCCAATACAAACCTGCAGGAAACAACCCACCTACTTAACCTACACCAAACATCCTCTTCCTCTCTTTGGGATTCTCGGCAGCAAGCATAAATTCCCAAACGTAACAACACAATCCAAAAACTCAAAGGAAAACTACTCTTGTCCTTTCACAGCATAAAAGAAAGGTCCGAATTGCACATAAAGGCCTAAAATCTCGGGCTTGAATCACACAACATGACTTAAGCCGAAATACCAAAGCTTTAAATCCGAAAACTAGGGTTCCATGACTACTCCAATCTTCACAGTAATAAGGGAGGAAATCACGGAAACAACTCTTACTGCAGGTGAGGAAGCTACTTACCTTGCTTCTTGGACTCAAAACCGAGAGGAAGGACTCTAGGGTTTCGGATAGCTCAACTTCCGGCGACTCCTTGCGTCCCCATGCTCTCCTCGACGAAGAAATCGTGAAGACGGACAGAACTCCTCGGGTTGGACCTTGGCCGGCCTCCGGAAAACAATCCCTAGCTCCCTTTTGTCTTCTGCCCGAGCCCGCTGTCGCACGCAGAAGAGGAAAAAGAAAATAGGATTTTAGGTCACGGGATAAAACCTAGGTTCTCTTCTTATAACTAGGGTTTTTTTTATTAAATACTATACCTTAAATATTTCTCGCTGCATATCTGATCAGCATCGACCGCTGGCACACTTGGTCAGCCGGATCTGCTTAAAACTTGGTTCGGCCGGAGGTCACGGGTTCGAATCTCGGCTTGGACATTTTTTTGTCGAAACTTCCTTCGTTTAGTAAAAATACCAAACGACCTCCAAAAATTGCATAAAAATACTCTAAAAATTTCTAAAAATCTCTAGAATATTTCTAAGGCATTTTTAAATATTTTTAAATTACTTTTAGGACTCAAAATGAGGAAATTTGGGTTGTTACATGGACTATACTGACGTGGCAAACTGATCTCTTCGAAACTTCATCTCCAAAGTTTATCCACCTCTGGGTGCCCGGATCCCCTCCGGGCACTTGGACTGTTGACGTGGGTCAGCCAGTTATCACGCTCCAACTCAGCTTCTGGATGAACTTTTCTAATCCAGGTTCCTGGACCAATTCTAGGCACTCAGACTACCCGAGTGCCTAGCCAAGAACCCGCCCACCCTCAAAGCTGGTCAGGGTGCCCAAATCAACTCCGGGCACTAGGAGTCTGCCCGGACAACTCTTTTTCACCCTTCTCTTTCCTATAAAAAATAGTTAGTCCAAGCAACCTAATATATTTATCCTGTAAAATAAAGTAAGCACATTAAGAATATGATTAATTTATGACTTAGATCCTATCTTCCCAAAATCAAGACCTAGTCATGGTCTCAGCTTAAGCTTTCCAAATGGCTCGAAGCTGGACCGCACCTATAGTCCCACCGGGACTCGTCCTTACTAGATTTCTCTCCTCCAGTGACTTACCTCACTTACCATTTGCATACTTCTTTAATGTCAGGTCCCTTGACCCACCAGGACTTCCTGCTAGATTTTAACCAATCTGGACTTTGTGCCAACTATCAACCTAACTGGACTTCAACCTGGTGTTCAGGTCCTCTAGACCTATCAAGTTCTGTACACTTGGTAAAAAGGTTAGATACAACACATCTAACTTTAACCTATTTGTCATACATCAAAACCTGATTATTAGTGCAACCTACACCAATAGAAAAATATATTTATAAATAGATCCTATCTTACCAAGATCAGGATTTAGTATTGGTCTCAACCTAGATTTCTAAAATAGATCTAAGTTGGACCATCGCCTATAGTCGCACTGGGATTCATTCTCACTGGATTCCTCTCCTCCAGTATCTTACCTCTACTTACCAATTGTAGACTTCCTTGATGTTAGGTCCCTTGATCCACTAGGACTTCCTACTAGATCTCAACCAATCTGGACTTTAGCCAATCATTTGGTCCTCCCTAACTTGATTGGACTTCTTGCCAACTATTTATTCCTCTCTAACTCAATTGGTCTTCCTGCCAATCATCTAGTCCTTCTTACCCGACTGGACTTCAACCTGGTGACTGGTCCTTTAGACCCATTAAGTTCATATATTGCACACTTGGTAAAAGGATTAAATCACAAGTCTAACTTTAACATTTGTCATACATCAAAATCTGAGTCTGATTATTAGTGCAAACTGTACCAATAGACTAGTCCCCGGACGCTCCCATCAAGCTGATGTGAATGTACCTCGTCGAAAGTTTATCTCTGAAACTTTATCCAACTTTGAATGCCTGGACCTGTCCGAGCACTTAGACTATGGCATATGCTAGCCAATTAGTGTGTGTCACCTCAGCTCGGCTATTCACCCGTTCGGTCATATCCTGGGTGCTTGGACCCAACCCGACCACCTAGATGCCCATTTTCAGCTAGCTTCTAGCTTTATTATTCTGTGTCACAGAGTTAGAAAAAGATAGACATAATATAATTTGAATAACCTTGGGACTGTCTGGTTCTGACTTTGGATTTTTCTAAAATCTTAGGTTGAACCGAGGCCTACTGTTTCCTCTACGGGGAAGACATTCTTATCTATTCCTCTCAAGAGAGTTTACCTGATATCAAACCAATCCTCAAGATTGTTTGGACTTTTGCTCAGTATCCGAGACTTTAGGACTTTTCGCCGGACGTCCGATCATTTACTCGTTCAATCTTTCGCCTAGTGTCTGCAACCTCCAGAACTTTCACCTACTATCCTCGACTAGTAGGATTTTCTGCCTGATGCCCTCAACCTGCTAATACTTTTGTCCAGTCCCTCAGATCAGGACTTCCTTTTCTAGCCGCCACTAGGACTTTCCACCTGCCTGACATTTATTTGGACTTTTACCTTACCTAAGTTTACTTAGGACTTTCCTGTACAGTTAGTCAGACTTTGTCAGAACCATAATAACTTTTAAGTTTAAACCTTTTGCTATTATCAAAACTTAGGTTCGATCATTTGGTACTTCCTATATTAACAAAGATAAGTATTATTGGTGAAAAAAACAAAAGATGTTACAATCTTATCATAATGAAGATGGGCAAGCAAATTGTCGCCTTTATTATATATATCTCCACTTGTTTATTAATGGTGTTTTTGTTCTGTAATTTTGACTTAAACCTCTTATAAGCTATTAAGGTGTTTTTGGCCAACATAAGTACATAACATGATAACTAAAGGGATTCAGATTATGTCATATGGAACCCAGATTATTAAGGTGTTATGACTAAAATATTGTGATGGTTTAAATGAACTGAAAACAATACAATATGAATACTATTGTATTTCTATTAATTTTCTAATATTATTTTTGATCTTTGATGACACTTTAATCCTTTATGGTCATTAAAATAATTTGAAAAGATAATTTCAAAATTAAATTATAAAAACATGATATGAGAACATCATACCTCCTATTTAGGGATGACAATAAATTCAGTTTGGATCAAATTTTATATCATTTTAATCTATTTATATCTATATATTCATTCTTATATCCATCTTATATTTTACTTTTATCCTTATTTTCATACCCATCGGAAGATCGGGTATTCATACCTTATCCATCATCCTATTACTATTTATCATTCTTTTTTGAAAAAATAAATTATTTCAATATACTATTGTGTTCTTTCTCGTCTCGTGCTCTTTTGATCAGGTAAAGATTTCTCATAGAAAATAAGATGAAATACGTGTTGGTGATCAGATAACAAGACAAACTAAGTTTTTTTCGAGACAGGAAGTGGACTAAAGTTTTTTTATATATATATCAAGTATTGGGTAGGAACTGTATAGGATTTTATCATATCGGCCTCTATATATATCTGAATCTGAAAATACTCATACTCGAATATACGATTACTATAATCGAGTCTAAAACTTCCTTCCTTACTCTCTTCCACTCATGTCGGATATCAAATATTCTATCGAATTGAGAGAAAATTGTCATCCCTAATTCTATTATTCTATAAGGAAGAAAAGAAATTTATTCTATAAATATAATGTAGCAGTAAAATATTTAGGATTATTTTAAAATTTAACTTTTGAATGTATATAAATTGTATTATTGGAGTAAAAGATAAAATCGTCACCTTAGCGATTCTTTTAGAGTGACTCCATATGTTTTAAAAGAGGATAAATCATAGGGGGTGATCCTGTCTGAGAGATTACGGGATGAAGCACTGGGCGACGATGGGTGATGACGAATTCTGCTACTGATGAACAAGAGAGGATCCGAGAAAACCACAGCGGACCTCACTGACACTCGAGTACAAGACAATCGATCCAAGAAAACCAAAGCGGATCTGTGAACAGTACCTTACCAAAGAGAACTCTGGTGAGGTGGTTCCGGAGGTCAGCGGAAACCCTACAATCCGGTGGATGAGATGATCTCGTCTCCCTGCACACTATGATACCAACTAACAAAGCGTTAGTGACCTAGGATCGGGGTGGGAATCCCTGGCTAGGCCCTCCGATGCTCAAGTTAGTCTCCGGCGAGAAGTAGAAGAAGTAGATATGAGAATTAGGGTTTAATCTGGATGCAATGTGTATGCTTGTGTACCTTGCTAGTGGAGAGGATTCCCCTTTTTATTCCACCTTATCTAACCTCCACAGTCATGAGGTGGACCCTGGTTGGTTAAAGTTTGTTAAGAGATGACGTAAACCAGAAATGCAATAATAGTTTAAGGAATCTTTTTCTTACCCCAGATGTACCTTTTTGTCGTTTAGCATACCTGTGGAGAATTCTAGAAGATATTTACCGCCAAATTGATTAAGCTGTCATATTATTGTATATTGTTATGGTTCACCTGTTATGGTTCACCTGTTACATATGTTTGGTTAGTCACATAAGCTTATTTGGCATATATGTGGAATATATTCTGTCCATACTAGTCTTAGTTCTATACTCGATTAGCTACTTATACCCAACCAAGACTTCATTATAAATATGCCAGAAGTCATGTAAGGTTGAAAACCTTTATGTTCAATCTACTTCTCATACCCGACCTGTCTATTAAACCTGGGCGATCACACTTGGCCGCCCGAGATTGATCGGTCGGACGTATAAAGGCGCCATTACCCTTTAATCCTTCCTTCAGTCGTCCGTATGCCGTTGAATGCCCCAATGCTCAACCAGTCCTACCTCGTTGTCCGAGACTAATCGATCGGGTGTGTATGGGCCTTCAGGATAGCTTAAATGCTAAGTACTTCTACTTTCGGTCTGTCTCTTATGCTCGACCGATCTTTTCCTACCGAGCTAACATTCTCGGACATTCTATTGAGAGCGACCGAACCTACATCATTGACCAAGATAACTCAGTCGGGTTTATAGAGATGCTATTACATAATAACCCTTTCTTCCATCATTCGTATGCTAAGGATCTCGTGAGGCTACACACCTCCATATTCGGCCGGTCTACGAAACTCGGCCAACCCTTGCTCGCCGATCTGATAGGCTTGATTGGTCTATCGCACTTGCTTGACCTTTGTCTATTGTGCATAAGGCTAAGAACTTTTATGTTGGATCGAAAGCGCTAGAGGGGGGTGAATACCGCTCATGGCTTTCACTCTTTTCGAATTCATAAAACTATCGAGTTATAAAGCAACGGAATAAAATAAAGAACACACACAAAAGCACACCAAGATTTACTTGGTTCGGAGCCTAGGGTGACTCCTACTCCAAGGCCCACGCTCGTTGAGCGTTTACGTTGGGCAACAACTATAATCACGAAAAAGTATTACAAACTAAGTACAATTATGAACTGAAATAAACTTTATACCGACAACAACTAGATTGAAACTGAAGCTCCGGGTCGTCGGGATGTCGTTGCAGCACTTCGGGATCATCTCGTAGGCAGTTTGCAGCGTAAGGATTGCTTAGAATTCGTTGTCCTGAGCTGCTGTTCGAAGTCCCCTTATAAACAGTGCTGGAGGCGCCTCCAAGCCTGTCCGAGGTGCCTCCAGGCCGCTGAGTCGCACGCATGGATCAGCTCTGATCTGGTCGCACCTTATCCCACTGAAGGCGCCTCCAAGCTGCTCCAAGGTGCCTCCAACGCTTGGTCCAAGGCGCCTCCAGTGACCTCCGAGGCGCCTCAAGCGTCTCGGGACAGCTGGCTTCGGCTAGCACCCGAGGCGCCTCCAAGCCCCATGGAGGCGCCTCGGACACTGTTCATCCGAGGTTAAAGATGCTCCTTTGTTCTTGCAAATTGTGTTAGTCTCAAACACAAACCCTGCAAAACAAAGTTAGCACATGGATAATATGAAAAATATACCTGACAGTCGTCGAACTGTCCGGGTCTGACTTCGTATTTCCAACCGGAAACCCTAGGTCGACCCGACACATATTGTTCCCTCTACGGGAACGCGTCCTCACCTACTCTACTCAGGAGATTTACTTGTTGCCAATGCGATCCTCCAGATCGACTGGACTTTTGCTCAGCGTTCGAAGCTTCCGGACTTTCTGCTGGACTTCTGCTTCCAGTCTTTCACCTGGTTCACGACACCAGGACTTTCCACCTAGGGTTACCCCTCTCTAGGACTTTTTCTTGAAGCTCTCGACCCGCCAAGACTTTCCGCATAGGGTTACCACCCCCTAGGGTTTTCCACTTTCCTAACCGCAGCTAGGACTTTCCTGAAACACTCAATTAAGTATGTTAGATCACAAGACAACTTAACTTTGGATTCTTTTACCATTATCAAAACAACGGTCGATCGTCGGATGCTTCCCGCACCAACAATCTCCCCCTTTTTGATTATGACAACTGAAATTCAAAGCTAAGTAAAATAGATATATAAAGTTTAAGTACGCAAGCTTAATAGATTTTAAATGCACGTGTGGTTAAGCTAAACACTTAAACTTCGTCAGACTCCCCCTTAATAAAGGCATTCTTAAAAAAGATTTTTTATTTAACCTTTCTTTTGAATTTGCCTACTCTCCCCCTTTTCCATTCATCAAAAAATAAGCACGTTTAAAAAAAGTCTTAAGTCTTTGTGAAGATTTTTAGGAAAGAGAAAAAAAATCTGAACTTTTTAAAAGCAACATTTCTTGTAAATCAAATTCACTAAGTTAAAACAGTTTGACCTCGAAGTTTGGTTTTCAAATTAAATTTTGCTGGAGAAAGAGTTTTCTTTTGTAGTATAGCAAAAACAATTTTAGTTTTAAGCAATTTAGTTAGGATTTTGAAACATTAGGCTTTTAATAAGGGACAAGGTATTTTGGTAACACTTGGTTTTGTATAATATTCTTTAGCTAAGTGAAACCAAGGTTTAAAGAGCAATTTTTCTTTCAAAAAGCTAAAAAGTACTTAGTCTAAATTTTTAAAATACTTTAGCTTTTTAAAATGGCCAGAATTTTGAAAGCTTAGTCTAAAAATACTTAGCCAGAATTTTCAAAAAAAGTACACAAAAATGATTCGAAAGTTTAAGGTTTTGAAAACTTAGCTTAAAGTTTAAATTTGAAAAAAAATTTCTTTTAGTCAAATAATTAATTTAAAGCTTTTGAGGGCAAGGGAGGAGCTTTAATCCTTAATGTCCAAGCATGAGTTGAGTTAGATTGATTGTTAATTAGTTAATTTCGCTTTAAGTAAGGTATCAGAGCCCTAATGTTCATGCCAAAAAAAAGATTTAAAAATCAAGCACTTGGGTTCGCGGCCACATGTCTAACCAGTTAGCTACTAGCTGATTACCTAGAGAGCAATAGCTTTCACTTGGTTAGACAAGTTAAGTCAATAGATCCAGTTAGATTTGACTAGTGCTGGAAGACTTGACTTGATTACTGTTAACTAGGTGTTTAACGCCCAAACTCATATTGATGCACAGATATAAGCATTCTTGAGTCCAGGTTGTACCCTATGCATCTCACGTCGTTCTATGTTTTTCAAACACAAGCAAGGTAAGCCTAGTTGTTTGTGAGATGCTCTGGCTGAATTCTAGGGGAGCAAGATTTCTAGGGTAGAGCCTAAGCTAATTCCATATTTTTGAAAGTCTAGTAAAATTGGAATTTTAAAAACAATATTTTCCTAGAATTTTTAAAACATACGATGATTTTGAAAACTGCACGAAGCTGATTTGAAAATCAAAAATTATTCTACCCAGCACATACCTATTTCAGTAAACAACTAAAAACTAATTAACATAAGTAAGTAGAAGTCAACTGATCCTGTCTGAGAAGGTGAACAAAATGGAGAGCCGGGAGAAAAAACCTACTGCTGATGGAGAATAATACCTATGGAACGCCGATCCGAGAAACCCAAAGCGGATCCAAGAAGATGAAGCCACAAGAGTGTCCTCTCGATGCAAGATACCAATGGCGATGAAGAGATCCGATCGAAGAACACCCAGATTCGGAGCTCCCAAGGTTTCCTGTGCACAAGAGACCAACCAACACTACCGTCAGTGACCTAAGACCGGGGTGGGAATCCCTGGCTAGGCCCTCCGACGCTCAAGTCAGTGATCTCTCTTAGTGTGGAAGAAAAAGGAAGAAGATGAACAGTAGTTGAAAAATTAGGGTTATGAATGTGCGCAATGATCTGAACTTACCTTGCCAACGGAGAGGATTCCCCTTTTTATACCACTTCATATAACCTCCGTAGTCATGAAGTGGACCTCGATTTATTAGAGTTTGTTATGAGATGACGTAAGCTGCGTACTTGTGATAAACGACTTTTAAGGAATCTTTTTTGTAACCCAGATGTACCTTCTTTGTCGTCTAGTACCTGCAAAATAGTCTAAAAACACATTTCCCGCCAAAACATATAACACCTGTCATACAATCATATACTGCAAACATCTTCCTGCTCCTTTGTTTCATAAGTTCTTCTAAAGTATTTCTACCTTTCCTACTCATCCCTCCTGTTTTTACTACATCATAGATAACTTAATATACTAATGTTTCTTGCGTTGATTAAGGCTAAGCTTAGTTAGGTTTGATCAATTATTATTACCTCTTATGGGGTTCCTGGGGCAATGCTTGTCCGAGCTCCTTTATGTTTATTATTCTAGCTAGCCCTGGGCCATGTTTTATCAAATATCATTTCAAGATATTAGTCAAACCGATCGGTATTAACCTTCCTTCTTAAAGGCATGTCTCGGTCGACACTAGTTTACTCACTTGGCAATATATCCCGGCCGATGTTGTCCTGCTTCCTTTGAGGCATATGCCGACCGATATTGACCTACCTCCTTTGAGGTATATCTCGGTCGACACTCATCTACTCCCTCGGAAGTATATCCCGACCGATATTGGCCTACTTCCTTTGAGGCATATCCCATCCGATATTGGCCTTCCTTCTTAAAGGTATGTTTCGAATGATACTAGTCTACTCGTTCGGAAGTATATCCCGGCCGATATGGGCCTTCCTTCTTAAAGGTATGTCTCGGTCGACACTAGTTTACTCACTTGGCAGTATATCCCGTCCGATATTGACCTGCTTCCTTTGAGGCATATTTCGGCCGACACTGATCTACTCACTCGGAAGTATATCCCGGCCGATATTGGCCTACTTCCTTTGAGGCATATGCTGATCGATATAGGTCTTCCTCCTTGGAAGCATATCTCGGTCAACACTGATCTACTCTCTTGGAAGTATATCCCGGCCGATATTGGCCTGCTTCCTTTGAGGCATATTTCGGTCGACACTGATCTACTCACTCGGAAGTATATCCTGGCCGATATTGGCCTACCTCTTTTGAGGTATATCCCGGCTGATATTGACCTATCTTCTCCGTTTGGTTATCCCCTTTCCCTTCCTTATTAGGGACCCATGAAACCTAATCCATATCATCAACCAAATACTAATACAATCTGAGAAGATAAATAGGTGTCTGTCCAAGATACATCAAGTGATAGTCTCAAAAGGCAGGATCATCAAGAGCGGGATCATCAGCTGGAGGGTCGTCAGCTGGAGGTGGTGCAAGAGGCTGCTCGGGTGCCGGCTGAGGCTGTCCCTGGCGCCGTATCTCACCTCGGAGAGACGTGAACCCTGCAGCTATCTCGGATCGGAGAGATCGGAGGAAGCGATGGCTATCTAGCACAGCCCGTCGCATCTGAATGGACTGGATCTCGAGCCGAGTAAATCTGTCCTCGACGGAAGGAGGAGTCGAAGTTGAAGGCTCGACTGATGTGGAGGGTCCGGCAGAGGTGGAAGGATCTGCGAAAAACTCCTCTGCCAGGAAGTCGGGCCACTCCTCACCCTCACCCGCTAATCTAAGACTACGCTGACCTAACTCATCATATATAGTAAGTGGTATGAGTATCCCTCTGGTAGTGTCTATCCTAGAGGAGGAGAAAATCTGGGTCAGGATATGGCAGTAGGGCATATGGATCACTCCAGTCGTGACTGTACTAGATGCCTAAAAATGTTATGAAACATATGCAGTGCAAGGTCTATATCTAGGCACTAGCTAAGAGCGTACAAAAAGAATGAGTGGGATGATCGCATCTTCAAGACATCTCGAGATGTGATGGGTAGGATGCATGCTCTCAGGACTCTGTACATAACATAGTCCTGAACTCGAAGAAGAGTAGACCTGAACTCAGTCAGGCCAAAGGGTCTCTCCTCCCTAAAAAAATGCATGTAGATGTCATCTAAGGTAATGTGGGAATAGGGATCACCGAAAGGTAGCTCCCTACTCGGGTAACATAAAAATGTACACTGAGACTCCCTAAGCTCTAAGCTAGTGCGAAGCAGGGAGGGAGTAAACTGAAGGTCAGTGCCACCACCTCTGGTGGAATAGGTGCTATCATCAACCTTTTCAAGGTTGTGATAGACACAAGTCTTGATTCACTGTAGTGGTGCAGTCAACCAGTTTATCTAGATGATAGTAGTCTATCATCTGAACTACGGGGAGATAAAACTGGGCAAAATATTCCCTAACTATATACCTAGGTTTAATGGACTCAAAGGTGAACCTAGCAAAATCTATCCTATGTTGCTCCGAGGGGAATCTAGGGTCCGTGGAAGGGGCCCTAGCCGGTGTAGGATCAACAATGCGACGTTTCCTATTTTTGACAATATAAGAAAAAAAATGCAGAATAATTACAAATAAAAACAATAGGGAGGTGTAAGATATACCTAGAAGGCATTGTAGAGGGGGTGAGGGAGTTGCAAAGGGTTGAAGGCGCCTTAGGGGAGGATTTCGCATGAGAATCGTGTGCTTGTCTTCGGGAGAAAGCGAACAGAGAACCTTCTATTCGTGATCATATTTTGCGTTAAAGGCGCCTTAAGTCGAGTTTAAGGCGCCTTAAGTCGAGTTTAAGGCGCCTTGAAGGATCAGGTGGAGGCGCCTCGTGGGTAAGCCGAGGCGCCTTGTGCTAGGTCGGCGGGATTTTTCCCGCCTCTGTTTAGGGCGCCTCCCTTGTGTGGGAGGCGCCTTCTGAGAGGTGCCACGTGTCTATTAATGTTAAATAATTTTTTTTTCAATAATTTTTTAAACGTTATGTTAAGAAAATTTAAATTTTGAAAGGGGAATTTTAAGTTAATTAATTTTTGAAGTTAATTTAAGTTAATTAATTTTGAAAAAATAATTTAAGTTAATTAATTTTAAGTTAATTAAGTTTTGAAAGATAAGTTTAAGTTAATTAAATTTTGAAAAATAATTTAAGTTAATTAAATTGAAAATAAAATTTTAAGTTAATTAAGTTTTGAAAAATAGGTTTAAGTTAATTAAATTTTGAAAAATAATTTAAGATAATTAATTTGAAAAGATAATTTAAGTTAATTAATTTTTAAAAAAATAATCTAAGTTAATTAATTTTGAAACAATAATTTAAGTTAATTAATTTTTTTAAAAAATAATTTAAGTTAATTAATTTTAAAAAAATAATTTAAGTTAATTAATTTTGAAAAAATAATTTAAGTTAATTAATTTAAAAATAATTTAAGTTAATTAATTTTTGAAAAATAGGTTTAAGTTAATTAAATTTTGAAAAATAATTAAAGATAATTAATTTGAAAAGATAATTTAAGTTAATTAATTTTGAAAAAAAAAATAAAAGTTAATTAATTTTGAAAAAATAATTTAAGTTAATTAATTTTGAAAAAATAATTTAAGTTAATTAATTTAAAAATAATTTAAGTTAATTAAATTTGAAGAAATAATTTAAGTTAATTAATTTAAAAATATTTAAGTTAATTAAATAAAAAATAATTTAAGTTAAATAAATTAAGTTTTGAAAAATAAGTTTAAGTTAAATAAATTATGTTTTGAAAAATAATTTTAAGTTAATTAAATTAAGTTTTGAAAAATAAGTTTTGAATTAATTACGAATTTAATTTTGAAATTAATTTTAATTAAGAGTTTAATTATGAATTAATTTTAATTACGAGTTTAATTTTAAATTAATTTTAATTACAAGTTTAATTTTAAAATAATTTTAATTATGAATTTAATTTTTAATTAATTTTAATTACGAATTTAATTTTGGATTAATTTTAATTACGAATTTATTTTTGGATTAATTATTATTCCTTAGTCATCTCACCTGATCTAAATTTTCAATCAGGGAATCTTATAATTGTTGTGAGATGAATTATGGTTCAATTTTAGGGTTTAGTTTAACTTTGTGTTAGATTTAGGTTTAGCTTTGGGCTCAACAAGTAGACATTCTTTGGATAAACTTCTGGGCTATGGTGAGTCACAAGGACATCATTAAAGTAACCATGCCTTCGAGGTTTTCCAAATAGTCCTACCCATTGAACTTAGTACAAAACCTTGGTCTAACTGGTTAGGATCCATAAAGGGTAGCTTCCGTCAGTTCCACTTAGCCAAATGCACCAGGTCGAAGTCATATCTTCCTAGACATGCGATGACTAAGTTTCCCCAACGTACTATCATCCAATACTTCACCGGTACCGTGGGTCAAGTTAAACCTAGCCCATTTTAATCTAACCTTAATTACCTGGCCGGGTAGTCTACTCTTGTTTACCCTTATCGAGTGGATTAATTTCGGAGGTGCCAGCTATTCTGGAGCCTTCCTTTGGATTTTGATTTAGTTTGAATTTAATTTGATTTTATTTGAATTTAATTTTAATTTAATTTGATTTTAATTTCAATTTAATTTAAATTTAATTTTATTCTTAATTTAATTTGAATCTAGTTTTATTTTTATTATTTTTCTTTTAGCTCCCCATGGATCATAGCCTCGATATGGTTTATCGAGGTAATGTATTTGATACTTAGGGAGCCAATATTGTCCAAGTATAACTTGATTGATCAGGTTGGACTTGGGGACCCATGCTTGGACCATTTTTCTATTTGTTCTTTGTATAAGTGATAAATATGATTTATATTTCTTTTTCGATTGAATCCTAGTCCAGTTCTATTGTAAATTGCCCTTTGTGTTCCAAGAAGTAGGTCAAGGTTCTTGGAACCCAAAGAGAATCATTCTAATGTTTTCTCCAGATCCTTGACCTGAGTTTTCAGGCTGGAATTCTCTTCCTCAAGTTTTTGGACTTGAGTCGAGTTTCTAGTCTGAACTGGTTCAGTCAAAGATTCGGAGTTAGTCACTTCTTTAAGGACAGCTACTTCCTTTAGAAGTGACTTAATTCTAAGATTAGACTTAGCTAATTTTCGTAACAAATAATTAACTAGGTTGTTAAGTTGAGGGATACTTACAAAGGGATCGGGCCCTTCGGAAATGGATACGGATCCGTGGCTTCTTTTCGATTCTGCTTCCGACTCGCTCTCGCTCTCGGACACATCGATCTGGTCTCGGGCCATCAGGGCAAGAAGGCTCGTCTGTTCGAGCTCGTCGTCGGTATCCTCTTCTGAAGATTCTTCAAAGGTTGCTTTTAGTACCTTCTTCTTTCTTTGCTTCTTTGCATCCTTCTGATTGGGGCAGTTGACCTTGATATGCCCCTTCTGATGGCATCCATAGCAGGTCACCTCAAACTTGACCTTCGAGCTCGGTTGACCCTCCTTTGATTGGACTGCCTTCTTTAGGTCTTTCTTGTTGAAGCCCTTCTTTTTCTTGTAGAGCTTCTTTACCAAGTTCACGAGTTCGATTGTTAGTTCGTCGTCTTCATCGTCTGAGTCTGGTTCTGGTTTCGACTCTGGCTCAGTTCTCTGTCATGATCTTGGTTCGCGTGTTCTACTGGTACCTGCAAGCAAAGCTACACCTTTCTCGGGTGGCTGTGTATTAGTCTGCTCATGAAGTTCAAATTCAGAAAATAATTCGTCTAATCTAATGGAAGATAAATCCTTGGAGACTTTGTAGGCATCTACCATTGATGCCCACAATGTGCTCCTCGGAAAAGCATTAAGTGCGTACCTTATGATGTCCCTGTTCTCGACCTTTTGCCCGATCGCATGGAGGGAGTTTAGTATGTCTTGTATACGAGCGTGAAGTTGGCTGGCTGTCTCGTCTTCCTGAATTTTCAAATTATATAATTTATTGAACAAGAGATCTCTCTTCCTTACCTTAGTGTCGAAGGTGCCCTCGTGGAGTTCGATCAACTTCTCCCAAAGCTCTTTTGCGCTGGAGAATGGTCCAACTCTGTTGAGTTCCTCCTTGGTCAGTCTGCACTGGAGGGTGCAGGTTGCTCTGGCATCAGCTTCCACCTTCTTAATTAGGGTCGGTTCCCATTTTTCGCAGGGTGTCAGCTTGCCGTCTTCGTCGTATGGCAGTTGTAGTCCAGTCTTGATAATCATCCACGTGTCGAACTGTGTCTTAAGAAAGGTTTCCATTCGCCCCTTCCAATATCCGAAGTCTTCTCCGGAGAAAAGTGGGGGGCGAACGGTGCTGAAACCTTCTTGTTGGGCCATTAGCAATATGCAACAACAAAAAAAAATAGGAATAACCCAAGACTAGATCTTGGATTAGCAATGCGGGAAATAAAGTTAACAATTTGCGAACTCGAGTGGTGTTGTACCAATCTCGAGCAAAAACCGATTCGAAAAAAAATTAATTAGAATATAGCTATTAAGTTAATTCTAATTGACTCCGTAAAACTGAAAATACCACGAAAAAAGATTGCGTGATTGGTGGTTGCACCAGATCAACGCGACCTCGGTCTGATACCAATTGTTGGATCGAAAGCGCTAGAGGGGGGTGAATAGCGCTCGTGGCTTTCACTCTTTTCAAATTCGTAAAACTATCGAGTAATAAAGCAGCGGAATAAAATAAAGAACACACACAAAAGCACACCAAGATTTACTTGGTTCGGAGCCTAGGGCGACTCCTACTCCAAGGCCCACGCTCGTTGAGCGTTTACGTTGGGCAACAACTATAATCACGAAAAAGTATTACAAACTAAGTACAATTATGAACTGAAATAAACTTTATACCAACAACAACTAGATTGAAACTGAAGCTCCGGGTCGTCGGGATGTCGTTGCAGCACTTCGGGATCGTCTCGTAGGCAGTTTGCAGCGTAAGGATTGCTTAGAATTCATTGTCTTGAGCTGTTGTTCGAAGTCCCCTTATAAATAGTGCTGGAGGCGCCTCCAAGCCTTTCCAAGGCACCTCCAGGCTGCCGAGTCGCACGCATGGATCAGCTCTGATCTGGTCGCACCTTATCCCACTGAAGGCGCCTCCAAGCTGCTCCAAGGCGCCTCCAATGCCTGGTCCATGGCGCCTCCAGTGACCTCCGAGGTGCCTCCAGCGTCTCGGGACAACTGGCTTCGACTAGCACCCGAGGCGCCTCCAAGCCCCATGGAGGCACCTCGGACACTGTTCATCCAAGGTTAAAGATGCTCCTTTGTTCCTGCAAATTGTGTTAGTCCCAAACTCAAACCCTGCAAAACAAAGTTAGCACATGGATAATAAGATAAATATACTTGACAGTCATCGGACTGTGTGGGTATGACTTCGGATTTTCAACCGGAAACCCTAGGTCGACCCGACGCCTACTGTTCCCTCTACGGGGAACGTGTCCTCACCTACTCCACTCAGGAGATTTACCTGTTGTCAGTGCGATCCTCTAGATCGACTTAACTTTTGCTCAGCGTTCGAAGCTTCCAGACTTTCTGCTGGACTTCCGCTTCCAGTCTTTCACCTGGTTCGCGACACCAGGACTTTCCACCTAGGGTCACCCCCTAGGACTTTTGCCTGAAGCTCTCGACCCGCCAAGACTTTTCGCATAGGGTTACCACCCTCTATGACCTAGGGTTACCACCCCCTAGGGTTTTCCACCTGTCTAACCGTAGCTAGGACTTTCCTGAAACACTCAATTAAGTATGTTAGATCACAAGACAACTTAACTTTGGATTCCTTTGCCATTATCAAAACAACGGTCGATCGTCGGATGCTTCCCACACCAACATTTTATACTCGGCCAACTCTTTATGTTCAGTCGGCTATATATGCCTATTCGAGTATCCTTGCTCAAACGGTCTTTCCTTACCACATTCATATACTTGAGTGACCTTGTTACGTTTCGGACCACCTAAGTTTAGACTTTCTTTACACCGGGTCGATCCTTTATATTTGATCGACCAAACATACTCGGTCGGTCATTTCTGCTGGTTCTACATGCGCAGTCGGTTCTATATGCTCGGTTGGTCTATCACGTCCGATTTATCTTTGTCGGCCACGTATATAGCGATCCCCTCTGCCGGGTCTAACTTTTTCCAGGCATCTCCTCCTCTCACCCTTCTCCACCTTCCTCATCCTCGTTATCTTTCTTCCCTTCTCCTGCAAGGGGGTCCCCTTATCATAACCCATATCACTAGCCTCCCCTTCAAGTCTAGTCGAAGGAGATGCAACCGACTGACTAGACCCAAGTCTATTTCTAACCTCTTACTGTCTTCTGTGGTAATTCTGCAATGACTTTTATAATGATCTTGTGACATCTTTTACAGTGATCCCGTGACTTCTTCCACAGTGATCCCGTGACCTCTCCTACAGTGACCCCGTGACCCTTTTTGGCATGTTAAATAGAGCTGTGCTCTCGCTTCCTTCCACACCCATCTTCATTCCTCTTGGCTCTATTTTACTCTATAAGCTTATAGAGACTCATGGCTTCAGGTCCTTCCTTCTAGGATCGATTGATGCGAGAGAGAGGGAAAACTTTAGCTGAGGCAACGCAAGCTTTAGACCGGTATCATTCCTTGCATAGGGAACCGGAGATGCTACCGTCGGCATCCCCGTCCCCAGCTTATTCTGAGACTTCTTCGAGGGACAAATTTTATTGGGATCTGGAACACAAGATTAAAGAGTTAAATGATTTCAAGGCCCATCATGCTTCAGAGATAGCTGCGTTGACCAGGAAGATCCACACAGACAATTTACTAATATCGCAGCAACGACAAGAGTTAGATCGGCTACAAGCTAAGGTGTATATTCTGCAAGCTGAGTTGGATCAACTTAGACTGAGGGTGGACCCTTCAGTCACCTGTTTGAGGGGGCAAGCTGCCCAAATTATCTGGAAACCTTTTAAGGCCAAGGGGTATAGAGCCAAAGATGTATTAGAACTGGTTCATTCTGATTTGTGTAGTCCTATGTCTATCCAGGAAAGAGACAGTTTCGAATATTTTGTCTCTTTCATAGATGACTATTCGAGATATAGGTACATTTACTTGATGCGCTGCAAGTCTGAATGCTTTGATAAGTTCAAAGAGTACAAGGCTGATGTGGAGAAACGTCATGGTAAAAGTATCAAGACACTACGGTCTTATCGTGGTGGCGAATACCTCTTTGGAGAGTTTAGGAATTACTTATCAGAGGCTAGGATTCAATCCCAATTGTCTGCACCTGGTACACCCCAACAAAATAATGTGGAAGAACGAAGGAATATGACTCTTATGGAAATGGTTAGATCGATGATGAGTTATTCAGAATTACCAAATTCATTTTGGGGATATGCTCTGGAAACAGCAGTGTACATTCTGAATATGGTACTTTCTAAATCAGTACCCTCTACTCCCATGAAATTGTGGAATGGGTGTAAGCCTAATCTGAGTTATATTCAGATATGGTGTAGTCCAACACATGTGCTGAAGGGAGATACTGACAAGTTGGAATCACGTACACAAGTTTGTATGTTTGTGGGATATCCTAAGGGAACAAAGGGTGATTTGTTTTATAATCCTAAAAGTCAGAAGATTATTGTTAGCACCAATGCATGATGTTTAGAAGAAGATTATGTAATGAACCACAAACCCATGAGTAACATTGTTCTAGAAGAAATTAGAGATGACACGTCTAGTCTAGTACCAATAGTACTAGATGAAATATCACAAGAAACTGCAACACATATCACAAATGATACGCAATCACATACAGTGCCTCGTCATAGTGGGAGGGTTGTGAGGCAACCTGAAAGATTCATGTTTTTAGGAGAGTCTTCGGACTTGATCCCTAGTAAACATGAACCTGATCCCTGGATATATGACGAAGCACTCCAAGATAAAGATACAGTATTTTGGCAAAGAGAGATGAATTCTGAAATAGAATCTATGTATTCTAACAAAGTCTGGGAGCTTGTAGAACCATCAAATAGTGTAAAAGCTATTGGATGTAAATGAATCTATAAAACGAAAATAGGGACAGATGGAAAGGTGGAAACCTTCAAAGCAAGGCTTGTTGCGAAGGGGTACACTCAGAAAGAGGGAATCGATTATGAAGAAATCTTTTCACCAATAGTTATGCTTAAGTCTATCCGGATACTCTTATCTATTGCTGCTCATATGGATTATGAGGTTTGGCAAATGGATGTCAAGACAGCTTTCCTTAACGGAAGTCTTGAAGAAAAGATCCATATGAAGCAACCAGAGGGGTTCATTGGAAAAGACAAAAAGTATCTAGTGTGCAAGCTAAATCTATCTATTTATGGACTGAAGCAAGCTTCAAGGTCTTGGAACATCCGATTTAATGAAGTTATCCAGTCGTATGGATTTATTTAGTGTCCGGATGAGTCTTGTGTAGACAAGAAGTGTGATGGAAACGTGGTGATATTTCTTGTACTATATGTAGATGACATTTTGTTAGTTGGAAATAATATCTAAGTGTTGTCGGAAGTAAGGGTATGGTTGTCCAAGCAATTTGATATGAAAGACTAGAGAGAATGCGCACATATTCTCGGGATCAAAGTAATAAGGGATCGCAAGAAAAGAATGTTGTGCTTCTCCCAAGATTCATACATTGATACAATCCAATCTCGTTTTAGCATGCAAGACTACAAGAAAAGTTTTTTACCTTTTAGACATGGAGTAGCTTTATCTAAAGAGATGTCTCCGAAGACATCAAAAGAGATAGAGGACATGAAGATAGTTCCTTATGCTTCAGCTGTCGGAAGCCTAATTTATGTTATGTTATGTACAAGACCGAATATTTGTTTTACCGTGGACATGGTTAGCAGATATCAAAGTAACCCTGGACAAGTACATTGGACTATTATAAAGCATATATTAAAGTACCTGAGAATGACTAGAGATTATATGCTGGTTTACCAAGTAGATGATTTGCTCCATATGGGTTACACGGATTCTGATTTCCAATCAGATAGGGGCAATAGTAAGTCTACATCAGGCTATGTGTTTACTTTAGGAGGTGGAGTCATTGCATGGAGGAGTGTTAAGCAGAAATGCGTTTCAGACTCAACCATGGAAGCTGAGTATGTGGCAGCCTCCGAGGCAGCCAAAGAAGCTGTATAGCTCAGAAACTTCTTGATGGATTTAGATGTGATTCCTATTTTGCCCAAAATCATCATAATTTATTGTGATAATAGCAGTGAAGTAGCAAACTCGAAGGAACCACGAGCCCATAAGGCGAGTAAACACATAGAGCACAAGTACCACCTGATACGAGACATCGTGAAGCGAGAAGAAGTTGTTGTCGCCAAAATTACATCAGCAGATAACCTGGCAGACCCTTTCACTAAGGCCCTTCCGGCGAAAGCTTTTGATCGGTATGTTGAAGGAATGGGAATTAGATGTATGGCAGCGTTTATGATAGCATAGTCTTTTAGTATAAGTGGGAGATTGTTAGAGTGTATACTAAAAGCCTAGCTGTTTGTAAACATTTATTTTGAAATAAAAGAATCACATTGGTCAAATGTCTACATTTATGCTAAGTGTAGTTGTTCAATTAATTTATATTGTAGATAACATGGTGTGTGGTGTCACACACAAAAGATCATGTCATCAGTTCTTTATAAATTATAAACAGTTGCTCACGACTAAGATGGATAAGAACAAACCATTGGAATAGTCGTAGTATAATTTGGTATTAGTTTATCTTGACTATAAAATTACACTAGTACACTCAGAGTGTATTGAGCAGGACCATTTAAGGAAAGTTCTTTTTATACTGACTACATAAATGAATAAGACCTTTGTTATTATGGAAGTATGTGTTCTTAATCTCGATATGATAACAAACACATGTACTTAGTATTTATTTCTTTGACTTATCAATGGGTGAGATTTTGTTCGTTAAATCAAGAGGCCCAATAAGTTGAGAAATGATATTATTTATAGTGTGTTGTTGATTATAGAAGAAAACTGTGTCCTAGGAATCTAGGTTGATAATGCCCCCAAGAGGAGCTCATAAGGATTGTCGTGTAAACCCTGCAAGTGGACTTAGTCCGACATGATAATAAGGTTGAATGGTACTACTCTTGGAATTAGATATTAATTAAATGAGTTATCAATAACTCATTTAATTAGTGGACATTCGATATCTTAAACACAGGGAGACTAACACACTCATGATAAGAAGGAGCCCATATAATAATATGGGATTGGTGTGGTAGTTTAATAATAACTGTTTAGTGGTATGAGTTATTATTGATGAACTCGAGTTGGGTGTTCGGGGCGAACACGGGAAGCTCAAGTTCATCGGGAGACCAAAACCAATTCCTCCTCTCGGTCCCTGTCGTAGCATGTTATTTATAAAGTCTTATATCAACCTAAACCCACCTTCTTACCCATCCTTAGGTGGCCGGCCAAGCCAAGCTTGGAGCCTAAGCAAGGGTCGGCCAAGGTAAACCTTGGATGGATCAAGTTGTGGTCGGCCCTAGCTTGGAGCCCAAGCAAGGGTGGCCGGCCACATATAAATTAAAAGGATTTTAATTTTTTAAAATCTTTCCTTATGTAAAAGTCATGATTTAAAAGAGAGTTTTAAAATTAAATCTTTCCTTTTATAGTTACTACAAAAGATTAAGCGAAATGTTTGATATCTTTCCTTATTTGTAGTTAAAAGGAAGATTTTAATTTTGGAGAAACTTTCCTTTTTGTAATCATCCACATGTTTTAATAGAGAGATTTTAATTTATAAAAGTTTCCTTTTGTAACCAATCATGAAGGGAATTTTTAAAAGAGAAATTTTATTTTAAAAATTTCTGGAAACAAATTAGGAAGTTTTAATTTTGTGTTTAAAACTTTCCTTATTTGGAGGAGATGGTGGTGGTCGTCCATTAAAGGATTAAAAGAAAATTTTTAATTAAATTTTCCTTATTAAACATTGGCAAGGAATATAAGGAAGTTTTAATTATAAAACTTTCCTTATTTGCCAAGACCAATGAATATAAAAGAGAGGGTAGAGGTACCTCATCCTACAACACATCTTCTATTATTCCTCTCTTCTATTCCTTGGTGGTGGCCGGCCCTCTCTTCCTCCTCTTCTTCCTTGTGTGGTCGGCGACATCTTCATCTCAAGGACCTTGGTGGTGGCCGGATCTTGTTAGAGGAAGAAGGAGAGATAGGAGGTTTTGTTTCTTAACATCCCTTGGAGCTTGGTTGGTGGCTGAAGTTATTCATCTCAAGGAGTTTGTTGATTGGTCAAAACATTCTTGGAGAAGAAGGAAGCTTGGGTGGATTCTCGTCTCGATAGATCGTCGCCCACACGACATCCGAGATAAGAAGAGGAATATGACAGAAGATCGTGAGGTCTATAAGCTACAAAAGGTATAACTAGTTATTAGTTTCCGCATCATAACTAGTTCATCCTTTTGTTTAGATCTTGAAATACCAAACACAAGAGGCTAATGAATCTAGGCTATCGAATTAATGATTACGATTTTGTGTTTCTTTTTGTTTTTCGAACTTATGATTCGATTGTTCTTTTTGGTTAAACCTAGAGTTACTATAAGGAGATTAAATATTGAATTTCGTTGAAAGGCTTTGTCTAGGAAGTAGTGGATGATCCCATACCCAAGAAGGCCTAGTGTCTCGCCATGTTTAACCTTAAAGCCAATCTCTGAAATAAATATTTAATTAAATTTGTAACATGACTGGATTTGGATCAATAATGTTAAGCATCATTTGCGATCCAAGTCTAAACCTCTAAGAACAGATAAGTTGAATTTGGAATCAATAATGTTAAGTTCTGTTTGCGATTCCAAATTTAATTTCTAAAGAACACGATAGGTTGTTAGGAATGGTTCAGGACTTGTACAAAATTTTTGTACAGGGGAACTGGTATGATATTCCCAGTTGTAACTAAAAATTGGTATTAGAGCTAGGGTTTACCTCTGTGTGTTTGGTTTTCAGTTTAATTATGCACATGTCATACATATTTTAGTCAGGATAATAGTAGGATATGCTAACTCTGTGGTTGTAGACTCCAACTATTATGGCTTAATGTGATTGTGTGTGATTGGACCCTTGGACATGTCAAGGGAATTTTATGTGTGTGCATGATTATATTTATTAAATACAGCAGGAGTTGTATTAGCCTTAGGATTTTACTTTTTTGATCGATCTAGACTTCATGTACATTCCCTTGTGAAATATAGGACCGATATATGTAAAATTATATTTTTATCGCGGATCATATCCTTGCAAGGTGTGGTACTATTGGAGGACCAGAAGCGCAGCAGAAAAGGAAGCTCGATGGACCCGACGACATGAACCCTAGGGATGACAGCACACGGAGGACAGTAATGGAAGAAGCCATAATAGTTGGAAAATTAATTTTCATATTTATTACTTTTATTTACTGTGATGTGTGTGTGCATGTGATGTGTTCCTGCATGAAAAAAATTCCTCACCTTAAATAACTAAGTGGGAGAGGGATTTTAAATAAATTTCACAGTCTCCATTACTGGTTTATAAGTGATGCAACAAACTTGCGTGTTTGCTCTGAGTGTCTCCCTCCACAACGGATGAGTTTTTTTGCGGATCACTAGATCAAACTTCCTTTATGGATGGTTATAGGAAATTATTTATGAGCGTGTGATCTTCTCCAACTGAAGGGGCACAATCCTATTTAATGGACTAAGTATCAAGTAATGGTATACACTTAGGCGCATTTAATAGTATCCTCTCCAACGGAGTCATTGATATTATTTGTGTGACCAAAGGAATACCAACTATTAATTTTATTTGTCATAAAGTTAGGATGACAAGATAATAAAATTAATGGGTAAAACCTCCTCTTACAAATGTTGAATTTGTATACGTCCACACTAACGTGGCATGCAAAATTCACGGTGTTTTGAGGTGTTGGTAAATTTAAATAATGTTATTTGAGGAATCAATATTATTCTAAATTTAGAGTCTTGACCAAAAGTTTATTTTGTGATTCTTAGGATGACTTTCAACCCACTGCCTATTATACTGAAAGAGAACAAACTTACTAGTCCCAATTACATAGATTGGAAAAAACCTGGACATTGTCCTAACTGCTAAAGGCTATAAGTTTGTACTATTAGAGGCCTGCCCTAATGTACCTAATAGTGATTCTAGTGAAGAGGAGATTGAGTATCATAATAAATGGGTTAAGACAGATGAGATGGCGTGGTGTTACATTATGGCTTCAATGTCAAATGTGCTGCAACATCAGCATCAGGATATGCCAACTGCCTATGACATGATGAGCAATCTCAAGGATCTCTTCAGATACTAGAATCCGGCTGCTAGGTAAGAGGCAATGAGAAAATTAATGATAGCCACCATGTTTGTGGGGACACCCGTAAGGGATCATATCCTAAAGATGATGGCTTACTTGAAGGAGATACAAATCCTTGGAGCTGAAATCGATGGGGAAACCCAGGTCGATATCATTCTTCAAACGCTACCCAAAAGTTTTGAGCAGTTTCGCCTGAACTACAATATGAATAAAAGGATTTATTCATTGGCGAAACTACTGACAGAACTTCAGGCAGCAGAAGGGCTATTTCGTTATAATTCTCAAATTCACTTTACTGAAAATGTTTCTACTTCTAAATCAAAATGCAAGAAGAAGAAGAAACAAGATGGCTCAACAAAGAAGGTGAATAGATCTCTAAGTACTGGACCAAAAGCTGGAGTGAAGAAGCCAAAGGGCAAGTGCTTTATCTGCAAGCAGTCTAGACATTGGATGGCGGACTGTCCTCGTAGGAGAGAGAACAATAAAGGTATATCTTATTCTCTAGTAGTTGAAACATGTTTAGCGGTGTTCTCTACCAACACCTGGTGTGTAGATACAGGAGTCACTGATCATGTCTGCAATACATTGCAGGGGTTCCAGGAAACCCGACGACTATATGAGGGAGAGATAACCGTCTACATGGGCAATGCTACAAAAGTGGCGGTTGTTGCAGTGGGAGACGTCTACTTATGATTCGATAGAAATAGAAGTTTGATTTTGAGAAATTGTCTTTTATGTACCGACTTTTAGAAAGAATTTAATTTCAGTTTCTAAACTGTTTGTGGATGGATATTCTGTTTCTTTTGATGATAAAGTAGTTATCAAGAAGAATAGGGTTATTATCTATTCTGGGCAATTTGTATACTCTAAATCTAATTTCTTCCACAAAGCAACAAATGGAAATTAATAACACATCTTCTAATTCTAATAAAAAAAGGAACCTTCGAAAATGAACCAAACATATCTTTGACATCTAAGGCTTGGTCATATTAACTTAAGTAAGATTCAAAGGCTAATAGCTGATGGACTCTTGGGTTCATTAGTGTTGGAAAACTTTCCAACTTGTGAATCCTGCTTGGAAGGTAAAATGACCAAGAGATCTTTTAAGGCCAAAAGGTATAGAGCCAAAGATGTGTTAGAACTGGTTCATTCTGATTTGTGTGGTCCTATGTCTATCCAGGTAAGAGGCGGTTTCGAATATTTTATCTCTTTTATAGACGACTATTTGAGATATGGGTACACTTACTTGATGCGCCGCAAGTCTGAATGCTTTGATAAGTTCAAAGAGTACAAGGCTAATGTGGAGAAATGTCATGGTAAAAGTATCAAGACACTACGGTCTGATCGTGGTGGCGAATATCTCTTTGGAGAGTTTAGGAATTACTTATGAGAGGTTAGGATTTAATCCCAATTGTCTGCATCTGATACACCCCAACATAATGGTGTGGCAGAATGAAGAAATAAGACTCTTATGGAAATGGTTAGATCGATGATGAGTTATTCAGAATTACCAAATTCGTTTTGGGGATATGCTCTGGAAACAGCAGTGTACATTCTGAATATGGTACCTTCTAAATCACCTCTACTACCATGGAATTGTGGAATGGGTGTAAGCATAATCTGAGTCATATTCAGATATGGGGTAGTCCAGCACATGTGCTGAAGGGAGATACTGACAAGTTGGAATCACGTACAGAAGCTTGTCTGTTTGTGGGATATCCTAAGGGAACGAAATGTGGTTTGTTTTATAATCCTAAAAGTCAGAAGATCATTGTTAGCACCAATGCACGATTTTTAGAAGAAGATTATGTAATGAACCACAAGCCCATGAGTGAAATTGTTCTAGAAGAAATTAGAGAGGACACGTCTAGTCTAGTACCAACAGTACAAGATGAAATATCACAAGAAACTGCAACACATATCACAAATGATATGCAATCACAGGCAATGCCTCGTCATAGTGGGAGGGTTGTGAGGCAACCTGAAAGATTCATGTTTTTGGGAGAGTCTTCGGACTTGATCCCTAGTAAACATGAACCTGATCCTCGGACATATGATGAAGCACTCCAAGATAAAGATGTAGTGTCTTGGCAAAGAGCGATGAATTCTGAAATAGAATCTATGTATTCTAACAAAGTCTGGGAGCTTGTAGAACCATCAAATAGTGTAAAAGCTATTGGATGTAAATGGATCTACAAAAGGAAAAGAGGGACAGATGGGAAGGTAGAAACCTTCAAAGCAAGACTTGTTGCGAAGGGGTACACTCAGAAAGAGGGAATCGATTATGAGAAAATCTTTTCGCTAGTAGCTATGCTTAAGTCTATCCGGATACTCTTATCTATTGCTGTTCATATGGATTATAAGGTTTGGCAAATAGATGTCAAGAAATCTTTCCTTAACGGAAGTCTTGAAGAAGACATCCATATGAAGCAACCAGAGGGGTTCATTGAAAAAGGCAAAAAGTATCTAGTGTGTAAATTAAATCGATCTATTTATGGACTGAATCAAGCTTCAAGGTCTTGGAACATCTGATTTAATGAAGTAATTCAGTTGTATGGATTTATTCAATGTCCGGATGAGTCATGTGTATATAAGAAGTGAGATAGAAACGTGGTGGTATTTCTTGTACTATACGTAGATGACATTTTGTTAGTTGGAAACAATATCAAAGTGTTGTCAGAAGTAAGGGTATGGTTGTCCAAGCAATTCGATATGAAGAACTTGGAAGAATGCGCACATATTCTCGGGATCAAAGTAATAAGGGATCCCAAGAAAAGAATATTGTGCTTATCACAAGTTTCATACATTGATACAATCCTAGCTCGTTTTAGAATGCAAGACTCCAAGAAAGGTTTTTTACCTTTTAGACATGGAGTAACTTTATCTAAAGAGATGTCTCCGAAGACATCAAAAGAGATAGAGGACATGAAGGCAGTTCCTTATGCTTCAGCTGTCGGAAGCCTAATTTATGTTATGTTATGTACAAGACCGAATATCTATTTTGCCGTGGACATGGTTAGCAGATATCAAAGTAACCCTGGACAAGTACATTGGACTATTATAAAGCATATATTAAAGTACCTGAGAATGACTAGAGATTATATGCTGGTTTACCAAGTAGATGATTTGCTCCATATGGGTTACACGGATTCTGATTTCCAATCAGATAGGGGTAATAGTAAGTCTACATCAGGCTATGTATTTACTTTAGGAGGTGGAGTCATTGCATGGAGGAGTGTTAAGCAGAAATGCGTTTCAGACTCAACCATGGAAGCTGAGTATGTGGCAGCCTCCGAGACAGCCAAAGAAGTTGTATGGCTCAGAAACTTCTTGATGGACTTAGATGTGATTCCTGGTTTGCCCAAAATCATCACAATTTATTGTGATAATAGCGGTGCAGTAGCAAACTCGAAGGAATCACGAGCCCATAAGGCGAGTAAACATATAAAGTGCAAGTACCACCTGATACGAGACATCGTGAAGCGAAGAGAAGTTGTTGTCGCCAAGATTGCATCAGCAGATAGCCTGGTAGACCCTTTCACTAAGGTCCTTCCGGCGAAAGCTTTTGATCGGCATGTTGAAGGAATGGGAATCAGATGTATGGCAGGGTTTATGACAGCATAGTCTTTTAGTATAAGTGGGAGATTGTTATAGTGTATACTAAAAGCCTAACTTTTTATAAACATTTATTTTGAAATAAAAGAATCACATTAGTCAAATGTCTACATTTATGCTAAGTGTAGTTGTTCAATTAATTTATATTATAGATAACATGGTGTGTGGTGTCACACATAGAAGATCATGTTATCAGTTCTTTATAAATTATAAACAGTTGCTCACGACTAAGATGGATAGGAACAAACCATTGGAATAATCGTAGTATAATTTGGTATTAGTTTATCTTGACTATAAAATTACACTAGTATACTTAGAGTGTATTGAGCATGACCATTTAAGGAAAGTTTTTTTTTATACTGACTCTATAAAAGAACAAGACCTTTGTTATTATGGAAGTGTGTGCTCTTAATCCCGATATAATAACAAACACGTGTACTTAGTATTTATTTCTTTGACTTATCAATGGGTGAGATTTAGCTCGTTAAATCAAGAGGACCAATAAGTAGAGAAATGATATTATTTATAGTGTGTGTTGTTGATTATAGAAGGAAACTGTGTCCTAGGAATTTAGGTTGATAATGTCCCCAAGAGGAGCTCATAAGGATTGTCATGTAAACCCTGCAGGTGGACTTAGTCCGACATGACAATAAGGTTGAATGGTACTACTCTTGGAATTATATATTAATTAAATGAGTTGTCAGTAACTCATTTAATTAGTGGACATTCGATATCTTAAACACAGGGAGACTAACACACTCACGATAAGAAAGAGCCCATGTAATAATATGGGATTGGTGCGGTAGTTCAATAATAACTGTTTAGTGGTATGAGTTATTTTTGATGAACTCGAGTTAGGTGTTCGGAGCAAACACGGGAAGCTCAAGTTCATCGGGAGACCAAAATCAATTCCTCCTCTCGGTCCCTGTCGTAGCCTCTTATTTATAAAGTCTTATATCCACCTAAACTCACCTTCTTACCCATCCTTAGGTGGCCGGCCAAGCCAAGCTTGGAGCCCAAGCAAGGGCCGACCAAGGTAAACCTTGGATGGATCAAGTTGTGGCCGGCCCTAGCTTGGAGCCCAAGTAAGGGTGGCCGGCCACATATAGATTAAAAGGATTTTAATTTTTTTAAATCTTTCCTTTTGTGGAAGCCATGATTTAAAAGAGAGTTTTAAAATTAATTTTTTTCTTTTATAGTTTCTACAAAATATTAAGAGAAAAGTTTGATATCTTTCCTTATTTATAGTTAAAAGTAAGATTTTAATTTTGGAGAAAGCTTTCCTTTTTATAATCATCCATATGTTTTAATAGAGAGATTTTAATTTATAAAAGTTTCCTTTTATAACCAATTATGAAGGGAATTTTTAAAAGAGAAATTTTATTTTAAAAATTTTCAAAAATAAATTAGGAAGTTTTAATTTTGTGTTTAAAACTTTCCTTGTTTGGAGGAGATGGTGGTGGTCAGCCATTAAAGGATTAAAAGGAAATTTTTAATTAAATTTTCCTTCTTAAACATTGGCAAGGAATATAAGGAAGTTTTAATTATAAAACTTTCCTTATTTGCCAAGACCAAGGAATATAAAAGAGAGGGTATAGGTGCCTCACCCTGCAACACATCTTCTATTATTCCTCTCTTCTATTCCTTAGTGGTGGCCGGCTCTCTCTTCCTCCTCTTCTCCTATTCTTCTTCCTTGTGTGGTCGGCGACATCTTTATCTCAAGGAGCTTGGTGGTGGTCCGATCTTGTTAGAGGAAGAAGGAGAGATAGGAGATTTTGTTTCTTAGCATCCCTTGTAGCTTGGTTGGTGGCCAAAGTTCTTCATATCAAGGATTTTGTTGATTGGCCGAAACTTGCTTGGAGAAGAAGGAAGCTTGGGTGGATTCTCATCTCGATAGATCGTCGCCCACATGATGTCCGAGATAAGAAGAGGAATATGGCAGAAGATCGTGAGGTCTATAAGCTACAAAAGGTATAACTAGTTATTAGTTCACACATCATAACTAGTTCATCCTTTTGTTTAGATCTTGAAATACCAAACACAAGAGGCTAATGAATCTAGGCTATCGAATTAATGTTTTCAATTTTGTGCTTCTTTTTGTTTTTCGAACTTGTGATTCGATTGTTCTTTTTCGTTAAACCTAGAGTTACTATAAGGAGATTGAATATTGAATTTCGTTGAAAGGCTTTGTCTAGGCAGTGGTGGATGATCCTATACCCAAGAAGGCCTAGTGTCTCGCCTTGTTTAACCTGGAAGCCAATCTCTGAAATAAATATTTAATCGAATTTGTAACATGAGTGGATTTGGAACAATAATGTTAAGCATCGTTTGCGATCCAAGTCTAAACCTCTAAGAACAGATAAGTTGAATTTGGAATCAATAATGTTAAGTTCTGTTTGTGATTCCAAATTTAATTTCTAAAGAACACAATAAGTTGTTAGAAATGGTTCAGGACTTGTACAAAATTTTTATACAGGGGAACCGGTACGATATTCCCAGTAACAACAAACAGTAATGTTCGGTCGCGTCTTTTCTTCGCGACATCCCTGGTTCCTTGGATGAATGTTCTCCACATCCAACTATAACTACCCAAATTTCCTCATTACGAGTCATAATAGTAATTATAAATATTTAGAAATGCTTTAGAAATATTCTAGAGATTTTTTAAAATTTTTAGAGTATTTTTATGTAATTTTCGGAGTTCGTTTGGTATATTTACCAAAAGAAACAAAGTTGAGGTAAAAAAAGCTCGGGTCGAGGTTCGAAATGGAGACCTCTAGTCAAGCAAAGTCTTAAATTGTTTCGGATGACCAAGAACCCAGCAGGGTCGTGCTAATCAAATAGATAACGAAATAAATTTAAGGGATAGTAGAGAACAGAATATCCAAAGTATAAAAAGGGATAAGTTAAGAGAGGAATTAGGTTTTTTTTCTCTTGTCCGAAATTTTTCTCCTCCCCTTGCGCACGGCGTCGGCTTCTCTTGGGCGGAAACGAAGAAGGAGCTAGGGCTTCTCTTCGGCGACCGGCCGAGGGTGATTTCCGAGAGCCTTCCACACCATCGCGATCACCTTGTCGAGGAGAACGCATAGACGTGAAGAAGTTGCCGAAATTTGCAAGTCTTCGAAACCCTAGAAGCCGATCTCGGTTGTGAGTCAAGGAAATCGGTAAGTGTTTCTCACCTGCAGTAGGAGTAGCTTTCGGATCCTTGTTTCTTCTTGATTTTTTTGAGACATGCTGTAATGAGGGTTGTTTCTAAGCATGCTACCATGAATCTCAAAAATGAAATAAAAAGGGATTTGTATAGATTAGGCATGTAGTTTAGATTTTTTTTTTTAGCCTTATAATTTAGGCTTTAATTCCAACAAGATGCAGTTTTGGTTTTTGTTATGAAAGGGGCACGAATAGCCCCCTTTGGAGCTTGCTGTGCAGTTTTGGTTTGTGCCATGAAAGGGGCACGAACAGCCTTATTGAGCTTGCTGTGCAGTTTTGGATTTGTGCTATGAAAGGGGCACGAACAGCCCTTACTGCTTGGTTTCGGTTTGTGCTATGCAATGAATATGAACAGCCCTTTTGAGCTTACTATTTAAATTCTGAGGTATTCTTTTTATTAGAAGTATTAACAAGTAACAAATATTTTACTTGAAGAGCCTAGTACCCGACTTCCGAGGTTGTCGTTAAACAAATCCAGGTGACCGGTTCCGAGGTCTCGGCCCTGGTAAGACCAAGATCTTCACCCTCGTAGGACTGGTGGTTCGCCACCCCAGTCTCTATTAGGGAGAGCGCTTTGGTACTACGCCTGGGCCCAAGAGGAAATTTATTATTATTTTGAAGTATAAAAGTATAAGCCTTGAACAAATGAAACAAGTTTTACATAGTTTTTCTTTTAATTCTAGCAGCTTTTAGCTTTCTTTTGTGCTACAAAAGGGGCACGAACAGCCTTGGGGCTTACTGTTTAGTTCAGCTTATTTAGACATGCAGCTTTGATTTCCCGTGGAACTCTTTAGTAGGAACAACTTATATGCTAACCATGCTGTTAGATCTCTTGTCACTATTTTGTTCGTTCAGTTTAGATCCTTTGTTCTTTTGATGAGCATGCACAGATTCCTCTTTTAGTATGCAGTCTAGAATTTTCTTTTGCTGATTTGTAAACAGGCATGAACAACATTTTCATTTCAGTGCAGATTTTTATTTAGCATTTCAGTGCAGATTTTCATGAAGCATTTCAATTTCAGATCTTCTTTTAGCAATTAGTTTTTAGTTCTGTTATATATATATATATGTATATGCACATTGAGTTTTCTTTTTGTGAGTAGACAACGCTTACTAAGCATCCGCTTATAGTTGAATTTCCTCTTACTGCAGATAAAGGAAAAGGAAAGCTATAGTGAAGGAAGGCGACAAGGAGATGTGTGATGGGTGTGTGGTGATTGATGAATGGAAGCCTTGGGGCACTTCACAAAAAGTTTATTAAGATTCTGTTTAGAGTGATAGGGAAACTTAGATGGTTTAATTCCTTTTTGCACTGCTGAAATTGTACTTTTTGTATTGCTGATTCTGTTCATAGAATTCTTCCATTTCAATTACTATACACATTAGTCCCATTATTTGAGTCGTATAGCTGTAGCATGCATGTGCAGATTGGTATTCAGTTGCTCTCTTTATTTTTCGAGTAGAGTATTGAGATGAATTACCTACATCCTTATGTTTCAGCTACTACTTGATTGCATGTTTCGAGTTTCTGAGAGTTCTAAATATTACTATCAACATGTGAGCAACACTAATTAAGTAAAGTTTATAGCTAAGTAACGACCACTCCCTCAGACTAGCTAAGAGGAGGGTGGGGTCGTTACACCAACGGTAGTTCTCACCACTTAATATTTTCAAAAAACCCTAAACCCTTCATCTCTTCATCTTCTTCCTTACGCTTTTCGCTGATATTGCTGTCTGGGTTTTTCGCCTTCTCAACTGACCGCTCTCCCTTTCCTGTCTCTCCATGTTGTTCCTTCTTCTTCAAACCTCAGTAAGTTGTTTTTCTTGCTTTCTTGCATTGTTCTATGGCTGAAGAGTCCTTCTCAGTTTGGTATGCTCAAACATGTTTTGTCTTTCGCAAATCGGATAGGTCTGCTCTTCGTTCTTTATATGATATCCCCAAAACTTATCGCATTATCATTCTTGATTTTGATGCTTGCCGCCATCTTCCTCCTAAGAATTATATTACCTTTTTCAAAGATCAGGTAGTGGCGGGCTTGCGTTTTCCTATTCCCCCTTTTCTGGTAGAAATTAGCCAATATTTTGACATTCCCCTACATCAATTCACCCCCAATGCTTTTCACTATCTTTGTGGTTTGTACATGCTCTTCCATATTCACGACATCCCTCCAACCGATCAAAATTCCTTCATATTTTCATACCCCAAGAAATCAGATCCTCGTGTCTTCCTATTTCAATCGAGACCTAAAATGACCTTTTTTGAGGAGATGTCCTCTTCCATTAAGGGATGGAAATCCCGTTTCTTTTTTTGTGGAACTTCCAGAGCCTCTCCTTTGGTCTTCTTCTTGGAAATCTTCTCTACCTGCTCTTCCTAATATAAAGAAATTGAACAAACATCCTTCTTTTGTTATTTACTCCAAGAAGAAAAGCTTGTTTATTCATAAGTGGATTCGCGATGACCTCCTCTATCTCTTCGGGTTAAGTCCTGTCAAGATAGTGCTCCATGATTCTCTTGGTAAGTCTTTATTCATTTGCCCCAACCCTTTTTTACTAACTAAGATATTCTTTGTTTTGTGTAGTGGACTCTATGTATGCGGCTACTATCGATGATCAATTGTGCCTATCGGAGGAGTTGATCACTGCTAAGGAGCGAGAACTTCTTGTTGCATTGGGTCAGCCCTCTTCATCAGCAGCCCCTACTGGCATAGAGGGTGTTTCTAGTTCTCAAGATATAGCTTTGGAAGGAGCTTCCGTCAATCCTCCTTCCGCCGATGAGCCTATCTCTTTTCCATCTTCGAAGTAATCCCCTGAGGCAACCCCCGCCAAGAAAAAACGTAAACTGACCCTCGGTCCATCCCCGAAGCAAAAATTTGTTTCTGGAGACTTTCCTCCTTCTTCTCCTGATCTTCCTCTCTCGGCTCTTTATCCTTCCCTTGTTCCTTCTGCGTCTACCACCCCACCTAACCCTAGTGGCAGCTCTTCACCTCCTTTTTTTATGAACTTTCCTTAACATATGACCTTGCCCCCTCACAATGTACCCTACATTATCTACTGTCCCCCTTCGCTTCAAACTTCTTTGTCTTCTACTTCCTCTATTACTACTACCCAACCATACTCTTGGGAGGGTCCTTCACTACAGCTAGGGAGGAGGTACGCCGAATAATTGAAAGCATTGACCGCTCTGAGATGGCTGATACATTTTCTCTGGAAGAAACGAAGGTACCTTTATTTTCCTCCCTAGTGTTATTTCATTACACATCCCCTTAACGCTCTTTATTTGGCAGCGCTGGATATATAATATGAGTATGTCCCATTTGATGCATACCCTGATCCAAGAGAATGAAGCCTTGAAGAAACAAGTTTCTGAGTTATCTCCTGATTAGGTGGACAAAAAACTAAAGGGTTTGTCCACCTAATTGGAAAGAACTATCCAGCTACTCAAGACGGAGACTGAGCAGTCACAACAATACAAAACTGATATAGAAAATCTCTAATCTCAACTACAATCAGCCAATGCTCAGGGTAATGATTTATCCTCCAAATTAGAAGAATGGGCGTCTGAAGTTGCTCGACTATCTTCCCAGTTGCAGTCGGTGAAAGACACACATGCTACGGAATTAGCCAACCTATTATCTGCTATGAACCTCAAAGAGACTGCTCTTAAGACTGCATAGGAGGAATTAGCAAACTACAAGGCCAACGAAGACACCCACTTTGAGGAGCGCAAAAAGGCTTATCTCCAATCCTCTGATTTCGTTATTCCGATCTCCAACTTCTTCATAAATTTCATCAAGTTCGTGACCAAGGAAGGAGTGGAGCAACTGAAAGAATTGAAGTTATTGGTGGCTAATCCTCCCTCTAACTTTCCTGACACAAGGAGGATAGTAAAAAATCATCCTCCCGATTTCTTTCCACAACTATTGTAGCTACCGTTATGTTGTAGCCTTAATGTTTCACCAACTTTCTCTCAGCTGATGAATTTTTTATGATGGTTATTTTGAACTGGACACGACTTAATTGGTTATAATTTCCGAACGCCTCTTTATCTTTTTAGTGTATGCTTCTGCAGGAGACTAATTGAGTAGTTGTGTGCCCGTATATGTATAAATTGACCATCCTTTTTTTGTTGTCGTAAGTCAATATTTCAACGTGCCCTTGAATCAGCTTATCCCTCAATCTTTCTCCATATTATCTGGCTTTATCATTGTTTCTCAACTACTTGACTTTCCTCCTTCTCCTTATTTGTTCCACCAATTTTTTGTCCTTCGTCAAGTGATAGCCTTTTTAAATTTTAGAGTCACCCCGAGGCTATCCTATTTTAAAAAAATTCTAGCACAAGTGGAATGGAGACAGAAGTTCTTCTTCTTGCGTCTGCCTTCTCCTCCTCCATATTCTATCACTTGGCAAAGGACTCTTCCCACTCTTCCAAATTCCTAAGATGGTACCGCCGACCTGACATTTTATGAGTCCATGTCGAAGTTGAAAGAGGCTAAATTTTATTTGCCTGCACTAACTGTTGAAGGCTTACTTTTTATCATTGGGATAAGCTTTATAGACACAAAATTGGAGCCTCCTTTTGATGAATTGCCTACTTCCTGTTGTATTCATTTGCTATCTTTAACTTATTTTTACTAAAAAAACATATGGTTTTTATCTTTTTCAGTTGATGTCATTTTCCCAGCTCTGATGTATAAGAACTCAAGGTTGACAAAGCCAATTTTGGCTAGGCTAGGGGAAAGGCTATTAGAGAATCATCATCTCAATCCGACCCCTTCATCTCTCAGTCTACTTCCTCCTCAAGATGTCCCTGTTGAGGAGCCTGAGTCTTCCAAGGAAGAGAGACCTTTCACTGTTCGACGGGAGGTTACACTTGTTTCAAAGAATAGCTTGGCCCCGATCGTTATTTATGAATCGGAGCAAATTCCCATCGTTCCTGCTGAGATGTCTCATGAGAGGGGTAAGGAAATTATGCCTTATACTCGCATCCGTCCCAACATTGCTCTTAACATAATGCAACCAGGTTTATTGATTCCACCCATTCTTCCAGTTGCTACTGCTCCCGAGATAACTACGGGCGTGCCGCTATCTCCTTCGCCTTCTCAGACTTCCTCTCCCACTCCTCCTGCAGTGAGGGCTAGAAGGACCCCTTGCAAAAGGTCCTCCAGTTTATCCTCCAACGATGCGTCTATTAAACCAACTGTTGATCCTGCGTCTTCTGTTTTGCCTCCCTCCATTCTCACTAGTGCGTCAATACCTCCTCTAACATCTAGAATTGGTCCTTCTCCCCCTCGCCCCAGTTCATTACCTTCTCTTCCCTTTCCAGGGTCGTTGCCTTCTTCTTCTATGGGTCCTTTAGCTCCAACCCCTCCTCGAGTGCTTTTCAAGTTGTCCCAAGGCCTTCCCTCGTTGTTGAGGAACGATCCTATTCCTTCTTCTGTTGGCATCCTTCAGTTGAAGGACTCCATGGCCGACTCCTGGGTACAAAGCCAGAACTCTTTGAGGGGCAAGAGCATTTTTTATCAGGCTGACATTTACAATCGACAAGCCTCCTCTGTAAGTATTTCATATATATCTTTCCAGTTTGTGTATACAGGTTCTAATCATGTTATTATGTTTGTCTAGTTTTCGCTTCATGCTTCTATATGGGCAACTTGGTTGCTGACCTAGAGAGGGAGAATAGAGAATTGAAGAATCAATTAAGGAGCCTAAAGTCAGCTCCCCCTACTTCGAGTAATGAGGTCACTCAACTTCAAGAGAAGATAAGTTCTTAAGCCAATATGATGGCCCTTTTGGAGAAAGATTTGCAGCATCATCGCCAAATGTTAGGGGTTAAAGAGGAAGAAAAAAAGGCCTTGGATTTGCAAGTACAGAGTCTATCCTCTCAGTTGAGTGTTGAAGTGACCTAGAAGAATAAGGCTATTTCAGACGATATTATTAGATCTTCTATCCTAGAATAGTTTCAAACTTCCATTTCTAGGTCTCCATATTCAGCTCAAGAGTTAGCTTCTCAAAATTTTGAGTTATTACAGCTACAAGAGAGATTGAAAGCTCAAGATTCGGAAATAGATTTCCTCATTAAGGAATCATAGCGTCTCAAAACTGAACAGGCCAATCTCCAAGAGAGAGTGGAACGCTTTGAGTCTGAATTACAGATCTATAAGGCAGACGAAGATGAAAGATGGGAAATCCGTCATCGAGAGTACCTAACTTCTCCTGAGTTCACAAATGAGTTCACCGGTCGCATGGTAGGGGTCTTAAATCATTCAGTTAATGGGGTTCTGACACAATTTTGAAAAGAAGGGTTCTTACCTCAAGAACCTCCTCCCCGATTCATAGACCGTCGTCGGCTTAACAAGGAGTTACCTAAGGAACTTGTCAGCAGTTTCAAGTAGAACGTTAGTGTACAAGTAAAACTCTCTATGTGGAATTCCTTTGAGGCCATATTTGTGAAGCTTACTTACTACTCCAAACATGCTTGTAAATGAATTTTCAGAATGAATATATGTCAATTAAACCATGAAAAGGAAAATTTGTAAAGTAGTTGGGTGCATGTGGCATGATTCTAAATTATGAATAACTAACTGAGAGTCATGGCATACCAGCTTGTCTTCGAAACTACCCTCGTTTTACTTCAGAACTTAGGGCTATTTTAATCGTAAATGTACTCTTGAGCGAATGTAAGAAAGACATTGCCTTGTCATTTTCCTATCAGGGATATGCCCCCGAGTGAATTTGCATCGATGTAAGGGGACCAAAGTATTGACATATCTTGGTCAGGCGTGTAATCCCGAGCGAATTTGTATTGATACAAAATGACCAAAGTATTGATATATCTTGGTCGAGTGTTTAATCCCGAGCGACTTTGTATTGATACAAGAAGACCAAAGTATTGATATATCTTGGTCGGGCATATAATCCTGAGCGACTTTGTATTGATACAAGAAGACCAAAGTACTGATATATCTCGGTCGGACAGGTAATTCCGAGCGACTTTGTACTGATACAAGAAGACCAAAGTACTGATATATCTTGGTCGGGCAGGTAATCCCGAGCAACTTTGTATTAATACAAGAAGACCAAAGTACTGATATATCTCGGTCGGGCGTGTAATCCCGAGCGAATTGTTCGGTGATAATGATATATTGAAAAAGTTGAAATCCGATATGTACCAATTCCAAGCTTAGAGTTTTCACCTGTCCTCCAAGAAACGTTGCTGGATTTTCCTTAAAATTTCTTGATTAACTGGTGCCGAGTGGAGGAAGCCTGCTCGAACTTTTAAAGGTTTAAAGTCTCCGATTATTCATAAGGAAACCAGCCCGGTTACTCCTTAAGGTCCCCGGTCAACTACTATCGAGCAGAGGAAGCATGCTTGGATAGATCTGAGTGGAGAAAACACGCTCAATGGTTAGAGGTTTAAAGTCTTCGGTTCCCCTCAAGGAAGCCAGCCCAGTCATTCCTTGAGGTCCCTGATAGACTATTATTGAGCAGAGGAAACACGCTCGGATAGATCTGAGAGGAGGAAACACGCTCGATGGTTAGAGGTTTAAAGTCTCTGGTTCCCCTCAAGGACGCCAGCCCGGTCACTCCTTGAAGTCCCTGATCGACTGTTATCGAGCGGAGGAAACACTCTCAGGTAGATATGAGCGGAGAGCACGCTCGATGGTTAGAGGCTTAAAGTCTTTGATTCCCCTCAAGGAAGCCAGCCTAGTTACTCCTTGAGGTCCCCGATCGACTATTGTCGAGCGGAGGAAACACGCTCGGGAGAAAAATTGTTTGGTTCATTCTAGTAAATACATGTACTGATTAAATAGCATATGACTACATCTTTTCATTATATTCAAAAATTAAATGAAATATAAGGCCAAATTACAAGCGTACTTGTCAGGCTCTGTATGGTTGTAAGTGGTTCGCACTCCAAGGCCTCTCAAGCTTTCTTCCTTCTGAGACTTGGAGATAATAAAAGCTGGAAGCAAGTTTCTGTATAACTTTGTATAGTCCTCTCCATTGGGGTGCCAATTTAGTAACATCCCCCACAGGTTTGACACACACTAAATCCCTTACTTGAAAGAATCGGGGGATAACTCTTTTGTTGTAATTCTGTCTCATTCGCTATCGATAAGATGTAAGATGAGTTACTGCCTTGTCCCGAGCTTCTTCAATAAGATCGAGTTCCATAAGACGTCGACCATCATTATCTTCATCATAGAGTCGTCTACAATGAAATTTTATCCCCACCTCAATGGAGACTACTGCTCCCCCCCCGTATACTAGTTGAAATGGGATTATCCCCATGGCTTCTCGAGGGGTGGTGCAGGTGCAGTAAGCCCATAGCACACTGGTAACTCATCTACCCAACTACCACCAACATGATCTAGCTTAGTCTTAAGTCCTCTGATGATTTCTCTATTGGTCACTTCTGCTTGCCCGTTACTCTGTGGATATGCTACAGAGGTGAACGCCTGTGCAATGCCAAATCCTGCACACCATTCTCTAATCCTCTATCCCTGGAATTGTCTTCCATTATCATAGACTAATTTATGGGGAATACAAAATCTATAAATAATGTGTTGTCATAAGAATTTGATGACTGCATTTTCAGTAATTATTGCCAACGGTTCAGCTTCAACCAACTTTGAGAAATAATCTACAACTACTAATAGAAACCTTCTTTGGGCACTGGCTAGGGGAAATGAGCTTACTATGTCCATATCCCATTGATCAAAAGGGCACGAAACGATGGAAGTCTTCAACAGTTGGGTAGGATGATGTGGGATATTCTGATACTTCTGACACTACAGACATATCCTTACGAGTTAAGCTGCATCTTCCTGTATAGTAGGCTAGAAATACCCGGCCAATAAAATCTTACGTGCTAAAGATCTGCCCCCAATATGACTGCCGCACAAACCTTGATGAACCTCTTGTAAGATGTATTGCATATCCTCTGATCCAATGCATTTGAGCAAGGGACTAAAAAAAGCCCTTTTGTAAAGTTGATCCCCTATCAAAGTATATCGGGTGACTTTCTTCTTAAAGACTCTCGCTTGTTCGGCATCACCTGGTAAGGCACCTTGTTGCAAAAATGATATGATCAGCGCTCTCCAGTCTCCTTGTATCTCCATGTTAGCTTGTCTTTCAATACAAGACACCAATACTGTTTGCTCTACTGGTCGGTCTAGGTTCCAAGGTACTATTGTTGATGCAAGCTTCACCAGTTCATCTGCCACTTGATTTTATGATCAGGGGATTTTCTGTATATTTACCTCTTGGAATGTAGCTTTCAATTTATTGAAAGCTTATGCATATAACTTAAGTTGATCACTACTACTCTCGAACTTACCTGACAATTGTTGTGCTGCCAGCTGAGAATCAGAGTAAATCCATACCCGAGCAACTCCCACATGTCGAGCTTCTTGTAAGCCAGCTATTAGTACTTCATATTCTGCTTCATTGTTGGTGGCTCTATAACTTAGCCGGACAAAAAGTTGAACCCGATCCTCCCTAAGAGATATAAGAAGAATACCGATACCACTACCCTGTCTGGTAAAGGACCCATCTATATAAAATTTCCAAATCCCTTCTTCTTCAAGGCCCTGCACTTCTATTATAAAATCTGCCAGAGCTTGCGCTTTAATTGCCGAACGAGGCTGATACTGTATGTCGTATTCACTGAGCTCGATCGTCCATTTAATCAATCACTCGATGTTTATAACAATAGGCACCTTTAGTTGTACTACTATTAATACTATGATCATGCTGCAGAGGTACTTGATGATATCCTTGGTAGGCATCCAATATACAAATGTATTCACATCCGGCTGTAGAGTCCACCACTTGATCAATACGTGGCAGAGGGTAGTAATCTTTTGGGCAAGTTTTGTTGAGGTCCCGGAAGTCAATACACACTCTCCACTTATTTCCTGGCTTAGTTACCAAGATGACGTTGGCTAACCAGCTGGGAAATTGCACTTTCTGAATATACCCCACCTCCAGTAGCTTATCCACTTCTTCCTTGATGATCTGGTTTTGGTTGGCCCCAAAATCTCTTTTCTTTTGCTTGGCAGGCCTACCATCAGGATAAACATGTAATGAATGTTCCATTACTAGAGGGGAAATACCTGTGACCTCCTTGGGAGTCCATGCGAACACGTCGTTGTTCCGGCTCAAACATTGTATCAACTTAGTTTTGAGTGGAGGGTCCAAGTCGTCCGCGACATAAGTCATAACTTCTGGTGGCTCGACCAGTATTTGTACCTCCTCCTTTTCTTCGTATATCAAACTGGGCAGTTTTTCCTGGATAGCATTAACCTCCATCCTCTGAACTTTGCGAGTGACATTAGGCTCCATTCGAATGATTTCCATATAGCACTTTTGCGCGAGTAATTGATCTCCTCGGACTTCTCCTACTTGGTCATCAACGAGAAACTTCACCTTCTGGCAGAAATTAGAAACGACCGCTCGAAACTCGTTCAAGGCCGGCCGACCCAATATAACGTTATACACAAAAGGTGCATCCACCACCATGAAATAAGATCTCCTGGTTCTCATTAGGGTCTCCTCCCCCAGAGAGATGGCCAATTTTATCTGGCCAAGCGATTGAACTTCATTGTCTGTGAAACCATAAAGGGGGGGGGTTACCATGGGTTGTAGCTCACTCGGGTCTATCTGCAACTGATCAAAAGCTTTTTTGAAAATAATATTAATAGAGCTACCGGTATCAATAAAAGTACGGGAAATATTATAGTTAGCTATGACTGCTTTTATTATAAGAGTGTCGTCGTGGGGTACTTCCACTCCCTCCAGATCCTTGGACTAAAATTGATTTTCGGTCCCGCTGCCTTTTCTGTGCTACACCTGACTGTATGGATCTGCAATCGCCTAGCGTGTGCCTTTCTCGCCCGATTAGAGTCGCCATCAGTAGGCCCGCCCGTTATCATATTAATATTGCCTCGGGCTGCATTGCTCCGGTTTTCTTCCTGTCGAGCAATTGCTATCTCGGGCTGTGCTGGTTCATGTGTCCGGGATGGCCCGCCCGGTAATTGCAATGCCCCCTGTTGTGTCTCAGCTGCCTGATATTCCTGCATAGGATGACTATTATGCCTCTGGTAGGGTTGTCGGTTGGGAGATCGCCGGCGATAACAATTGTTGTTGGTTCTCTGGTTTCTTAAGGCAAAGCAATTTTCAGTGTAGTGCGTACCCGACATATGATAGGTACACCATCTTCAAGGGGCTTCTTGTGGCATTTCTACATGTTGGACTGCTTGCGGTCTTCGCTCAGGCTGGCAAGGTAGAGGGGGAGGTCCACGAGGCCCCCTTGGCAGATGAACAGGAGTTACAGCTCCCTTGTGAACTGTGGTTGAGACAGGCACTGTACTCTCCTTCTTGCGAGCTGCTTGAGCTTCTTCAACATTAATGAATTCAGTAGCTTACTCAATCAACAAATCAAAATTGGTTGGAGGATTGCGCACTAAGTCTTTGAAAAAATCATTATCGTTAAGGCCTTGAGAGAAAGCACTCACCAATATCTCTGTAGTAGCATTCGGAACATCGATAGTTACCTGATTAAACCTCTTGATATATGCTCTGATGCTTTCCTTAGGCCCTTGTTTGATAGAGAATAGACTCCAAGGGGTCTTGTGATATCTTCGATTGCTAGAGAAATGATGCAGAAATACTTTACAAAAATCTTTGAAGCATTGAGTAGAGCCCTTTGGTAAGCGTTTAAACCATCTTTGAGCTGCTCCACCAAGGTTGGTGAGGAACATTCGACATTTGACCCCATCAGAAAATTACTGTAGCAGAGAGGCAATCTCAAATTTAGCAAGATGATCCTCTGGGTCTGTAGTCCCAGAGTATTCCCTAACATTCAAATTCTGATAACGCTTTGGCAATGAGTCATCAAGAACTCTCTGAGAGAATGAAGTAACAATCCTTTTAAAAGAGCTATCATTGGTCACCATTTTTCCTTTGCGGTTTTCCTTTACGGGTGCTTCATCAGAAGATTCTTGCAACATCGGCTTTCACCCTCCTTGTTCCATGGGAGTGCGGAAAAACGCCCGAGGATGTCTAGTGGGGGGAATAGGGGCAGGGGTTATATAAGACACATCATCTTCTTCCATACCTCTGTTTTTGTGACGATCTGTAGTCGAGATCGTCGGATTTATTGCTACTGGCAAGGTACCTCCAGTATTAGCTTGCTGTTGTTGTTGTTGTTGTAATGCCTTCTGGTCCCTAAAGTTGATGAGCAACTCCAAGTCTTCTTGGGTCAAAGTAATAGTGTTGGGCTTTCCAGCATCCTCCATCACGTAGTCTCAGATTCAGGTAAGAGATTTCCACAGACGGCGCCAAATTTGATCCTGTCTGAGAGCTTGCGAGATGAAGCACTAGGTGACGATGGGTGATGACGAATTCTGCTACTGATGAACAAGAGAGGATTCGAAAAAACCACAGCGGACCTCACTGACACTCGAGTACAAGACAATCGATCTAGGAAAACCAAAACGGCTCTGTGAACAGTACCTTACTAAAGAGAACTCCGGTGAGGTGGTTCCGGAGGTCAGGGGGAACCCTACAATCCGGTGGATGAGATGATCTCGTCTCCCTACACACTATGAGACCAACCGACAAAGCGTTAGTGACTTAGGACTGGAGTGGGAATCCCTGGCTAGACCCTCTGACGCTCAAGTTAGTTTCCGGCGAGAAGCAGAAGAAGCAGATATGAGAATTAGGGTTTAATCTGAATGCAATGCATATTCTAGCATACCTTGCCAGTGGAGAGGATTCCCCTTTCTATTCCACCTCATCTAACCTCAACAGTCATGAGGTGGACCCCGATTTGTTAAAGTTTGTTAAGAGATGACGTAAGCCAGAAATACAATAATAGTTTAAGGAATCTTTTTCTTACCCCAGATGTACTTTCTTTGTTGTTTAGCATACGTGCGGAGAATTCTAGAAGATATTTACCGCCAAATTGATTAAGCTGTCATATGATTGTAAATTGATATGGTTCACCTATTACATATGCCTGGTTAGTCACATAAACTTATTTGACATATATGCGGAATATATTCTGTCCATACTAGTCTTAGTTCTATACTTGATCAGCTACTTATACCCGACCAAGACTTCATTATAAATATGCCAGAAGTCATGTAAGGTTGAAGACCTTTATGTTCGATCTACTTCTCATACCCGACCTGTCTATTGAACCTGGGCGATCACACCTGGCCGCCCGAGACTGATCGGTCGGACGTATAAAGGCGCCATTACCCTTTAATCCTTCCTTCGGTCGTCCGTATGCCGTTGAATGCCCCAATGCTCAATCGGTCCTACCTCGTCGTCTGAGACTAATCGATCGGGTGTGTATGGGCCTTCAGGATAGCTTAAATGCTAAGTACTTCTACTTTCGGTCGGTCTCTTACGCTTGACCGATCTTTGCCTACCGAGCTCACATTCTCGGACATTCTATTGAGAGCGACCGAACTTACATCATAGACCAAGACAACTCAGTCGGGTTTATAGAGATGCTATTACCCAATAACCCTTCCTTTTGTCGTCCGTATGCTAAGGATCTCGTGAGGCTACACACCTCTGCATTCGGTCGGTCTACGAAACTCGGCCAACCCTTGCTCGCCGATCCGATAGGCTTGATCGGTCTGTCGCACTTGCTTGACCATTGTCTATTGTGCACAAGGCTAAGAATTTTTATACTCGGCCAACTCTTTATGTTCGGTCGGCTATATATGCCCGGTCGAGTATCCTTGCTCGAACGGTCTTTCCTTACCACATTCTAATACTCAAGTGACCTTGTTACGTTTCAGACCACCTAAGTTTAGACTTTCTTTACACAGGGTCGATCCTTTATATTTGATCGACCGAACATACTCGGTCGGTCATTTCAGCTGGTTCTACATGCAGGGTCGATTCTATATGCTCGGTCAGTCTATCAAGTCTGACCTATCTCTGTCGGCCATGCATATAGCGATCCCTTATGCCGGGTCTAACTTTTTCCACGCAACTCCTCCTCCTCTCGCCCTTCTCCGCCTTCCTCATCCTCCTTATCTTTCTTCCCTTCTCCTACAAGAGGGTCCCCTTATCATAATCCATATTAGGGGGCATTTACTCTAGTATAGTGACCCTTATACAAAGAAGGTCAAACATAATATTTTACACGAATTGAAAATTAATCTCAAGACATATTTAAATAATCATCCCTCCATATTCATGAGACATATAAATTATATTATTTTAGTAAAAATTGATTATGCCCATCAAGATATCTCTCATACCTTATTTTAAATTATATAAAGGAATATAAATAATAAGATTGTGTTAATAGTCAACCATTAAATAGTAGAGAATGAGAGTAGTTTTTATTTAAGTATGTAGTCGTCCAAAATTAACCACTCCAATTTATTTTAAATTTATAAATAGATGAATTCGACGAAAAAGATAATTTATTTTCAAAATTAATAGGATGAAGTGCAACCATTTTACTTATTAAAAAAAAAACTAGCAGTGGCAGTTTCGTGATTATATTTTCCTAAAACTACCGCTTAGCACGCGAGGCGACCGGCTACGGAAGCCGTGTCTTTCCCGCCGTTCTTCCTCGGCTTACTGCGATTCGACGCGGCGGCCGTAGCGGAGAAGGAGCAGTGGTTTCTCTTCATTCCCTCCTCGTCCATAAATATCTTCTTCTGCCGGCACTCCTCGCTGCAAAATGCTCGATCCCCTCTGCTCGTGTCGAAAGCCACCCAGTAGAGAATCGCAGAATGAGATAAAAACTTCCATTTTCAACTCCGAAAAGGCAAGAAGGTTTGGTCCGCTCACCTATACATGTAGATGTCCTTGCTTTGTTGCAGCTTTTTTCGGCAGAGAGAGCAGTTTTCCAGAAAAGGGCTTGTGCAGAAGGAAGAAGAAGAAGAAGAAGTAGAGGGGTTCTTGATAAGTGAGGTTTGTCTTACGATATTTGAGTATTTTGGCATGCTCTTTTTTGTCTCCAAGAGAACGCTTAACCCTGCCATCTTATTAGTCAATCACTTGTGCTACTATCTCTACTTCCTTGCGAGAAGTTGGAGGAGTGAGGTCTTTTAAAGGGGGAAGGCAGTGTATGGTGCACTGCAAGAACAGGTTGAGGGATTGGGGCATGATAGGGATTGGGGATCTGGATTCTGGCATGGGGTGGTTAGCTTGTCTACATTGCCACAGAAATTATTGAAAACACTGCCACGATTTGAGAATGTGGTCATCTTGTTTGACAGGAATCTTGTTTTTCTAAATGGAAATTGATATCTTGTGCACTGCAATAAAAAAAAGGTTAGCAGGTAATCGCAAACTAGGGATTGCTGAGCACATAGTTTTCCAGTATTTCCTTGTCAGTGATTTACCTTTTATGCATTGCATATTTGCATCTCTTGTTGATAATTCTAAATGCATGAATTAAAACGAATTAAAACGGTAAATGCATAATCTCCCGTAGATCTGTAATTGGTGACGGTAAGACTCGCTGTCAGAAGAACAATCACAGGATCGGAAAGCTCTCCACAATTGCATGAAACCAATCCCACCGCCTCAAATGTTCTCCTTCCCTCGTCTTCGTTGCACCTCTTCTGCCGAATGATCCTTGGACGCACCATTTATAAAGGAAAAAACCCCTGGGGTATAATGGATTTTTCCATTAAGAGTAGTGGGGAACGTGGGCATGTTCTCATGTTCCCACTTTCCCCATTTCCTACATCTCCCACTCGTCCAAGGTAAGTTACTAAGACTAGTTTATTCAGGAAGTCACAAAGACTAGTTAGTTACAAAGACCTAATAAGTCACATAGACTATTTGAGAGTTTGGTCGCATAGACCATATTAGAACATCCAATCCATACTTAGAGAAAATGATTCGTGTGACAGCAAGCACAATGAGTGATAGTTGCTAAAAATATTGTTACACCTTTACTTAGTCGCTCTTTGAGCGATCAATGCTAACAAAGTTGTTACACTTTACTTAGCCGCTCAAATAAATTAGAGACTCATTTTTCATGACACATAGCCATTTTTCTGGTGGCACATAGCATTTATCCAAAAACCATCCAATCTTCAAGTGACACACAACCATTATCTTGGAAATATCCATGTCTTGCTATTTACCCAGATTAAATAATTTTCATTTACATCAATATGAACATCTCTAATCTCTTATAATAACCATTATGTCAAAAGCATGTTCTATATCCAATATTCACATTCATTTCTATACATAACAGAAATGAGTCGACTAGTGAATAACATCAAAAAATGTAAATATATTTAATCTTTCTTTTTAGATAGAATATATTTATTTTAATCAGTTGCTTTTCTAGTTATGCTCCATAGACCGAATCATCCATAGCCATAGGATACACGCTAAAGTTACAAACACTGATTAAAACTTCAAGTAAACAGCTAAATAGTCACTAAGACAAAAATTGAGATTAACTTATAATCTCAAAGGTCTCACATAGTAGAGAAATAGAGATTCATTCTCCTACTACCTTTATTGTCGCAATAGCACATGTGGTATGAATCACATGTTACGATGTTATTCTCTTTATTAAAAAGAGCGCATGTTGTGTTCAAATTTAATATTGTACAAATTTTGATCTAGACATACCTAATGTCTAATCCTGAATTCAACATATGAATTCTAATTTGGCCTTTAACAGGTTCAGTAACTAGTGGGTTCATTTACTTCGATTATTATTAATACATAAATGATCTCATTTTGACACAATTATCAAGGTGACCTCAACTTATGGATCTGTCTCTAATTTCAGCTACGTAAGTTGTTCCATAAGTAATGGTCTTGCCCCTATTTGCACTTAACAAACAAAGATGATTGCCCATGTGAGTGAACCAATCTCCACCTGCCAATATGCTCACCGAGATCTTATATGAATGTAACAAATACAACATATATACTGAAAAAATTATGATAAATGGCACAATCAAATCACAAAGTCTAATTGTTATTTCAATATTGTTACATTCTATGAAGTCCCAAAGACTTTATATGTTCTTTAAATGACTTTTTAGTTATTGGCTTAGTAAAAGGATCTACAAGCTTAGCACGTATAGGGACATACTCAAGAATTACTTTTCTTTTAGCCATAATATCCCTCACAAAATTATATTTAATTTCTATATGCTTGCCTTTACTGTGATATTTGAGATCCTTGGAAAAACCTATTGTAGCTTGATTGTCACAGTAGACAATTATTGGATTCCCACTATCCTCAATAATTTTCAGATGCTTCAGAAACCTTCTCAACCAGACTGCTTCTTGCACAGTCGCTAAACATGCCACATATTCAGCTTCCATAGTCGACAAAGCTACACAAGCTTGTTTCTTGCTGTTCCAGGAGATGACGCCACCATTCAGCAAGAATGCATATCTTGATGTAGATTTTCTATCATCCAGGTCCCTAGCCCAATCTGCATATGAATAACCTTTCAGACTCATATATAATCCTTGAAAACAGAGATAATAATCTATTGTCGCCTTCAGATATCTGAATATCCTTTTTGCCGCCTTCCATTGTCTCGGTCCTAGGTTTGACTGGAAGCGATTGACTAAGCTCACAACATAGCTGATATTGGGACGTGTACACAACATAGTGTACACCAAACTACCAATAACACTGGCATATGATTTTTTATTCATCTCAGCTATTTCCTTTGGAGTTTTAGGACATATACTCTTGCTCAAAACGATACATTTCACAATAGGTATATGTTCTACATTGTAATTTGACATGCTAAAATGATGTAACATCTTATTTATATAAGACTCTTGCGATAGATCCAAAAGTCTTTTATGACGATCTCTTATGATCTTCACTCCTAAGATGTATTCAGCTTCTCCCATATCCGTTGTATCAAATTGTGATGACAGTCACTTTTTAACTTTATTCATATATACTATGTCATTTCCAGCTATCAGCATATCATCAACATATAATGATAAAATGACATACTTTCCTTTTCTCTTTTCAAGAAAACACAATGATCCTCATGGATCATCTCGAATCCATAAGATAAAATGACTTTTTTAAATTTTATGTTTCATTATCTTGACGCTTGCTTTAGCCCATATATAGACTTTCTAAGTCTACATACTTTCTGCTCTTGGCCTTCAGCAATGAAACCTTCTGGCTGAACCATATAAATTTCTTCGTCAAGATCATTGTTAAGGAAAGCGGTTTTTACATCCATTTGATGTAATTCCAAGTCATAATGTGCCACAAAGGCCAAAATAACTCGTATTGACACAAATTTCACTACGGGAGAAAATGTCTTTTCAAAGTCAATACCCTCCATTTGGGTATATCCTTTTGCAATTAAACGAGCTTTGTATCTGTATCAGCTTTCCTCTTTATTTTGAGAATCCACTTATTCCCAATATCCCTTTCGGCCCGGAGGAAGATCGACTAAGTCTCAAACATAATTCTGAATCATGGACTCCATCTCTTCAACCATTGCAACTTTTCATTTTTCTTTAACTCTACATCCCAATGCTTCCTCAATGGATTGAGGTTCGTAGCCATCAATTGGAAGTGTAACCAATGCCTCATTCTCAATATCAAAGCTCTTCTTAGGTTTGATCTTACGAATACTTCTCCGTAAGTTGGGTTGTTGAGAAGTCAACTCATGACTCAACATATCACTCTCACTCGGTTGACTAGACTCATATATCCCTTTTGACACTTCTCTTGTTGATAATATCTCGTTCTCCTCAAATAAAGGAACATTTTTATCAACATCACCTCTGATTGGGAACTCTGTTTCGAGAAAAGTTGCATCTCTTGAATCTATTTTGAAGATGGTTTCATCTAGTTGCTCACCTTTGAAAACATAACCTTTAGAGGTCTTATGATATCTTATAAAGATACATTTCTTATCCCTAGGTCCCAGTTTTCCATACTTGTGAGAACTATCATGAACATAAGCAACTGACCCCCAGGGTCTCAGATTACTTAAATCTGATTTTCTGCCTGTTCAACGTTCATATGGGGTAGATGGAACTGACTTTAAAGACACTTTGTTAAGTATATAGGCTGCAGTTAATAATGTATCTCCCCAATAGGAGATTGACAAATTAGCCTGCTCCATCATAGACCTAACTATTTCAAGAAGAGTCCTATTTCTTCTTTCAGCTATCCCATTTTGCTGTGGAGTTCCAGGGATTGTCAGTTGTCTTATAATCCCTCTATAATTACATATTGTCTTGAACATATCAGACAAATATTCCCCACCACGGTCAGTGCGTAAAGTCATAACTTTATGTTCCGTTTGATTCTCAACTGTAGGTCCCTTTGCAGGCCGGCAAGAGGGGAGGGGTGAATTGCCCTACAAAATAAAACTCGAACCTTTCTCGGATTTCAACTATATAATTAACACTTGTAATAAATAAACAAAAGAGACTAAGTAAAGAAGAATAGACACCAGAGTTTTACTTGGTTTGCAATCAGGGGATTGCTAATCCAAGGAATGTAAGCGCACTATCTGATTCTCCTCTGGGCGGAGTAGCCTCTTTACAACGTTGACAGCACAAATGAAAAGGACAGAATTGGAAGCACAGAAAGAATTGATTACAAGTTCGTTGTTTCAAATGTACGGATCAGTACTTTATTTATAATACTGGTCCGGGCGCCTGGAAGGGGTTCCGGGCGCCCCCGGGGGGATAAATTTTATCCCCCAACGGTCAGCTCGTGATCAGATTCGATCTGGTCAAATATGAACCCCAGGGCGCTTGGAATTGATCCGGGCGCCCGGACCTGTTAAGTCAACAAAGTTGACTCTGGTCCAGGCTCTCTGCTCCGATTCAACTCGTCTCAGTTCGGCTCGTCTTGGTTCGGGTCTGTTCACTCTGGCTCCGCTAGCTTGGGTGATATCGACCTTTCCGGAATAGGGCTCACCCGAACCCATGTTCCGACCTTCTCCTCGAGCAGCCTTCCTTCTCGGTTTCTCGTCCCTCGAGCGCCGCGCACGCTCTTTTCGTCCACCGGTGTACTCTTCTGCGGACACCTCGTCCCTCGGACGCACCAAGCCCGTCGGCTCTCTCCCCGTGCCGTCCTTCTCGCTAGCCGCGTCTTCCGCTCGACTTCCTGTGTTCCTAAGCTCCTGCACACTTAGACACAAAGGTTAAACAAACGCAGGACCTAACTTAGCTTGTTTGCTCACATCAAAACACCTTGGGGTTCCAACAATCTCCCCCTTTTTGATGTGAGCAACCCCAAGCTAAGTTAGGGTAAACATATGTAAAAAAAAAATTTATATTGAAATAAGTCCAAGTATTTTAAAAAATTATCTAACCTCCCCCTAGACTTAACATACTTCTCCCCCTTTGATCACATAAAAATTGGGGTTATAAACAAGTCTAAGGTAAATTCAAACAAAAATTTTGAGTGTAAAATATTTAAAAATGTCTATGGAATTTTTCGTTCGAGAAAAATTTAAGTAAAACATTTTTCAGAAAAAAAAATTCTAAGTTAATATTCAAAAGAAACAATTCTAAGTCAACTTTAAGAAAAATTATAAGGCAATATTATAAGAAAATTCTAAGATAACTTTCATAAAAAAAAAATTTCTAAGTCAATTTTCATAAAAATTTCTAAGATAATAAAAAAAATTTCTAAGTCAAGTTGAAAATTTTACCTATTTTCTAACACATATTGAATAACTCTTTTAAAGCATTAAGTAATTTAAATTAATACTTTTTCAGTTAGTCAATTAAACTTTTCATTTCGATACTTGGCTTCCAGGTCGTGGTGAGGCACTAGACCTTCTTGGTTATTGGAGCAACAACCACTTCCTTAGACAAAACCTCATAATGAAATTAGTTGTTTAATTTCCTTGCTGAAAATGCTAAGTCGGACTTTAATTTTAAATTAAACGGATTTTTGGAACCTAGTAAAGGTTCCTACCTACAGGATTAACCAAGTATTTCCTAAGTATATAGATTTTTGATATATTTCTAATTTGACTTTGATGAAATCTATAATACCAATTTAAACCTCTATAATTTCTAAAAGTAGAAATATTTGAATCATTAGATTTTTTCAATCGTTCTATTTCTTCTTTTAGCTTTTCATTTTCAATTTTCAATCTTTCAAAATCCTCTATAAGACATGATTTTGCCAAAATTCTCTTTGTTTCTAAAATTTCATTTTCTAATTTGGCATTTTTATTTTCTAATTTATACATGGATTTAGTCATTGCCTTAATACCAGAGTAAAGTTCATCAGGGGGTAAGAGGCATACCTCACTTACCATATCAGACATAAAGCCTGAATCTCCCCCTGCTTCGCTACTTCTATTTGAGGTCGTTCCCCCTTCATCGATGCTGGGTTCTGATGTACTTTGTCCTTCGTAGCTTGCCATCAGTGCTATCCCGGCATATTCTTGAGCTTCTGATTCGGATGAAAAAGTGTCATCCCAAGTTGCTTTTAGATTGTATTTCTTGGGTGTCTTCATTTTGACCTTCTTGAGTTCTGGGCAGTCTTCCCTTAGGTGTCCCTCCTTCTGACACTGGTAGCACCGTACCTTTCTTCTACCTTTTTGATTCTTTTTATTCTGCATTTTAAATTTATTAGATCTAAAAAACTTTTTAAAGTTTCTTACCATGTATGCTTCTTGATCATCATCAGAGTCTGACTCAGGTTCATCCTTGTTGGTTGCGTTCAGTGCCATAGTCTGGGTTGTGTCCTTTGATATCTCTGCATATCTAGTTTCGTGTAATTCAAGGGTAGAAAACAACTCTTCTAAAGTACTTACCTCCAGGTCTTTTGAGATGTAATAAGCATCGACGATTGATGTCCACTCCGGAGTTCTTGGAAACGCGTTGAGCGCGTAGCGTATAGTGTCCCGGTTTGTTACCGTTTCACCAAGGTTTTCGAGACTAGTAACTAGTTCTTTTACCTTTGCATGTAGACCGGCTACTTTCTCACCTTTCTCCAGACGGATGTTCATCAGTTTGTTGCGGAGGATGTCCTTTCTAGCGAGCTTTGCTTCGGACGTGCCTTCGTGGAGTTCCAAGAACTTCTCCTAAAGTTCTTTAGCAGATAAATAGTTTTCGATGCGGTTGACCTCTTGAGGCGGTAATACGCTCAGCAGGTGATGTTCCACACGGCTGTTTGCTACCGACTCATTCTGCTCCTTCTTTGTATAATCGCTCTCTTCTTTTTCTTTTCCATCTTTATCTATTGGAGCTACAAAACCATATTTCATAATAAACCGAATTTCAAAATCTGTTTTTAGGAATACCTCCATACGACGCTTCCAGTCTGCGAAGTTCCCCTCGAATTTTGGTGGAACAGTGCTTGGTCCGGCCATCTTTGTTGCTTCGATTGGCGGTTAGTCCTCCTGAAGTGCCTTGCTCTGATACCACTTGTAGGTCCCTTTGCAGGCCGGCAAGAGAGGAGGGGTGAATTGCCCTACAAAATAAAACTCGAACCTTTCTCGGATTTCAACTATGTAATTAACACTTGTAATAAATAAACAAAAGAGACTAAGTAAAGAAGAATAGACACCAGAGTTTTACTTGGTTTGCAATCAGGGGATTGCTAATCCAAGGAATGTAAGCGCACTATCTGATTCTCCTCTGGGCGGAGTAGCCTCTTTACAACGTTGACAGCACAAATGAAAAGAACAGAATTGGAAGCACAGAAAGAATTGATTACAAGTTCGTTGTTTCAAATGTACGGATCAGTACTTTATTTATAGTACTGGTCCGGGCGCCTGGAAGGGGTTCCGGGCGCCCCCGGGGGGATAAATTTTATCCCCCAACGGTCAGCTCGCGATCAGATTCGATCTGGTCAAATATGAACCCCCGGGCGCCCGGAATGGTTCCGGGTGCCCGGAGGTCCGGGCGCCTGGAATTGATCCGGGCGCCCGGACCTGTTAAGTCAACAAAGTTGACTCTGGTCCAGGCTCTCTGCTCCGATTCAACTCATCTCAGTTCGGCTCGTCTTGGTCCGGGTCTGTTCGCTCCGGCTCCGCTAGCTTGGGTGATCTCGACCTTCCGGAATAGGGCTCACCCGAACCCATGTTCCGGCCTTCTCCTCGAGCAGCCTTCCTTCCCGGTTTCTCGTCCCTCGAGCGCCGCGCACGCTCTTCTCGTCCACCGGTGTACTCTTCCGCGGACACCTCGTCCCTCGGACGCACCGAGCCCGTCGGCTCTCTCCCCGTGTCGTCCTTCTCGCTAGCCGCGTCTTCCGCTTGACTTCCTGTGTTCCTAAGCTCCTGCACACTTAGACACAAGGGTTAAACAAACGCAGGACCTAACTTAGCTTGTTTGCTCACATCAAACCACCTTGGGGTTCCAACATCAACTTCGTTCATATAACGAATGAAGCAATCCAATGCTTCAGATTTGTGAGAAATCAAATACACATGACCGAACCGAGAGAAATCATCAATAAATGTAATGAAATAGGAAGCTCCATGTCTAGCCTTCACATTCATTGGACCATAAATATCTGAATGAATTAACTGCAATGTTGATTCCGATCTAATAGGCTTACCAAATGGTTTCCTAGTTGCTTTTCCAGCAAGACAATGCTCATATATAGATAATTGAATCTTAGCTCGAGTGCCAAATAGACCCTCTCTAGCCAACCGATTCATACGTTCTTGTCCTATATGTCCTAATCTAACATGTCAAACCTCATCAGTTATATCTGCATCACTAGTTAGAGTAATGCTTGAAAAATAATCATCAATAGCATAATTGACATCTGGTTCTACATCAAGAATTATAAAACTATTTGTTAAAAAACCATGTCCGATTGACACTGAGTCAATCTTAAGTTCAACATATCGATTGTAAAAATTAATACAATACCCTAAATCAAGAAGACACGTAACGAAAACAAGATTCCGTCGAATTTCAGGAGCATACAAGACATCATGTAGAAACAAAACTCTATCACCATGGAGGTTGAGTTTGCAAGTGTTGACTCTTTTGACTTCAACTCTTGCATTGTTTCCTACATAGATCAATTTGTTGCCAATTGGTACCCAACGGTACTCTACAAATATAACTCACTCTCGAGTTACATGGTTGGTTGCCCCCGAATCTATAATCCACAAAAGATAAGAATCAGCTAACAACACTGAGCTAGCAACAAAATGCTCAGAAAAAGAAGATACGTTGGAATTTACCTTTTTCGGTTCAGTGCACTCCCGAGTGAAGTGACATTTCTTTCCGCCGTTAAAACAAGTCAACTTCTTTTTAGGTTTCTTTCCAGTCTTCTTTACTATTTTCTTGATTGGGCCCTGTCCTACGACAGCAGCTTCTCTCTTCTTTCCCTTCCCTTTCTTGAACAATTTCCTTTTTATGGATCCAGATGATCCAGCAGAACCTATAGCCACATAGGCTTGTCCTGAAATCCTTATGGATTCAACTCTCTCTGCCTCCAATTCTACACGGCGTGAGACACAGTGAAAGTCTTGATACTCTCACTGTGAGTTAGGGTCTGCTTCATAGTCTCCCAAGACTCTGGAAGTGAATGAATAACTGCTTGAACCTGTTGTTCATCGGTCAACTCATGACCAGTAGTTTTGAACTCCTGAATCATGTTCGACATCTTCTTGAGGTGTTGAACCATTAATACATTTAAACACTTTTTGTAGCTGTTAAACTTGATTATCAGCTGTCGAAGCTTGCTCAGACTTAATCCATTGTATTTTTCTTTAAGGGCTACCCAGACTATATGAGCTGAAAGATATGACCCATACTCAAAAGCTAGGTCGTCTACCATTGAACTAATCAATATACTCTTTACAATGGAGTCCTTTTTCTTCCATGCCTTATAGGCATCAAGATCTCGTCTATATTGTGTAGTGGGACCATCTACAGGTTCTTCCATAACTTGATTTATAGTCTTTAGAACTTCTTGTTCCTCAAGTACATATTGTATCCCGAGGGGCCAGATCTTATAGTTATCCCTATTAAGTTTTTCACCCTTGTTGAGTTCAACTATAATATTTTTGGTTGTCATAATCTATCATAAATAAACACATTATTTAGTATTCAGTGTAAATCATATGCATGTAATTTATGATTAACTCAATATTAATTTGAGTTGATTTTCAAAATCAAGTGACAGCCATGTTTTCACTCATCATTTGTATGACCAATCAGATCAATATTAATCAATTCTATTACACACATCCCAACAAAAAACTAATCATTTATAATATCATGAATTCTATAATTAAATGAACTAATCATTTAATATATCATGATTTCTTTAATTAAATAAACTAATCATTTAATATATTATGAACTAATCATGCGTCATGTCAAGTAAATAGCATAATTAAATGAATATATCATTAATATAAAATTATGCTGCATATTATTGACATATAACTAACTAACATGAATGAAATGAACTCATATTGTTCATAACGACAATAACAATAATAGAACTCTAGTAAACTAGATAGGTCACTACTACTCCCACTAGGACAGACACTATTGCAGTGGCCAACATTATCCCTTTCAGCCTGGACTCATTTGGGGTAATCTCAAGTAGGACAGCTTCAGGATTCTCTATAGGATCCTCTTCTGGATCCTCTTCGATCATTTCTGGGTTCTCTTCGAACTCTTCAGAATCCTCTTCAGCCATATGGTGAAGCAGTTCCTCACATAATACTGAATATGTGACGCGCCCTTGATGACGCCCCCAAATATAGTCTGCTATCATCGTACGATTTTCTGGCAATGAACGCATCAAAGCCCAGATCCTATAACTATCCAGGACTGGAAACTCTTCTCGCTCAAGTTTCCAAAATAGATCATCAAGTTGTCCAATGTGTCCGTTGACTCCATAAGTAGAGTAATACTCTATCTCCTGAATTTCCTCCCTGAGCTGATTTCGTCGCACTTCGTGACGAGTCAATGTGGTAATCGTCCGTACCATTTGAAAAATTGAAATTAAATAAGTCAGTACAAGACCAACTAACCAGTACAAAACTGGCTTAATTCAATTTTTACAGGCATAGTACCAACATAATCAATCAAGAAAAACAAACAAATCTTCTCGATTTTCAGGAGTCTAAGTCGACCGACCCATTGGATCGGTTGATTTGGAATTCAGATACTAAGCTTGGTCCATAGTCCCTAATTAGAACTGATCTAATTGGATAAGGATTTATGTACCTATATTCTGTTACTGTTTGATCTAAGTTCATTTCAGCCAATTTCAAACTCATTGATCAAACTTAGGTCCGTTTGATCAAACTAATGCCCATTGGTTTAAGTCTGACCAATTAGAACAAATCTAATGATTTAATCATATTGTGTATAAACCCAATTATTTAACCCAAACTAATTCGAGTTTAGATCAAATTGGTTCGATTAACCAAATAGTTTAATCTAAACCAGGTCTAATTGGACCAACATTGGTTTGGACCATTTGTCCTAAATGGTGAATTAATTGAACCTAATTTTCAATTAATTACCGCATGCAAAAATTAATGAAACATTAACATTAAATGCACGTAAACAAATGCAAAAGAAAAACTTATAATTTTTTTTAACTCCACGAGGCTTATCAGCGGTTAAAAAAAAAAATTATTTGCATGTGCCATTTTTTATATGATTTTCTAAAATCAAATATTTCCCCACGAAGCACTGTGCTTCGTGTTTCTTCCGTTTTCTTCGTATCGCGATTTCTCCGCCTCACTGCCCACGTTCGCATGTCGCGTACACTGCCACGCAATCGCGACAGACACGATCGCTGGCCACATAAGCCGATCTCTGCCCTACTCGGGCGGTCGCCAGTCGACTTTAGGCCCGATGATGTCGCCAGCGCATGCTCTGCCTGTCCCAGCCACCAGCACATCGCCCGCCAACCAAGACACCATTGTAGGCCACGGAATGTCGTTGCCGGCATTTCCTTGCGGCCCGAGCCTTGCTCCGATGGAAATCGCTACACTGTTGTGATTTTTTAAACTTGGCAAAGTGCGCTGTCGAGCAGCGATGCTAACGCCGGCGGTGACTCTTACCAGCAACTCTGTCGTTGGTAAGCGACGGCTACCAGCGACCCAGTCGCCGATCTCCCTGCCATGATGCAGTAGCCGGTACTTGTATGCTACGACACATTAGTCGTGCAAAACAACGACAAGAAATGCCAAAGCGATACAGAAAATATCTGAACAACGATTTCATAATTCGTCTTAAGCATTTAGAAATAACATGCTCTGATACCATTGTTGATAATTCTAAATGCATGAATTAAAACGAATTAAAACGGTAAATGCATACAGCGATCTTCCGCAGATCTGCAATCGGCGACGGCAAGACTTGCTGTCGGAAGAACGATCACAGGATCGGAAAGCTCTCCACAATTCCACTAACCAAATCTCACCGCCTCAGATGTTCTCCTTCCCTCGTCTTCGTTGCACCTCTTCTGTCGCGAACCAAATTCCACCGCCTCAGATGTTCTCCTTCCCTCATCTTCGTTGCACTTCTTCTACCGAATGATCCTTAGGCGCACCCTTTATAAAGGAAAATAACCCAGGGATATAATGAATTTTTCCATTAAAAATAGTAGAGAACGTGAGCATATTTCCATGTTCCTACCTTCTCCATTTCCTACATCTCTATCAGAAACTTCCATTTCTAAAGAACATCTTTCCATGCTTCATTTTTTTAATTGCCCATGGAACTTTTCATGATTTCATGTAGTGAACCTCGATTTTGGTGTTTGTCTATTGCTCTGGTTCTTTTTTTTTTTAAACAAAACCAGGAGAAAGCCTGAGAATTGAACCCCCAAACACTGATGCTAATGTTTATTTACTCTGTAATGATCTTGTAACATTATGAGACTGTTACATCTAATGCACTTCCAGATATTTTTGAATTAGTGATACCAACTTATGATGTGTACATATGCTCCTAGCTTTCTTTCTCCTTTCTTGTATATAATTACAAAATATAGAATATGTTTATTGTAATATCACATGATCACAATTTGTCATATTCGTTTTTGGTCTTCAACCAGGTGTCTTAATACCACATTGAATGTGGGACAATTTTCTATTCAGTGTAGAGTGACAAGGTTAAACCATTCCCAATAGCCATTATATGGATTCAGAACTCTAACCTTTGGCAGAAAATTTGTGTAGCTCTCTTACTACTAGACCAAGCAATTAATATATAGTCACCTTTACTTATCAAACACCAATCAATTCTCGTTATTATCTCATTAGTGTTTGATATGTTACTTTCAGAGCCTGTTTGTTACATGGTGGAAAAGGTGTGTCGCTGAAAAGGAGTGGAGGGATTACATTTGTTATTTATTTTCCATTGTTTACTTGGATCCACACTTTTAAGAATGGAAAGTAATGCAAAAAAGCAGTCCTAATTTTTCCTAGTTTTGATTCCACCCAAATGTGAGTGGAAATATGATTAAATTGTCCTCTTCGAAAACAAAAAACTACACTAAAGATCAGTTTCACATAAATCTTCTTTCTTACTTTAGTGCGGTAAACACTTATGTCTACAGTCGATTGCATATGTCTCTTTTATGACATCCAATTTCCATCATCTTCAATAACACTGCATCCATAGCCCCATCATCTATATTCACATCATCTGAGGGTATCAATGCCATATTTTTAATTTTTGAGGAATAATTTTCATCCTTCACAACATGATTGAAAAATTAGACCTCATTCATTTTTAATACTCGCCTTCCTTTTTATATCTTTTATTCATCCTAATTTCCCTCTTCACTATAAAATCAGGCATTAGACTGGAAAATTAAGATATCTCTATTGATGAAACCAATGATCATGGTTCAGCCTAGATATTGCCCGAGTAAATAAAGAAATAATAAACTATCAGTGGGACTTGGCTACTATCTAACTAGCTGTGCCTGTACATACTTTGCAGAGATCGAGATTTGGACAAAAAGAAGAGCTTCAGCAGCAGTGAGATCAAACTTGGCCACTATCTCTTTCACGCTGCTAATAAGTTGTTCTCTCTGAACAAAGGTGCACTCCATGAGCTTGCTTCAGCATAAACTATAGTTTAGATGTTTTAACTTCAGAAAATAAAAAAAAAAAAAAAAAAAAAAAAAAAAAGAGTAGATGCCATTATGTTAGCTTTCTGAAGATGTTGCTACCCAGCTTGCATCCTGCATGCCTTGAAAATGGTACGGATGATTAGCCTCACCTCTCGAAAGAACTATAATTAAATCTCTGATTACGTGAGCCGAATAGCATGGCTGAGAGGTCCACCTATGGCCGCTTCCCCACTCTGGTTTGGTAGCACTGATGCATTGTTTCCGTTAAGGAGGGAAAAGAGGTGCCCATGCCCAGATTCCTTTAATTATTGCACCCGAAACTATGGGCATAAGTTTAGAACAAATGGACGAACCTTGTCGGTGTGGACCTGGTCAGAAAAGCAAGTTCCGAGCACAAACCACATTCATCTCCTCTCCTCTGCTAGCTGGATGGATTAGCAACAGGTCAGTGGAGGAACATAATCTAGCTTTAGAAGATATGCCGTCATCGTGGAAGGTTGTATGTCATATAGTTGGTCCTAACTATTCGAGTATTTGGATGGTCGGGAAAACTTTTTGACAGGGATTGCAGCTGTTTCTTTGAGTTCCTTCATTAACACTAACTTGTCATAACCACTGTGATCAGTCAGTTTAAAACTGTTAGGCTTTAAGATATGCAAGATTCATGGTGGAAGATTGTCATGTGGTGGCCGATTAGGAATGGAACCACTCAAGTTTCATGCTGCTTGGGCAGACTTAAAGTATGCATGCACCTATTCTTCTTGTTCATATAAAGGAACTAGACCTCTTTCACTCTTCCCTATTTATGAATTGGGAGAATAATCTGGCTAAAGAGATGTTCCTGTATCTCCTAACCAACTTAAATTAGGTTCTTGTCGTCCAAATATATTCTATCATTTTCTCACTCAAATAATGACTTAATACAGGCACACACTGATTTTAATATAATTACATATTGTAATGATTAAATGACATTATTATGATGATACTGTTTAAAACTATTACATAGATCTAAACTTGTCAATTTCAACATTCATACATGGACCTATACCGGTCAAGTTGTTGGTGCAATTGGATTAAAGAGATGATCGATAGGGTTTGAATATCGTTTGTGCCTGCGAAAATAAAAATAGTACTCTTGCTATGATTTTGGTAAGGTCACATATAAATTAGTAGTGGAAAATAACAACATAAATAAAAATATACCACAAAGCGAAATAGACGTTTAAGTGGTTCAACAACCCTCATATTTCTATTCCATAGATTTTCTCCTAGAATTCTTTATATTTTCTCCTCCATGATTAGTTATCGGAGTGGAAAAACACACGATGAGTACCAGAGGATTGCAACAGATCGAGGTTAAAGAATAACACAATATTAGTGTGGAAGTTTTCATTATTGTATATGTGCTTTGTAGCCTCTTGAACCCTTAAGATAGTTACCTCTGTGAAATGAAACTTTGACTTGATCTTTATTGAATTGACTCTCATCAATCAACTGGTTGGCACCGTCCGTCAATTAATCAATATAGCTATCCATTAGTTCCTTTCCAGCATCATTAATTATGTCTCCGGTATCATCAATCAATTCATCATCATCATTAGTTGAATGCTCTTTCAAACATTGATTGATTCCCTTGGATCTGTTAATTTTTAAGTCCACTACTTTGTTGATTGCACCATCAATGAACTGAAGGACCCATTCAATCGACTATTGTGATTGAGTTTTCTACCTAAGTTGAGATCCTTCGCTCGATTCTCAGCTCACTATGCATGTCTTCTACCATGAATTATTTTTCATTAAATTTCTCGTCTTTCTGATGTATTGAGTCCTTCACTCTTTTCATCTACCATCTTTTTCGCCCTAAACCCTTTTGTAGTCCATCTCTAGCCAGCTCCCATCAAATTTTTTTATCCCTTAGATGCATTGTGCTCTTGGCTCTCTTCATGTGTCATTTTTCATGCTCTGTTTATGTAGTATGCTTTCTAGATATAACCGTACTCTGATACTTTTCGTCCTAATTATCCCCTTCTCCGATTTGCACAAACATGAGCCATTGGGTAACAACAATCTTGGCTATGACAAGTCTTTTCAATTTATGTGTCCCTCGAGTCCTTACACACTTAAACAAATGTATCAAATTATAAAGTAAGTGTAAATTCTTTGTCTAAAGATCAAAATCCAAACTAAACCATTCGAGGCATGATTTCACAACCTAAATTTCACAAACAAGTACAATTATGCGTTCTTGGATCCTCTTGACTTGAACTATGACTTCCTCTTCCAATTTAGACTAGATCCTATTAACTCAAACTATGACTTCCTCTTCTAATTTAGGCTAGTTTAGCTCATGTATCAGTTTTGGACAACATATATTAAATCCTGAATCGATTAGGCGGATTTGATTTGGTTAATAACATTCATATTGTAATAATTACAGTCTCATAGCTATTATAATTCACGTTCTAGTAGCTACATTTTTATAGTTGTTACAATATAAATTTATCTTGTTTAACAACATTTACATTATAGTAGCTATGAAATTGTAGTTGCTATAATACAAACTTATCTTATTCAATAATATTCAAGTTATATTAGCTATAAACGGTAACGATTATAACTACAATAATAGTTACAGTTTTATAGTTATTATTGTTGGTCCCGTACGACCGACAAGAGGGAGGGGGGCCGGGGGTGAATTGCCCTATTAAGAAATTTAAAACTTTTTTTTCTTTCACGCTGATCCTGCTTTGAGATCCTCCGAGTGGACTCGCCGGTGTGACTATGACTATCCTTGGAGATGCGTAAAAAGAAGTATATCCTTTCTTTTTTCTATTACTATCCTTTTATATATTTCCTCTTCGACCTTTTACCTTCTTTTCATTTAATGATATTACTTTTATCACAGGGGATCTTTGTTTTGTCTTCTTCTGAGCTTTTAATGAGGTTATTAATCAAACCATGACGAATGTGAAAGACTATCATTTTGCTTCTTCCAACTTTTCCTTTTCTCCTATATTTAAGGCTAAATGATGAGCTTTTAATGTAGGCGGCGTTAAGCATATAATGCAGGTGGTGTCAGTCTATTTTCCTTGGCCAGGTAAGGTTTTGGATTTTTATATGCCTGAGCGACATCTCAGATAATTTGACCAATGTCGTGACTACCTCGACTAGTACCTCATATTTTTGAGAGGGGACCTAACACTTTACCTTATATTCCCGAGCGGGGACCTAGGGCCTTACTGATAAAGAAACCTTGTAAATGGATCGTCTTGAAATTCAGCTTGGGGAAGGGTATTGACGCCACACTCAAGCAAGATGAGAAGGTGAGTGATAAGTCATGGAGTTTTGATCGCCATAAGTTGCCTTGATAAGATCGAAATTAGTTCTTTGCCTAAGAACAAGAAGGAAGCTCTCACAAAAGAGGAACTCAAATTTTCATTCAAACTTACATGATTTGTCATACAAGAGTTCTCCTATTTAACATCCCTTAAGATCCCCTATGCACTAATTATGCAATAAATATCATGCTTGCATGCATGAGTTTTATTATCCACTAATGCAACCACTAATCTCTAATACTAGCTTAATGCAATCATGCATGCATGGTATTTGTTATACTAGCTTAGGAATTCTCAAAAATGCATTAAAACCCACAAAGGACATCAAAAATCACTTTAGAAAAACCCTCCATGCATGCACACGAAAATGGTCCTCATGTTGGTCCAATTTCACTTTTAAATTGAAGGAATGTGATCCACTTAGTTGTTGCCTCCATTGTGCATTGATCCTCCTTTTCCTTCAGCCTCATTATTAAGCCTTCCAAAGTTTGCTTCATTCTCTTAGTCTTGGACCTTGTCATGGGTCCCCCAATTCCCTTCAATGCCTCTTCTTGGCTCACATCATTCCCTCCTTCTTTAGGTGAATTCGTCCTCGAATTTAGGTCTTCATCTCCTACATCAAAAGGACTCAAATCAGCCACATAAAATGTTGCACTAACACCATACTCACCGAGCAAATCAATTTTGTAAGCATTGTCATTAATTCTTTCCAACACTTGGAATGATCCATCTCCTCTTGGTTGAAGCTTTGATTTCCTTTGGATAGGAAACTGTTCCTTCCTCATATGAACCCACACCCAATCACCGAGTTCAAGGACCACTCTTTTTCTCCCTTTATTGACTCGATTTGCATATTGCTCCATTTTCTTCTCAATTTGAGCTTTAACTTGCTCATGAAGCTTCTTCACATATTCTGCCTTTGTTTTGCCATCCTTGTGAACTAAAGAAGAAGTGTTAGGTAAAGGAAGCAAATCAAGAGGTGTTAGTGGATTGAACCCATAAACAATCTCAAAAGGAGAAAATTGAGTAGTAGAATAGACCGCCCTATTATAAGCAAATTCAACATGAGGTAAACATTCTTCCCAAGACTTAATGTTCTTCTTAATAATTGCTCTAAGAAGAGTAGAAAGTGTCCAATTTACCACCTCAGTCTGGCCATCAGTTTGTGGGTGGCATGTGGTGGAGAAAAGAAGCTTTGTTCCTAGCTTGTTCCATAAGGTCCTCCAAAAATGACTTAAAAATTTGGTGTCACGATCTGAAACAATGCTCCTAGGCATGCCATGAAGTCTTACCACCTCTTTGAAAAACAAATCTGCCACATGAGTTGCATCATCCACCTTGTGGCAAGGTATGAAGTGTGCCATCTTGGAGAATCTATCAACTACCACAAAAATGGAGTCCTTACCTTTTTGAGTACGTGGTAGCCCTAAAAAAAAATCCATAGACAAGTCAGTCCAAGGAAAATTAGGAATAGGCAAAGGCGTGTAAAGTCCATAAGGTAATGTCTTAGATTTTGCTTTTCTACACACAATGCACCGTGCACAAAATTTCTGCACATCGTGTTTCATGTGTGGCCAATGAAAATGTTCAAGCAGCATTTCTAAGGTCTTTTGAACCCCAAAGTGTCCCATTAAACTCCTCTCATGTGCTTCCCTAACTAGCAATTTACGCATCGATCCTCTAGGCACACAAAGTCTGTTATTCTTAAACAAGTAGTTGTCATGCTTAACAAACCCATTTTGTGATTTCTTTTCATATGCAGCATATAATTGGGAAAACTCATTATCATGTACATACAATTCCTTAATATGTTTAAAGCCAAGCAATTTAGTTTCAAGTGTAGCTAACAAATTATACATTCTTGAAAGTGCATCTGCTACAACATTTACCTTTCCTTGCTTATGCTTAATCACATAAGGAAATTGTTCAAGAAATTCGACTCATTTGGCATGCCTTTTGTTGAGCTTCCCTTGCCCTTTCAAATACTTCAAAGATTCATGATCACTATGAATGACAAATTTTTTAGGCAAAAGATAATGCTGCCATGTTTGCAATGCTCTAACAAGGGCATACAATTCTATGTCATAAGTCGAATAGTTGAGGCTGACACCACTTAATTTCTCACTAAAATATGCAATGGGATGACCATCTTGAAGTAAAACAACCCCAATACCCACATGAGATGCATCACATTCAATTTCAAATGATTTGGAAAAATCAGGTAAAGAAAGAATGGGTGCATGTGTGAGTTTATCCTTAAGTGTTTGAAATGCATTTTCTTGATTCTCTCCCCATCTAAAACTCATATTTTTCTTAACAATTTCATTTAGGGGTGCTGCCACTGTGCTGAAATCCTTCACAAACCTCCTATAGAAACTTGCCAACCCATAGAAGCTCCTAACCTCACTCACAGTTTTAGGAGTTGGCCAATCTCTAATGACCTTAACTTTCCCTTCATCAACCTGCACTCCTTTAGAACTTATGACAAAACCAAGAAAAACCACATGATTAGTGCAAAAAGAACACTTTTCCAAGTTAGCATATAGTTTTTCCTTTCTAAGGACATGCAAGACAGATTGGAGATGTGCAATATGCTCAACAAAACTCTTGGAATATACCAAAATATCATCGAAGTATACTACCATAATTTTTCCAAGAAATTCTCATAAGACATGGTTCATAAGCCTCATAAAAGTGCTTGGTGCATTAGTTAACCCAAAAGGCATTACCAACCATTCATACAATCCATATTTGGTTTTGAAAGCTGTTTTCCATTCATCCCCTTCCCTTATCCTAATTTGATGGTACCCACTTTTTAAATCAATTTTAGAAAAGAAGCAAGCACCATGCAATTCATCAAGCAAATCATCAAGTCTAGGGATTGGATGTCTATACCGAATTGTGATGTTGTTGATGGCTCTACAGTCAGTGCACATCCTCCATGTTCCATCCTTTTTAGGCACCAAAATTACGGGTACAGCACAAGGACTTAAACTTTCTCTAACCCATCCTTTTTGCAATAACTCCTCCACTTGATTTTGTATCTCCTTTGTTTCTAGAGGGTTGCTCCTATAAGCTGGCCTATTGGGCAGAGAAGAGCCAGGAATAAGGTCTATTTGGTGTTTAATTCCCCTCATTGGTGGCAATCCGTGAGGTACTTCCTTGGGAAACACATCTTCAAAATCATGCAAAATAACAACAACTTCACTAGGCAAAGAGTTAGTATTAGATTCCAAGCAAGTTTCCTTGCACAAAAGAAGAAATATTGGTTGCCTTGTCAAATAAGCTTTCTTCACCTCACTTACTCTTGTAAACAAATTTTCTATTTTTCTCTCTTTCTTTTCCTCATTCTTTCTTTTCTTTTGAATTTTGTCCTCAAAATCAAGTATTTTCTTTTGCACACTCTTTTTTTTATACTCCCGCTCTTCTTTTTCTCCTTTCTCTCTCATTTTTATTTGATCCTCACAAACCTCCCTAGGTGATAATGGTACAAGTGTAACTTTGCGAGAATTGTGGACAAAAGAGAACTTGTTGGAGAATCCATCATGGTGAGCTCGCCTATCAAACTGCCAAGGTCTTCCAAGAAGAATGTGGCTTGCCTCCATAGGCACAATATCACATAGAACTTGATCTTCATATTTCCAATGGAGAAATTAATCAACACTTGTTGGTTCACTACCAATTCACCACTATTACTTAGCCATTGGAGTTTATATGGTCTTGCATGTGGTGTAGTCTTGAGGTTGAGTTTGGTGACCAACCTAGTGCTTGCCACATTGGTGCAACTTCCACCATCAATGATCATAGAGCATGTCTTTCCTTGAATAAGGCAGCGGGTATGAAAAATATTTTCTCTTTGGTCCTCCTCATGCTCCTTGACTTGGCTTCCCAATAATCTCCTAACCACTAAGAGATCTCCATCTTGCGCATAGGCTGCTCCATCATTTTCTTCATCGCTTGAGGAAGAGGAATGAGAAGAAATTTCTTCACTAGAGATACTCCCATTATCCCTCACCACCATAGTCTTCTTATTCGGGCATTCGGATGCAATATGACCTTTTCCCAAACACCTAAAACACTTGATATCCCTACTCTTAGAAGTGGAAGAAGAGGTAGTAGGAATAGGCTTCTTAATGCTTGCTTCCTCCTTAGAATTTGAAGAAGAACCCTCCTTCTTTGGCTTGTCCTTCCAACTTGAAGAGTAGTTTGGAGAAGATGATTTCTTCATAACGCCCTTTCTCTTTAATTGTTGCTCTATTTTTGTAACGACCCGCCTTCTACTGGCTAGGCTGTAAGGCCGGACCGTCACAATATGCTGTGCTAAGCTATATCCATGACCATCACTAAATCTAGATGCGGAAAGCTGTACCAAATTAAAACTTTGCTAATCTAATACAAGTTCCTGGCCCTACATGTGCTAAGGGGTGCAATCTAAGGTATACATGGCATATCCTGCATCCCCTATGGTCAAGGAGCTGAATTACAAGGTCTCTTGGTCGAAATCCAGCTTCCCAATCGATCCAGACTCAACTCAATTGATTGCAAGCTGTTGGATCGATCCATGGATCGATTCAGATTGCTACTGTGCTCGGGGTAATATTCTGGATCGATCGGCTAATTGATCCAGGCTGGCCAATCGATCCAGTGATCGATTCCAGAACTCTCTGTTCACGGGAGCGCTTTCCCCGATCGATCGAACGATCGATCCATTAACCTTCTGTTCGCGACAGAATGCAACTGGATCGATCGACTGATCGATCCAGAAGCTTACTATTCGCGGAACCCAACTTCCCAATCGATCAGCTGATCGATTGAGGACCCCCAATCGATCAGCTGATCGATTGGGGTTTCTAATTTCACAGCTGGGCTCTGATTTCAGCACTGGTTCACGCCTAAATCACATATACAGGTTCTAAAATGGCTAGGAAACATTCTAACAACAAATATATAGTATTCTAAGCATAGCCTAATGCATAGTTCACGAGTTCATGGCATTTAACATACTAAAGTGAGGAACGAATAAAAACTACAGAGTTCTAATGCTTAAAACAAAACTGGCTAGATCCCTAAGATCTTTATTCCAAACTCCTTTTCAGCACACACATCTTCGTTGCATTGTCCTCCAGCCTCCGCTAGTCCATCTTTCCTTTACCTTTATCTGCAGTATAAGGAAAAAGTATCTGTAAGCTTTCGCTTAGTAAGAAACCATCTACCTCACAAAACATGCATACGATGCAATTTATGCTTTTAAAACATGCTATTTGAAATCTGTGCTGAACATAGTAAAACATGGCATACTATCATGCAAAACATAGAAACCAAAAGCTAATCATGGCTATAACTGAAATGTCAATAAGAAAGGACTAAACTGAACATAATGAGCTAAACTAAAACTGAGCTAGAACTGATTTAAAAATATAATCACCTAATGATCGTGAATTTGAAAGCTATTATCATACTAGATAAAAATACATAATCATGCTGCTGATGGGCCAGACAACTTTACTTGCTATGCGCGCATCCCTAACTAGACCCGGGGTTGCAAGTCCCGAATTTAGTAGGGTTACTAGGTTATCTAAATCTAGGGACGACTGTGGGAGCCCAATCCAATGGATATCTAATCCAGCACAGTGTCATTGCTAAATTAAATACTAATTATAGCTGAATTTTTACTTATCTTGCTATTTCTAGGTTATCTGAACCTAGAGCTAGGTTATCTGAACCTAGAGGCGACTATGAGAGCCCACCCATGGATCGTTGTCCCATATAAGCTGTACTAAAACTAAATATATTGAATAAATGCTTCTATTGCATTTAGCTAAGCCATTAAAATGCCTAAGTTGCATTTTAAATGTGCTGTACATACTATCAAGCATTTAGTGTGCGCTAATGCACATCCTATGTGCCTAAAGTCTGTATACTAACAAACGAAGCATAAAAACGGATAAAAAGCTATTTATACTGCAGGTGAGGGGTTTCTTACCTTCTGCTCTAATTTTCTTACGATTCTACTCGCTAGATTTCTAGAGAAGACGATCCTTTCGATAATCTTCTCGCGTCTACGCGTTCCTCTCGCGGAGGGGAGCGTCCCCATATCCAAGATGTCGCCGGGAGAAGCCCTTGGGACCCTAGGGATGGAGCCCTAGGTGTGCTTGTGGTTGGCGCCGAGAAGAGGAAGAGAAAGGAGAAGGGGCGGCGGTGAGGGTTTGAGAAGAGAAAGTTCCCGATGAAAAATAATAACTCCTCACTTAAAATCCCCATTTATATTAAGTGGGTAATTCGGCCCAACTCAAATATAAGTATAACTGATCCCCTTTCTTTTCAGCACGGCCCTGCTGGGTTCACTTAGTTACTAGAGTTCACCTTAAGTCATAGGACCCAATAGGTCTCGGGTTCAATTCCCGCGTAGACTATTCTACGATTCTATTTGTTTTTGCTACTTCTGCTACTCTAAAAATTCCATAAAAATATTCTAAAATTCCAGAAAAATCATAGAATATTTCTAAAATACTTTTGAGAATTTTCGGGCATTACAATCCCCCATACCTTATAAAAAGTTCGTCCTCGAACTTAGAATAACTCTAGGTACTTCTGCCTCATACTAGCTTCTGTCTCCCAAGTTGCCTCTTCTGCTGTGTGATTTTGCCAAACGACTTTTACTAATGGTACCTCCTTGTTCCGCAATTTCTTAACTGCTCGGTCTATTATCTGAATACGCCGACTATCATAGCTGAGGTCTTCGCGGACTGGTACCGACTAGGGCTCAATCACCTGGATGGCATCTGGAATATGCTTCTTCAACATAGAGACATGAAATACATTATGGATGGCTGACATCTCCTGTGGTAGCTCTAACTCATATGCTACCTTGCCAACTCTTCTAGTGATAAGGTATGGTCCCACATATCTAGGACTTAATTTGCCCTTCTTCCCAAAACGCATTACTCCCTTCATGGGAGCTACTATGAGGAACACTGAATCCCCAATTGAAAACTCTAAGGGTCTGCGCCGTGTATCAGCATAGCTTTTCTGGCGGCTCTGAGCTGTCTCTATCCTCTGCGGATCTGCTGTATAGCTGCTGTGGTATCTGTTACTAGATCTGTCTGAAGTTCTAGTTCTTTCTGTTCACCACTCTTATACCAGTAGATTGGAGATCTACACCTCCGCCCATAGAGAGCCTCGTAAGGTGCCATGTCGATAGTGGCCTGATAGCTATTGTTGTATGCAAATTCTGCTAAACTCAGATATTTGCACCAACTTCCCTTGAAGTCTAGGGCACATGCTCGGAGCATATCTTCGAGTACCTGATTTACTCGCTCCGTCTGACCATCTGTCTGAGGATGGAAAGCCGTGCTAAATTTTAACTTCGTGCCCAATGCTGACTGTACACACTCCCAGAAGTGTGATGTGAATCTACTGTCTCTGTCTGAAATGATGGTTCGTGGGACTCCATGTAATCTGACGATCTCCTTGAGATACAACTGAGCTAGCTGTTCCATGGAGTAGGATATCCTGATAGCTAAGAAGTGGGCTGATTTAGTCAACCTGTCAACTATTACCCAGATGGTATCAAAACCATTCGTGGTTCTGGGTAGTCCCACTATAAAGTCCATAGAAATGTCTTCCCACTTCCATTATGGGATCTGGATGAGCTGTAAAACTCCTCCTGGTCTCTGATGTTCTGCCTTGACCCTTTGACAGGTCAGACAGGTGCTAACATATCTAGCGATGTCTCTTTTCATCCCGGGCCACCAACAACGTTTCTTTAGATCTTGGTACATCTTGGTGGAACCTGGATGCATCGCATAAGGAGTCCTGTGAGCCTCGTCTAAAATCTTCCTCTTTGGTTCCTCCTGATCTGGAACACAGAGTTTGTCACCGAAGTATACCTATCGGATACTCTGAATTCTCTACTTTCTGATTCTGCTAACTCTTGCTTGGTTTTCTGAATTTCAGGATCCTGTTCCTGAGCTGTCTGAATGTCACCAAGCAGGTTAGATGCTAATGTCATCGTAGAGAGCTGTCCTACTATAAGTTCGAGATCGAAATCTGCGATCTCCTTCTGTAAGGGTGGTGACGTGGCTGCTATGGATAGTAAGGTGGCACTGGACTTTCTGCTAAGTGCGTCTGCCACCTTATTGACTTTTCCTGGATGGTAGAGGATGTCTATGTCGTAGTCTTTGACCAGCTCTAGCCATCTGCGCTGTCGCATATTCAGATCCTTCTGAGTGAAGAAGTACTTCAGACTCTGATGATCTGTATACACTCTGCACTGAGCTCCATACAAGTAATGTCTCCAAATTTTGAGAGCGAACACTACTGCTGCAAGCTCAAGGTCATGAGTAGGGTAATTCTTCTCATATTCCTTGAGTTGTCTGGAGGCATAGGCAATCACCTTACCTTCTTGCATCATCACTGCTCCTATTCCCAACTTAGAGGCATCACTATAAATATCAAAGCTATCTGTGTTTTCTGGTAAAGTCAGAATAGGTGCACTGGTCAATCTCCTTTTTAACTCGCTGAAGCTATTCTCACAGTCCTCTGTCCACTGAAATTTTCTGTTCTTCCTGGTGAGAGCTGTCAGTGGAGAGGCTATTCTGGAGAAGTCCTCTACAAACTTTCTGTAATAACCTGCTAGTCCCAAAAAGCTCCTGATTTCACTGGCATTCTTAGGTCTTTTCCAGTTACTTACAACTTCTATTTTACTGGGGTCTACCATGATACCATCCTTTGAGATGATGTGACCCAGGAAGGACACCTGATCTAACCAAAATTCACATTTCGTGAACTTGACGTACAGCTGGTTCTGCTGAAGGGTCTGCAATACTATTCTCAGGTGCTCTGCGTGTTCTTCCTGAGTTCCTGAATAGATGAGAATGTCATCGATAAACACGATCACAAATCTATCGAGGTAGTCCCTGAATACTCTGTTCATGAGGTCCATGAAAGTAGCTGGAGCATTTGTCACGCCAAAGGGCATGACTACGAACTCATAATGTCCGTATCTAGTCCTGAATGCTGTCTTGGGTATATCCCCTTCTTTAACTTTCACCTGATGATAACCTGATATGAGGTCTATCTTAGAGAACACTGCTGCTCCCTTTAGCTGATCGAACATGTCATCTATTCTGGGAAGAGGATACCTGTTCTTAATGGTGACTTGGTTCAGTGCTCGGTAGTCAATGCACAGGCGCATGCTCCCGTCCTTCTTCTTCACAAACAATACAGGCGCTCCCCATGGTGAGTGACTAGGGCGTATGAAACCTTTGTCAAGCAGCTCCTGTAATTGCTCCTGAAGTTCCTTCAGTTCTGCTGGAGCTATGCGATAAGGTGCTTTGGAGATAGGATTTGTACCGGGAATGAGTTCTATCTCGAATTCAATCTCCCTATCTGGTGCTAGGCCTGGTAACTCTTCAGGAAAGACTGCTGGGTAGTCACATACGACTCGGACCTCGGCTAGCTGTTGGTCCTTGTCCTGACTGGCATTGACTACATGCGCTAAAAATCCCGTGCATCCTGAATCCAACAATTTCTGTGTCTTCAGAGCTGAGAGAAATTTCTTCGCTTTTCTCTTTGGTTCTCCAATGTACTCGAATTGTACTTCTGCTTCAGGTTGGAAGATGACTTTCTGTTTACGACACTCTATAGAGGCACCGTATCTGATATGGAAGTCCATTCCAAGGATGACATCGTAATTAGTCATATCTAGCACTATCAGATCACAAAAGAGTTCTCTGTTTGCTATAATGACTGGTACTGCCCAGAGCCAGTTCGTGGACGCCATGATTTCTCCCGAAGGTAGCGTCGTTAAAAACTGACCACTGAATACCTCTGGGGGTACTGCTAACTTTCCGGCGAATGCCCTGGATATATAAGAATGGGTTGCCCCAGTATCGAATAAGACAGTTGCACTTTGCTGTAAAATACTAATCTGACCTGTAACAACTGTCGAGGCATTCGCTACGTCTTCTCTGGTGAAGGAGTAAATCCTCGCATTTATCATAGCTGGAGGGGCTTCTAGTCTGCCCTGGCTGATGTGTGGACCATCTAAAGCGGCCTACATCTGATGTAGCTGTGCTGGCTGGCCTCCATACTGTATCGGCTGTGGTTGAGGAAAACTTGTCTTATTCGAGCATTGCTTAGCCATATACCCTTCTTGTCCACATTCAAAGCATCCTCGTGTGCCCTTGCGACAAATTCCTGGGTGAAATTTCCCACAAGGAGCACATTTGGGATAACTAGGCTGTTTGCTAGCTGGTCCTCCCTTTGGGTAACTCCCTGGTTTGCGCTTGTTGCTGGAGTTCCCTTTCCAGTTAGAGCTATGGCCCTGTTGTTTCTGAGTACTTGAGCCTCCTTGCCCTTTGGACTCTGAGAGGACTTGCTTCTGCTGCTTGATGTTATTCTGGTAGTGCTCGGTAGTCAGAGCACTGCTGACTAGTTCTTCGGTGGTTTGCGGCCTATGAACGCCGCCAGCCACGTTCATCGCTATCTCCGGCCTCAGCATCTTGAGCATCAACCGGACTCGTTCTTTTTCTGTGCTGACTAATTCGGGGCATAGACGAGCCAGCCTATTGAATTTCTTCACGGCTTCCTCAACTGATAGGTTGCCTTGACGAAACTCAGTGAACTCGTCGTAGTGTCGGTTTGTGACGCGCATATGAAAGAACTCCTCGAAGAATTCCTTCTCGAAGTCAGCCCATGTCATCTGGTTCACTGGGCGCTTTGCTCTAATTCTCTCCCACCACATACGTGCATCTCCTGTCAAGCAGAAGGAGGCGCACTTCACTTTTTCATGCTCTGGCCAGTCCAGAAGCTCCATCGTACTCTCCAATGTTTTGAACCAGGCTTGGGCATCCCATGGTTCACTGGTGCCTGAGAAGTTCTCGGGCTTGACTCTCTGTCACTGGATCAGATAGGCTTCTCTCTTTGCCTCTGCTACTGGGGCTACTGGTGCTGTAGGCTGGACAGGTGGAACCTCTATAACTACTGGGGTTGCTTTGTTTGGTTCCGGGGTGACAGTGGGAGTATTCTGCTGATTAGCCTTTAAGATGGCTATCTCCTGTTGCTGCTGTAACTGAGCCACTAATGCTGTAAGGTCTGGGGGAGGCACTGAACTGCCTGCCTCATGCTGGGGCTCAGCAGCTGGTGCCCTTCTAGCTGGGCGTCCTCGTGCCATTTCTAAATGAACAAAGGACATTCATAACTAAAGCATCATGGTTACATAGCTAATACTATCATGTTAGTTACTATCACAACTAAGCATACTTTAGTTATCTAAAAACATGAAAGCAATAGACATAGCAAAGTGAGAGGTATTCTTACTTGGAAGCTGCAGGTTCAATGCTGATGTGTGTGTAGGAAGTATGAAACTTTCTGCTCTGATACCACTCTGTAACGACCCACCTTCTACTGGCTAGGCTGTAAGGCCGGACCGTCACAATATGTTGTGCTAAGCTATATCCATGACCATCACTAAATCTAGATGCGGAAAGCTGTACCAAAGTAAAACTTTGCTAATCTAATACAAGTTCCTGGCCCTACATGTGCTAAGGGGTGCAATCTAAGGTATACATGGCATATCCTGCATCCCCTATGGTCAAGGAGCTGAATTACAAGGTCTCTTGGTCGAAACCCAGCTTCCTAATGGATCCAGACTCAACTCAATCGATTGCAAGCTGTTGGATCGATCCATGGATCGATTCAGATTGCTACTGTGCTCGGGGTAATATTATGGATCGATCGGCTGATCGATCCAGGCTGGCCAATCGATCCAGTGATCGATTCCAGAGCTCTCTGTTCGCGGGAGCGCTTTCCCCGATCGATCGAACGATCGATCCATTAACCTTCTGTTCGCGACAGAATGCAACTGGATTGATCGACTGATCGATCTAGAAGCTTACTATTCGAGGAACCCAACTTCCCAATCGATCAGCTGATCGATTGAGGACCCCCAATCGATCGGCTGATCGATTGGGGTTTCTGATTTCACAGCTGGGCTCTGATTTCAGCACTGGTTCGTGCCTAAATCACATATACAGGTTCTAAAATGGCTAGGAAACATTCTAACAACAAATATTTAGTATTCTAAGCATAGCCTAATGCACAGTTCACGAGTTCATGACATTTAACGTACTAAAGTGCGGAACGAATAAAAACTACAGAGTTCTAATGCTTAAAACAAAATTGGCTAGATCCCTAAGATCTTTATTCCAAACTCCTTTTCAGCACACACATCTTCGTTGCATTGTCCTCCAGCCTCCGCTAGTCCATCTTTCCTTTACCTTTATCTGCAGTATAAGGAAAAAGTATCTGTAAGCTTTCGCTTAGTAAGAAACCATCTACCTCACAAAACATGCATACGATATAATTTATGCTTTTAAAACATGCTATTTGAAATCTGTGCTGAACATAGTAAAACATGGCATACTATCATGGAAAACATAGAAACCAAAAGCTAATCATGGCTATAACTGAAATGTCAATAAGAAAGGACTAAACTGAACATAATGAGCTAAACTAAAACTGAGCTAGAACTGATTTAAAAATATAATCACCTACTGATCGTGAATCTGAAAGCTATTATCATACTAGATAAAAATACATAATCATGCTGCTGATGGGCCCGACAACTGTACTTGCTATGCACGAATCCCTAACTAGACCCGGGGTTGCAAGTCCCGAATTTAGTAGGGTTACTAGGTTATCTAAACCTAGGGACGACTGTGGGAGCCCAACCCAATGGATATCTAATCTAGTACAGTGCCATTGCTAAAATAAAATACTGATTATAGCTGAATTTTTACTTATCTTGCTATTTCTAGGTTATCTGAACCTAGAGGCGACTATGGGAGCCCATCCATGGATCGTTGTCCCATATAAGCTGTACTAAAACTAAATATATTGAATAAATGCTTCTATTACATTTAGCTAAGCCATTAAAATGCCTAAGTTGCATTTTAAATGTGTTGTACATACTATCAAGCATTTAGTGTGCGCTAATGCACATCCTATGTTCCTAAAGTCTGTATACTAACAAACGAAGCATAAAAACGGATAAAAAGCTACTTATACTGCAGGTGAGGGGTTTCTTACCTTCTGCTCTAATTTTCTTACGATTCTACTCGCTAGATTTCTAGAGAAGACGATCCTTTCGATAATCTTCTCGCGTCTACGCGTTCCTCTCGTGGAGGGGAGCGTCCCCGTATCCAAGATGTCGTCGGGAGAAGCCCTTGGGACCCTAGGGATGGAGCCCTAGGTGTGCTTGTGGTTGGTGCCGAGAAGAGGAAGAGAAAGGAGAAGGGGCGGCGGTTAGGGTTTGAGAAGAGAAAGTTCCCGATGAAAAATAATAACTCCTCACTTAAAATCCCCATTTATATTAAGTGGGTAATTCGGCCCAACTCAAATATAAGTATAACTGATCCCCTTTCTTTTCAGCATGGCCCTGCTGGGTTCACTTAGTTACTAGAGTTCACCTTAAGTCATAGGACCCAATAGGTCTCGGGTTCAATTCCCGCGTAGACTATTCTACGATTCTATTTGTTTTTGCTACTTCTGCTACTCTAAAAATTCCATAAAAATATTCTAAAATTCTAGAAAAATCATAGAATATTTCTAAAATACTTTTGAGAATTTTCGGGCATTACAATTTTCATTGCTTGATGCACTAAGTCGTCAAGCTCCACATAATGTTGTAACTCCACAATGCCTCCAATGTCTCGGTTTAGGCCATGGAGAAACCGAGCCATGGTAGCTTCCCTATCCTCCACAATATTGGCCCTAATCAAAGCCACCTCCATCTCCTTGTAGTAAGCATCCACACTCCTACTCCCTTGGGTGAGTCTTTGCAATTTGTTGTGCAATTCCCTATGGTAGTGGGAAGGCACAAATCTCCTTCTCATCAAAGTCTTCATTTCGTCCCAAGTGTTGATAGGATGCTCTCCATACCTTCTTCTCTCCTTTTTCAATTGATCCCACCAAATTAAGGCATAATCGGTGAACTCAAGGGCAGCCACGTTTACTTTCTTTGCATCATTGTAATTGTGGCATGAGAAAATTTGTTCTATTTTCATCTCCCATGCAAGATATGTTTCAGGATCATTCCTCCCTTGGAAGGAAGGTATCTGGACTTTCACACCTCCTAGATCATCTTCTCGTCTATGGTCTCTACCTCCTCTTTCACGTCTTCTTCCCCCTTCATGCCTCCTTCTTTCTCTTGGTGAATCATAGAATGGTTCACTTTGACGAAATTCTTCATGATTAGAATTGCCCCCACGGTTCGAAACTTTTTCTCCTTCAAGTCGATCCATCCTTTCGTGTATTTCTTCAAGTTGTCTTTGAAGTATTCTCTCAAATTGTTGAGTAAGTGCCTCCATTTGAAGCCTATTAAGATCTCGCCTAGGGGAATTAGGTGATTTTTCCCCACTCATGCTTGCAACAAAAGAAGATGACAAGGAAAATTACAAAAGAAATGTTAAACGTACCTCACCACTCTACTCACGTGGTTGCACTCAGATTTATCCACTCAGCTTCCTTTATAAGCTCTTAAGGAAAGAACCTTATCAATGTCTTTCTCAAGACAGCAAGTAGACAATCAAGTGAACAAGAAACCAACAAGAGAAATATGAGTAGAACAAGAGAAATAAACGGATAAAATGAGAAATTCAGCAACGATCAAGAGCAATGAAAGGAATATCTTTTGAATTCAGATTTCACAAAGAAAGAATATTGAGTCCTTTCAATTCATAAATCCTCCTCTTTTTTTATATATTATTTTTATTTTTTTTCAATCAGAAACCAATGACTAATGATTCCTTTTTTTTTCTTTTTTTTTTTCGAATTTTCCTTTTTTTTTTTTTTTAAGTTGAGGACCCAAATAGTGAATAGAAATTTGCGACAGATAGGGATGGAGAGATCAACAAAGATGGACAAGAACAAAGATGAAAACAAAATACAAACCTGAAAATCAAGGAGCCAAGGCTCTGATACCAAATGATAAAGAAACCTTGTAAATAGATCGCCTTGAAATTCAGCTTGGGGAAGGGTATTGACGCCACACTCAAGCAAGATGAGAAGGTGAGTGATAAGTCATGAAGTTTTGATCGCTACAAGTTGCCTTGATAAGATCAAAATTAGTTCTTTGCCTAAACAAGAAGGAAGCTCTCACAAAAGAGGAACTCAAATTTTCATTCAAACTTACATGATTTGTCATACAAGAGTTCTCCTATTTAACATCTCTTAAGATCCCCTATGCACTAATTATGCAATAAATATCATGCTTGCATGCATGAGTTTTATAATCCACTAATGCAACCACTAATCCCTAATACTAGCTTAATGCAACCATGCATGCATGGTATTTGTTATACTAGCTTAGGAACTCTAAATAATGCATTAAAACCCACAAAGGACATCAAAAGTCACTTTAGAAAAACCCCCCCATGCATGCACATGAAAATGGTCCTCATGTTGGTCCAATTTCACTTTCAAATTGAAGGAATGTGATCCACTTAGTTGTTGCCTCCATTGTGCGCACATTGATCCTCTTTTTCCTTGAGCCTCATTATTAAGCCTTCCAAAGCTTGCTTCATTCTCTTAGTCTTGGACCTTGTCATGAGTCCCCCAATTCCCTTCAATGCCTCTTCTTCTCTTAATGTAGGTGGCGTTAAGCATATAATGCAGGTGGTGTCGGTCTATTTTCCTTGGCCAGGTAAGGTTTTGGATTTTTATATGCCTGAGCGACATCTCAGATAATTTGACCAATGTCGTGACTACCTCGACTAGTACCTCATATTTTTGAGAGGGGACCTAACACTTTACCTTATATTCCCGAGCGGGGACCTAGGGCCTTACCAAAACTCTATATAACCGAACAGTGACTCAACTACCCAACGCACTAAAACAGAGTAAGAGACCAATCGGATATATTCGTCTAACCAGCTTACTGTACTCAGTCAGGAGATCTTACTTTATGTTGACCTTGATTGTAGTTGCCACCTCTCCCATTATACTACCCTCTTTATGCCATGTGGCACTCATTGCAAATTGTCGTATCATAAGCCTCCCTTTTAGTTCAGTTAAAGGAGGCGTGAGTTTGATTGACTAGAGATTTGACTCAGTCAAAAGTCCTGATTATCACTACCACGTGGAGAGAGAGAGGAAATCTTTTCTTTTTATTGTCGAATAACCCAAGAGATCTGTGTTAGTATTAGCCCCAGTATCAATTATGAGATGATTGACAAGGGTACTTTTGTATCATATTTCATTAATAAAAGGCAAAGTTGATTATTATATTTATTTCAGTTCAGTGCGAATGAATAAGTATAATAATATCTTAGGGTACTAAGTTCTAGTTTACAACATATCAATTGGTTGAATTGATAGTGAGAGCCTGTAGATATATATAGACACTATTCTTAACTATTCTTAGTCAAGCATTAATATGCAAGGACAATATTAATGTATTGAGACTAGCATATAGGTCAATTGATGACTTAATCCCACAAGTCATGGATATGAGATATCACGTTGACACATGATTATAAATTAGAAAATATATACTGAATTGACCCTCATGAAAATGTTTTATGGATCGTTATCTGAGTGTCATAAATATTCTCATATGACTATTGGTATGAATAGTTTTTAGACCTGAAGTCACTACGGTTTCTTACATAAGGAGTTGTGTACTTTGGTATTGACAAATGCCACCTGTAATAAGGTGGACTATAAAGTTGATCACTAGGTATGCAATAAGTTATGCAGAGGGATGTGAGTGATATATATGAGATCTATTCCTTCCATATGATAAAAGCGATATCTGTGGGCCCCTTGATTAGTAGGACATAAGAATGCATGATCATGTTCAAATGAGTCAATATGCGATATTGAGCTTATTTGATTGAGTGTGTTTACTTAGAGATCAAGAAACACAAAGATTGATAAGAGCATGACATGGTTTATGCCTCATTGATCAATCTAGATATTAAGAATAGAAGGATTGAGTCATACAAGATAATAGACACGGAAAGGTTAGGTCGGATCTCTACATTCTCATAACTTGGGTAGCAATGATGCATTGTTAGATGCTGCTAATTGCTTATGTATCTAAAATAATTTTAGATACATTGCCAATGTTACGAGAGCCTATTGGGTCACACACAAAGAACATATTAATTTTAAGATATATTATAGGATTAAGTGTAATTCAAATTATACACATTGAGTTAGACTCGAATGAATTCTGATTAGACTCATTGAGTAATGAGTTATAGTAATGAGTTATACTCATTGGTTTATTGGGTTAATGACTTATTGGGTTAATGGTTAATCTAATATATTAAATCTAATACATTAAGATTAATGAATATTAATAGAGATTAATACATCATTAATCTAAAGGAAGATCAAGAGATAATTTTTTTTTTGTATTCATTGGATGAGTACAAAAGTCATTTGTAAAAGTAACCTTTAGGTAATGTAACCTTTTTGGTAAAGTAATATTTTGGTGAAGTAACCTTTTGGGTGATAGTGATCTTCTTGGTTTTTTCTCTTCTTCCTCTTCTTCTCTTGGCCAAAAACAATCTTGTGTAGTTGCTAGTACAACAAAGATTGTTTCTTCTCCAAGTCGTGAGTTCGTGTGATGGACAGAGAACGTGTTCGTGTGGATACTATAGAGGCACGGACGTGTTGATCGCGCTTACTATAGAAAGTTTTGACTCTCAACTCCTTGTGGAACAACATCATCCATAACACTTTGTGGTTCCAGTTCAACTTCCATCGAGGCTTCAGTGCTATTGTTCGCATCTTGAACTTCTTCAAGATCGAAAGTGCTCCCATTAGTCTTTCTAGAAACAAAGTCCCTTTCTAGAAAGACCTCAGTCTTTGCTACAACTACCTTGTGCTGACTGGGAATGTAGAAGTAATATCCCTTAGTTTCCTTGGGATATCCAATAAAATAGCACTTGTCGGATTTGGGTCCTAACTTGTCTGAGACTTGACGTCTAACGTAAGCCTCACAACCCCAAATCCTCATGAAAGACACCTGGGCATCTCTCCCAGTCCATCTCCTATATGGTGTCTTTATCACGGCCTTGGATGGAACTCGGTTGAGTATAAAAGCTATCGTGTCTAGAGCATAGCCCCAAAGGTATGTCGGAAGATCTGTGTGACTCATCATAGATCGTACCATATCTAATAGGGTACGATTCCTCCTTTCGGATACACCATTCCACTGTGGTGTTCCAGGAGGAGTGAGTTGGGATAGAATCCCACACTCAGCTAGGTAGTCACGAAACTCGTGGCTAAGGTATTCTTTACCTCGATCGGATCGAAGTATCTTAATACTCTTGCTAAGCTGGTTCTGTACTTCATTCTTGAATTCTTTGAACTTTTCAAAGGATTCAGACTTATGTGTCATCAAGTACACATAACTATATCTACTGAAGTCATCAGTAAATGTGATGAAGTACCTATAACCGCCTCTAGCAGCGACATTGAAAGGGCCACATACATCACTATGTATGAGTCCTAACAAATCAATCGCTCTCTCGCTGTGCCCACTAAAGGGAGTCTTGGTCATCTTGCCTCGTAGGCATGACTCGCATACCTCATATGATTCAAAATCAAATGAGTCCAGCAAAACATCCTTATGGAGCTGGGATAAGCGCTTGTCATTTATATGACCTAAGCGATAGTGCCAGAGGTAGATTTGGTTCAGGTCATTTGACTTGAACCTCTTGGTATTTATGTTATAGATAGGGCTTTCAAGGTCTAGAATATATAGTCCGTTTATCAGAGGTGCACTACAATAGAACATATCGTTTAAATAGACGGAACAACATTTGTTCTTTATTGTAAATGAAAATCCTTTCTTGTCCAAACAAGAAACTGAAATTATGTTCTTAGTCAAGGCAGGCACATAATAACAATCATCTAATTCTAGTACAAGCCCAGAAGGTAGAGATAGATAGTAAGTTCCTACAGCAATAGCAGCAACCCGTGCTCCATTGCCTACTCGTAGGTCTACCTCACCCTTCGTCAATGCCCTGCTATTTCTCAGCGCTTGTACATTAGTACAAATGTTCGAAGCACATCCGGTATCTAATACCCACGATGAAGAAATAGAGAGGTTGACTTCTATAACATGTATACCTGAAGTAGAAATCTTATTTCTCTTCATCGTAAGATCTTCCAGGTATTCTTTGGAGTTTCTCTTCCAGTGCCTTGCTTGTCCTTGATATAGGTGACAAATATGTTCAACCATATCGTAAGCGTCCATCAACTAATGTTGCTTCTGAAGCTCAGAGTTCATGGTCGCGAGCATAAGACAGGACACAACTAATGCGTCATCTTGATGCTTCTTGTAAGCATCTCGGTCTGCTCGCGTGGCAGTGGCAGGAGGAGCCTCCGGAATGGGCTGCTCCAGAACGTACAGTTTACGTTCTTGGGTGAGAACTATTCTCAAGTTCCTGTACCAGTCCAGGAAATTTGCTCCGTTGAGCTTGTCCTTCTTAAGGACAGAACGCAGAGAGAAGTTGTTCGTGTTTGACGTCATGGAAATTCTACAACAAAAATAAATGCAGAAATAAATATCATATTCTTAATCATTTAATTAGGCCTTTAACTAAATGATGCTCCCACTGAATTCTATAATTCATGTGGGACAAGATCCACATCATACTAACCCTTTGAGTTAGCTTTGGCTAATACGCCCAAGACTTAGTATGATCGGTAGGTAACATTTACCAATTACATCTCTATGCAACTCTTGTTTATAGGATCAATATCCGCATTTATATTAAAACTCGAGTTAGCTTTGGCTAATACGCCCGAGAGTTAATATGTATGTGATTTTGACCTATCTTTCCAACCGTTGGAAGAATGCCTATAGTTATACTCGATCCAACTGAGTTAACTAGGAATACTCAATCTAATTGAGTTGTACTCACCCATGCGTTGATAGAAGGGACCAAGATTGTCCCTCCGTACCCTACCAAGATAGTATGTGTTGCTCTGCTTTGGCAGATTCAACAACAACATGCGATCGAGGTAGTGGTAGGTATCACGGCATGGTAGGCATTACGAGTTGACGTGATTTAGATCTAATCTAAACGATGATGCGTATCATATACTCGATAGATCTAATCTAATCGAAGGGTGCATCATGTGCATGACTTAGATCTAATCTAATCGTAAGGCACTAATTAATTACTTAATTAACTAGCATGCATCACATACACACAAAACAATTAATTAAATAATTAATCAAATAATTTTGTGATTATGTCATGGCCCTACTACGATCTTCTCAAGCCAATGAGAAGATCGGATGGTCAACCTAAGGTCAATAGCTTCTCAAGCTTCTTCGTTTGACCACCTTGTGTTGCTAGCGCCCTCCTCGTAACTCCGTCTCGTGTGGACCTTCCACCGCTTCAAAATTTACATTACAATTTTGAAACTCGAGTTACATTCGAGTATAAATCTAATTTACAACCAGAATATAAGAAAAAGGCACGACGCGCAGGTCGCGAAAAAAAAAAATACAACACGCACATCACATCACGGCACGCAGGCCGTATTATGAATTACAACACGAATTATCTAATCGAATTGGGTCTTTGGGCCATGACTATCACAAAAATAATATATAATTCAAAATTATATATTTCTATAATTTTCTATAATTTTTCTATAATTTTTACAATTTTTACGATACAATTTCCCGGCGGTTCAGTTTAGAGGTTTTCGGGCGCAATCGCGGAACGAATCCCCTTGAGGGGCCAGGGGCAGCGCCCCTACCTGCGATCTAACCATCGTGAGGGTTCCATTGCGATCTAACAGCGCCTTAGCCCGCTGTCCCAAAAAGTTTTGGGGCGAAACTTGGCCGTTTTGGAAAATTCTTCTCGGTAGTCGAAGCCTACAAGTGTCGAAACACTTGTGCTTCGCTTATACGAGAAAAATACCCATAAAAACTATAAAAATCCTAAATTTACAGAATATTACAGAACTGAAAAGTTTTCATAAAACACGAAATAAACTCATATTCGTCTTCGCACATGGCTCTGATACCACAGTTGGATTTTTCGGGCCGCGAAAACCGCTTTTCCGCGTCGCGAAAACCCCGAATCACCCTAGCCAACGGATCCGTGCAAAGAAAATTTTCGAAAAACTACGAATACGAGTTTCACACTCTAGATCTACAGTAGATAAGAGTTATACCTTTGATGCGTGCCTTCGCAAATCTCGCTCGTCCAACGGTACGCCGGATCTCGAAGTTGTCAACATAGACAACTCTCTAGTGATATCCACACGAACAAGAAGTGTTCTCTAACACTCAAGGATGGAGAAGAGAGCACCACAAGTGTGCTAGCACTTCTTGGGCTCTCGGGTAGGATTTGTAAGGAAGAAAAAGAGAGGATGCAAAAAGAATCTCATACACTCAAGAAGTAGTATCCTCCTTTGTGACCTTCACTCTTCCTTATTCTCTTGGAACTCACTCAACCACCTTCTCCTTCCTAGAAAACTCTCGGCAACAGCAAGCAAATAGGAGGAAGAAGTTACGAAGAAGGAGAAGTAATTACCACACATGAATGCCACCAAATGAAAACCCCCTCCACCCTTTAGTGTGGCTGGCCACACACATAACTCCCTCATTTAATGTGGTCGGCCACATTAAATGGAATGGGAGGTGTAACCTCCATGAGGTGGCATACCTCATGAGGTGGAGATGATGTGGCAAGGTTAGTCATGCCATGTAGGATGAGTCAACCTTCATGATGTGGCAATGCATCAAGTCAAACTTGATGTTTCAACTTCCATTTGGTCAAGTCAAAATTGACCAATTCTCTTCCTTGTTGAGTCAAATCCAACCTTTGATTCAAGTCAATTTTAATTTAATGAATCTCAATTCATTAATATAAATTGACTCAATGAATCAAATTTAAATTAGACTCATTCAACAATTGAATCTAATTGAGTCTAACTCAATAAGTCTAATTTGAATCCAATCTTTGGTGCATCATATGAATCTAATCCAATTGGTTCATCATATGAACCCAATCTCCATCCACTTGTTCTTTGTGTGTGACCCAATAGATTCTTGTAATGTTGGCAATATTTCTAAAATCCTTTAGAAACATAACCTGTCACGCCCCCAAAGGAGTCTCTGTCCGAAGAAATTTCGGCAACATCTCCCCTGTACGGGTGACAATCTGAAGCATTACTACATACAAAATATACACAGCCACACTCGGCTGGAATATATATATAAAATATAAACAACATGACACGCAGTTTAATATACTCAGCCTACCCGGCTGGACAAAATGAATACCACCACACAGTTTAATAAGCCTACATGGCTGAACGTAAACACACAGCAGCGGAAGATATAAAACGATACGAACGTAAAACCAACAACGACACTAACAAAAATACTGGTCATCACAGACTTGACCCAAAATTCACATCGACTTATTGAAAAAAAACAGAATACACAAAATCAATATACCACCCCAAACGATAACAAAACCAAAACGAAACTATCCTCGAGTGTGACGTAGGACCCAGGACTGGCAACCGATATCTCTCCAAGCATGCATGACTCATCTACCTATTACCTGGCGAAAGAAAACCATTTTGTGGGGTGGTGAGTATTGGAACTCAGCGGGTAAGAGAAAGATAATACATGAACATAAAATACAATTAGAAAGTGAGCCAAGAGTATACAGTCTCATAAAAAAAATAGCAGATACTAAAATAGGACCACAATAATTGCTCATACCTGAAACCATATCCTAGGCTAGGTATAGTAGGTCAGAACTGGTACTAATCTGCTACAGTACTGCTCATAACTACAGAGGTAATAAGCAAGGTATATAGAAATTTCCAAAGACTAAACATTTACAATGAGAATATATCTCAACACAAGTAAGCATATCAGCATATATAAACAGCAGCAGCCAAAATAACTATAATAACAACAGCGTATGCATGGATGGTCACTCCCGCCCACCTCTCCGCACCATGACCCCTGTATGATTGAGAGGCCGGGTCAGTGACAGACTGTACACCACTCTAGCTACCACTCACACGAGTGGCCGAGGGGACAGTTGCATAGTAGCTAACTAGCTACATCTACGACGGGGTCCCTGTTGCTCGTACTCCAGCTACCACTCACACGAGTGGCCTAGTACGGCACGACAGGACAAGCGGCATCAACTCCAGCTACCACTCTCTCGAGTGGCCGAGGATGCGGCATGCATGCAATGACATGATGCGAACAATGCAACAGTCATCGTATATATTTAAGCAGAAACGGGTATGCTACATGAAGCCAGCATGCTCAATATCGTACATAAATAAGCAACAATCAAAGCATACAAACATGGTATCTAGTATCTGCTACCGATCATGGACAACAAAAGAGACTGTATAGATATGGAAACGAATTTCTCAAAGATTGCGTGGAAGTATCAAGCGCAGGGAAAATAAGAGTGGAGTTAAGGTAAAATAGTTTCTTATCCAAAATAGTTCATGCACCAATATCAAGGCACTAAAAGAAACAAAGCAAGAAGTACCCGCCTTTATACGTAGATTGTGTCAAGTAATCTCACGTCGAGACGCTCGTCCCGAATCATCATCCTGCAAATCTCGTGATGTACAATTTAGCTAATTCCATAAATAACAACTAGTTAAACCGAAATCCAACCTAATTAGCGGAAAACCCTAATCCAACTATGAACCTCGATTCATCCAAATCCATCTAGAAATCTGAAACTAGCATGCCACAATGGGACCAACATCGAAATCATCTCACAATCTTCCAAATCTATTCAGAATTCAAGGCTATATGCCGAAACTAAATCAAAATTGAGGTTGATCCAAAATATGCAAATCTGCCCAGAAACCTAAAGTTGTCTTGTCGAACAAAACTACATCAAGATCGATTCACAACCCTTAGATCTGTCCAAACAAATCTGCAACCATCTAAAAGAAATAGAAACCCCATTGCAATCACATTCCATCCTACTAAATCGGTTCATCGAAAAAACATAATGACTTAAAGCACAAATAACGTCATTGACTCAAATCCTCTATCCCATAAACTGAAATCAACCTTCATAAGAGATAAAACATGAAGTAGGACAAAGATTCTCCATCTCCCTTGACCCGTGAATTCAGCACCATCTCAAAGAACCAGAAATTATCACAAAACAATATAACTTCCACCTTAACACACGAAACCTTCACAAAACCAGAATACAAGATCAAACACGAACGCCTAAATCCATAACCAAATCTAACCGCTTACCTCCAAACTTACTGCTAGGGCACAGCGCCGCGAGAGGGAGAGGGAGGGGATCGGGATGAGTACCACTACTAGGGCTACATCGACGATGGGCGATGAGTGGCTCGACGTCGGGTGTCGGCGATGTCAAGCAGAGACAATGCTGAGTGAAGGAAGAGCCCGAGGCAAGGAATTGTGCGACAACGACACCAGGGCACTGATCAAAAGGGAAATCGAAGAATGAAGATGTCGGGGCAATCAAACAAAGCCAAAGCAAAGATCGGCTGGAGAGATCTTGGGTTGCTAGCGCTAGGGCTGAGGAAGGGTCGGCTGTCAGCAATGGATCGGGAGGAAGGGGCAGCAATGGCCGACTGGATCAAGGCCTCAGGCGACAACCAACACCACCAGGTACCAGTGTCTCCCGATCGGAGCACATGATGGCCGGCGTTAGGGCACAAGAAGGGCGGCGCTGTGGTGCTTGCGTGCGGTGAGGCCGCGGCTGTGACTCGAGAGAGAAGGAGAGGCCGGCGGCTGTGGCTCGCTCACGTGAGGAGACCGGCGGCGTCCGAAAACTCGAGAGGGGGAAGGGAATTACCGGCTGGAGTGCGGTGGATCGCGAGAGGGAGAGAAGGGCGGAGGCTGCAGCCGAGCTCGGGAGAGATGGGGAAAATCGGCGTGAATGAAAAGCAAAGGAACCTAGGTTATATTTTTATACCTATACTTTAATTAACTAACTTTATGTTAATTTAATCAATCAACTCCTAATTTAATTGGGATATCTAAACGACTTTTACCAAGTCTACAAATTTATCCCCTTAATTTCATCATACGAGCTCCAATTAATTCCCAGAAAATTTCTAAAATTTTCCATAAAATCCAATAAGATTATTTATCAAATAACCCTATTATTTAATTATTATTTTTTTCAGTATTTTACATAAGCAATGAACGGCATCTAGTAATACATCATTGCTACCCAAGTTACAAGAATGTTGAGATCCAACATCACCTTGTGACTACTAATTGTAACTCCTCACAATATGTGACATTGTCCTTCTATCCTAGACATCTAGATTGATCAATGTGAGGCATAGACCGTGTCATCCTCTAATCAATCTAAATCTTGAACTCCAAGTAGACTCACTCGATCAAATGAGCTCAACATCTCATGTTGACTCATTTGGTCATGGCCATTCACTTCGTGGTCTAACTTTATCAAGAATATCGATGTCGCTCCCGTCATATGGGAGGGATAGATCCCATCTACATCACTCATATCCCTCTGCATAATTCATTATATACCCAGTAATCGCCTTTATAGTCCACCCAGTTACGGGTGACGTTTGACGAAACCAAAGTACATAATTTCTTATGTAGGGAACCATGGTGACTTCAGGTCTAAGGACCAATAGTCATACTAATAGTCACATGAGAAAGTATATGACACTCATATAACGATCCATGATACTTTCTCAATGCGGGTCATTCAGTATACATTCTCCAATGCATACCCATGTGTCAATTTGATATCTCCATATCCTTGACTTGTGAGATCAAGTCATCGAGTTAACCTACATGCTAGTCTTATTGCATTAACATTGTCCCTGAATGTTAATACTCGACTAGGAATGATTTAGAGTAGTGTTCCCTATATCATCTCACTATCGATTCAACCAATCGATTGATATAGGTAAGAACCTTCTACTCAAGGACGTTATTATACTTAGTTTATTTGGCACCAATACAAGTAAGTATAATAAACATACAAATGCCTTTATTAATATAAGAATATGATACAATAAGTCCATATTACAATCATCAAATGATTGGCTCTAGGGCTCTAGCTAACACTTAGTTCCGATTCAGCCTGATGTCGCTTATGAGGAGGTTCCGGTACGGATTCTAGACCGGAAAGAGCGTCAATTGCGGAACGAGAATATCCGGCTGGTTAAAGTCGGATGACAACATCATTCGGATGAGGAGGCTACTTGGGAGCTCGAGGATACTATCCGAGCTCGATATCCCTATCTTTTCACTTGAGGTATGTGATTTAATTTACCGGTCAGCATTTTGTACTCTTTACTTGTTGTTAGCAGTTGTTGATGGTAGATAACGAAATTTGGGGACTAAATTTTTATTAGTGGGGGAGAATGTAAAATACCATAAATTGGCGAATATTGATAAGGGGATTTTTCGAAATTTTTGGAAATTTTTCGGGAATTTTTCGGAGCTCGTATGGACGAGTTTATGGGGATAAAAATGGGGTCCGGAAAAGCCTGTTTAGACTATCCCATTTAAGCGAGGAACTGTTTATTTCTTGATTTCATTTTCTATTTTCTTTTCTTTATTTCATTTTCTTCTCTTCCTCGCCGAAACCTGCGCGCCCGAGCCTTCCTTTCCCTGCCGAATCCTTCACGTGGCCGTGCCCTAACCGCACATGGAAGTTTTTCTCCTCTCCTTCTCACGCGATCGGCGCAGACATCACCGCTTGTGCCCTAGATTTGTCTCCGCCGCTGAGATCAGGACTCGTCGCCGGCCCTCTCCGCAGTCCCCCTCTGATGCCGGTGACGAGAGCCACATCCGGCCGAGCCCGATCACCTTTTCCTCTGTCGTTGCCTCGTCGTCTACCGTCGGCCTCCCCTGTGCTCTAGCACCGACACTAATCTCCCTCCTCTGCTACGATTTGGGAGCACAACAGCCGTGCCCTGGCTTCTAATGGTGCCGCGTTTCCTCTCTTTCCCTCTACCGGTACCTAGTTTCCACTGCCGCCAGCGACGCCAATCCCTAACTGTCGATTCTCCTCCGGCACCTTCTGCCCTAGCCTCCAGCCGCGTGCCCTAGTTTTCGATCTGTGATTGTTGAGGGTTGTTGCTCTCCTCAGTGATGACCATTGGACTTGGAGTTTTGTTCCGGCCACTGGTTTCCGACGTTATCCGACTACAGCCACATCCGGCAGTGAATCAACAGATTGGGCATTTATGTTTGGTGATTTTTGCTTCGGCTGAGGTTTTAGATTTGAATTGGAGACTTTGATTCAAGGTAAGCTATGTATAGTGTTTTGGTTGATCTCTGGTTCATATTAGGTTGATATGGATTGGTAATAGATTTTATTTGAGATGTTAATATATGATAACATGACTAATGAGTAATTAGTTATCTTAGGTTGGAATTTCATATGTGATTGAGGTGCGGATTGTGGATGATTTATATTGAGGGCAGTAGCTTCATGGTTGCTCCGACTAGGATTTTCTGACAACCACTCCTCTGACTGCGAGGTAATAAAAGGATACTCACTATTGGGTAAGTTTAGTTTGATTCATGATGGTTATTTTGTGGTTGGTTGGTTCAGATGGATGATGGTTGAATTAAGTGATAAAATGAATTGTATTAGTTGAGATTCTTCTTGAGTTATAAAAATTGGGATCACATGGGATTGATTCAATTTGGGTTTCCTTAATCGGAAAGGAAATAGGCTTATTTATTTGGTCCTGATCTTCAGTTAGCTAAATGATACTTGTTAGAGTATCTAAATTGAATATTTGTATGCAGGACCCTGATTACGGGACGGTTGTTCTGATGTGAGGATTGTTTATCACAGACTACAGTTTAAGGCGGATACCTCTTGACTTATCTTTTATGATATTGTCAATTGGATATGCATAGTATTTTATAGCTACAAGCAATGATCATGTTTGTCTTTGGTATGTCACGGTTTGATACCCATAGCATGTTCTATTTTGGAGTTTGTTATGTATCCATGTTTATACCTCGTGATTATTGCCATGAGTACCTTAGTTCCTAGAGTAAGTGACATACCAGGCTTTACTGAGTTTAGGACTAGATTCTGAATTTTTATTATCTGGCATGTGTATCTATATTTTTATATCATACCTGATCTGTGTACCTAGACCTTTTGCTTTGATCCATGTATATTGTTGGTACATATGTTATGGAGGTGGATATGTTCAGGACCTAGGTTGTTATACCATAGAGGACCTGTATACCCTAGATCTGTGGATTTGACTTGTACTAGGGTACACATTTTTATATATATATGTGGATTTGGTTAAGGATATTGTCATGCTTAGTTTCATGCACCATTCGCATGATTGCATGCTGTGTGATAGGCTGCTCCATTATTGTAGAGCATATCGCCAGTTTCATCACTATTCGGTGCTCCGTTGGTCCGCTCATGGGTAGCGTGACGCAGCGTGGTAGCACGTTAGTTTTGCTCTGTTCGGTGCTCCGTTGGTCCGCTCATGGGTAGTGTGACGCAGCGTGGTAGCACGTCAGGGATCCCTCCCCGTCATCGTGTATCGGGAGATGAGAGCATTGCGCTCCCCCATTTATGATTTGGGATAGGAGTATGTGTGTACTCCGACAGCATCCCGTCCACTCGGTCACTCATCAGGGGTAGTGATGTCAGAGTGCACGGTTGTCACAGCCCTACCCACTCAGCCTCACCATTTGTGTGTGAGATGACTGACTGGCGTCAGGGGTGACCATGTCATTAGCACCATATGCATTTATTGCATTTATTTGCGTGTGTTTGCTGCACTTATATGCTGCATTTTGGTGGATGCATTTGTTTGACATGCATACAGGAGGCATAGTGTGTATTTGGTTTGACGACCCTTTTGTCTGGATAGGAGTTCCTGGTGAGTACAACTTCCTCAATTACCTTTCAGTTTTGTATATTTCCTAAATATGATTAGGGAGTTGTATTCCATGTTTATTGCTGTTAGATATATCTTACTAGACATGTCTATTGGTATTCGCTGAGTTGTTGATCTCACCCCCGTGGACACTATATTTTTCAGGTACCAGGTTGTTTATGGTGTCGCTTGGAGTATCCTGTCTGCTGGTCCACATGTCACATCAGAAGACTTATCGGTTTCACTTATGTTTTGTTTGTTTATGTATCAGTTTGTTTAGCTCTGTACTCCGGTTTTGTTTTTGGAGTGTTGATGTTGTTATGTGGTATTTTGTATTGGTTGTTGGTTGTGTAAGCCTAGCCGGCTAGCAGTTTTTGTGTTTTGGTTTGTATTTGGTTTATGTCATTTTCCATTGTGTTGGTTTTGTTCCAGCCGAGTGGGCTGATGATATATATAACTGTGTGGTTGTGTATATATTCCAACCGCATGTGGCTGATGTATATTGTGGATGTAGAAAGTTTCAGATTGTCCTCCGTACAGGTGAGGTGCTGCCGAAATTTCTTCGGACAGGGACTTTTCCGGGGTGTGACAGTCCACCTAGTTACGGGTGACGTTTGACAAAGCCAAAGTATGCAACTCCTTATGTAGGGAACAATGGTGACTTCAGGTCCAAAGACTAATAGTCATACTAATAGCCACATGAGAAAGTATATGACACTCATATAATGATCCATGATACTTTCTCATGGCGGGTCATTCAGTATACATTCTCCAATGCATGCCCATGTGTCAACTTGATATCTCTATATCCATGACTTGTGAGATCAAGTCATCGAGTTGACCTACATGCTAGTCTCGTCGCATTAACATTGTTCCTGAATGTTAATACTTGACTAGGAATGATTAAAAGTAGTGTTCTCTATATCATCTCACTATCGATTCAACCAATCGATTGATATAGATAAGAACCTTTCTACTCAAGGACGCTATTATACTTAGTTATTTGACACTAATACAAGTAAGTATAATAACCAAAACAAATGCCTTTATATCCATAGAAATATGATACAATGAGTTCATACAATAATCATCATATAATTGGCTCTAGGACTCTAACTAACATAGGTAATGTAACCTTTGGTAAAGTAACATTTTGTTGAAGTAACTTTTTGGTAAAATAATCCTTTTGTGAAGTCATCTTATATAGGTGAAGTAACCTTTTGGGTGATGGTGATCTTGTTGGTTTTTGCTCTTCTTCCTCTTCCTCTTGGACAAAAACAACCTTGTGTAGTTGCTAGCACAACAAATATTATTTCTTCTCCAAGTTATGAGTTTGTGAGACGGGCAAAGAACGTGTTCGTGTGGATACCGTAAATGCACGGACGTGCTGATTGCGCTGAGATCTGCATCCAAATCAAAGTTACTGTCGGGAGTACCGATTCATGTAACAAAGGTAACTATTCTATCTAATAGAATAAAAAAACATAGTATACAATATTCGCAAGGATCTCTGGAGGGATCTTTTTTTCGCTGTGTTATGTGTTATTTTATGCATCAGATCTCTATAATCTGTGCATTTATAAGGTGTGGCATTCATTAATAAAAAATGCCATAATTGATAACATGCTGAGTTATGGTCACATCAAGTGATGTGACTGATTGAGGTTTGAAATCGCAGATGCTGATGATGGTACAGCAAATGTTTTTGTATGTTTGCACCTTACCCAACTACCTTAATTGAATTTCGCCTATTGTGGCTCTCTTAATCCGACGGCTAGTGTCAAAGGATAAAAAGTATATCAGAGTTAGGGTGTTCGTCCTCTTCCTTACCTTTTTGTCATTTGTGGCATTCATCTTCTTAGCAAGTCCCAGTGGTTTTGCCCTCTCATCTTCTGTATTCTCTTATCTTGTAAGTTCTCTTTTCTAACTCCCAGTATTTAGTCTCCCTTTAGCCCTAGACTTCTTTTAACTCTCGTTTATTTCCAAAAATTCTATGGCTTTTGCTCCCTGGTATGAAATCATTCACTCATCTGTCGATAGAAGACGTAGGGGGGAACATAGAATAGATTATGATATTTCTACTAATTACATAATCCGAATACCAAGAGGAAACCAAATACCATTTATGCCTCCTGCAGGTTTCACCACCTTTTTTCATGGTCAAGTCGAAAGTGGCCTTTGCTTTCTTGTCCCTGAGTTCTTCAAAGAGGTTTGTTCATACTTCGGTATTTCACTACATCAATTGGCGCCAAATGCCATTTGGATTCTATGCGAAGTCATGGTGATTTTCTATTTGTATGACATTCCTCTGACCCCTAGCTTTTTCCATTACTTCTTTCATCCGAAGAGAGTCGAGTTAGGAGCCTTCCACTTCATGTCCCGAGTGAGGTGTAAGTTTTTGGAAGGCAACCCCTTGTCCCATAAATGTTAGAAGAATAAGTTTTTCTACTTGAAGTCGGCAACTCCCTTTACTTTCTCGATCGGAGTGAGAGGAGAATTGTTTGAACTACCGCCGCTTGATAAGTACAAGAAGAACCCTAAGTATCTATGAGCCTTAGAGATACTCGTCGGCATGTGCTTCAATTGTACCTCCATCATTTAGAATAAAAGTCTCCTCTATCAGGCTTGTTTAAGTTCTAATGCAACCGATTTAGATAAATCACTCGGTAAGTTTGTCCTCTTCTTCTTCTTCTTCTATGAGAACTAACTCAAATTTTACATTTACTTATAGAGGACAACATGTTGAGTCCCTCAATGAGCAAGCTTCTAAAGGCGGACTGAGCGGACTTTTGGATTTTGGTCACTCCTGAAGTTTCTTCCGATGTTGCTGGTATAGCTTCAACTGAGGTAGATCTGCCTCCATCTTGAGAGCCCTTGGGTACTTGTGTCAATGTAGGTTCCTTCAGCCGAGAGGCGACAGTTGATGTGCGTCGATTGTATACACTTATTAGCATGTTTTGACGCACATTCACATACTTTGAGCATGCTTGATCTATGCATTTTCGTACTTTCAGCTTTCCATTTTAGCATATTTACTCTCTTTGTTCGGAGATCTGCTTTTGTGCATTTTTTGTACGTAGGAGTCGAATCTGGTGAAAGATGCGTGTTTGAGGCCAAATCTGCAAGCAAAGCGATGGAAGAAGCCACAACACTTGAACCCTACATGGCCCTGCCATGGGGGGTTGCCCATGCCTTGTAAGGATGAGAGGTCGTGTAGCTGCACCAGAGAAGGAAGTTGGTAAGGCCGTGTGAACCTCACACGACCGTGCCAAGTTTTAAAGCCCAAGGAAGCCTGGGCCGTGTACACCACACGACCATGTCAGTTTTCCAGAGACAGAAGAAGCCTCGGCCGTGTGTGCTACACGACCGTGTGAGGTTTCCAGAGAGCAGGAGAGTGTTGGCCGTGTGCACCACACGACCGTGCCAGGTTTCCAGAGGTGATGGCAGTGCAGGACATGTGGATCTACACGGCCGTGCAAGGGGAGCTTTGTTAAAGGCAAGCCACGACTGTGTACCTCACACGGCCGTGTGAGATTAGCAGAGAAGATGGTGGAGTAGGCCGTGTGAACCTCACACAGCCGTGCCTCGGGGCCGTGTGGCGCCCAAACCCCTCTTCTATATAAGGCCTCCTTCAAGATTTGAAGGGGGATCTTCTCCCTTTTGGGGGGAATTGAAGATTTGGGCGTTCCTCCACCTTCTTGGAGGGATTTCCGGTGATTCCAAGGGCGGATCTTCAACATTTCGACTCTGGGGAGCGAGGACTAGATCCGAAGACGGTTCTTCATCGTAGATAAGCTTTTCTTCCCTATCTTTCTTGGATTTGGGGATCAAGATGTCTATCTTTTCTTATTCTTTTGGATTCTTTCCTTGTTCCATGGATTAGATCTCTTGTTCTAGGATGGAGGGAGTATTTGTAATGGGGATTTGATGAAAACTCTTGTGGATTTGCCAAGATTCCTATTTCTATGATTTTTCCCTGTTTGTATCTATTCTTTCTTGTGTGGATTGTTGAGATTAGGGCTTAATTAACATGATAGATTAAATGTTTGAATATCTTGTGGATCTTGTATGGATTACTTCTCATTCGATTTTTCGAGGGATCTTCGTGACAGGAACATGCCCGTGTAAGGACGTTTAAGGGGAAATCTTGAGAGGGAAATTAGGTATTTCAAGAGGGTAGGATAGATTGTATGCATTAATCTTTATATCTAATGAGGTTGAAAAGTAGTGATTTCTATGTTGATTTTCGAAGGGACGCTAATTGATCACATCTAGATATATTTCAATCCTAGGTCGGTTGCCTATTGCAAGAGGGAACCGACAACCTTCTACAAATAATGGACAATTGAGGAATACGATTTGGTAGATCCTACATTGAATAACATTACAAAGAAACCAAAACTCCTAGAACATCCTTTATCATTGCCCTTATTCTTGTTTCTTATTCTTTTGTTTCTTTGTTACTTTTCATAGTTACACTTAGAATTTGTCAATCCATTGATTTGTTGTCTAGCTAATTCGCGTTGAGATATTCTTAGTGCTTATTCTAGTCCCTGTGGATACGATAATCTTTTATATTACTTGCGACATTTCTGTACACTTGCGGAGAGACAACAACAGTCACTAAAGTTGACTCCCAGATGGCGCCTAGCTCTGTTGAGCAGGTTGATGATGTTGTTGACTTAACCTCCCGTCCGACCAAGGATCTGATTCCAACTTAGATTAGAGAAGCAATCAAAGCCCCGATAGAGGAAAATACTGAGGTGTCGGCTTCCCCTTTGCAGATAAGGAGACGTAAGCGCCTTGATCCATCTTGCCAAGAGGCACCTATGCCCGAGAAACCTACTGTCCGCCTAAGAGTAGGCATTTCTATAAGAGAGCCTTCTGGAGGTCTATCAATCAGCTCTCCAATTACAAGTCCTGTGCAATCCGCATATGAGACACTGTCCGTCCTTCCAATGGGCCTCACCGGAGGGGAATTTACTACCAAGCTAAAGGCTTCTTCTGGATCTACCTTCCCCTAGATTTCCCCCAGTCCAAGCCGATTAGAAGAGATGGCTCAGTAGACCAACTTGTTCCAGTTGATAAAATCTGGTGATTACGTACAATCTTTGCACAACTTAGATGTGATGGAAGTTAGCCACCGTGCCAATGCTTCTATGCTCAAGGTATGTACTTTTATGTTTGTTACCTTTACCTTACTACTTGAGAAATCAAATTTATATAGGAATATACATGTTCATAACTGAATCCCCACTCTAGTGAAACAGATTGAGCAGCTACTGCAACAGATTGCTGATCTGGAGGCGCGTATATAAGAGATTACTTATGTGACAGAAGTGTTAGAGTGTATACTAAAAGTCTAGCTTTTCGTATAAATAATCATTTTGAAATAAAAATCACATTGGTCAAATGTCTACATTTATGCTAAGTGTAGTTGTCTATTTAATTTATATTGAAGATAACATAGTGTGAGGAGACACACAGATGTTCATGTTATCAATTCCTTATAAATTATAAATAGTTGCTCACAACCAAGATGGAATGGGGCAAACCATTGGAGTGGTTGTAGTGTAATTAGGTATTAGTTTATCTTGACTAATAAATTACACTAGTACACTATGAGTGTATTGAGCAGGACCATTTGAGGTAGTTTCATTTTATATTGACTATATTAAAGAACAAAATCTCTGTTATTATGGAAGTACGTACTCTTAATCATGATATAATAACAAGCACGTATATTTAATATTTATTTCTTTAATTTATCAAAGGGTGTGATTTAGCTCGTTAAATCAATAGGTTCGATAAGTTGGAAAATGATATTATTTATATGGTGTGTTGTTGATTATAGAGTGAAATTGTGTCCTAGTAATCTAAGTTGATGATGTCCCCTTGAGGAGCTCATAAGGATTGTCATGTAAACCCTGCAGGTAGACTTAATCCAACATGACAATAAGGTTGAGTGGTACTACTCTTGGAACTAGATATTAATTAAGTGAGTTGTCAGTAACTTATTTAATTAGTGGGCATTCAATATCTTAAACACAGGGAGACTAACGTACTCATAATAAGGACCTCATATTGTAATATTTGATTGGTGCGGTAGTGCAATAATAACTCTTTAGTGGAATGAGATATTATTGATGAACTTGAGTTGGATGTTCGGGGCGAACACGGGAAGCTCAAGCTCATCGGGAGACCAAAACCAATTCCTCCTCTCAGTCCCTATTGTAGCCTCTTATTTATAAAGTCTTATATCCACCAAAATTCAGCTTCTTACCCACTTCTTGGTGGCCGGCCAAGCCTTGCTTGGAGCCCAAGCTAGGGCCGGCCAAACTAAACCAAGAAGGGAGCCAAGTTGTGGCCGACCCTAGCTTGGAGCCCAAGCAAGGGTGGCCGGACACATTAAGATTAAAAGGAGGTTTTAAATTTTAAATCTTTTCTTGTGTGGAAGCCATGGTTTTAAAAGAGAGTTTTTAAAATTTTAAATCTTTCCTTTTATAGCTTTCTACGAAGGATTAAGAGAAAGGTTTGATATCTTTCCTTATTTGTAGTTAAAAGGAAGATTTTAATTTTTGATAAAACTTTCCTTTTTTGCAACCATCCACATGTTTTAAAAGAAAGATTTTAATTTATATAATTTTCCTTTTACAACCAACAAGGGATTTAAAGAAAGAAATCTTTTAATTAAAATTTCTTACCGGAATCAAATAAGGAAGTTTTAATTTTATGTTTAAAACATTCCTTATTTGAAGCAATAGATATTGCCAGCAATGACAAGAAGAAAAGGAAGTTTTAATTTTTTATTTTAAAACTTTCCTTTTTAGTCATTGGCAAGGAATATAAGGAAGTTTTAATTATATTTAAAACTTTCCTTTTTTTTTGCCATGACCAAGTAATATAAAAGAGAGGGTAGAGATGCCTCACCTCACAACACATCTTCTAATCCTCCTCTCTTTTTCCTTGTGGCCGACACTTCCTTTTCCCCTTTTCTTCTTCTTTGGTGGCCGGCGGCAACAACCCTAGTGAAGATATTGGTGGTCGGCTTATGCTTGAAGGAGGAGTAGAGATAGGAGACATTGTTTCCTAGCATCCCTTGGAGATTGGTTGGTGGCCGGAACTCATCATCCTTGAAGGTTGTTGGTGGCCGAAACTTGGAAGCAAGAAGAGAAGGCTTGGGTGGATTTCATCTTGGTAGATCGTCGCCCACATGATGTCCAAGAGAAGGAGAGGAATACAATAGAAGATCAAGAGCTCTATAAACTACATAAGGTATAACTAGTTATTAGTTTCCACATCATAACTAGTTCATCTTTTGTATAGATCTTGAGAAACCAAACACAAGAGGTTATCTATTTTAATTATCATTTTTGTTATCGATTTTTGTCTCGATTTCATTTTTCGATATTGTGCTTCTATTGAGGTCTCTATAGTTAAATCTAGTTTACTGTAAGAAGTTAAATATCCAATTTCTTTGTGAGACTTTATCTTGGAAGTGGTGGATGATCCCATACCCAAGAAGGCCTAGTGCCTCGCCATGTTTAACTTGGAAGTCGATCTTTGAAACAGATATTTGATAGCTTCTGTAATATGGTTTAACTTAGGAAGATCTCATCGGTTGAATTTGGAGTAAGAATGTTAAGTTTCGTTCCCAATCTAAGTTTAACTTCTAAAGGGGAAATTTGGATTAATAATGTTAAGCATCGTTTGCAATCCAAATTTAACTTTAGTAGAGCACATGGGTAGCTAGGATAGTTCTATGCTTGTACAAATTTTTGTACAGGGGAACTAGGACGGTATTCCGAGTAGCAACCAACAAGAAGAGGCTAAGGTAGAAGCTGATCTAGCTAAGGAGGAAGCCTCCTTCAAGCAAACTTGGCGGCTAGTTTGCATAAAGAATTAGAACTCTCTGAGGTATAAGTATCCTCTATCCAGATTGAGCTAAACGAAGCCATACAAAGAGAAATCCTCACAGTCCTAGGTCAACCCAATAGAAGCCTTTTGGAACAAACTTGCCTCCTGACTCACAACATAGGAGATCCACCTTACCGCTTTGGATCAGCAAGTTGTGGATCTGCAAGGCCAATTCACACAGACCGAGGGAGAGGCTGCCACCTTTCATGAGTAGATAGTTGTCGTTATTCAGAGCAAGATGAAGGCGGTGACATAGTTGGAGGAGAGTCAATCCAAATTGACTGCTATAAAGCCCAAGAGGGGTGTCGAGCGGCTTTCAAGGTAGATTCTTGAGGTCTGAAGAATATTCTGATCTGCTAGCCGCTCAGGTTTTGAAGAGGTTAAAGCAAGGTTTTGAAGGAGCTTCTCAACAGTTCACTCAAGCTGGACTGGTCCCCATAGGCACCAACCTAGACTTCTTAGATATAGGAAAAGTGTGGGATGAATTACCCAATTCTGAGAAGACCTTGTAAGATATGTGTAGCCTCTTTGATCTTGCCCAACCACTGAGACTTTTGGGATTTGTTGAACTTTTTGTAGATGTAAATTCCTGCTTTGCTTCAATTGAACTTTTTGTAGATATAAATTCGTGCTTTGCTTCAATCTGTAGACTTGTTATTCTCTGTTTTTTATTAGCTTATATTTGGGAAGGCTAAATCCTCAATTAACTTTAATTAGCTTTTGCTTGGGAAGGTTGACCCTCACTTAGCTGTGATTGGCTTCCACTTGGGAAGGTTGAACCCTCACTTTAAGGAGGATTGGTTAGCTTTCATTCAAGAAGGTATAACTTTGGTTAGCTTCTGCCCAGGAAGATTGAACCCTCACTTTAAGGAAGATAACTTTGGTTAGCTTCCACTTGGGAAGGTTAAACTCTCACTTTAAGGAGGATAACTTTGATTAACTTCTGCTCGAGAAGGTGGAACCCTCTTTTCAGGAGGATGATAAAATAAAATATTGTAACAATAAATTTTTATTTCGAAAAAGAAACATACACATGAACGATATCAATTTCATTAGCTCCTGTATGGTTGCATATGATTGGCACTCTATGGTCGGGGTAGCTTTTTCCCATTAAGTTTTTCCAGATAATAGCTCCTCAAATATATTTTGGCGATCACTCGATAAGGGTCCTCATTATGGATCCAGTTTGTTGACATCCTCGACTGACTTAACGTTTTGTCATACTAAGTCCCCCACTAGAAACAATCGAGGGATTATCTTCTTGTTATATGTCTGCTTCTTCCTTTGCCTATATGCAATGGGCCAAGCGACAACTTTTTTCCTGACTTTTGTTACCAAGTCAAAATCAATGAGGCGTTGCTCGACATTATTTTCTTCATTAAAATTTCGCTGTCTAGTGGACTCCTCTCCTACCTCGGCCGACACCACAACTTCTCCTCCATAAACTAAGTGGAAAGGAGTTTCACCCATGCTTTCTCTAGGAGTTGTCCGATAAGCCCACAAGATGCTCGGTAGCTCTTTAACCCAACTGCTTTAACATGATCCAGCTTGATCTTGAGGCCCCGAATAGTTTCTCAATTGACAAGTTCTACTTGCCCGTTACTCTGAGGATAAGCTATGGATGTCAAAGCTTGTTGAATGCCAAGTCCTTTACACCATTCTTAGAGTTTGTTTCCTTGAAATTACCGACCATTATTAGATACTGTTTTGTGTGGTATTCTATATCGACAAACAATGTTTTGCCATGGAACTTTTATAACTGCTTCTTCATTAATCCGAGCGAGGGTCTCATCTTCTATCCATTTTGAAAAATAATCGATGATAACTAATAAAGACTTCTTCTATTGCGAGCCGCTCGGGAAAGAGCCTACTATATCAATTCTTCATTGATCTAATGGATAGTAAATAGTGGAAGTTTTAAGTAGCTTGGTTTGGCGATGTGACAAGGGTTGATGGTTTTGACAATGCTCACAAGAGGCCATAAATTTAGCTGTATTTGCCTGTAGTGTTGGTCAATAATACCCGACCAATAATACTTTTTAAGCTATGGATCATCCTCCTATATGATTACCACAGATGTCTTCATGAATTTCCCTCATGACATAATCAATGTCATCGGGTCCAAGGCATTTGAGAAGAGGATGAGTAAAGGCTTGACAATACAACCACTACCCTATTAATGTATACTGAGTAGCTCTTCTTTTAAGTAAAGGCTTGACAATTCATGAACACATCTATGGCAAAGAGAAGGGGAGTGGGAGAGGAGAAGAGAAATTGGGTTAAAGTTTTCTAAAACTCTTACAAGCCAATTAATGATCTCATGTGTATAATCTTCTCTCAATCATATCAATATATAGCCCTCATTAATAAGTTGAATTAGAAAGCCCATATCCAACCGATTATCCCTTAACAAAAAATTAGCCCATTAACCCTTTAGTTTGTTTCACAACTAAAATAAGTTAGTTCATGACTAATTCATGATTAAACCAAATATAGTCCAACTATTCCATAAGAGATGTGGCACATCTGTGCTTTCATTGCGATAAATATTTCTATATTTGTCTTATGTATGGTCTAATCAAACATTTATCTCTTGATCTAATAATCCTATTCTTTAACTTGCTTTACGTCTTTTAGAGAATCGTTAGTGCGTGTGACCCAATAGGTTCTTGGTTTATCTTGGTCATCCATAACTAACTACTTAATTATAGAACGATCATAAGTGACACTTAATAGTACATCATGATTTCCAATTAGCCAGAAAATCATAGTTGATCTTAGAATTAATTCTAAATCCTTCAGCAGTTACAGTGAGTCGTGCCTCATTCCTTTCACTCGTCTTATACCCACTTGGTTCAGGACATGGTCTATGTGTCTTGTCCCCACTAGGCTGATTACGTCACACCTAGCCCAAGCAATACTTCCTTGTTCTGTAGATTCAAATTACTCGTACATGTGTATAAGAGTCTCGCACTCTTAACATGTGATGCTTTGGCCAAAGACTTTGAGTAATAATCCTAACTAGTGGCCATTGGATATACGTCTCATCTCAAGGAGAGGTGAATCCTATATGGGCTATTCAAACACCTTCAGGCACTTCAACTTACACTCAATCATTCCGGGTCCACACCTCAATGAGATGCTTGCTTAAGTGTCAAAGTATAAGTCTTCATGACCAAGATGACTTGTATACCTCAAGTCTAAGGAAACTTGCACTTGTGCTGCAGTAAGAACTTCACAGACATATCTATATATATGTAGAGAACCATATGAAGTCTTACAGCGAGTCACTCCAATGAACTAGTTACCATAACCAGCATCCACATTTAACTCTCAATATCCCAATATCTCCAGCCAATGAGAAAGCAGCTGCTTGGCCAAACCAAGGAGTATAATCCGTGTTAGTCTTATAGAATTGATGATGTCTGAATGCATCAATTCGACGATTAGGGAAATTTCAATATATTCATAATTGCACATGTAGAGATAATCACTAGCTGCGATCCAATCACAGATTCTCTCATGCTATGAATTATATTATGGACATTCAGTAAATAAGTTTTAGACAATCAAACATATGATATGCACTCAAATAGTGAATCTATACTTATCAAATAAATAGAAAAAATCGTAAGACGATTGCCTTAAGACATCCCTCAAATTCTAACACTCCCACTTGGCCTAAAGCTAATCCCCACGGTGTTGTAAACCGTAAGCACAGACGTGACTCTCAAACTTGCTTGTGGTAGAGCCTTTGTCAAAGGATCCTCTAGATTCCTTTCAGTGGAAATTTTCTCGAGTTGTATTTCTTTCTTACTAACAATCTCCCTGATCAGATGATAACGATGAAGTAGATGTTTTGATCTCTGATGAGACCTCGGTTCCTTTGCTTGCGCAATGGCTCCAGTGTTGTCATAGTAAACAGGTAATGCTTCAACAATGTATAGAACCACTCCAAGTATAGTAATGAACTTCTTGATCCAAACCGCTTCCTTTGCTGCTTCCGAAGCTATAATGTATTCCGCCTCACAGGTAGAATCTACAATAGTGTCTTGCTTGGAACTTTTCCATCTAACTGTGCCTCCATTTAATATGAATATGAATCCATACTAGGACTTGGAGTCATCCTTGTCCGTCTGGAAACTAGCATCTGTATATCCGCGTATGGTCATATCACCATCTCCAAAAACTAAGAGTATATCCTTAGTTTTTCTTAAGTACTTAAGGATCATCTTGACAGCCACTTAATCCATTCTAGGATCAGACTAGTATATGCTCGTAACATTCAAAGCATATGATACATCGGATCTTGTGCATAACATAGCATAAATGATAGATCCTATTACGGATGCATAAGGTATCTTATCCATGCAAATCTTCTCATCTTCTGTGCGTGGGTACATGTACTTTGAAAGTTGAATTCCATGCCTCATAGGTATGAAACCTTTCTTGGATTCAAACATGCTAAACCATTTTAGCACTCTGTCTATATATGTCGATTGTGAAAGACCAAGCAACCTTTTCGATTTATCTCTATAGATTTTCATCTCGAGGATGTAAGTTGCTTCTCCCATGTCTTTCATGGAGAACGTATTGGACAACCAAACTTTAACTGACTGTAAAACTGACACATCATTTCCTATAAGCAATATGTCATTAACATATAATATTAGGAATACAACTACACTCACACTAACCTTTTGATACACATAAGGTTAATCTGGATTTTGTGAGAAATCAAATTGTTTGATCGCCTAATCAAAACCGATATTCCAACTCCTGGATGCTTGCTTTATGTTAGTTAGAGCCCTAGAGCTAATCATTTGATGATTGTATGGACTCTTTGTATCATATTCTTGTATATCAATAAAGGCATTTGTTTGGTTATTATACTTATTTGTATTAGTGCCAAATAGACTAAGTATAATAGCGTCCTTGAGTAGAAGGTTCATACCTATATCAATCGATTAGTTGAATCGATAGTGAGATGATATAGGGAACACTACTCTAAATCATTCCTAGTCAAGTATTAACATTCAGGGACAATGTTAATGCAATAAGACTAGCATGTAGGTCAGCTCGATGACTTGATCTCACAAGTCATGGATATAGAGATATTAAGCTGACACATGGGTATACATTGGAGAATGTATACTGAATGACCCGCCATGAGAAAGTATCATGGATCGTTATATGAGTGTCATATACTTTCTCATGTGGCTATTAGTATGACTACTAGTCCTTAGACTTGAAGTCACCATAGATCCCTACATAAGGAGTTATGTACTTTGGTTTCGTCAAACGTCACCCATAACTGGGTGGACTATAAAGGCGATTACTGGGTATATAACGAATTATGTAGAGGGATGTGAGTGATGTAGATGGGATCTATCCCTCCCATATGACGGGAGCGACATCGGTATTCTTGATAGAGTGAGACCACTAAGTGCATGGCCATGCCCAAATGAGTCAACATTAGATGTTGAGCTCATTTGATCGAGTGAGTCTACTTAGAGTTCAAGATTTAGATTGATTAGAGGATGACACGGTCTATGCCTCATATTGATCAATCTAGATGTCTAGGATAGAAGGACACTTGTCATTTATTGTGAAGAGTCACAATCAGTAGTCACAAGGTGATGTCGGATCTCGACATTCTTGTAACTTGGGTAGTAATGATGTGTTGCTAGATACCGCTCATTACTTATGCTCCTAAATGGGTTTAGGGCATTGCCAACATTACAAGAACCTATAGGGTCACACACTTAGGACAATTAGATGGAGATTAGGTTCATATGATGAACAAAGAGGATTAGATTCATTTGATGAATTAAATTGGATTAAGAGTAATCCTAATTGGGCTAACTTGAGTTCGACTCAAGTTGATTCATGTGTTCAATGAGTCTAATTTAGATTTTGACTCATTGAATCAATTTAATTAAATGAATTAGATTCATTATATTAAGTTGGCTTGAATCAAATGGTTGGATTCGATCAACCATGGAAGAGATTTGGTCAAGTTTGACTTGACTTGAGAGGAAGATTAAAAGTCAAGTTTGACTTGACTTTATGCCACCTCATTGGTGAGTTGGCATTGAAGTGGACCAATGATGTTACTCCACATCATCATGGGTGCCACCTCATGGAAGTTACAAAGCCATTTTCTTAATAACTTCACATTAATTGCATTTAATGGGGAGTTACACATGAAGATAGTGGCCGGCCACATTTTGAATGGGTTGAATTGATTTTCATTCATTCATTCAAGTGTGCATTATTCTTTCCTTCTTCCTCAAGCTCTCCCTCTCCCTCTCCTCCTTGCTTGGCCGAATCTTACCAAGGTGCTAGCACACCTTTGTGTGAGGTTTTCTCCACCTACGTGTCCGTGTGGATACTTCTAGAGGACCGACGCTTGATGGTCTAGAGATCCGCCAATTCCTTAGACGAGCGGGAACGCGAAAGGGCACGCTTCAAGGTATATTTCTTAACACATAGATCTAGGAGTAGATCTAGATATTTGAAAACTCGTACTCGTAATTTTCGTTCGGTTTTCTTTGCATGGATCTACGGCTTTGGGTGATTCGGGGTTTCCGCGACGCGAAAAGCGGTTTTCGCGGCCCGAAAAACCCAACACTTTAATCCATAAATGGATCGTTGAAGCTTGCATACTTTATTCTTGTTGACAGATGTGAAGCCTTCGGGTTGTGTCATATACACATCCTCAAGCAGATTTCCATTAAGGAAAGTTGTTTTTATATCCATCTGTCATATCTCATAATTATGATGAGCTAATATGGCCAAGAGTATCTGAATGGATTTAAGCATGGCCACAGGTGAGAAAGTTTTGTCATAGTCAATGCCTTACCTTTGACGATAGTCTTTCACCATCAACCTTGCCTTGTAGGTAATAATATTACCATCCATGTCGATTTTCTTCTTGAAAATCCATTTGCACCCTATGAGCGTAATGCCTTCAGGTGGGTCCACCAAGTTCCAAACTTTGGTTTTCGTACATGGAATCAATTTCCGACTTCATGGCTGTAAGCCACTTGTCCTTTTTTGAACTTTTCAGAGCCTCTTTGTAATCAGTAGGTTCCTCATCCACAATGAGTAACACATCAATCAATTCTCTTACAAGAGATTCATATCTCTCAAGAATATTACATGTCCTAGTTGATCTATGAGGAGGTTGTGTCATAATCGATTGTGGTTATTGATTAGGCATCTCATTAGTGTTTATTAGAGTCTCTTGAATTTCATCAAGTTCAACCATACTCCCACTTGCTTCCTGTTAGAGAAATTCTTTCTCTAGGAAGATAGCATGCCTTGAAACAAACACTTTTTTTTCCAAAGGGTGATAAAATTGGTAACCCTTAGTTTCCTTAGGGTATTCAATAAATAGACACTTATTAGACTTGACGTTCAAATTGTCTGATATAGTCCTCTTCACATAAGTAGGACATCCCTATATCTTCAAATAAGATATGATGAGTTTCTTACTAGTCCATACCTCATATGGAGTAGTTGAGATTACCCTCGTCGGGACTTTGCTACTAGTAAACAGCTGTCATAAGTGCATAACCCCAAAAGGTCTTGGAAGATCTGCATGATCCATCATTGGTCTAGCCATATCTAACAAAGTTTGATTACATCTTTTCGATATACCATTATGCTGTGGCGTATAAGGTGCAGTCCATTGAGACAATATACCATTGTCCCATAGATAATCTAGAAACTCTTGCCTTAAATATTCACCACCTCGATCGGATCGAAATATCTTAATATTTTTACCAAGTTGTTTCTTTACTTCACTTCTGAATTTTCTAAACTTTTCAAAGGCTTCATACTTGTGTTTCATTAGATACACATACCCATAACGAGAGTGATCATCAATGAAAATAATGAACTAGATATAACCTCCTAATGCATGAGTTGTCATTGGTCCACATACATCGGTATGTACGAGCCCAAGTAACTTATCAACTCGTTCACCTTTTTGAGAAAAATGTAACTTTGTCATCTTGCCTTTTAAACATGAATCACATGTATCAAATGTATCTAATTCAAATGATTCAAGAACTGCAATCTTTTGCAATTCGGACATGCGTTTCTTGCATATATGGCCAAGGAGACAATGCCATGAGTAAGATGTTAATTGATTATCTATTCGGGCGTGTTTATTGCTCTTTTCGATATTGAGTACGTCACTAGATATATCTAATGTGTAGATGTCATTGCATAAAGTTCCAGTGCCATAAAGAATGTTATTTATGATTATATTACAATAATTGTTACTAAAAGTTAAATGGAAACTTTTTCTATTTAAGCAAGAAATAGAAACAATGCTCTTTATTAATGTTGGAACAAAATAACAATTATCTAGTTCTAAGGCAAGTCCACTAGGAAGCTTTAACAAGTATGCTCTGATGGCGACTGCAGCAACCTTTGCTCCATTCCCAACTCGCAGACTTTTTTCTCCCTTGACTAGTTTTCTGTTATTCGTTAGCCCCTGCATGTCATTACATATATGTGAGCCACACCCAGTATCCAATATCCAAATATCTGAGGAAATAGCATGACAATCAATAACGAAAATACTTGAAGAGGATGGGACATCGGATGGCTTATTCTTCTTCACGGACTCAAGATAGATCTTGCAGTTTCTTCGCCAATGTCCCATCTTGCCACAATGATGGCATGGGCCCTTTTGTGTCAGTTCTATTATCTTGGCCTTTTTGCTCTTCCCTTTAGCCTGATATTTTAGCTTCCTCTTAGAACCTTTCTTGGAGGAGTCTACTAACATCACAGTTTTCTGTTCACGCTTAACAGAAGGCTCCACAGTCTTGAGCATATTTATCATCTCGGGGATGGTCGATTCCAAATTGTTCATCCAACAGTTCATCACAAATTGTGAATGACTTTTCAGTAAACTATGTAGAATTAAGTCAATACTTAACTCATGATCCATCGTAAAACCGAGTGATGCTAAATGCACTATGTAATCATTCATCTTTAATATGTATTGTACTACAAACGAACCTTCCTACATCTTTGAGCAAAAGAGAAGTTTGGATACCTCGAACCTTTTGGATCTAGCTTGCTCATCAAATAGCTCATGAAGATGATAGACAATATCATAAGCATCCAAATACTCATGTTGTTTCTGTAATTTAGGAGTCATAGCAGCTAGCACGATGCAACTAGCAAGTACAAAATCATCCTTATGTTTCTAAAGGGCCAACAGTTGGTCCGCAGTTGTATCAGCATCAAGACTGGTGGGAATAGGTTGATCAAGGACATAAGCTAGCTTCTCAACTTTGAAAATAATTCTCAAAATTTGAAACTAGTCCAAGAAGTTCAGCCCAGTCAGTTTGTTCGAGTCCAAAATCGAACGCAAATTAACATAAGTCATAATTAAATAATTAACCTAGAAATATAAAAACGAGAATGTATAAGAGACATGATTTTATTTATGTAAACAATTTATATAAAAGCTTGCTTATTTATCAAATTCAAATACCCTTATTTTGAATTCAGGAGATGGTAGGTTTTCTCCAAGTGAGTTAATATCCACCATAGATAAGAATAACCTTGACTTTGGCCAACAAGTCATTCTTAGCTATAGTGGTAAATGACATATTTACCGATTGCATATCACTTATATGCAACTATCATATTATGCTAGCAACTAATTGATCTTTGCATAAACATTGGGTTGTTAACACATTAACAAGTATACATCAAATGCACATCACCCAACTTCACCGCTATCCACATTGATCATGACTTTGGCACAACAAATCAACGCTTCAAGTTTAAAACCAACCCATTAATCATGAGATTGCATCTCTATGGTTTGAACATGTTTAATTTCAAGTTGAGCTTGACTTTGGCCAACAACTCAAATAAGAACTTAAACTCTGATTCTTACCATATTAACGAAAGGTGTAGGTCTCATCTACATCATGCAAAATTCTATCTACATGACATTACACACATGACATAAATGATGACATGGTACATCACACGCATGACATAAATGATGACATGACACATCACACGCATGGCATAGTATGACACATCATACATATGATAAGATCTAATCACACAACACGTATGGCAAAATCTAATCATGTCATAATTAATGCATCTACATGACATACAATATGGTATGTTCATGGCATAAATTTATATGTGTTATAATTTTATTTTGGAGATAAAAATATGTTATAAATCTGATTTTAATAAATCAAGATTTATCTAATCAAATTAGGAAACTAATTTCTAAATTTAATTAACATATTTCATCTAAAATCTTTCTATCAATCAAGAATCTTTAATTATTTTAGAAATAAATTTTCAAATTAATTTCCTAACCATTTAGGAAATAAATAATTAATATTTCTTAATTTATTAAAGAATAATTCAAATCTGGACTTTTTTGTGAATTTTCAAATCTTTCCAAATTTGATATTTCCTCATAATTTAGGAAACTTTCCAAAAATGAAATATTTTAAAAAATCTAAAAATTCCAAAAAATATTAATTCTATAATTTAATTTAGAATATATCAAATCTGGATTTTTATGATTTTTAAATCTTTCCAAATTTGGTATTTCCTAACAATTTAAGAAACTTTCCAAAAATGAAATATTTTAATAAATCCAAAAATTCTAGAAAAGATTAATTTTATAATTTAGTTTAGAATATCTCAAATCTGGATTTTTTTTTAAAAAAATCAAAATCTTTTCATATTTGGTATTACCTAACAAATTAGAAAATTTTCTAATACTAGAATATTTCTTAAAATTTTCTAAATTCCAGAAATGATAATTTCTAAATTAATAGAATTTTTCTAAATTTAATTTTTTAAAATTATATCATAAACTTTCCAAAAAATAGAATTTCCTAACAATTTAGGAAACTTTTCAAAAATAGAAAATTTTTAATAATTCCAAAAAAATTCTAAAATTAATTACAACGCAAATTACGAATCGTAAAATAAGTTTACGATCATGTCGAAGCACAATCAGGCTCTGATACTACTGTTGGGATATGCTTGATGTGTTATGTGCTAAAACACGTTTCGTAAACATGCGCAGCGGAAAATAAAACAATAATAATTTCAAAATTATTACATCACGCGCACCACACACATACAAGGATACAACATGCCAAACATGATCGCATAATTAAATTTTTATGAAAAGTAAATTTACGTTACGGATGACTTGTAACAAGTAGGGCATCAACCGTAGCGACGTTGTCGAACCTCACCTCTATTCGTATCCACGACGAGCTCCTCAATACAACTCCTTGAGTACAAGCCTTTCTTTCAGAAGTTACTAGCCACAAGTGAAGAAGAGGGATCAAGAGGAAGAAGAGAAGCACACAAGAGAGAGTTTTCTCCCTTGTGGTTGTCACGGCTGTTGGTTGCTACTGGAAATATTGTACCGGTTCTTTTGTACAAAAATTTTGTACAAGTCATGAACCATTCCTAACAACCTATTGTGTTCTTTTGAAATTAAATTTGGAATCACAAACAGAACTTAACATTATTGATTCCAAATTCGACTTATCTGTTCTTAGAGGTTTAGACTTGGATCGCAAATGATGCTTAACATTATTAATCCAAATCCACCCATGTTACAAATTCGATTAAATATTTATTTCAGAGATTGGCTTCCAGGTTAAACATGGCGAGGCACTAGGCTTTCTTGGGTATAGGAGCATCCACCACTTCCTAGACAAAGCCTTTCAACGAAATTTAATATTTAATCTCCTTATAGTAACTCTAGGTTTAAACAAAAAGAACAATCGAATCACAAGTTTGAAAAATAAAAGAAACACAAAATCGAAAACATTAATTCGATAGCCTAGATTCATTAGCCTCTTGTGTTTGGTATTTCAAGATCTAAAACAAAAGAATGAACTAGTTATGATGCGAAAACTAATAACTGGTTATACCTTTTGTAGCTTATAGACCTCACGATCTTCTGTCGTATTCCTCTTCTTATCTCGGACGTCGTGTGGGCGACGATTTATACCAAGATGAGAATCCACCCAATCTTCCTTCTTCTTTTTGCAAGTTTTGGTCACCAAGAGTCTTCTAGAGATGAAGAACTTTGCCCACCAACCAAGCTCCAAGGGATGCTAAGAAACAAAACCTCCTTTCTCTACTTCTTCTCCAAGCTAAATCCGGCCACCAAGGAATCCCCAAGAGTTGATGTCGCCGGCCACCAAAGAAGAAGAAAAGGAGATGAGGAAGGATGAGGGCCGACTGTTGGTTGGTCCTAGGAAGATCGTACCGATTCTACTGTATAAAAATTTTGTACAAGTATCGAACCTTTCCTAAACAACCTATTGTGTTCTTTAGAAATTAAATTAGGAATTACAAATGGAACTTAACATTATTGATTCCAAATTTAACTTATCTGTTCTTAATGGTTTAGATTTGGATCGCAAGCGGAACTTAACACTATTGATCCAAATCCACCTATGTTATAAAGATGATTAAATATTTATTTCTAAAATCGGCTCCCAGGTCAAACATGGCGAGGCACTAGGCCTTCTTGGGTATGAGATCATCCACCATTGCCTCGAAAAAGCCTTTAATAGAAATTTAATATTTAATTTTCTAAAATAACATTAGGTTTAACCGAAAAAAACAATCGAATCACAAATTCGAAAAACAAAAAAAAAGAAACACAACTTCGAAACAAATCTGAAACTCTAGAATCATATGCCTCTTGTATTTGGAAATCATATAAAGAAAAACTAGTATGATGCGGAAAATAATTACTAGTTATACCTTCCTTTGTAAGCAAATAACCTCTTGATCTTCTACCGTATTCCTCTTCTAATCTCAGACGTTGTGTGGGCAACGATCTTCCGAGATGAGAACCACCAAGCTCCTTCTTCTCCAAGCTAGATTCGGCCACCACCACCAAGCTCCAAGGAATGCAAGAAACAAAACCTCCTTTCTCTCCTTCTTCTCCTAGCTTGAGCCGGCCACGATCAAGAGCTCCAAGGGAGGGATGAAACCGGCCACTAAAGAAGAAGAGAAGAGAAGGAAAAGAAGCTCTAGGGCCAGCCACCACCAAGGAAGAGAAGGAGGAAAATAGAATAGAGTTGTCACCCATGAAGGCACCTCTATCCCCTTTTTTATAATCCTTGGCCTTGGCAAATAAGGAAATTTAAATAAAAACTTCCTTAATTCTTTTTCCATGAAAAGGAAAATTTAATTAATTTAAAAATCAATTTCCTTTTCTTAAACAACATGGTCGGCCACTTACAAGCCCCAACAAGGAAAGTTTTAATAACACAAGAATTAAAACTTCCTAATTTGTTTCTGGAAATTTATAAAATTTCTCTAATAATTTTTCCCTTCATGGTTGATTATAAAAGGAAATTTTATAAATTAAAATCTTTCTTTTAAACATGTGGATGATTTCAAAAAAGGAAAGTTATCTTTAAAATTAAAATCTCCTTTCAATCTACGAATAAGGAAAGATATCAAATCTTTTCTTAATCCTTTGTAGAAATTTATAAAAGGAAAAATTTATAATTTTAAAACTCTCTTTTAAATCATGAACATGATTACAAAAAAGGAAAGTTTTTTCAAAATTAAAATCTTCCTTTCAATCTACAAAAAAGGAAAGATATCAAACCTTTTCTTAATCTTTTGTAGAAAGCTATAAAAGGAAAGATTTAAATTTTAAACTCTTTTTTAAAACCATAGAATCCATATAAGAAAAATTTTAAAAATAAAAATCCTTTTAATATGATGTGGCCGGCCACCTAAGCTTGGACTCAAGCTAGGGTTGGCCACCGCTTGGTTCATCCAAAAATTAACTTGGCCGACCACTTGCTTGGGCTCTAAGCAAGGCTTGGCCGGCCACCTTAGGATGAGTATAAAGGTGGGTATAGGTGGGTATAATACTTTATAAATAAGAGGCTACGATAGGGACCGAGAGGAGGAATTGGTTTTGGTCTTCCGATGAAATTAAGCTTCCCGTGTTCGCCCCGAACACCCAACTTATTTTCATCAATAATAATTCATTCCACTAAAAAATTATTATTGAACTACCGCACTAATCCCAAATTATATTTTGGGCTCCTTCTTATTATGAGTGTGTTAATCTCCTTGTGTTTAAGATGTCGGATGTCCACTAATTAATTAAGTTACTGACAACTCACTTTAATTAATATCTTAGTCCAAAAGTAGTACCACTCAATCTTATCGTCATGTCGGACTAAGTCTACCTACAGGGTTTAACATGATAATACTTATGAGCTCCTCTTGGGGACATTATCAACCTAGATTACTAGGACACAGATTCCTTTTATAATCAGCAATACACACTATAAATAAAATCATTTCCCAACTTATCAGACATTTTGATTTATCTAGCTAAATCTCACCCTTTGATAAGTCAAAGAAATAAATACTAAATATATGTGTTTTCTATTATATTAGGATTAAGAGCACACACTTCCATAATAACTAAGGTCTTGTTCTTTTAATAAGTCAGTATAAAAAAAACTTACCTTAAATGGTCCTACTCAATACACTTAGAGTGTACTAGTGTAATTTATTAATCAAGATAAACTAATACCTAATTACACTACAACTATTCCAACGGTTTGTTCCTTTCTATCTTAGTCGTGAGCAACTGTTTATAATTTATAAAAACTGATAACATGATCTTCTGTGTGTGACATCACACACCATGTTATCTACAATATAAATTAATTGAACAACTACACTTAGCATATAAATGTAGATATTTGACCAATGTGATTCTTTATTTCTAAATAAATGTTTCTACAAAAGCTAGGCTTTTAGTATACATTCCAACAATCTCCCACTTATACTAAAAGACTAAGTTGTCATATCTGCTGCCATACATCTGATTCCCATTCCTTCAACATGTCGATGGAAAGCTTTCGCCGGAAGGGCCTTAGTGAAAGGATCTGTCAGGTTAGCATCCGATGCAATCTAGGCGACAACAATTTCTCCTCATTATACGATGTCTCGAATTGGGTGGTACTTGCACTCTATTGTGTTTACTTGCCTTATGGACTCATGGCTCCTTCGAGTTTGCTACTGCACCACTTATTATTACAATACACTGTAATAATTTTGGACAAACTAGGAATCATATCTAAGTCCATCATGAAGTCTCTGAGCCATACAGCTTCTATGGCTGCTTCAGAGGTTGCCATATACTCAGCTTCTATGGTGGAGTCTGGAAAAGCATCTATGCTTAACACTCCTCTATTGTTATGGCTATACCTCCTAAAGTAAACACAAAACCCCGAGGTTGACTTACTATTTGTCCTTATCTGATGGGAAGCAAAATCCATGTAACCCACAGGGAGCAAATCATCTGCCTTGTAAGCTAGCATATAACCTCTAGTCCCTCTACGGTACTTTAATATATGCTTTACAGCAGTCCAGTGTTCCTGTACAGGGTTACTTTTGATATCTGCTAACTATGCCCACGACAAAACAGATATCATATCTCGTACATAGCATATATTAGGCTTCCTACAGCAGAAGCATAAGGAACTGCCTTCATCTCTTCTATCTCTTTTGATATCTTCGAAGACATCTCTTTAGATAAAAATACTCCATACCAAAAAGATAGAAAAATCATCCTTAGAATCTAGCATGCTAAAACGAGTTAGGATATATAAAGCTTGGGATAAACACAACATTCTTTTCTTGTGATCTCTTATTACTTTGATCCTAAAAATATGTGTGCATTCTCCTAAGTCCTTCATATCAAATTGCTTGGACAACTATACCCTTACTTCCGACAACACTTTGATATTGTTTCCAACTACCAAAAATGTCATCTACGTATAGTACAAGAAATATCACCACTTTTCCATCACACTTCTTGTATACACAAGACTCATCTGGACACTGAATAAATCCACGGGTCTGGATTACTTTATTAAATCAGATGTTACAAGATCTTAAAGCTTTTGCTTCAGTCCATAGACCGATTGAGCTTACATACTAGATGCTTTTAGCCCTTTGCAATAAACCCCTCTGGTTGCGTTATATGGATGTTTTCTTCAAGACTTCCATTAAGGAAAACTGTCTTGACATCCATTTGCCAAATCTCATAATCCATATGAGCAGCAATAGATAAAAGAATTCAGATAGTCTTTAAGCATGACTACCAGTGAAAAAGTTTCCTTATAACCGATATCCTTTTTCAACAAGCCTTACTTTGAAAGTTTCCACCTTCCCGTCTGTCCTTCTTTTTCTATTGTGGACCTAATGGCTTTTACACCATTTGGTGATTCTACAAGCTCTCCAGACTTTATTAGAATACATATATTCTAATATTCAATATTTATTACTCTTTGCCAAGATACTGCATCTTTATCTTGGAGCGCTTCATCATATGTCCGGGGATTAGGTTCATGTTCACCAGGGATCAAGTCTAAAAACTCTCCCAAAACATGAATCTTTCAGGTTTCCTAACAACCCTTCCACTACGACGAGGCACTTTCTGCAATTGTGTATCATTTGCGATACGTGTTGTAGTTTCTTGTGATATTTCATCTTGTACAGTTGGTACTAGATTAGACGTGTCCTTTTCTTAAGAACAAATTTACTTATGGGCTTGTGGTTCATTACATAGTCCTTTTCTAAAAATTGGGCATTGGTGCTTACAATGACCTTCTGATTTTTAGGACTATAAACCTCATTTCATTTCTCTAGGATAACCCATAAACAAGTGAACTCCTGTCCAACTTATCAGTGTCTCCCTTCAGCACATGTGTTGGACTACCCCAAATCTGAATATGCTTCAAACTAGGCTTACGCCCATTCTACAATTCTATGGGAGTAGAGGCTTCTGACTTTAGAAGGTACTATGTTCACTTCTGTTTCTAGCGTATATCCTCAAAACGAATTTGGTAATTTTCTGAATAACCATCATCGATCTAATCATTTCTATAAGAGTCCTATACCTTCTTTCTACTACACCATTCTGTTGAGGTGTACCAGGTGCAGTTAGTTGGGATTGAATCCCGACTTCTGATAAGTGACTCCTAAATTCTCCCAAGAGGTACTCATCACTACGATCTCACCGTAGTGTCTTGATACTTTTACCTTGACATTATTCCACATCAGCCTTGTACTCTTTGAACTTATCAAAGTACTTAGACTTGCGGCGCATCAAGTAAATGTACCTGCATCTCGAATAGTTGTATATAAAATAGACGAAATATTCGAAACCACCTCTTACCTGGATAGTCATAGGTCTACACAAATCAGAATGAACTAGTTTCAACACATCTTTGGCTCTTTACCCCCTTAGTTTTAAAAACTCTCTTGGTCATTTTCCTTTCCAAGTAAGACTCGCAGGTTGGAAAGTTTTCCACCACCAATGAACCCAAAAGTTCATTGGCTATTATCCTTTGAATCCTACTCAAGTTAATATGACCTAGCCTTAGATGCCAAAGATATGATTGGTTCATTTTCGAAGGTTGCTTTCTCTTAGAGTTAGAAGATGTGTTATTAATTTCCATTAGTTGCATCGTGAGAGTTATTGGATTTTAAATTGCCAACCAACGTACCAGAACAGATAACTTTTCTATTTTCTTGATAACAACTTTGTTACCAAAATAGACAGAATATCTATTCTTTAATAGTTTAGAAACCGAAATCAAAATCTTTCTAAACTTAGTACGTAAAGATAATTTCTCAAAATCCATGTTTTATTCCTATTAGAGGATAAACATCTCCCACTACAACAACTGCTATATTTGCAGCAGTGCCCATGTAGACGGTATTTTCCCTTTCATATAGTTGTCAGGTTTCCTGGAACCCCTGAAATGAATTGTAGACATGATCAGTGACACCCGTATCTACTCACCAAGTACCGATAGATAACACCACTAAACATGTTTCAACAACTAATGAATTAAATACACTTTTATTGTTCTCATTTCTGAGAAGACAGTTCACCTTAAAGTCCAAGTTTTATTTCCAATCATAATTGGGACTACTAAGTCTATTCTCTAGTATAGCAGCAAGGGGACTGACAAACATTTGAAATCCTAAGAATCACAAAAATATTTGATCAAGACCAACACCTTAAAATCCCCGTGAATTTTGTATGCCACGTTAGTATGGACGTATACAAATTCAAACTTTAATAGGAAATTTTATCCATTAATTTTATTGTCTTGTCAACCTAGTTTTATGACAAATAAAATTAATAGTTTGTCTTTCTTTGATTAAATATTTGGTCAAAACTTTGAATTTAAAATAACATTAATTCCTCAAATAATATTATTTAAATTCACCAACACCTCAAACACCGGGAATTATGCATGCCACGTTAGTGTGGACGTATACAAATTCAACATTTATAAGAGGAGGGTCTTACCCATTAATTTTATTATCTTGTCATCCTTACTTTATGACAAATAAAATTAATAGTTGGTTTCCCTTTGGTCCCACAATACAATAGCAGCGACTCCGTTGGGGAGGATACTATTAAATGCATCTAAGTGTATATCATTACTCGATACTTAGTCCATTAAATAGGATTGTGCCCCTTCAGTTGGAGAAGATCACACGCTCCTAAATAATTTCCTATAACCATCCATAAAGGAAGTTTGATCTAGTTATCCGCAACAAACCCATCCATTGTGGAGGGAGGCACTCAGAGCCAACACACAAGCTTGTTGCATCACTTACAAACTAGTAATAGAGACCATGGAATTTATTTAAAAATCCCTCTCCCACTTAGTTATTTAAGGTGAGGAATTTTAACTATAACAAGCACATATCATATGCACACACACATCACAGTAAACAAAGCAATAAATATGGAAATTAATTTTTCAACTATTATGACCTTTTCCATCACTGTCCTTCGTGTGCTGCCAGCCCTAGGGTTCATGCCTCTGGTCCATCGAGCTTCCTTTTCCGCTGCGCCTCTGGTCCTCCAATAGCACCACTCCTCGCAAGGATACGATCCGCGACAAAAATAAAATCAAATTTTATATGCATCGATCCTATATTCCACAAGGGAATGTACATCAAGTCTAGATCAAACATAAATGTAAAATCCTAGGGCTAATACAGCTCCTGAGATATTAGTTAAATACAATCATTGTAACGACCCGCCTCCTACTAGCTAGGCTGCGAGGCCGATCGTTACGTAATGCTGTGCTGGACTATTAATGCGGAATGAAAGCTAGCTAATTTAAAATTTTACTGAACTAAATGCTGTAAAGTTTAACTAAGTGTTCTGGGTGTACCTAGGAGTTGTACACATGCTAAGGGAGGTGTTTACAACTAATAATAAACTTCGGATCGATCCACAGACCGATCTACTGATACTGGCACGGTAGGAAACTCCGGATCGTTCAACCGACCGATCCATAAACTACACTGCTATACTGTACGCTGCTGGATCGGTCTGCCGACCGATCCAGCTGGTCCCTGATCGGTCAATGAGACCGATCAGTGGCTTACTGATCGGTCTGCTGACCGATCAGTGAGCCATTTTTTTTTTCGCGACCCAGCTCCTGATCGATCCACGGATCGATCAGGGAACGAACAGAAAGCTTCTGTTCGCAGAAACCAGGTCCCTGATCGGTCTACCGACCGATCAGAGACTCCCTGATCGGTCTACCGACCGATCAGAGACTCCCTGATCGGTCTACCGACCGATCAGAGACTCCCTGATCGGTTTGCTGACCAATCAGGGGTTTCTGATTTCGTATCAGGCCCCTGATATCAGCACTGATGCATGCCAAAGTCATTACACAACACTATAAAAGCTAAGAGAAACATTCTACTAGGTAATGGCTAACATACTAAACATGATTAAGGCATAGAATACTAATTCATGGCATGTAAGCATATGGAAACCAAAACTAACAAGGTTTTAAACTGTTCTCTTGCTAACTAACAGAAACATAAGATAACGCTTGCTATAAGTACTAATGCATACTGAACACGTTCTAATGCATAATAAAATAAAACTAGATCCCTAGGATCTTTATTCCGGTTCATTCCACACACATCTTGATCTGCATTGACCTCCAGTCTCCACTGCTAGTCCATTTTCCTTTTACCTGTATCTGCAGTATAAGGAAAATAGTATCTGTAAGCTAAAAAGCTTAGTAAGAAACCATCTACCTCACTAAAACATGCATACGATGCAAATATGATTTTAAATCATGCTGTTTGAAAGGATATGCTAAGTATACTGAATAAACTAAACATGGCATGGCATATAAGCATACAATCATGGCATATCTAAAGCTGAACATGATATCAATCAAATGGTATCAATGAAGAATTAAGCTGATACTAAAAACTGAGCTAAGCTAATACTGAGCTACTGCTAGGACTGTACTGAATTCACGAACTAATTTGTGAAAGGTTGAAAACCATATACATATAGTAAGTGAAAATACTAAACATGCTGCTGATGGGCCCTGGCAACTGTACTTGCTGTGCGCGCATCCCTAACTAGACCCGGGATTGCAAGTTCCGAATCTAGTAGGGTTTACTAGGTTAGCTAAACCTAGGGACGACTATGGGAGCCCAACCCAATGGATATCTAATCTAGTACAGTGCCACTGAAAAGTAAAATACTGAAATAGCTAATACTATTTTGCTGAATCTAGGTTATCTGAACCTAGAACTAGGTTGTCTGAACCTAGAGGCGACTGTGGGAGCCCACCCATTTGGACATCTAGTCTTGTAAAAGCTGAAATAAAAACTGATCATGCTAATTAACATGTTCCATGGCATTTAACTAAATGCCCACTGTATCATAAGGCTGTGCTAGGCATTTTGTCGAGCATTTGGCGCTCTCTAACTCTCCTCGCGATCAGGGAGACCACCTCTAGGCACCCAGTAGCGTCTAAACCCCTATCTACAGAGGATACACGTGCTCAGCCCATCTAGGGATGCTCACTAATCCCTAAATCTGTGAGAAGAGTTAAAATACACACTATATGCTGACAAAATTCAATAAAACTAATCTAATGCATAAAAGAAAACACGCGAGAGCTACTTATACTGCAGGTGAGGGGTTTCTTACCTGGTACGCTAATTTCCTTACAATTCTATTCGCTAGAATTCCGGTGGAGACGACTTCTCGACGATCTTCTCGCGTCTAAGCGTTCCCCTCGCGAAGGAGAGCATCCTTGTGCCGGAGTTATCGCCGGAAGATGTCCTTGGGGCCCTAGGGAGAGAACCCTAGGTCTCCTTGTGGTTGGCGCCGAGAGAGGGAGGAGAGGGAGAGGTGGCGTCGGTGAGGTTAGGGTGAAGGAGAAGTTGTCGAACCAACACAAAAATAAACAAAACCAACTTATGTTTTCCTATTTATATTAAGTGGGTATTTTGGCCCAACTCAATTATAAATATATTTGATTCTCCTTTCTCTCAGCACGGCCCTGCTGGGTTCACCGGTTACTAAGGCTAACTAAAGGTTTAGCGGACCCGAGAGGTCCCGGGTTCGATTCCCGCTTAAGCCATTTTACTTTTCTAATAATTTTTGCTACTTCCGCTACTCAGAAAATTCCGGAAAAATATCTAATAATTCCAGAAAAATCATAGAATATTCCTAAAATAGTTTTGAGAATTTTCGGGCATTACAATCCCCCATACCTTATAAAAAGTTCGTCCTCAAACTTAGAATAATTCTGGGTACTTCTGTCTCATGCTGGCTTCTGTCTCCCAAGTTGCCTCTTCTGCTGTGTGACTGTGCCAAATGACTTTGCCTAATGGTACTTCCTTATTCCGCAATTTCTTAACTGCTCGGTCTATTATCTGAATAGGCCGACTATCATAGCTGAGGTCTTCGCGGATCTGTACCGACTGGGGCTCAATCACCTGGGTGGCATCTGGGGTATGCTTCTTCAGCATAGAGACATGAAATACGTTGTGGACAGCTGACATTTCCTGGGGTAGCTCTAGCTCATATGCTACCTTGCCCACTCTTCTGCTGATAAGGTATGGTCCCACATATCTGGGACTAAGTTTGCCCTTCTTCCCAAAACGCATCACTCCCTTCATGGGAGCTACTCTGAGGAACACTGTATCCCCAACTGAAAACTCTAAGGGTCTGCGCCGTGTATCAGCATAGCTTTTCTGGCGGCTCTGAGCTGTCTCTATCCTCTGGCGGATCTGCTGTATAGCTGCTGTGGTATCTGCCACTAGATCTGTCTGAAGTTCTAGCTCTTTCTGTTCACCACTCTCATACCAGCAGATTGGAGATCTACACCTCCGCCCATAGAGAGCCTCGTAGGGTGCCATACCGATAGTGGCCTGATAACTATTGTTGTATGCAAATTCTGCTAAACTCAGATATTTGCACCAACTTCCCTTGAAGTCTAGGGCACACGCTCGGAGCATATCTTCGAGTACCGATTTACTCGCTCCGTCTGACCATCTGTCTGAGGATGGAATCTGTGCTAAACTTAGTGCCCAATGCTGACTGTACACACTCCGAAGTGTGATGTGAATCTATGTCTCTGTCTGAAATGATGGTTCGTGGGACTCCATGTAGTCCGACGATCTCCTGAGATACAACTGTGCTAGCTCTCCATGGAGTAGGATATCTTGATAGCTAAGAAGTGGGTTGATTTAGTCAACCTGTCGACTATTACCCAAATGGCATCAAAACCATTCGTGGTTCTGGGTCCCACTATGAAATCCATAGAGATATCCTCCCACTCCATTCTGGAATCAGATATGGTGCAGAACTCCTCACGTTCGATGTTGCCTTGACCTCCGGTGAGACAGATGTTAGCATATCTGGCGATGTCTCGCTTCATCCGCCACCAAAACTGGTTCTTCGTGTCTTGATACATTTTGGTGGAACTCGGATGCATCGCATAAGGAGTCTTGTGAGCCTCATCTAAAATCTGTCTCCGTAGCTCCGGAACACAGAGTCTGTCACCAAAATACAACACCCCGCTATCGAACACTCTGAATTCTCTACTTTCTGATTCTGCTAGCCCTTGCTTGATTTTATGAATTTCAGGGTCCTGCTCCTGAGCTGACTGAATATCACCAAGCAAGGTAGACTCTAAGGTCATAGTAGAGAGCTGTCCAACGATGAGTTCGAGACCAAAATCTACGATCTCCTTCTGTAGGGGCGGTGACATGGCTGTGAGAGATAATAAGGTAGCACTGGATTTTCTGCTAAGTGTATCGACTACCTTATTGGCTTTCCCTGGATGGTAGAGGATGTCTATATCGTAGTCTTTGACCAGTTCAAGCCATCTGCGCTGTCGCATGTTCAGATCCTTCTGAGTGAAGAAGTACTGTATACACTCTGCACTGAGCTCCATATAAGTAATGTCTCCAAATTTTGAGAGCGAATACTACTGCTGCAAGCTCAAGGTCATGAGTAGGGTAATTCTTCTCATAATCCTTGAGTTGTCTGGAAGCATAGGCGATCACCTTGTCATTTTGCATCAGTACTGCTCCTAGTCCCAACTTAGAGGCATCACTATAGATGTCAAAGCTGCTGGTGTTGTCTAGTAGAGCCAAAATGGGAGCACTGGTCAATCTCCTTTTTAGCTCGCTGACGCTGTTCTCACAGTCCTCTGTCCACCGAAATTTCTTCTTTTGGTAAGAGCTGTCAGTGGGGAGGCTATCTGGAGAAGTCCTCTACAAACTTTCAGTAATATCCTGCTAATCCCGAAAGCTCCCGATTTCCTGGCGTTCTTAGGTCTCTTCCAGTTACTTACTTCTTCTGGGATCTACCATAATACCATCCTTTGAGATGATGTGACCCAGAAGGACACTGATCTAGCCAAAATTCACATTTCGTGAACTTGGCGTATAGCTGGTTCTCCTGAAGGGTCTGCAATACTAGTTTCAGGTGCTCTGAGTGTTCTTCCTGAGTTCCTAGTAGATAAGAATGTCATCGATAAACACAATAACAAACTTATCTAAATACTCCCTGAATACTGCTCATGAGATCCATGAATGTAGCTGAGCATTGGTCACGCCAAAGGGCATGACTATGAACTCGTAGTGTCCGTGATTCGGTTCCGAATCTGCCGCCTTGGGTATATCCCTCTTTAACCTTTACCGATGATAACCTGATCGAGATCTATCTTAGAGAACACTTCTGCTCCCTTTCGCTGGTCGAACAGGTCATCGATTCCGGGAAGGGAATATTTTGATCGTGACTTGGTTCGATGATCCGTAGTCTATGCACAGTCACATGCTTCCATCCTTCTTCTTCACGAACAATACAGCGCTCCCCATGGTGAATGACTCGGGCGTATGAAACCCTTGTCAAGCAGCTTCTGTGCTCCCGAAGTTCCTTCATTCTGCTTGAGCCATGCGATAAGGCGCTTTGGAGATAGGGTTTGTACCGGAATGAGCTCTATCTCAAAGTCAATCTCCTTGTCCGGTGCTAAGCCCGTAACTCTTCGGGAAGACCTGGTAGTCACATACCACTCGAACCTCGCTATTGGTTCTTATCTCGGCGTTGACTACATGTGCTAGGAATCCTGTACATTCTGAATCCAATAGCTTCGTGCTTTCATAGCTGAGAGAAACTTCTTGGCCTTTTCCTTTGGTTCTCAAATTGCACCGCCGCTTCAGGTTGGAAGATGACTTTCTTTTTACGGCACTCTATGGTAGCACCGTATCTGATCGAAAGTCCATTCCAAAGATAACGTCATAGTCGGTCATCTCTAGCACTCGATCACAAAGAGCTCTCTGCGCTATAATGACCGCCTCGAGCAAGCGTGGATGCCATGATCTCTCAAGGTAGTGCCAAAACCGACCACCGAGTACCTGCGGGGTATTTCTAATTTTCGGAGAACATCCCGGCTATATATGAATGGGTTGCCCAAGATCAAATAGAACAGTAGCACTATATTGTAAAATGCTAATCGACTGTGACAACCGTCGAGGGCTACGTCCTCTTTGGTGAGTGAGTAGATCCTCGCATTCGTCGTGGTGGAGGGGCTTCTAATCTGCCCGGCCGATAAGTTGACCTTCTAGAGCGGCTCGCATCGATATAATCGAGCGGTGGCCCTGCATACTGAATCTGCTGTGGGTGAGGAAGACCGGTCTTGTTCGGCACTGCTTGGCCATGTGCCTTCTTGTCCACATTCAAGCATCCTCGTGTGCGACAAACCCCTCGGTGGAATTTCCCACAAGTAGCACACTTTAGATAACCGGGTCGCTTGCTAGATGGTCCTCCTTTGGGTCACTCCCTGATTTGTGACTGGAGTTCCTTTCCAGTTAGAGCTGTGGCCTTGTTGTTTTTGAGTGTGAGAGTTTCCTTGGCCTTTGGACTCGAGGAGACTTTATGCTGTTCTGGTAATGCTCTGTGGTCAAGGCACCGCTCACTAACTCCTCCGTGGTTTGTGGCCTATGTATGCCACCAGCCACGTTCACTGCTATCTGGCCTCGGCATTTTGAGCATCAACCGGATTCGTTCCTTCTCTGTGCTGACTAGCTCGGGCATAGACGACCCAACCTGCTGAATTTCTTCACGGCTTCCAACTGAAAGGTTGCCCTTACGAAACTCTGAACTCGTCGTAGTGGCGGTTTGTAACCCGTATGTGAAAGAACTCGAAGAATTCCTTCAAGTCAACCCATGACATCCGGTTCCTTTGGCGCGCGTTCGATTCTTTCCCACCACACTCCTCCGTCGGTGAAGGAGGCACACTTCACCTTCCGTGTTCCGGCCAGTCCGCTCCATCGTGCTCTCAAGTGTTTTGAACCAGGCTTGTGCATCCCATGGTTCATTAGTGCCTGAGAAGTTCTCTGCTTGACTCGCGCCACCGGATCGATAGGCTTCCTTTCTTGGCTCAGCTGCTGGGATTGCTGGTGCGTAGGCTGGGCTGGTGGAACCTCTAAGACTTCTGGAGTCGTCAGGTTCGTTTCCGGGGTGACTGTGGGGGTACTCTGCTGATTAGCCTTTAAGGTGGCTATTTCCTGTCACTGTTCAGCTAGCTGCTGCTGTAACTGAGCCACTAATGCTGTAAGGTCGGGAGGAGGTACTGAACTGCCTGCCTCTTGCTAGGGCTCAGTTGCTAGTGCCCTTCTAGCTGGGCGTCCTCGTGCCATTGCTAAAGACATAGATGACAGAACATGAATAACTATTACAATCATAATTGTATAACTATCGTTATCATGTTATATACTATCACATACTATCATGCAGCAGTTTATCTATAAACATGAACTATAACAAGGAAATAGAAAGCATAAGTAAAGTAGAGGTATTCTTACTTGGAAGTTGTAGGTTCAATGCTGAGGTGTGTGTAGGAAGTATGGAACACTGCTTTGATACCACCCTGTAACGACCCGCCTCCTACTAGCTAGGCTGCGAGGCCGATCGTTACGTACTGCTGTGCTGGACTATTAATGCGGAATGAAAGCTGGCTAAATTAAAATTTTACTGAACTAAATACTGTAAAGTTTAACTTAGTGTTCTGGGTGTACCTAGGAGTTGTACACATGCTAAGGGAGGTGTTTACAACTGATAATTAACTTCGGATCGATCCACAGACAAACTCACTCTCTGCAAACTGGACCAGTGTCTTCACAGATCTAAGCTGCGGCTCAAATTGCAAGAAGCTGGATCGGTCCGGACCGATCCAGTTGGTCCCGATCGCAGCTGAGCACGGAGGCTCACTGATCGGTCTCCCGACCGATCAGGGTGCTCCTGGATCGATCGGTCGATCGATCCAGCTGCGAACAGAAGAGGGCAGAAGCACGGAGTCACCGATCGGTCTACCGACCGATCAAGAGCTCCTGGATCGATCGGTATCAGGGGTTTCTGATTTCGTATCAGGCCCTTGATATCAGCACTGATGCGTGCCAAAGTCATTACACAACACTATAAAAGCTAAGAGAAACATTCTACTAGGTAATGGCTAACATACTAAACATGATTAAGGCATAGAATACTAATTCATGGCATGTAAGCATATGGAAACCAAAACTAACAAGGTTTTAAACTGTTCTCTTGCTAACTAACAGAAACATAAGATAACGCTTGCTATAAGTACTAATGAATACTGAACACTTTCTAATGCATAATAAAATAAAACTTAATCCCTAGGATCTTTATTCCGGTTCCTTCCACACACATCTTGATCTGCATTGACCTCCAGCCTCCACTGCTAGTCCATTTTCCTTTTACCTGTATCAGTAGTATAAGGAAAATAGTACCTGTAAGCTAAAAAGCTTAGTAAGAAACCATCTACCTCACTAAAATATGCATACGATGAAAATATGATTTTAAATTATGCTGTTTGAAAGGATATGCTAAGTATACTGAATAAACTAAACATGGCATGGCATATAAGCATACAATCATGGCATATCAAAAGCTGAACATGATATCAATCACATGGTATCAATGAAGAACTAAGCTGATACTAAAAACTGAGCTAAGCTAATACTGAGCTACTGCTAGGACTGTACTGAATTCATGAACTAATTTGTGAAAGGTTGAAAACCATATACATATAGTAAGTGAAAATACTAAACATGCTGCTGATGGGCCCTGGCAACTTTACTTGCTGTGCGCGCATCCCTAACTAGACCCGGGATTGCAAGTTCCGAATCTAGTAGGGTTTACTAGGTTAGCTGAACCTAGGGACGACTATGGGAGCCCAACCCAATGGATATCTAATCCAGTACAGTGCCACTGAAAAGTAAAATACTGAAATAGCTAATACTATTTTGCTGAATCTAGGTTATCTGAACCTAGAACTAGGTTGTCTGAACCTAGAGGCGACTGTGGGAGCCCACCCATTTGAACATCTAGTCTCGTAAAAGCTGAAATAAAAACTGATCATGCTAATTAACATGTTCTATGGCATTTAACTAAATGCCCACTGTATCATAAGGCTGTGCTAGGCATTTTGTCGAGCATTTGGCGCTCTCTAACTCTCCTCGTGATAAGGGATACCACCTCTAGGCACCCAGCAGCGTCTAATCCCCTATCTACAGAGGATACACGTGCTCGGCCCATCTAGAGATGCTCACTAATCCCTAAATCTGTGAGAAGAGTTAAAATACACACTATATGCTGACAAAATTCAATAAAACTAATATAATGCATAAAAGAAAACACGCGAGAGCTACTTATACTGCAGGTGAGGGGTTTCTTACCTGGTACGCTAATTTCCTTACAATTCTATTCGCTAGAATTCTGTGGAGACGACTTCTCGACGATCTTCTCGCGTCTAAGCGTTCCCCTCGCGAAGGAGAGCGTCCTTGTGCCGGAGTTATCGCCGGAAGATGTCCTTGGGGCCCTAGGGAGAGAACCCTAGGTCTCCTTGTGGTTGGCGCCGAGAGAGGGAGGAGAGGGAGAGGTGGTGTCGGTGAGGTTAGGGTGAAGGAGAAGTTGCCGAACCAACACAAAAATAAACCAAACCAACTTATGTTTTCCTATTTATATTAAGTGGGTATTTTTGCCCAATTCAATTATAAATATATTTGATTCTCCTTTCTCTCAGCACGGCCCTGCTGGGTTCACCGGTTACGAAGGCTAACTAAAGGTTTAGCGGACCCGAGAGGTCCCGGGTTCGATTCCCGCTTATGCCATTTTACTTTTCTAATAATTTTTGCTACTTCCGCTACTCGGAAAATTCCGGAAAAATATCTAATAATTCCAGAAAAATCATAGAATATTCCTAAAATAGGTTTGAGATTTTTCGGGCGTTACAATCATGCACACACAATAAAATGCCTTGACATGTCCAAGGGTCCAATCACAGAATGTTATAATAGTTGGAGCCTGCAACCACAAAGTTAGCACATCCTACTATTATCCTGCCTAAATTATGTATGACATGTACATAATCTATTTGAAAACCAAGCACACAGAGGCAAACCCTAGCTCTGATACCAATTGTTGGTTGGTCCTAGGAAGATCGTACCGGTTCCACTCTACAAAAATTTTGTACAAGTATCGAACCTTTCCTAAACAACCTATTGTGTTCTTTAGAAATTAAATTAGGAATCGCAAACGGAACTTAACATTATTGATTCTAAATTTAACTTATCTGTTCTTAATGGTTTAGATTTGGATCGCAAGCGGAACTTAACACTATTGATCCAAATCCACCTATGTTATAAAGATGATTAAATATTTATTTCTAAAATTGGCTCCCAGGTCAAACATGGCGAGGCACTAGGTCTTCTTGGGTATGAGATCATCCACCACTGCCTCGACAAAGCCTTTAATAGAAATTCAATATTTATTTTCCTAAAATAACATTAGGTTTAACCGAAAAGAACAATCGAATCACAAATCCGAAAAACAAAACAAAAGAAACACAACTTCGAAACAAATCCGAAACTCTAGAATCATATGCCTCTTGTGTTTAGAAATCATACAAAGAAAAACTAGTATGATGCGGAAAATAATTACTAGTTATACCTTCCTTTGTAAGCAAATAACCTCTTGATCTTCTACCGTATTCCTCTTCTAATCTCAGACGTTGTGTGGACAACGATCTTCCGAGACGAGAACCACCAAGCTCCTTCTTCTTTAAGCTAGATTCGGCCACCACCAATCCACCAAGAGAAGTAGAGGTCCGGTCACCACCACCAAGCTCTAAGGGATGCAAGAAACAAAACCTCCTTTCTCTCCTTCTTCTCCTAGCTTGAGCCGGCCACCATCAAGATCTCCAAGAGAGGGATGAAACCGGCCACTAAAGAAGAAGAGAAGAGAAGGAAAAGAAGCTCTAGGGCCGGCCACCACCAAGGAAGAGAGGGAGGAAAAATAGAATAGAGTTGTCACCCATGAAGGCACCTTTACCCCCTCTTTTATAATCCTTGGCCTTGGCAAATAAGGAAATTTAAATAAAAACTTCCTTAATTCTTTTGCCATGAAAAAAAAAATTTAATTAATTTAAAAATCAATTTCCTTTTCTTAAACAACATGGCCAGCAACCTACAAGCTCCAACAAGGAAAGTTTTAATAACACAAGAATTAAAACTTCCTAATTTGTTTACGAAAATTTATAAAAAAATACTCTAATAATTTTTCCCTTCATGGTTGATTATAAAAGGAAATTTTATAAATTAAAATCTTTCTTTTAAACATGTGGATGATTTCCAAAAAGGAAAGTTATCTTTAAAATTAAAATCTCCTTTTAATCTACAAATAAGTAAATATATCAAATCTTTTCTTAATCATTTGTAGAAACTTATAAAAGGAAAAATTTATAATTTTAAAACTCTCTTTTAAATCATGAACATGATTACCAAAAAGGAAAGTTTTTTCAAAATTAAAATCTTCCTTTCAATCTACAAATAAGGAAAGATATCAAACCTTTTCTTAATCTTTTGTAGAAATCTATAAAAGGAAAGATTTAAATTTTAAACTCTCTTTTAGAACCATGGAATCCACATAAGAAAATTTTAAAAAATAAAAATCCTTTTAATATGATGTGGCCGGCCACCTAAGCTCTGACTCAAGCTAGGGCCGACCACCACTTGGTTAATCCAAGGATTAACTTGGTCGGCCCCTTGCTTGGGCTCTAAGCAAGGCTTGGCCGACCACCTTAGGATGGTAAAAGGTGGGTATAGATGGGTATAATATTTTATAAATAAGAGGCTATGATAGGGACCGAGAGGAGAAATTGGTTTTGGTCTTCCGATGAAATTAAGCTTCCCGTGTTCGCCCCGAACACCCAACTTAATTTCATCAATAATAATTCATTCCACTAGAAAATTATTATTGGACTACCGCATCAATCCCAAATTATATTTTGGGCTCCTTCTCATTATGAGTGTATTAATCTCCCTGTGTTTAAGATGTCGGATGTCCACTAATTAATTGAGTTGCTGACAACTCACTTTAATTAATATCTTAGTCCAAAAGTAGTACCACTCAACCTTATCGTCATGTAGGACTAAGTCCACCTGCAGGGTTTAACATGACAATACTTATGAGCTCCTCTTGGGAACATTATCAACCTTGATTACTTGGACACAGATTCCTTCTATAATCAACAACACACACTATAAATAATACCATTTTCCAACTTATCAGGCATTTTGATTTATCGAGCTAAATCTCACCCTTTGATAATTCAAAGAAATAAATACTAAATATATGTGTTTGCTATTATATTAGGGTTAAGAGCACACACTTCCATAATTACTAAAGTCTTATTCTTTTAATAAGTTAGTATAAAAAAACTTACCTTAAATGGTCCTACTCAATACATTTAGAGTGTACTAGTGTAATTTATTAATCAAGATAAACTAATACCTAATTACACTACGACTATTCCAACGATTTGTTCCTTTCCATCTTAATCGTGAGCAACTGTTTATCATTTATAAAGAACTGATAACATGATCTTCTGTGTGTGACACCACACACCATGTTATCTACAATATAAATTAATTGAATAACTACACTTAGCATATAAATGTAGATATTTGACCAATGTGATTCTTTATTTCTAAATAAATGTTTTTACAAAAGCTAGACTTTTAGTATACATTCCAACACTGACCACCACCAAGGAGGAGAGGAATAATAGATATGTTGTTGTGAGGTGAGGCAACTCTACCCTTTCTTTTATATTCCTTGGTCTTGGCAAATAAAGACAGTTTTATTATTAAAACTTCCTTATATTCCTTGCCAATGTCTAAGAAGGAAAATTTAATTAAAAATTTTCTATAAACCTTTCAATGGTCGTCCACATCATGCCTTCCAAACAAGGAAAGTTTTAAACAAAAAATTAAAACTTTCTAATTTATTTCCGGAAATTTTTAAAATAAAAATTTCTCTCTTTAAAAAATTCCCTTAATGGTTGGTTATAAAAGGAAACTTTTATAAATTAAAATCTCTCTATTAAAACATGTGGATGCTTATAAAAAGGAAATTTTTTTCCAAAATTAAAATCTTTCTTTTAACTACAAATAAGGAAAGATATCAAACCTTTCTCTTAATCTTTTGTAAACTATAAAAGGAGAGATTTAATTTTAAAATTCTCTTTTAAATCATGGCTTCCACATAAGGAAAGATTTTAAAAAATAAAATCCTTTTAATTTTATTGTGGTCGGCCACCAACTTGGGCTCCAAGTTAAGGCCGGCCACCTACTTGATCCATCCAAGGTTTTATCTTGGTCGGCACTTGCTTGGGCTCCAAGTTTGGCTTGACCGACCACCTTAAGATGGGTAAGAAGGTGGGTATGGGTGGGTATAAGACTTTATAAATAAGAGGCTACAACAGGGTCCGAGAGAAGGAATTGGTTTTAGTCTCCCGATGAAGTTGAGCTTCCTGTGTTCGCCCCGAACACCCAACTCGAGTTCATCAATAATAACTCATACCACTAAAGAGTTATTATTGAACTACCGCACCAATCTCATATTACTATATGAGTTCCTTCTTATCATGAGTGTGTTAGTCTCCTTATATTTAATATATCGAATGTCCACTAATTAAATGAGTTACTAACAACTCACTTAATTAATATCTAGCTCCAAGAGTAGTACCACTCAACCTTATTGTCATGTCGGACTAAGTCCACCTACAGGGTTTACATGACAATCCTTATGAGCTCCTCTTGGGGACATTATCAACCTAGATTCCTAGGACACAGTTTCCTTCTATAATCAACAACACACATTATAAATAATATCATTTCCCAACTTATCGGACCTCTTGATTTAACGAGCTAAATCTCACCCATTGATAAGTCAAAAAAATAAATACTAAGTACACGTGCTTGTTATTATATCAGGATTAAGAGCACACACTTCCATAATAACAAAGGTCTTGTTCTTTTATGTAGTCAGTATAAAAAGAAACTAGCTTAAATGGTCCTGCTCAATACACTCTGAGTGTACTAGTGTAATTTTATAGTCAAGATAAACTAATACCAAATTACACTAGAACTAATCCAATGGTTTGTTCCTATCCAGCTTAGTCGTGAGCAACTGTTTTTAATTTATAAAGAACTGATAACATGATCTTCTATGTGTGACATCACACACATGTTACCTACAATATAAATTAATTGAACAACTACACTTAGCATAAATGTAGACATTTGACCAATGTGATTCTTTTATTTCAAAATAAATGTTTACAAAATGCTAGGCTTTTAGTATACACTCTAACAATCTCCCACTTATATTAAAAGACTATGCTGTCATAAAGTTGTCATACATCTGATTCCCATTCCTTCAACATGACGATCAAAAACTTTCGCCGGAAGGGCCTTAGTAAAAGGATCTGCCAGGCTATCTGCTGATGTAATTTTGACGACAACAACTTCTCCTCGTTTCACAATGTCTCGTATCAAGTGGTACTTGCGCTCTATGTGTTTACTCGCCTTATGGGCTCGTGGTTCCTTCGAGTTTGCTACTGCACCACTATTATCACAATAAATTGTGATGATTTTGGGCAAACCAGGAATCACAGCTAAGTCTATCAAGAAGTTTCTGAGCCATACAGCTTCTTTGGCTGTCTCGGAGGCTGCCACATACTCAGCTTCCATGGTTGAGTCTGATACGCATTTCTGCTTAACACTCCACCATGCAATGGCTCCACCTCCTAAAGTACACACATAGCCTGATGTAGACTTACTATTATCCCTATCTGATTGGAAGTTAAAATTCGTGTAACCCACAGGGAGCAAATCATCTGCTTGGTAAACTAGCATATAATCTCTAGTCTTTCTCAGGTACTTCAATATATGCTTTATAGCAGTCCAATGTCCTTGTCCAGGGTTACTTTGATATCTGCTAAGCATGCCCACGGTAAAACAGATATCCGGTCTCGTGCATAACATAGCATACATTTGGCTTCTAACAGCTGAAGCATAAGGAACTGCCTTCATGTCCTCTATCTCCTTTGATGTCTTCGGAGACATCTCTTTAGATAAAGCTACTCCATGTCTAAAAGGTAGAAAACCTTTCTTGGAGTCTTGCATGCTAAAATGAGCTAGGATTGTATCGATGTATGAAGTTTGGGATAAGCACAACATTCTTTTCTTGCGATCCCTTATTACTTTGATCCCGAGAATATGTGCGTATTCTCCCAAGTCCTTCATATCGAATTGCTTGGACAACCATACCCCTACTTCTGACAACACTTTGATATTGTTTCCAACTAACAAAATGTCATCTACGTAGAGTACAAGAAATGCCACCATGTTTCCATCACACTTCTTATATACACAAGACTCATCCGGACACTGAATAAATCCATACGATTGGATTACTTCATTAAACTGGTTGTTCCAAGACCTTGAAGCTTGCTTCAGTCCATAAATAGACTGATTTAGCTTGCACACTAGATGCTCTTTGCCTTTTTTAATTCTATGGGAGTAGAGGGTACTGATTTAGAAGGTACCATATTTAGAATGTACAATGTTGTTTCCAGAGCATATTCCGAAAATGAATTTAGTAATTCTGAATAACTCATCATCGATCTAACCATTTCCATAAGAGTCCTATTCTTTCATTCTGCCACACCATTATGTTGGGGTGTACCAGGTGCAGACAATTGTGATTGAATCCCAATCTCTGATAAGTAATTCCTAAACTCTCCAAAGAGGTATTTGCCATCACGATCAGATCGTAGTGTCTTTATACTTTTACCATGACGTTTCTTTACATCAGCCTTATACTCTTTGAACTTATCAAAACATTCAGACTTGCCGCGCATCAAGAAAATGTACTCATATCTCGAATAGTCATCTATAATATTCGAAACCACCTCTTGCCTGGATAGACATAGGACCACACAAATCAGAATGAACCAGTTCTAACACATCTTTGGCTCTATTCCCCTTGGCCTTAAAAGGTCTCTTGGTCATTTTACCTTCCAAGCAGGATTCGCAAGTTGGAAAGTTTTCCAACACTAATGAACCCAAGAGTCCATCGGCTATTAGCCTTTGAATCCTACTTAAGTTAATATGACCAAGCCTTAGATGCCAAAGATATGTTTGGTTCATTTCTGAAGGTTTCTTTCTCTTATTAGAATTAGAAGATATGTTATTAATTTCCATTTGTTGCTTTGTGGGAGAAATTAGATTTAGAGTATACAAATTGTCTACTAATGTACCAAAACAGATAATAACCCTATTCTTCTTTATAACTACTTTGTCATCAAAAGAAATAGAATATCCATCCATAAACAGTTTAGAAACTGAAATTAAATTCTTTCTAAAAGTTGGTACATAAAGACAATTTCTCAAAATCAAACTTCTATTTCTATCAAATGATATGTAGACGTCTCCCACTACAACAGCCGTCACTTTTGTAGCATTTCCCATGTAGATTATTATCTTTCCCTCATATAGTCGTCGGGTTTCCTGGAACCCCTGCAATGTATTGCAGACATGATCAGTGGCTCCTGTATCTACACACCAGGTGTTGGTAGATAACACCGCTAAATATGTTTCAACTACTTGAGAATAAGATATATCTTTATTGTTCTCTCTCCTACGAGGACAGTCCGCCTTCCAATGTCCAGATTGCTTGCAGATGAAGCACTTGCCCTTTGGCTTCTTCACTCCAGCTTTTGGTCCAGTACCTAGAGATCTATTCACTTTCTTTGCTGAGCTAGCTTGTTTCTTCTTCTTTTTGCCTTTCGACTTAGAAGTAGAAACATTTTCAGCAAAGTGAATTTAAGAATTATGATGAAATAACCCTTCTATTGCCTGAAGTTCTGTCAGTAGTTCTGCCAATAAATACATCCTTTTATTCATATTATAGTTTAGGCGGAACTGCTCAAAACTTCTGGGTAGCGTCTGGAGAATAATATCGACCTAGGTTTCCCCATCGATTTCAGCTCTAAGGATTTGTATCCCGTTCAAGTAAGCCATCATCTTTAGGATATAATCCCTTACGGGTGTCCCTTCTGACATGGTGGCTGTCATCAATTTTCTCATTGCCTCTTGCATAGCAGCCCGATTCTGGTGTCCGAAGAGTTCCTTGAGATTGTTCATCATATCATAAGCAGTTGGCAAGTCCTGATGCCGATGTTGCAGTATATTTGACACTGAAGCCAAAATGTAACACCGCGCCATCTCATCTGCCTTTACCCATTTCCTATGATACTCAATCTCCTCTTCACTAGAATCACTATTAGGCACATTAGGGCAGGCCTCTAACAGTACAAACTTATAGCCTTCAGCAGTTAGGACAATGTCGAGATTTCTTTTCCAATCTATGTAATTGGGATCAGTAAGTTTGTTCTCTTTCAGTATAATGGCCAGTGGGTTGAAAGTCATCCTAAGAATCACAAAATAAACTTTTGGTCAAGACTCTAAATTTAGAATAATATTGATTCTTCAAATAATACTATTTAAATTTACCAACACCTCAAAACACCATGAATTTTTCATGCCACGTTAGTGTGGACGTATACAAATTCAACATTTGTAAGAGGAGGTTTTACCCATTAATTTTATTATCTTGTCATCCTAACTTTTTGACAAATAAAATTAATAGTTGGTTTTCCTTTGGTCACACAAATAATAGCAGTGACCCTGTTGGGAATGATACTATTAAATGCACCTAAGTGTATAGCATTACTTGATACTTAGTCCATTAAATATGATTGTGCCCCTTCAGTTGGAGAAGATCACACGCTCCTAAATAATTTCCTATAACCATCCATAATGGAAGTTTGATCTAGTGATCCGTAAACAAACTCATCCGTTGTGGAGGGAAGCACTCATAGCCAACACGCAAGTTTGTTGCATCACTTACAAACCAGTAATGGAGACCATGGAATTTATTTAAAATCTCTCTCCCACTTAGTTATTTAAGGTGAGAAATTTTTTCATGTAAGCACACATAACATGCAAGCACACATCACATGCACACACACATCACAGTAAATAAAAGCAATAAATATGGAAATTAATTTTCCAACTATTATGGCTTCTTCCATCATTATCCTCCGTGTGCTGCCATCCCTAGGGTTCATGTCGTCAGGTCCATCGAGCTTCCTTTTTTGCTGCGCCTATGGTCCTCTAGTAGTACCATGCCTTGCAAGGATATGATCCGCAACAAAAATAAAATTTTACATATATCGATCCTATATTCCACAAGGGAATGTACATGAAGTCTAGATCGATCAAAAAAGTAAAATCCTAAAACTAATACAACTCCTGTTGTATTTAATACATACAATCATGCACACACAAAAATTCCCTCGACATGTCCGAGGGTCCAATCACACACAATCACATTATGGCCATAATAGTTGGATTTAGGATGCATGTAACCACAGAGTTAAATCTATTTACACATCCTACTATTATCCTGCCTAAAATATGTTTGGCATGTGCATAATTAAACTGAAAACCAAACACACAGAGGCAAACTCTAGTTCTGATACCAATTGTTGGTTGCTACTAGGAATATCGTACCGGTTTCCCTGTACAAAAATTTTGTACAAGTCTTGAACCATTCCTAACAACCTATTGTGTTCTTTAGAAATTAAATTTGAAATCACAAACAGAACTTAACATTATTGATTCCAAATTCAACTTATCTGTTCTTAGAGGTTTAAACTTGGATCGTAAACGATGCTTAACATTATTGATCCAAATCCACCCATGTTACAAATTCGATTAAATATTTATTTCAGAGATTGGCTTCCAGGTTAAACATGGCGAGGCACTAGGCCTTCTTGGGTATGGGAGCATCCACCACTTCCTAAACAAAGCCTTTCAACGAAATTCAATATTTAATCTCCTTATAGTAACTCTAGGTTTAACCAAAAAGAATAATTGAATCACAAGTTCGAAAAATAAAAGAAACACAAAATCAAAAACATTAATTCGATAGCCTAGATTCATTAGTCTCTTGTGTTTGGTATTTCAAGATCTAAACAAAAGGATGAACTAGTTATGATGCGGAAACTAATAACTAGTTATACCTTTTGTAGCTTATAGACCTCATGATCTTCTATCGTATTCCTCTTCTTATCTCGGACGTCATGTGGGCAACGATCTACCGAGACGAGAATCCACCTAATCCTCCTTCTTCTTCTTGCAAGTTTCGGCCACCAAGAGTCTTCTAGAGATGAAGAACTTTGTCCACCAACCAAACTCCAAGGGATGCTAAAAAACAAAGCCTCCTTTCTCTACTTATTCTCCAAGCTAAATTCGGCCACCAAGGACTCTCCAAGAGTTGATGCGGCCGACCACCAAAGAAGAAGAAAAGGAGATGAGGAAGGATGAGGGACGACCACCACCAAGGAGGAGAGGAATAATAGATATGTTGTTGTGAGGTGAGGCACTTCTACCCTCTCTTTTATATTCCTTGGTCTTGGCAAATAAGGAAAGTTTTATAATTAAAACTTTCTTATAATCCTTGCCAATGTCTAAGAAGGAAAATTTAATTAAAAATTTCCTTATAAACCTTTCAATGGCCAGTCACATCATGTTTTTCAAACAAGGAAAGTTTTAAACAAAAAATTAAAACTTCCTAATTTGTTTGCATAAATTTTTAAAATAAAAATTTCTCTCTTTAAAAAATTCCCTTCATGGTTGGTTATAAAAGGAAACTTTTATAAATTAAAATCTCTCTATTAAAACATGTGGGTAATTACAAAAAGGAAAGTTTTCTCCAAAATTAAAATATTTCTTTTAACTACAAATAAGGAAAGATATCAAACCTTTCTCTTAATCTTTTGTAGAAACTATAAAAGGAAAGATTTAATTTTAAAACTCTCTTTTAAATCATGGCTTCCACATAATAAAATATTTTAAAAAGGAAACTCCTTTTAATTTTATTGTGGCCGGCCACCAACTTGGCCTCCAAGTTAGGGTCGACCAACTACTTGATCCATCCAAGGTTTAATCTTGACCGACCCTTGCTTGGGCTCCAAGCTTGGCTTGACCGACCACCTTAGGATGGGTAAGAATGTGGGTATGGGTGGGTATAAGACTTTATAAATAAGAGGTTACGACAGGGACCGAGAGGAGGAATTGGTTTTGGTCTCCCGATAGCGGGGTTACTTTACTACTTGCGGAAATATACATGCATATTAAAATTTCTTTCTAAAGTAAAACAGCAGAAGTATCATGAAGTCATGCGGAACATTAACATAAATAAACTTAGTTCATGTCAACATAAAAAAATAACATAAGCAAGTCTTTTATTTGTCTTAGTCGAGCCACCACCACACACATCTCTTGCCTCTCCTGCGGCACCCCTAGTTCATCCATTCTTTGCCTTTATCTGCGGTACAAGGAAAGTAAGCTATAAGCACACAGGCTTAGTAAGATCCTTTCCTGCTCACAAAAAAAAACATATATCATAGTATAATCACGTAAGCATATAACAATGGAAACATAATCATCTAACATCATATTGTGAAAACATAGCATCATAACATATCATCTCATAAAGAACATCATGTTATATCATATCATAAATCATAAGAGCATCATGTCATGTAAATCATAAAAGCATATCATATCATAAATCATAAGAGCATCATGTCATATAAATCATAAGGACATAGCATATCGTATCATAAATCATATCATGCAAGATGTCTTTTAAAACATGTGTCATGTCATGTGCAAGATGTCTCTAAACATATCATATAATACTTGAACATAATATCATCATGAGGGCCCGGCTTGTACCACATATATACATAACTGCGCATAATCCCTAGGACAGGGTAGCTAGCCCCGAACCTACTAGGGAACTAGGTCCGTACTACGACCGTCGACCTAGGGGCGTACTAAGGAGCTCATCCCTTTTTACTAGACCCGTCCATAGTCCGTCGTCCTAGGGGCGCTTATAGAGTCCACCCTTGGTACAAGCCATACAAAGTAAAATAGCATATCATGGTTCATGTCATAACATATCATATCATATCTTGTCATATCATGAAGAGTGCTCTTAGTCCCCAAGGGGAAGCAACTCTTAGGCCTTCACTTGTCATATCATAGAGAGTGCTCTTAATCCCAACAAATAGGGAAGCAACTCTTAGGCCTTTACTTATCATATCATAAAGCATGCATACTTGAGCACATAGCACTTCATAAGAGACATTATCATGCGTGGATCATAAGCATACATAAATGAGCATATTACTTGTCATATCATAAAGCATGCATACTTGAGCATATAGAGACATTATCATGCATGGTTCATAGGTATAAATGAACACATCACCTATCATAGAAAAATATAATCATGCATGGAATCATTAAATAACATCTCTTAATTCATAACGTAGCATGTGAGGCACATCTAGGCTTCTAATCCCATTATGGCCGAAAGTTCAAAGAGTATGAACTTAAACTCTAAACAACATACAAGCATAAGAATCTCATGTTAACTTCATATCATATCATAAGAAAAGTCATAAGCATGTTAACCCAATTTTTAAGCTTTCCTAGGTCTTGATCCTTATCATGGCCGAAAGTTCATGAAGAAGGGAATTAAGCTCTAACCAACATACAAGCATAAATATCAAGCTAACTTCATATCATATCATAAGGAAAGTCATAAGCATGTTAATCCAATTTTTAAGCTTCCCTAGGTCTCTAATTCTTTCATGGCCGAAAGTCCATGAAGAAGGGAATTAAGTTCTAACAACATACAAGCATAAGAATCTCATGTTAACTTAATATCATATTATAAGGAAGGTCATAAGCATGTTAATCCAATTTTAAAGTTTTCCTAGGTCTTGATCCTTATCATGGCTGAAAGTTCATGAAGTAGGAAAATAAACTCTAAGTAACATACAAGCATAAATATCAAGCTAACTTCATATCATATCATAAGGGAATTCATGAGCATGCTAGATTTAATTTTAAGCTTCCTTGGACCCTAAATTTAATCATGGACGAAAGTTCATGAAGAAGAAAATCAAGCTCTAAACAACATATAAGCATTAATATCTAGCTAACTCCATATCATATCATAAAGGAAATCATGAGCATGCTAGATTTAGTTTAAAGCTTCCTTAGACACTAAAACTCACCATGGCCGAACCATAAAGAAACATGTGTCTAGATTTCAAGCAACATCAAAACATGATAACCCTAAGTTAGCTTTATATCATATCCTAAGGAGAGTCATGAACATGTTAGACTAAGTTTTAAGCTCTCCTAGGTCTTTCATTCACATCATGACCGAAACCCTATAGTGTAATACCACTAGGTTCCAACAACATACAAGCATGCAAACACTTAGAATCTTTCATACCATTTCATAAAGAAGGTCATGAGCATGATAACCTAAATTTTTAACCTCTCCTAATCCATTATTCAAGTCTTGGCTGAACACCTTATGAGTATGACATTAAGTTTTAAGCAACATACAAGCATAAGAACACCAAACCAATCTCTTATCATAGCATACATATCATAAGGACATAGTGAACATGGTTAGTTTAGGTCTTAAGCTTTCCTAGGTCTTTCATCTACACTTGGCCGAAAGTTCAAAATCATAGATTTAGGTTTTAAGTAAGCATACAACATAAGAACATTAACTAGCTTCCTATACTAGGGTACTTATCATAAGAACATAATGAATATGCTTATTTAGGTCTTGAACTTCCCTAAACCTTTTATTCATGTCTTGGCCGAACACCTTAGGAGCATGAAATTAAGTTTTAAGCAACATACAAGCATAAGAACACCAAATCAATCTCCTATCATAGCATACATATCATGGGGACATAGTGAACATGGTTAGTTTAGGTCTTAAGCTTTCCTAGGTCTTTCATCTATACTTGGCCGAAAGTTCAACATTGTGACCCTAGGTTTCAAGCATTCTAATCTTATAGAAAACATAAACAACTTGTACCACAAGTGAGGGGATACTTACATCCTTTCGCTTGTTGTTCCTAAAGAAAGTGGTACCCTTGTGAGGAGGAAGAAGGAGCTTCTCTTCCTAGTTCTCCCTTTTATTTTCTCTTTCTTGTAAGGAGTAAACCTTGAGACTCCTTCTTAGGAATTAGTTTTCTTAGAGAGAAAACCTTAGCTTGGATTTTGGAAATGAGGGAGAGAGAGCTCTATGTCTCGGTGGAGAAGGAAGAAGGAGAAGAAGGAGGAGGAAGGAGGAGGAAAAATTAACAAAACTTTTCTTTCCCTTCTCTTCACTCATTCTTATTTATTCCTAATGAGGAAAAAGTGTCCCAATTCATCCCCTTGTCTTCTCCATCTTCTCCCCTCTTCATTCCCACGAAAATAGCAAAGGGAGGGGAAAGACAACTTGTCTTTCTCTTTTCCTTGCTTCTTTTCTTAACCAAGAGAAAGAGGAGAATAGCTACTTGACTTCCTCTTGTTCCCTTACTTAATCATAATCTCACTTTTAACTACAATTCCCACTCTTTACAAATCATAAGTCATTCATGGTTCTAGTGGTTATCATGTACTAATTTAGCATTATCTATTTTGAGAGGTTCAAGGTTCAAATCTTAACTTCTCTTTCTTTTTTTTTTCTTTTTTTTTTTTTGGTTCTATTTCCATTTTCCTTTTATAAAGAATTTACCCATATGTATAGCTTATCATTTCGTGGGTGTTACACCGAACACCCAACTTGAGTTCATCAATAATAACTCATACCACTAAAGAGTTATTATTGAACATACCACTAAAGAGTTATTATTGAACTACCGCACCAATCCCAAATTATATTTTGGGCTCCTTTTTACTATGAGTGTGTTAGTCTCTCTGTGTTTAAGATGTCGGATGTCCACTAAATTAATTGAGTTACTGTCAACTCATTTTAATTAATGTCTTAGTCCAAGAGTAGTACCACTCAACCTTATCGTCATGTCGGACTAAGTCCACCTGCAGGGTTTAACATGACAATCCTTATGAGCTCCTCTTGGGGACATTATCAACCTAGATTACTAGGACACAGTTTCCTTCTATAATCAACAACACACACTATAAGTAATATTGTTGGTTAATCCTAGGAAAACATACCGGTTCCACTGTACAAATTTTTTGTACAAGTGTCGAACCTTTCCTTAAATAACCTATTGTATTCTTTAGAAGTTAAATTAGGAATCGCAGATGGAACTTAACATCATTGATTCCAAATTAAACTTATCTGTTCTTAATGGTTTAGATTTGAATCGCAAGCGGAACTTAACACTATTGATTCAAATCTACCTAGATTCTTAATTCCATAAATATTAATTTCCAAAATTGGCTTCCAGGACTGCATGGCTAGGCACATGGCCTTCTTGGATATGGAAGCAACCACCACCGCCTAGGCAAAGCCTTTTAAGGAAAGCTAATATTTATTTTCTTAAATAACTCTAGGTTAACCAAAAGGAACAATCGAATCACAAGTTCAAAAAAGAAGAAAACACAAACTCGAAAAATTATTTCGAAAAACTAGATCTAATTGCCTCTTGTATTTAGAATTCTTACAAAGAGAAAAACTAGCATGATGCGGAAAATAATTACTAATTATACCTTCTCTTTGTATGCTAATGACCTCGAGATCTTCTGCCGTATTCCTCGCCTCGCCTTGGACGTCGTGTGGGCGACGATCCTCCAAAATGAACACCACCCAAAAGTTTCCTCCTTCTTCTTCTAAAATCCGGCCACCACCACCACCAAGGAGAAGAGAGCAAAGGGAGAGGAAAAAGGGAGAGAGGTCGGCCACACCAAGAGATCACCCAAGCAAAAGAATAAGAGTTGTGTCTCATGAAGCCCCCTCACCCCTTCTTTTATATTACTTGCCCAAGGCAAATAAGGAAAAACCTTTTACAAAAAATAAAATCATCCAAGAGTTTTTCCTTTTCCCTTTTTATTTTTCCTTTTCTTTCCTCTTGATTGAATCAATCATCAATCAATGGTTGAGATCAATCCTATTTGGTTTAGGATTAAACTTGGCCGGCCCCTTGCTTGGGCACCAAGCAAGGTGGCCAGCCACCATGTTTTAGGAAAGGAATAATAATAATTTTTTTAAAAATTTTACAAGAGAAAAACTCTTATAAAATTTTACAAGCTCTCTTTCCTAAAGTAGGAGTTAAAAAAGGAAAGTTTCTAAAAATTAAAACCATGTTTTAAATTTAAAAACTCTCTTATAAAATTTTATTTTTTAACATGGTGATAGAAAATTTAAATTTTAAAACTTTTTTTTCTTTTTTTCTTAAACCATGAGGATGGTTAAAAAGGAAAGTTTTAAAATCTTTTAAACTCTCTATTTAAACATGTGGCCTAATTCAAATAAGGAAAGTTTTAAAAATTAAAATCTCTCTTTTAAAACTTATAGTTTTCTATAAAGAGAAGATTTTAAAAATTCAAAACAACTTGGTCACCAAGCTATAGGGCCGACCCCTACAAGAGGATGTGGCCGGCCATTGCTTGGTCACCAAGCAATGGTCCGACCCCCTTCTTGGACACCAAGAAAAGCCTTACATTTGGATGTACTTGAGGCTATGATGAGGCTACGACAGGGACCTAGAGGAGAAATTGGTTTTGTCCTTCCGATGAGCTTGAGTATCCCATGCTCACCCTGAACACACAACTCAAGTTCATCGATAACAACTCATTCCACTAGAGAGTTATTACCGCACTACCGCACTAATCCCAAATTACATTATGGGCTCCTTCTTATCATGAGTGTGTTAATCTACCTGTATTTAAGATTACGAATGTCCACTAATTAAGTAAGTTACTGACAACTCACTTAATTAATATCTAGCTCCAAGAGTAGTACCACTCAACTTTATTGTCATGTCGGACTAGGTTCACCTGTAGGGTTTAACATGACAATCCTTATGAGCTCCTCTTGGGGGCATTCTCAACCTAGATAACTAGGACACAGATTCCTTCTATAATCGACAACACACACTATAAGTATTATCATTTTCTAATTTATCGGGCATATTGATTTATCGAGCTAAACCTCACCCTTTGATAAGTCAAAAAAATAAATATTAAATATATGTGCTTGTTATTATATTAGAATTAAGAGCACACACTTCCATAATAACTAAGGTATAGTTCTTTTACTAAGTCAGTACAAAAAGAACATACCTAAATGATCCTACTCAAAACACTTAAAGTGTATCAGTGTAATTTATTAGTCAAGATAAACTAATACTTAATTACACTACGATTATTATGATGGTTTGTTCCTTTCCATCTTAGTCGTGAGCAACTTGTTTATAATTTATAGAAAACCGACAACATGATCTTCTGAGTGTGACACCATACTCCATGTTGTCTACTATATAAATTAATTGAACAATTACATTTAACAAATAAATGCAGATATTGACCAATGTGATTCTTTTATTTCAACAAATAAATGTTTACAAAAGCTAAGCTTTTAGTATACACTCTAACAAATATAATTTCCCAATTTATTAGGCCTCTTGATTTAACGAGCTAAATCTCACCCATTGATAAGTTAAAGAAATAAATACTAAGTACACGTGCTTGTTATTATATCGAGATTAAGAGCACACACTTCCATAATAACAAAGGTCTTGTTCTTTTATGTAGTCAGTATAAAAAGAAACTACCTTAAATGGTCCTGCTCAATACACTCTGAGTGTACTAGTGTAATTTTATAGTCAAGATAAACTAATACCAAATTACACTAGGACTATTCCAATGGTTTGTTCCTATCCATCTTAGTCGTCACTACAACAAAAACCTTCATAGACATCAGTGGAACAACAACGGTTTTAAGAAAAAACTGATGTCTTTGAGTATTTTACACCGGTTTTTCCAAAAATCGGTGTATATGAGTGCAGATTTTCACTCATAGACATCAGTTTTTTAGACGATGTCTATGAGCGCCCATTTTTTCGTTAATAGACACCGATTTTAACATTGGTTTTTAAAATCCGATGTCTATGATAATTTTCCCACCAATACTTAGCTAAAATTTTCAACTCTTCCCTATAACCTAACCCTATATGCTGCCGTCCACGGGAGGCAGAGAGAGAGAGCCGTCTTCGGGCGACTCACCTTCTCTGCCTCTACCTTCTACTCCCCTCCCATCGCCGACCCAATCTCGACCTCCTTCATTCTCCCAATTCGAAGCAGACAGAAACAGAGATCGGAGATCTGTGCTTCCGATTCACCGCTCGATCCGCCAAGATGCATATAGGTTCCGAGAAGGCGTCGTCCCTTGATCTCTTGTCGGTCGTCGTCGCCTCCCTCTCCGACGGATATGGGCTCGATTCCAGCACCGGGGATGCGTTCGTGGAGAACCGGCTGCTGATCATCGTCGTCGTGCTTGTCTGTTGCGTGGCAATCTTCTTCGTCTGGCGATCGAGCGGAAGGAAGCCCGTCGAGCCGCCGAAGCTGCTAGTGGTGAAGACCCAGATGGATACAAAGGAGGACCAAGGGAAGAAGAAGGTCACCGTCTTCTTCGGGACGCAGACCAGGACGGCTGAGGGGTTCGCGAAGGTTAGGGTTTTTATCCGAGTAGTTCATTTTTTGAATTTTTCTCCCATGATCTTAGATTTTCCCCCCTTCTAGGCGCTGGCTGAGGAGGCAAAAGCACGGTACCCTAATGCCATATTTAAAGTCAAGGATATCGTAAGATTATCTTCCTTCTGTTTTAGATCATTGGAAATACTACTGATTAATTGGCTGATCTGTAGTTAGTTTCCTCAATTATAGGACGAATATGCTACTGAGGATGATGAGTATGAGGAGAACCTGAAAAAGGAGATCTTGGCTTTGTTCTTCTTGGCTACGTAAGTTGAAAGCCAGGAATTTTTTGTTTTTATAAACGATCAGTTTCCTCAAAGTTCGAGCTGATCCCTTTGTTTTCTTTAGGTATGGAGATGGTGAGCCTACTGATAATGCTGCCCGGTTCTACAAATGGTTTACAGAGGTTCTGGAAACATGCACATTTAGTTAATCTATTCTACCAATAATCCTTTTGCCTTGATCGATTGCTGATTATTAGTTTTTATAGGGGAAAGAAAGAGGAACCTGGTTGGAAAATCTTCAATTTGGTGTGTTTAGTTTGGGCAATCAGCAATATGAACATTTTAATCAGCAATATGAAATTGTCAATATGAATAGTTGAGTAGACATGTTATCTGTGAGCTTCATACATACAACTGTAATGTAGTAGTCATGTGCAAGTTTGTAGATGTGTTTAATGAATTTAAGCATCATTCGTACTTGGATATTCTTCTATATTTTTTTTCCTCTGCATAGGCGCCAAGCACATTGTCCAAGTGGGGTTGGGAGATGATGATCAGGGTATTGAGGATGACTTCTCTGCATGGTATGTAGTATCAGCAAACTTTTATGCATGCCATCCAAATTTCAATGTCGGCTACTGCTATTTTTTAGTTTTCTATTTTTTTTCTCTTTTGCCCATCATTATCTCATTACTCCTGTGTGGAATATGAAATATCAACTGTACTTTCAGGAGGGAGCTTCTTTGGCCGGAGTTGGATAAGTTACTTCAGGATGAAAATGAGACAGGTGCATCTACTCCTTATATAGCTGCCATTCCTGAATACCGGGTTGTATTTGTCAAGCTTGAATGACCTTGCGTGAGTCTTTAATGACCTTGTGCAAGCTTTTGGCCTCGGATTTGAAGTCTAACAAATATGATCATGGATTTTTCTTGTGGAATGTTGAGAACTTCCCGCTTGTATACATTTCCTTAATTTATTTTGTTCTTATCGAAATAGATGGGGTTTTGATTACATGTCCAATGCCTATATTATGTCCAGATAAGGTGCTAGTTAAATGTGTCCTTGACAAATCTCTAAAGATGATTGCTTTTCTAATTTGTTAAGTACTGATTTCTGACTTACATGCCACTGAAATATTTTCTAAATCTGAAACACACACTCAGAAGAATTTTTTTTTGTATTATTTGTGTGCCTTTACCTTCATTAGATTCGTCTGGCAGGAAGATGTTGTTGATGAATATATAGATTCGTGCATATGTAAGTGAAACCCTTCCCATTGTTTGACAAAAGATGACATATTCTCAGACTGAAGCAACACAATGGCATATTAAAAGGTGGAGCAAAAGCATGCTCTGGTGGAAGGCCTTGGAGTCTTGCATGTATTATTCGAGGATTCAAGGATCGAAGTGAAGGTAAATGTCTTTGCTTGACTTTATCAAGTAGATAGCGTCAAGTTAAAACAGGTGTTAATGCCTCGTGTGTCAAAATCAAAATTGTTGTTATGCATCGAATAAGAGTTGCAAATCTTTTACTACTTTTTACAACTTTGTTCTGCAACTTTTGGATAATCTATTGTAGGATGCCCAAGATTGTTCAGCAAGTTTATGATTCTGATTCTGCTTAGGCTCAGTTTCAGTCTATAGCTAGTTGATTCTAATTTTGACAAAATATGACAAAATTTTTAATGAACCCATATCAGGTGGTTATTAGTAAATAGGATAGAGAAATATATTATCAACATCAATGAACCCATATTTTTGCTAACTATTTGGTCAGCTATATGGTTCTTAGTTCTTACTCCTCAATTGAACTCTATGCAATATGCATGACTAAACCATTGGAGTCTTAATTTTGTCAAGGTCTTCACTTTGTTTAACTATATTATATATTTTATTGAATGTCATTGAATATGTATATTTTTCTCGTGTTCTGGTTATTTGAATTTACAAACTAATTGCACAGATGACAGGGAAGAGGGATGACTGGGAAAAGGGAGGAGCGAAAGAGAAAAGGAGAATGGGGTCGAACTTCTACCACTGAGGACTTCAGAGCCGACCACTGAACTATGCTATGGGACCTAGGGAAAGGATTGAATGTTGGATCTGGACAGGAAGTGAGGCCTACTGCTCCGTGGGGTACCCATTAATGGTTAGGGATAGTATATCTATTAGCTAGCTTTTGATGTAAAAAGAATGTTTGGGTATTTTATGGATATTGTTCTAAGAAGATTATTTATATAATTTGTTAATATTTGTGTATTTTATGGATATTATTGAATGAAGAATATTTGTATAATTTGTGAATATTTGTGTTTTTTTTTTGTTATTATCGGTTTTTCATGGTTTCGAAAATCAAATTTGTGAAAAAATATACATATTACATCGGTTTTCCACCGCTGTAAAACCGGTGTTATTAACTAATATTACATCGGTTTTCCACCGCTGTAAAACCGGTGTCGTTAAGTGATACTACACCGCTTTTAACCCGATGTCAAAAATGGTAGACTTTTAACATCGGCTTCATAGACATCGGTCGAAAATGAAATAGACACCGGTGGAAAACCGATGTCTATGAAGGTTTTTGTTGTAGTGCATGAGCAACTGTTTATAATTTATAAAGAACTGATAACATGATCTTTTGTGTGTGACACCATACACCATGTTACCTACAATATAAATTAATTGAACAACTACACTTAGCATAAATGTAGACATTTGACAATGTGATTCTTTTATTTCAAAATAAATGTTTATAAAAAGCTAGGCTTATAGTATACACTCTAACAACGGCAACAAGGAGAAAACTTCTTGTTGTTGTGTGGCCGGCGGCAAAGAGAAGGAGAGAGTGAGAGGAGAAGAGAAATTGAGTTAAAGTTTTCCAAAAACCTTACAAGCTAATTAATGATCTCATGTGTATAATCTTCCCTCAACCATATCAATATATAGCCCTCATTACTGAGTTGGATTAGAAAGGTCAAATCCAACCCATTATCCCTTAACAAAAAATGTCACACCCCTGGAAAGTTCTTGTCCGAAGAAATTTCGGCAGCACCTCCCCCGTATGGGTGACAATCTGAAGCATTTCTACAGACACAATATACATCAGTCACATGCGGCTGGAATATATACACAACCAGCGAATAATAACCGTAATGATCGACAAATATAACAACAACCACATATATATATGTGTTTTATCACCACTCTGAAATTAAAACCAACACATGGAAACACATAAAGACAAGCTCATACAAAACAAAATAAAACACCGCTAGCCTGCAAAGGCTTACACACAACAACACAACAACACCAAAACCGCAAGCCAAATACACATTCATCTACCAAAAACAAATAAAATAAACAAAGCGGAAGGTCTTCTCGAGTGGGTGCCCGAACCCAATAATGCAATGCTGCACTAGAAAAGATAGTGTCACGCGGGGGTGAGTTCAAGAACTCAAATACCAATATATACATGCCTAATTATATCTACGTGTAAATGGAACCTTCCTAATCATATATAGGAAAATGCAAAGGTAACTAAGATCAGATCACCAGAAATACTCACAAAGGTATCAAAATAAAGACATCATCGTCATAAATCTCGTATATGCCATCACCAACCAAACCGTCAAATAAAATAAAGGCATCATGCGTAAATGCATGCCAAGTATGATCAATGATGTCACCCCTGCTCCCCTTCCGGCCTTCACACGATGATGGTGGAGGAGTAGGGAGTGACAGTACCGGCACGTGCCGCCATCACTACTCATGGGAAGGCCGATGGAGCGGGATCTTTGTACACCTATCCTCCTACCCTAAATCATAAATGGGGCTCAATGCTCATCTCCGTTACACAATGATGGGAGAGGATCCACTGCTCACAACGTTGCGTCACACTAACCCACGAGTGGACCAACGGAGCCCTTGACAGAGCACCTGCTGCAACACACCCTGCCTGAATATACCACTAACCCATGAGTGGTCGTGTGTGCAGATATATGTAACTGGCGATGTGCTCACAATAATGGAGTCGACTATCGCACAGCATGCAATCATAATGCATGACACTAAGCATGACAATATCCTGATCAGCATAGCAATATCCATATATATATAAAAATGTGTACCCTAGTACCAGTAAGTCAAATCCACAGATCTAGGGTATAGAGATCCTCTATGGTATAACAACCTAGGTCCTGAACATATCCACCTCCATAAAATATGTACCAACAATATACATGGATCAAAGCAAAAGGGTCTAGGTACACAGATCAGATATGATATAAAAATATAGGTACACATGCCAGATAATAAAAATCCAGAATCTAGTTCTAAACTCAGTAAAGCATGGTATGTCACTTACTTTAGGAACTAAGGTACTCATGGCAATAATCACGAGATATAAACATGGATACATAACAAGCGACAAAACAGAACATGCTATGGATATCAAACTGTGACATACCAAAAGCAAACATGATCATTACTTGTAGCTATAAAATACTATGCATATCCAATTGACAATATCATAAAAGATAAGTCAAGAGGTACCCACCTCCAATAGGAAGGTCCAATCCAGTCCAAATCCGACGTCGAGATGCTCGTCTCGAATCAGAGTCCTGCGATCACATAATATATTTAGCTAATTACATAGGTAGCAAATAGCAAAATAACTCCCCAATCTAATTAGGGAAAAACCTTAATCGAAATAATTAACCTAATTGTTAGATCGAGACGCGCTAGAGGGGGGGTGAATAGCGCTCGCAGCTATTTCGTTCGATTATCAGAATCGTAAAAACTCGTTCAGAAATAACGCAGCGAAAAGTAAATAAAAGGAAAGCAAACACACACAGAAGGACACAGAGAATTTACTTCGTTCGGAGCCTGTAGCGACTCCAACTCGAAGGCCCGCGATCCTTGATCGCTTACTGTGGGCAACAACTATAGGCTCGAACAGATTTATAAGTTTAAGTACAAGAAGAAAAATAAAGAACGTAAATAAACTTTTATACCGACAACTAAAATGCTAAATTGAAGCTCCAGGTCGTCGGTGTCGGGTTGTAGCACTTCGGAATGAGTTCGTTAGCCGTTGAATCTAGAATTATCGCTTGGAAGTTGTTATTCCTCACTGCTGCTCGAAGTCCCCTTATAAAGGGCATCCAAGGCGCCTTAAAAGCCTCCGAAGGCGCCTCCACAGCTCTGAGTCCACCGTGCAGATGAGCGCTGACTATTCTGCGCTTATCGCCTAGAAGGCGCCTTCATCCATCTTTAAGGTGCCTCCAATGGAGCATCCAAGGAGCCTTCGTGCACCATGAAGGCACCTCCAGTGGGTCTGCACAGCCATGTCACCTTAGCACCCGAGGCGCCTCCAAGCTCCATGGAGGCGCCTCGGACACTGTTCATCCGAGGCTATTCTTCGCACTTTGGTCCCTGCAAGATACATTAATCCCAAATATATCCTGCAGCACAAAGTTAGTGTTGGTTGCTACTCGAAAAACCTAGAGGTTCCACTGTATCAAAATTTTGTACAAAGGTCTGAACCTTTTCCTAGCTACCATGTGTTCTTTTAAATTAAATTTTGGATCGCCTGCGGAACTTAACACGTTTGATCCAAAACTTAACCCATTTGTTCTTTTAGGTTTTGACTTGGATCTCCTGCGGAACTTAACACGTTCGACCCAAGTCACCTTAAGTTATTAATTCCATTAAATATTAATTTCCATAATTGGTTCCCAGTACTGACGTGGCGAGGCACATGACCTTCTTGCATATGGGAGCAACCACCACCGACTAGACAAAACCTTTTATGGAAAGCTAATATTTAATTTCCTAAAATAACTTTAGGTTAACCGAAAGGAACAATCAAATCACAAGGAAAAGAAAAAACAAAAGAACACAACATCGAAAAACATATTCGAAATTCTAGAATCATAAGCCTCTTGTATTTGGTATTATTTCCATAAATAACTAGTATGATGCGGAAAGGAAAAATTACTAGTTATACCTTCTAGAAAGACCTCTTGATCTTCTATCGTATTCCTCTTCTAACCTCGGACGTTGTGTGGGCAACGATCTTCCAAGATGAGAAACCACCAATCACCTTCTTCTCCTCCTAGCTAGGTTCGGCCAAAACAAAAGAGCTTCACCAAGGAAGAAGAAAAACACCAACCAAGCTCAAGGAATGCAAGCTTTCTCTCCTTCTTCTTCTTCTTCTTCTCCAAGTAGTATCCGGCCACCACAAGAACTCCAAGCAAGAGGGATGTTTCGGCCACCACAAAGAAGAAGAGAGGGAGAGGATGTTGGCCGGCCACACCAAGGAATAGGAGAGGGAGAATAATAGAGGTTGTCACCCATGAAGGCATCCCTACCCCTTCTTTTGTATTCCTTGGCTTTAGCAAATAAGGAAATTTATTTATAATAAAATTTCATTAACTTTCTTTGACAATAATTAATTAAGAAAAATTTAATAAAATTTCTTAATCAACTAATCATGGCCGGCCACCTCAAATAGAAAAATTAGGAGAGTTTCAATCAACAATTAAAACTTCCTTATTTGTCTTTGGAAATTTTTAAAAAATAAAATTTTCTTTTAAAATCCCTTCATGGTTGATAAAAAGAAATTTCTATAATTTTAATTTTCTACATGTGAATAATTTTCAAAGAGAAAAAATAAAATATCTTTCCAGTCTACAAATAAGGAAAGAGATCTAATCTCTTTCTTTTAATCTTTTGTAGATCTTTTAAAGAGAGATATTTTAATTTTAATTCTCTGTAATAAATTAAATCTTCCACATAATAAAAATTAAAATTAAAATTCTTTTTTAATTTAATGTGGCCGGCCCCCTCTAGCTTGGGTTCAAGCTAGGGCCGGCCACCCTAAGCCATGCTTAGGCCGGCCCTAGCTTAGTTCCCAAGCTAGCTTGGCTGGCCCCCTTTAGGAGGATATAGAAGGTGGGTATAGGTGGGTATAGTACTCTATAAATAAGAGGCTACGATAGGGACCAAGAGGAGGAATTGGTTTTGGTCTCCCGATAAAATTAAGCATCCCGTGTTCGCCCCGAACACACAACTTAATTTAATCAATAATAATTCATTCCACTAAAGAGCTATTATTGAACTACCGCACCAATCCCAAATTACATTTTTGGGCTCCTTCTTATTATGAGTGTGTTAGTCTCCCTGTGTTTAAGATGTCGAATGTCCACTAATTAAGTGAGTTACTTACAACTCATTTAATTAATATCTTAATCCAAGAATAGTACCACTCAACCTTATCGTCATGTCGGACTAAGTCCACCTGCAGGGTTTAACACGGCAATCTTTATGAGCTCATCTTGGGGACATTATCAACCTAGATTACTAGGACACAGTTTCCTTCTATAATCAACAACACACACTATAAGTGATATCATTTCCCAACTTATCGAGCTTATTGATTCATCGAACTAAATCTCACCCATTGATAAATTAAAGAAATAAATATCAAATATATGTGCTTGTTATTATATTATGATTAAGAGCATACACTTCCATAATAACTGAGGTTTTTGTTCCACTATAAAGTCAGTATAAAAGAAACGACCTCAAATGGTCCTACTCAATACACTCTAAGTGTACTAGTGTAATTATATAGTCAAGATAAACTAATTCCTAATTACACTATGACCTTCCAATGGTTTGTTCCTTTCCATTTTGGTCATGAGCTACTGTTTATAATTTATAAGGTATTGATATCATCATCTTCTGTATGTGACACCACATACTATGTTATCTACAATATAAATTAATTGAACAACTACAACAAATGTAGATGATTTGACCAAATGTGATTCTTTATTCAGAATAAATGTTTACAAAAGCTTAGGCTTTCAGTATACACTTTAACAATCTCCCACTTATACTAATGACTAAGCTGCCACATCTTCTTCCATACATCTGATTCCCATTCCCTCCACATGCCGATCGAAAGCTTTAGCTGGAAGGGCCTTAGTGAAAGGATCTGCCAGGTTATTTGCTGATGCAATCTTGGCGATGACACGATATCTCGTATCAGGTGGTACTTGCGCTCTATATGTTTACTTGCCTTATTGGCTCGTGGTTCCTTCGAGTTTGCAACTGCACCGCTATTATCACAATAAGTTGTGATGATTTTGGGCAAACCAAGAATCACATCTAAGTCCATTAGAAAGTTCCTGAGCCATACTGCTTCGCCTCAGAGGTTGCTACATACTCGACTTCCATGGTTGAGTCCGACATTTTAACACTCCTCCATGCAATGGCTCCACCTCCTAAAGTAAACACATAGCTTGATGTAGACTTCTGTTGTCCCTATCGATTGGAAATCTAATCGTGTAACCCAGCAAATCGTCTGCTTGGTAGACTAGCAATAATCTCTAGTCCTTCTGTTTTCCAATGTCCTTATCTGGGTTACTCGATATTCGCTAACCATGCCCAAAATAGATATCGGTCGTGCATAGCATTGCATACATTAAGCTTCCTACAACCAGGAACTGCTTTCATGTCCTCTATCTCCTTTGATGTCTTCGGAGGCATCGCTCTAGATAGAGCTACTCCATGCCTAAAAGGTAAGAAACCTTTCTTGGAATCCTGCATGCTAAAACGAGCAAGAATTGTATCTTTATATGAAGCTTGGGACAGACACAACATTTTTTTCTTGTGATCCCTTATAACTTTGATCCCAAGAATATGTGCACAATCTCCTAAGTCCTTTATATCAAATTGTTTAGACAACCATACTCTTACGTCCGATAATACCTTGACATTGTTGCCAATTAACAAAATATCATCTACGTATAGTACAATAAATACCACCACGTTTCCGTTACACTTCTTGTATACACAAGACTCATCCGGGCACTGACTAAATCCATATGACTGGATTACTTCATTAAACCGGATGTTCCAAGACCTTGAAGCTTGTTTAGTCCATAAATGGACCGATTGAGTTTGCAAACTAGATGCTCTTTGCCTTTTTCAATATATCCTTCTGGTTGCTTCATATGGATGTTCTCTTCAAGACTTCCATTAAGGAAAGCTTTCTTGACATCCATTTACCAAATCTCATAATCCATATGAGCAACAATGGATAAGAGTATCCGGATAGACTTAAGCATAGCTACCGGTGAAAAGGTCTCCTCATAATCGATTCCCTCTTTCTGAGTATACCCTTTCGCTACAAGCCTAGCTTTGAAAGTTTCTACCTTCCCGTCTGTCCCTCTTTTCCTTTTGTAGATCCACTTGCATCCAACGGCCTTTACACCATCAGGTGGTTCTACAAGCTCCCAGACCTTATTAGAGTACATAGACTCTATTTCAGAATTCATTGCCTGTTGCCAAGATGCTGCATCTATATCTTGGAGTGCTTCGTCATATGTTCGTGGATCAGGTTTATGTTTACGGGATCAAGTCCAAGACTCTCCCAAAATATGAATCTTCAGTGCCTTACAACCCTCCCACTACGACGAGGCATCCGTGGTTGTGTATCATGTGTGACACGTGTTGCGCTTGTGGTACTTCATCTTGTCCTGTTGAAAGTAGACGTGTCCTCTCTAAGTTCTTCTAAAACAACTTTGTCGGGCTTGTGATCCATTATATAGTCTTCTTCTAAAAACGGGCATTGGTGCTAACAATGACCTTCCGGGTCTTTAGGACTATAAAATAAACCACCTTCGTTCCTTTGGGATACCCCACAAACACGAGAACTTCTGTACGAGATTCTAACTTATCACATGTGCTGGACTACCCCAAATCCGAATATGTCTTAGACTGGGCTTTTGCCCATTCCACAATTCTGTGGGAGTAGAAGAAACTGATTTAGAAGGTACTAAGTTCAGAATGTACACTGCTGTTTCCAGTGCGTATCCCCAAAATGAATTTGGTAATTCTGAATAACTCATCATCGATCTAACCATCTCCATAAGAGTCCTATTCCTTCGTTCTGCCACACCATTCTAGACAGTTGGGATTGAATCCCGGCCTCTAATAAGTAATTCCTAAACTCTCCTAAGAGGTATTCGCCACCACGATCAGACCGTAGTGTCTTGATACTTTTACCTAGTCATTTCTCCACATCAGCCTTGTACTCTTTGAACTTATCAAAGCACTCGGACTTGCGGCGCATTAGGTAAATGTATCCGTATCTTGAATAATCGTCTATAAAAGAGATAAAATATTCAAAACCTCCTCTTTCCTGGAAAGACATAGGACAACACAAATCAGAATGAACCAATTCTAACACTTCTTTGGCTCTATACCCCTTGGCTTTGAAAGGTCTATTGGTCATTTTACCTTCCAAGCAAGATTCACAAGTTGGAAAATTTTCCAACTCTAATGAACCCAAGAGTCCATCGGCTATAAGTCTCTGAATCCTACTTAAGTTAATATGACCAAGCCTTAGATGCTAAAGATATGCTTGGTTCATTTTCGAAGGTTCTTTTCTCTTATTTGAATTAGAAGATGAGTTATAAATTTCCTTGTTTTGTTTTGTGGGAGAAATTGGATTTAAAGTATACAAATTGCCAACTAATGTACCAGAACAGATAATCACTTTATTTCTCTTAATAACTACATCGTTACTAAATGAAATTGAATATTCATCCAAAAATAGTTTAGAAACTGAAATTAAATTCTTTCTAAAACTGGGTACATAAAGACAATTTCTTAAAACCAAATTTCTATTTCTATTAAAAGATAAGTAGATATCTCCTACTGCAACAGCCACCACCTTAGTAGCATTGCCCATGTAGACGGTACTGGAACCCCTGCAAGGAATTGCAGACATGATCAGTGGCTCCCGTATCTACACACCAGGTGCTGGTAGATAACACCGCTAAGCATGTTTCAACAACTAGAGCATGAGATATACCTTTGTTGTTCTGATTCCTACGAGGATAGTTTGCCTTCCAATGCCCTGACTGCTTGCAGATGAAGGACTTGCCCTTCGGCTTCTTCACTCCAGCTTTAGGTCCCGTACTCTGAGATTTATTCACTTTCTTTGCTGAACCAACTTGTTTCTTCTTCTTCTTTCCTTTCGGTTTAGAAGTAGAACCATTTTCAGCATTGTGTATATGAAAATTGTGATGAAACAAACCTTCTGCTGCCTGAAGTTCTGTCAGTAGTTCCGCCAATGAATATACCCTTTTGTTCATATTGTAATTCAGGCGAAATTGCTCAAAACTTCGAGGTAGTGTTTGGAGGATCATATCAATCTGAGTTTCTCCATCAATTTCTCCTCCAAGGATTTGTATCTCGTTTAGATAAGCCATCATCTTTAGGATATGATCCCTCACAGGAGTACCCTCTTGCATGGTGGCTGTCATTATCTTTCTCATGGCTTCTTGCCTAGAAGCCTGATCCTGATGACCAAAGAGTTCCTTGAGATTGTTCATAATATCATAGGCTGTTGGTAAATCTTGATGCTGAGGTTGCAATACATTTGACATTGAAGACAAAATGTAACACCGCGCCATCTCATCTGCTTTTACCCATTTCCTATGATATTCAATCTCCTCTTGGGTAGATTCCCCAGTGAGTGCATCAGGACAAGGTTCAGTCAGTACAAACTTATAGCTTTCAGCAGTAAGAACAATGTCCAGGTTCCTTTTCCAATCTATATAGTTAGGACCAGAAAGTCTATTCTGTTGTAGTATGATGGACAGTGGGTTGAAAGACATCCTAAGAATCACAAATAACTTTTAGTCAGAACTCTAAATTTAGAATAATATTGATTCCTCAAACAATACTATTTTAAATTAACCAACACCTCAAAACACCGCGAATATTGTATGCCACGATAGTGTGGACGTATAAAAATTCAACATTTGTAAAAGGAGGGTTTTAACCCATTAATTTTATTATCTTGTCAACCTAACTTTTTGACAAATAAAATTAATAGTTGGTATCCTTTGGTCACACAAATAATAGTAGTGACTCCGATGGGGAGGATACTATTAAACGTGCCTAAGTGTATACCACTACTTGACACTAAGTCCATTAATAAGATTGTGCCCCTTCCGATGGGGAAGATCACACGCTCTTAATTAACTTCCTATAGTCATCCAAAATGGAAGTTTGTTCTAGTGATCCACAAACAAGCTCATCCGATATGGAGGAAGGCACTCAGAGCCAACGCGCAAGCTTGTTTGCATCACTTACAAACCAGTAATGGAGACCGTGGAATTTATTTAAAATCCCTCCCCCACTTAGTTATTTATAAATGAGGAATTTTAACTATGCTAGCCTACTAGACATGTATACTAACATGCACACACAGCACAATATAAAAGCAATAAATAAAAAATCTAATTTTCAACTATTATGGCTTTTATCTATGGTTGTTCTCCGTGTGTTGACATCCCAAGCTGCTGCCATATTTGGCCACCGCCACCGGGTCTAGCTGTCGCATCCATCTTGCTCCTTGTTCCGCTGCGCCTCTGGTCCTCAGAAGGTTCCACGCTTTGCAAGATTCGATCCGCGACATAAATAGAATTTTACAATTTTGATCCTATATTCCTCGAAGGAATGTACATGTAAACTAGATCGAACATAAAATAAAAATTTACATCCATCGATCCTATATTCCATAAAAGGAATGTACATATAACTAGATCAAAAATTAAATCCTAATAAAAACTAAATACAGCTCCTGCTGTATTTTTATAATACAATCATGCACACACATATAAATTGCCCTTGGCATGTCCAAGGGTCCAATCACACACATAAAAAACTATAAGCCATAATAGTTGGATCCTGCATCCACAAAGTTAGCACATCCTACTATTATCCTGCCTAAATTTTGTATGACATGTGCATAATTAAACTAATACCAAATACACAGAGGCAAAACCCTAGCTCTGATACCAATTGTTGGTTGCTACTCGGAAAACCTAGAGGTTCCACTATACAAAAATTTTGTACAAAGGTCTGAACCTTTTCCTAGCTAACATGTGTTCTTTTAAATTAAATTTTGGATCGCCTGCGGAACTTAACACGTTTGATCGAAAACTTAATCTATTTGTTCTTTTAGGTTTTGACTTGGATCTCCTGCGGAACTTAACACGTTCGACCCAAGTCACCTTAAGTTATTAATTCCATTAAATATTAATTTCCATAATTGGTTCCCAGTACTGACGTGGCGAGGCACATGGCCTTCTTGGATATGGGAGCAACCACCACCGACTAGACAAAACCTTTTATGGAAAGCTAATATTTAATTTTCTAAAATAACTTTAGGTTAACCGAAAGGAACAATCAAATCACAAGGAAAAGAAAAAATAAGAACACAACATCGAAAAATATATTCAAAATTCTAGAATCGTAAGCCTCTTGTATTTGGTATTATTTCCATAAATAACTAGTATGATGCGGAAATGAAAAATTACTAGTTATACCTTCTAGAAAGACCTCTTGATCTTCTATCGTATTCCTCTTCTAACCTCGGACGTTGTGTGGGCAACGATCTTCCAAGATGAGAAACCACCAATCACCTTCTTCTCCTCCTAGCTAGGTTCGGCCAAAACAAAAGAGCTTCACCAAGGAAGAAGAAAAACACCAACCAAGCTCCAAGGAATGCAAGCTTTCTCTCCTTCTTCTTCTTCTTCTCCAAGTAGTATCCGGCCACCACAAGAACTCCAAGCAAGAGGGATGTTTCGGCCACCACAAAGAAGAAGAGAGGGAGAGGATGTTGGCCGGCCACACCAAGGAATAGGAGAGGGAGAATAATAGAGGTTGTCACCCATGAAGGCATCCCTACCCCTTCTTTTATATTCCTTGGCTTTAGCAAATAAGGAAATTTATTTATAATACAATTTCCTTAACTTTCTTTGACAATATTTAATTAAGAAAAATTTAATAAAATTTCTTAATCAACTAATCATGGCCGGCCACCTCAAATAGAAAAATTAGGAGAGTTTCAATCAACAATTAAAACTTCCTTATTTGTCTTTGGAAATTTTTAAAAAATAAAATTTCCTTTTAAAATCCCTTCATGGTTGATAAAAAGAAATTTCTATAATTTTAATTTCCTACATGTGAATAATTTTCAAAGAGAAAAAATAAAATATCTTTCCAATCTACAAATAAGGAAAGAGATCTAATCTCTTTCTTTTAATCTTTCGTAGATCTTTTAAAGAGAGATATTTTAATTTTAATTCTCTGTAATAAATTATATCTTCCACATAATAAAAATTAAAATTAAAATTCTTTTTTAATTCAATGGGGGCCGGCTAGCTAGGGCCACCCTAAACCATGCTTAGGCCGACCCTAGCTTGGTTCCCAAGTTAGCTTGGCCGGCCCCCTTTAGGTGGGTATAGAAGGTGGGTATAGGTGGGTATAGTACTCTATAAATAAGAGGCTACGATAGGGACCAAGAGGAGGAATTGATTTTGGTCTCCCGATAAAATTAAGCATTCCGTGTTCGCCCCGAACACACAACTTAATTTAATCAATAATAATTCATTCCACTAGAGAACTATTATTGAACTACCGCACCAATCCCAAATTACATTTTTGGGCTCCTTCTTATTATGAGTGTGTTAGTCTCCCTGTGTTTAAGATGTCGAATGTCCACCAATTAAGTGAGTTACTGACAACTCATTTAATTAATATCTTAATCCAAGAATAGTACCACTCAGCCTTATCGTCATGTCGGACTAAGTCCACCTGCAGGGTTTAACATGACAATCTTTATGAGCTCATCTTGGGGACACTATCAACCTAGATTACTAGGACACAATTTCCGTCTATATTCCATAACACACACTATAAGTTATATCATTTCCCAACTTATCGAGCTTATTGATTCATCGAACTAAATCTCACCCATTGATAAATTAAAGAAATAAATATCAAATATATGTGCTTGTTATTATATTAGGATTAAGAGCACACACTTCCATAATAACTGAGGTTTTTGTTCCTTTATAAAGTCAGTATAAAAGAAACGACCTCAAATGGTCCTACTCAATACACTCTAAGTGTACTAGTGTAATTATATAGTCAAGATAAACTAATTCCTAATTACACTATGACCTTCCAATGGTTTGTTCCTTTCCATTTTGGTCATGAGCTACTGTTTATAATTTATAAGGTATTGATAACATCATCTTCTGTATGTGACACCACATACTATGTTATCTACAATATAAATTAATTGAACAACTACAACAAATGTAGATGATTTGACCAAATGTAATTCTTTATTCAGAATAAATGTTTACAAAAGCTTAGGCTTTCTGTATACACTCTAACAGTTAGCACACACAAAACATAATAGATATGATAATGAGTAATGACAGTCTCCGGACTGTTCGGGTCTGACTTCGGATTTCCGTCCGGAAACCCTAGGTCGACCCGACACTTACTGTTCCCTCTACGGGGAACGCGTCCTCACCTACTCCACTTAGGAGATTTACCTGCTGCCAGTGCGATCCTCCAAATCGACTGGATTTTTGCTCAGCACTCGACGCTTCCGGACTTTCTACTGGACATCCGCTTCCCGACTAGTCCAGTCTTTCACCTGGTTCACAACACCAAGACTTTCCACCTAGGGTTACCACCCCCTAGGACTTTTGCCTGAAGCCATCGACCTGCCAAGACTTTCCGCATAGGGTTACCACCCCCTGTGACCTAGGGTTACCACCCCCTAGGGTTTTCCCTTTGCCTAACCGCAGCTAGGACTTTCCTGAAATACTCAAGTAGACTTGTTAAATCACAAAACACCTTTACTTTGAATCCTTTGCCATTATCAAAACACGAGTTCGATCGTCGGATACTTCCCGCACCAACAATCTCCCTCTTTTTGATTATGGCAACTTAAATTCAAAGTTAAGTAAACAGATATCAAATAAAGAATAGATGCAAGTAAAAACATTTAAAGAAAGTATAGCATTAAGTTTAGGCTCCCCCTTAACTGTTACTCCCCCTTTAATATTTTGTTATTCATTATTTTAAATTTTAATTTGCTACTCTCATTTTTGAATTTGAATTTGATAATTATTTGAGTATTTGAATTTGCTACTCTCCCCCTTTTCCATATATAAAAAAATAATCAAAATAGTCATTCGATTTTTAAAGAGGGATAACAAGGCTTTGGTAACACTTAACATTTTATAATTTTCTTTTCTTACCTTTTAGCTAAGTGAAATAAGGATCTAAGAGTAAACTATACGTAGAGAAGTACTAGTCTAGATTTCAAAAATTTGTTAGAGAAATATTTGGGGCTAAATGAATTTTGAGAAAACTTTTTTGAAGTCGCTTTTTGCTTAGTAGAAATTTTGGAAGAAATGAGTTAAATTTTGCAAAACTATGCTTTACATAGGAAAGCAAGAATTTACAAAGTTAGATTTCAAAGTGGGCTAAGTTTTAAAATTTTGAAAATAAAGATTGGAACTTAGCTAAGCCTTTTTTTTTTTTTTGCAAGTATTGGATTTTGAAAGCTACCGCTTAGGTTAAAAAAAACTTAGTTTTGAACAATACTTATTAAATTTTAGGACAAGGAGGGAGTGGAGTAGCTAAAAATTTGGTTTAGGTTATTTATTCAAAAGTCATTTGGTCCTTAAGTCCAAGCATGAGTCAAGTTCAATAGATTTCAAATTATCCAGTTTTACTTTTAGATGTATCAGAGCCCTAAAGTTCAAACATGCGTATCCTGAAAACTGTGTATCCTTTACCAATTGTCTAACCTTTAGCTACTTGCTGATTGCCTAGAGGGCAATAACTTTCACTTGGTTAGTCAAGTTAAGTCAATTTGGTCCAGATAGATTTGACTAGAGCTGGAAAACTTGACTTGATTGATGTATATTACGTGTTTAATGCCCAGACTCATATTGATGCACAGATATAAGTATTCTTGAGTCCAGGCTGTACCCTATGCATCTCACGTCATTCTATGTCTTTCAAACACAATCACGGTATACCTAGGTGTTTGTGAGATGCTTTGGCTTAAGTCTAGGGGAACATGATTTCTAGGGGGAAAGCCTAAGTTAAATCCAATTTTTGAAACTTTTAAGAAAAAGGGATTTTAAAATAATTTTTCCTAGAATTTTTTAAAAAAAATGTAAAAGCAAGATAATTAAGTAAAAAGAAACACCTATTCTACCCAACACATTTCTATTTGCCTTCTAAGTGCACTGAACTCAAGTTCAAGTAAGGGTTTTGTAAAAAAGTCAGCTAGGTTTGATTTGGACTCAACATGGTTGAGTGCAATTTCACCCTTAGCTACGTGATCCCTTACAAAATGGTGTTTTACCTCTATGTGTTTAGTCCTAGAATGGTGAATAGGATTATTGGTCAGATTAATTGAGCTGATATTATCAATAAAGATTTTTGTATTTTTATATTCTAGTTGATAGTCTTTTAATGTATGCATCATCCACAACAGTTGAGATGCACACTCTCCTAGGGCTATGTATTCAACTTCTGTAGTAGATAAAGCAACACAATGTTGCTTTATGCTTGACTAACTTACTAGGCATTGACCTAGAATTTGGCAACTACCACTTGTACTTTTTCTGTCTAATTTACACCCGGCATAGTCCGAATCAGAATAGCCAAAAAGGTCAAAGGTGCAAGTTCTAGGATACCAAAGTCCTACATTTAGAGTGCCTTTAATGTACCTAAGTATTCTTTTAACGTATGTTAGGTGTGACTCTTTTGCACAGGATTAGTATCTTGCGCATATACCTACTGCAAACAATATATTGGGTCGGCTTGCAGTTAGGTAAAGTAAGCTACCTATGGCACTCCTATAGTACTTTAGATCTACTGGTTTTCCTTCTGGGTCTGAGTCAATGTTGATGTTGGTTGCCATTGGAGTATTTATTATTTTTGAATTTTCCATGCAGAATTTTTTAATTAACTCCTTAGCATATTTAGTTTGATAAATGTAGATTCCATCTTTGGTTTGTTTTATTTGTAAGCCTAAGAAAAAGTTGAGTTCCCCAACCATACTCATTTGAAATTCATTTTCTATTAATCTAACAAATTCTTTTAAAAACTTCAAGTTAGTTGAGCCAAAAATTATATCGTCAACATAGATTTGGGCTATAAAGATGTCTTTTTCTATAGTTTTTACAAATAGGGTTGGATCTATTTGTCCTTGGTTAAAGCCTTTGGATATTAAATAATTAGATAATCTTTCATACCATGCCCTAGGGGCTTGTTTTAGTCCATATAAAGCCTTTTTTAGTTTAAATACATGGTTTGGATAGTCTAAGTCTTCAAATCCTGGGGGTTGGCTTACATAGACCTCTTCTTTAATAAACCCATTTAAGAACGCTGACTTGACATCCATTTGATATAATTTAAATCCTTTATGGGCTGCATAGGCTAGTAGCATCCTAATGGATTCGAGTCTAGCTACTGGTGCATATGTTTCATCATAGTCCAAACCTTCAACTTGGCTAAATCCTTTGGCTACTAGTCTGCTCTTATTTCTTACTATCTCACCCTGATCATCTAATTTGTTCCTAAAAACCCATTTGGTGTCAATTATGGACTTATCTATGGGTTTAGGTACAAGTTCCCAGACTTGGTTTCTTTTGAATTGTGCTAACTCTTCTTGCATAGCAATGATCCAGTCTGGGTCGGGTAGGGCTTCTTCTATGGTCTTAGGCTCAATCTTTGAAATAAGGGCAATCTGACTAAGATTTCTATAGGAGGATCTAGTTCTGACTCCTAGGTTTGGGTCACCCAAAATTTGGTCAGGTGGGTGAGAAGTATTTACTCTAGATGGTCTTATGTGTGGGTCAGAAACTGGTTCTTCTGGTTTATTAAGGTTAGGTTGGATTTCATCATCTTCTATAGTTCTTGGATTAATGTCAATATGTTCATTTATATTAGGTAGGTTGTTTTCTTCATCAAAGATTACATTAGTTGTTTCTTCCACTTTTAAGGTATTTTGATTATATTCTCTAAAGGCCCTACTGGTTGAGGAGTATCCTAAGAATATTCCTTGGTTAGATTTGGGTGTAAATTTTCCTAAGTAATCCTTAGTATTTAAAATGTGAACTTTACAACCAAATACTTTTAAATAATTTAGGTTGGGAATTTTATGGTAATAAAGTTCATAAGGTGTTTTATTGCGAGGTTTGTTAATTAGAATTCTGTTTTGAATATAATTTGTTGTATTTATGGCTTCGGCCCAAAATTGATGATTTAAGTTATACTCATTTAGCATGGTTCTAGTTGCCTCTTGTAGGGTTCTATTTTTACGTTCCACTAGACCATTTTGTTGGGGAGTTCTAGGACATGAAAATTCATGTTGGTATCCATTTATTTTACAAAATTGGGTAAACCTATGATTTTCAAATTCTCCCCATGATCACTTCTGATATGTTTAATTTTAGTATCTTTTTCATTTTCTGTTAATTTGCATAAATTACTTAATATTTCAAAGGTTTCATCTTTTGTTTTTAGAAATTTTACCCATGTGAATCTAGAGTAGTCATCAATTATAACTAAGCAATACTGATTCTTGCTTAGTGACTTGGCTCCATGTGAATCAAATAGGTCAAGATGAAGGAGCTAAAGCGCATAGTTAGTTCTTTCTAGATTCGTTGACTTGTGTGTTGATTTGGTTTGTTTTCCTTGTTGACAAGCATTACAGATTGAGTTTTCAATGAATTTTAATTTTGGCAAGCCTCTAACTAGGCCATTTTGACTCATTTTAGAAATGAGTCTAGTGTGAGTGTGACCCAGTCTTTTGTGCCACAGTTGGGTTTCCTCTTGTTGTGTCATGAGACACTTTATTGAGGATATTGATAGGTCAATTGTGTAGATGTTATTCTTTCTAAGTCCCTTAAGTCTGATTTCAGGGTTTTCGATGTTTTTAACTAAACACCCAGATTTGTCAAAATTGACTAAATATCCACTATCACACAATTGACTTATACTTAGTAAATTAAAGTTAAAAGTTTCAACCAATAAAATATTTCGAATAATGAAGTCAGAACTAAGTTCAATATTACTGTCACGCCCCAGAGGAGTCCATGTCCGAAGAAATTTCGGCAGCATCTCCCCTGTACAGCGGACAATCTGAAATTTCTACATATCACATATACATCATGTTAGTTAGAGCCCTAGAGCCAATCATTTGATGATTGTATGGACTCATGTATATCATATTCATGTATATATATTAAGGCATTTGGTTTTTGGTTATTATGCTTATTTGTATTAGTGCCAGATAAAATAAGTATAGTAACGTCCTAGAGTAGAAAGGTTCTTACCTATATCAATTGATTGGTTGAATCGATAGTGAGATGATATAGGGAACACTACTCTAAATCATTCCTAGTCGAGTATTAACATTCAGGGACAATGTTAATATAATAAGACTAGCATGTAGGTCAGCTCGATGACTTGATCTCACAAGTCATGGATATAGAGATATCAAGCTGACACATGGGTATGCATTAGAGAATGTATACTGAATGACCCGCCCTGAGAAAGTATCATGGATCGTTATATGAGTGTCATATACTTTCTCATGTGGCTATTAGTATGACTATTAGTCCTTTGACCTGAAGTCACCATGGATCCCTACATAAGGAGTTATGTACTTTGGTTTTGTCAAACGTCACCCGTAACAGGGTGGACTATAAAGGTGATTACTGGGTATGTAATAAATTATGCAGAGGGATGTGAGTGGTGTAGATGGGATCTATCCCTCCTATATGACGGGAGCAACATCAATATTCTTGATAGAGTTAGACCACGAAGTGCATGGCCATGCCCAAATGAGTCAACATGAGATGTTGAGCTCATTTGATCGAGTGAGTCTACTTGGAGTTCAAGATTTAGATTGATTAGAGGATGACACGGTCTATGCCTCACATTGATCAATCTAGATGTCAAGGATAGAAGGACATTTGACATATTTTGTGAGGAGTCACAATTGGTAGTCACAAGGTGATGTCGGATCTCGACATTCTTGTAACTTGGGTAGTAATGATGTGTTGCTAGATACCGCTCATTACTTATGCTCCTAAATGGGTTTAGGGCATTGCCAATGTTACAAGAACCTATAGGGTCACAAACTAAGGACAATTAGATGGAGATTTGGTTCATATGATGAACCAAGAGGATTAGATTCATTTGATGAATCATATTGGATTAAGAGTAATCCAAATTGGGCTAATTGAGTTGGACTCAAGTTGATTCATGTATTCAATGAGTCTAATTTAGATTATGACTCATTAAATCAACTTAATTTAATGAATTAGATTCATTATATTAAGTTGGCTTGAATCATATGGTTGGATTAGATCAACCATGAGAGAGATTTGATCAAGTTTGACTTGATTTGAGAGGAAGAGAAAAAGTCATGTTTGACTTGACTTTTTGCCACATCACTAGTGAGTTGGCAAGATGTGGACCAATAGGATTGCTCCACATCATCAATGTGTGCCACCTCATGGAGGTTACAAGCCTCCATAGCATTTAATGTGGCCGGCCCACATTAAATGAGGAGGTTACACTTGTTGTCATGTCATTTAGTGAGGTGGCAAGATGTGGACCAATAGTGTTGATCCACATCATCCTAGAGTGCCACCTCATGGGGGTTACAACTCTTAATGGTCTCCACATTAATTGGAATTAATGTGGGGGTTACACCTCCTAGAGTGGCCGACCACTTGATGGCTATGGGGTTTTTTGATTTTCCTCTCATTGATTCATTCACTCTTCTTCTCCCTTGGGTGCTCTCTCTTCTCCTTCTCCCATTCCTTGGCCGAACACTCCATTGGTGCTAGCACACCTTGTGTTTTGGTCATCTCCTTCTACTTGTGTCCGTGTGGATACATATAGAGGTTGTCTACTTTGACAACTAGAGATCCGGCGACATCTTGGACAAGCGGGAACGCGAAGGGCTTCGCTACAAGGGTAATGATCTTAACTTTAGTGTAGATCTAAAGTTTTTACAAACTCGTACAAGAAAAGGTTTTTCGATAATTTTGTTTACGAATCTTTGCAAGAGATCCATGGCTTTGGGTGACTCGGGGTTTCTGCGACGCGAAAAAGCGGTTTTCGCGGCTCGAAGAACCTAACACATCAGCCACAGGCGGCTGGAATAATAACAATAAGTAAAAGCAAACACCACGCAGTATTTATAATTTATTCAGCCTCTGGCTGTCACAACCACGCAGTTAAGATAATTAAACAGTAAAATAATACTCTGACTCAAAATCCACCCTACTCCACTACACTCGTAAAGCTCAAATCCGACGAACTCACCTCTTCTGCCGTCCAGGCAGGCATGTAGTAAAAATATATCGAATAGAACATCCATCAATATCGCAAAAAAAACATACAATGTCCAAGTATCCAAATAACCAAGTCTACACATAATCAAATAAGAACAAAAGTAAATGATAGATAAATCATCGAGGTCTGCAGGGATCTAGCACTACGTGTAGTGAGGACTAGTGACTGGAACTCCCTCCTGACAGCATCAACCTGAAAATAACAACAATAGAGGCGGGCTGAGTGCAACACTCAACAGGTAAAACTGATATACAAAGTAGGGAAATAACACCTAGCACTAATCATGCGTACAGTCTCCTGATATAAGAAAGATAAAAATGCATCTGAAGTAAACAGGAGAGAAACTGTACTAACCAGGACCTGAGTATAAGGTCAAACAGTCCGAGGGATAGGGAAATCCTGTATGCATGTCAAACATAGGTATCCAAACAATATGCAGCATATAAATGCAGCAAACACAAACACAAGCAATAAATGCATCATGCATATGATGTCAATGATGCGTCCTGGTCACCACGCGGTCGATCATCTCACGAATAGTGGGCAGTGGGTAGGGTGTGACAATCGTGCACTCTGTCGTCACTACTCGATGAGTGACCTAGTGGACGGGATGTTCGGGGTACACCTATCCTCCTACCCCAAATCATAAATGGGGGCGCTCACCGGTACACGATGACGGGAGTAATCCCGGATAACACGTTGTGTCACACTACCCATGGGCGGACCAATGGTGCCTAACAGCTCCTGCAACACACTCTGCCCGAATCGACCACTAACCCATGAGTGGTGGTGTGTGCAGATCCATAGCGATGTGCTCAACAATAATGGAGCGGACTATCGCACAGCATGCAATCATGCAAATGGTGCATGGCACTAACCACAAAATATCCTGACCTAATCCATGTGTATATAAAAGTGCACCATAGGTCAACGAATCAAATCAAATCAAAGGTACACAGAAGGTATAAAAACCTAGGTCCTGAACATGGTGAAGCATGGTATATCACTACCCCCTATAAGCATGTATAAACAAATAAAGTATACATGGGATGCAAATCAAGCAATCAATCAATCATGTATCAGATATTGGGTAGTGACTAACCGAAACAAATAAAGGACATAATTAATCCAACTTGTTAAATTCACTACTATGTATATCAAATGACATAAGTCAAAAGTACCCGCCTCCGAAAATAGAAAGGTCCAATCTGACTCCGAGATACTCGTCTCGCGTCAAAGTCCTGTGTTAAATCGCACAGTTTAGCTAATTTAATTATAAACAAATAGCTAAACTAATTTCTAATCCACTGACCAGTTAGGGTTAGTTTCATTAACCCCAACTACACCGTTATACAACTTCTAAACCTAAATCAATAATTATTGCTAACACAACTAACAATAATCTAACACAAAGATCAAAACCATAAACCTTACCCCAATTCACAGCCTATGGTTTCTTGATTCCCGGTCGCAAAGTGTGTTGCTGTTGACAATTAAGTAGGCTGCTAAATGGGATAGCTGCCGGAACCCAAAATCATCCATAAACCCAAACTCCTTGCTGGTTACTTCACTGACCACAAATCAAGAACAATAAAAATCCAAAATCAACCAAAAACAACCCAATTCCAATCAAAGCTAGGGTACAGAGCCTACAATCTGTGATGGATCGAACCTGTGGCCGGCGACAATGTTAGGGCACAGCGTCGGCGAAGCAAACTCGGCGGCGGTACAATCCAAATCTAGGGCACACGAGATGGAGGTCGGCGACACTGCTGTGAGGAGAGCTCGGCTGACTGTGAACCCAAAATAGGGCACGGAAGGTGAGACTAGGGCTCGGCGGCAGCCGACGCTAGGGCAGAGAGGGCTCGGATCGGCTGTGCTCGCGCGTCGTCGGCGCTTGGACAGGGAGGAAGAAAAGATCAGCGGTTGGCGGCTAGGGCACCAGCTATCGGCAGAGGAAAGGAACTGCCGCGGCCAGTTAGGGCCGGCGTCGGGCGCGAGAGAAGAAATTAGGCGCGGGTGGTTTCGGCGTCGGGTGCACGGGGAAAGAAGCGGAGGAAATAAAGAAAAAGAGAAAACAAAATAAAAAGAAAAAGGAATTTAAGAAATAAACATTTCCTCGCTTAAATGGGGTAGCCCAAACAGGCTTTTCCGGACCCCGTTTTTGTCCCCGTTAACTCGTCCGTACGAGCTCCGAAAAATTCCCGAAAAATTTCGAAAAATTCCCTTATTAATATTCGCCTATTTTCCGGTATTTTACATTCTCCCCCACTTATAAAAATTTGGTCCCCAAATTTCGTTATCTACCATCAGCAAGTACTAAAAACAAATATAGAGTATAAATGTTGAACGGTAAATAAATCACATACCTCAAGTGAAAAGATAGGGATATCGAGCTCGGATCGTATCCTCGAGCTCCCAAGTAGCCTCCTCGTCCGAATGATGATGCCATCCGACTTTAACCAGCCGGATTGTCTTGTTCCGCAACTGACGCTCCTTCCGGTTGAGAATCCGTACAGGAACCTCCTCATAAGTAATGTCAGGCTAAACTGGAACTGAGACATCTGTCAGCACATGCGTCGGATCAGGTACGTATCTCCTCAGCATAGATACGTGAAAAACATCGTGAACGCCTGACAGGGACGGTGGTAGTGCCAGTCGGTAAGCTACCGCTCCGATCCTCTCCAAGATCTCGAAAGGACCAATGTACCGCGGAGCTAACTTACCTCTGAGGCCAAATCTCTTCACCCCTTTCGTGGGTGAAACTCTCAGAAATACATGGTCGCCAACAGAAAACTCCAAAGGTCTGCGTCTCCGATCTGCATAACTCTTCTGACGGTCCTGCGCCTCTGACATCCTCCGTCTGATAGTACGGACAAACTCTGCATCCTACTGAACTCTATGAGGTCCCAACAACTGGGCCTCTCCAACCTCATCGGAGGGCGGGTGTCCAAGGTCTCAACATGCCTCAAACGGTGTCATATAGCCGATTTGTTGTAAGCAAACTCTACTAACGGCAGATGGTCCTCCCAACTCCTCCAAAATCCATAACACATGACCTCGGCGGATCCTCTAAAGTCAGATAGTGCGCTTTGGTCATCCATCATGCGTGGATGGAAAGTACTAAAGCGGGCTGTGTGCCCAAGGCTGCTGCGACTGCGGCGAGGCGTGAACCGTGGATCTCTATCCGAAATGATACTCAATGGAACACCATGTAGTCTGATAATCTCCCGACAATACAGATCTGCCAATCGATCAAGGGGATCAGTCCTCCGAATCGCTAAAAAGTGCGCAAATTTGGTTAATCGATCAACGATTACCCAAATCGCGTCGTGACCTCGTCGTGTCCTCGGCAACCCTACCACAAAGTCCATGGTAATGTGATCCCACTTCCACTCAGGAATAAGAATCCGCTGAAGTAATCCTGCAGGTCTCTGGTGCTCAGCCTTCACCTGTTGACAAACAAGACATCTAGCTACGAAATCCGCGATGTCTTTCTTCATGTCGTTCCACCAATAGGAATGCCTCAAGTCTCGATACATACGGGTCCCGCCTGGATGGATCGCAAATCGAGAGCGGTGTGCCTCCTGGAGTAGCTCCTGTAAGATCGGATGAGACTGAGGTATGCATAATCTGTCTCGGAAGTATATAATACCCTCCTCGTCTCGTGTAAAATCGGTCTGCTGCCCAGAAGCTATCTGACTGCTAATGAACTGTAAATGCTGATCACCAGCCTGGGCCTCTTGGATCCTCGTCCGGATCGATGACTGAGCAACCATGGTAACAAGAATACCTTGCTCTGTCGGTCCCTGCTCCTTAAGATCTAACTCAGAGAAACCCTGAATCAAGTCTGTAACTGAAACTCGGTGACAAGCCAAAGTCCCTCTGGACTTCCTGCTGAGTGCATCTGCAACCACATTAGCTTTTCCCGGGTGGTAGCTAATGGTACAATCGTAATCCTTCAGGAACTCCATCCATATCCTCTGTCGGAGATTAAGCTCCTTCTGAGTGAAAATATATTTGAGACTCTTATGATCAGTGAGAATCTCAAATGTAATACCGTATAAATGATGGCGCCAAATCTTCAATGCATAAATGATGGCGGCTAACTCCAGGTCATGAACTGGGTAGTTCTTCTCATGCTCCTTCAGCTGACGAGAAGCATAAGAGACTACTCTGCCGTGCTGCATCAGAACGGCACCCAAACCCTGTAGAGACGCATCGGTGTAGAGTACAAATCCATCCTCTCCAGAAGGTAAAATCAAAACTGGAGCCGACACTAATCTCCGCTTCAGCTCCTGAAAGCTGGTCTCGCAATCCTCTGTCCACATGAACTTCACGCCTTTCCTGGTAAGACGTGTCAATGGCATAGCAATACGCGAGAAACCCTCAACAAAACGTCGGTAATATCCATGATCGAGCTGCGGATCTCTCGAACGACTTGGCTACTCCCAACCGGTGTGACCTCGATCTTGAGGATCAATGAAATACATCGCTAGAGACCACGTGTCCCAAAAAACCTTCGCGTACAGCTGATGTCGTCTAAGAGTCTCCAAGACTATACGAAGATGTTGTGCATGCTCCTCCTAGGAATGCGAATAGACCAATATGTCATCAATGAAAACAATAACAAACTGATCCAGATACTCCAGAAAGATGCGGTTCATCAAGTCCATAAACACCGCTGGAGCATTGGTAAGCCCAAATGGCATTACCAAAACTCATAATGACCGTATCCGATGCGGGCCTTCGAATATCCGAGTCTCGACTCTCGGTGATGATATCCGGATCGCAGATCAATCTTAGAATATGAAGTACCTGCGGTGATCAAACAAATCCTCAATCCGTGGTAATGGATATTTATTTCTGACGGTCATTTGTCTGTAGTCAATACATAACCTTATGGTACCGTCTTTCTTCTTGACAAATAATACTGGAGAACCCCATGGTGAAACACTAGGGCGTATAAATCCCCTATCCAAAAGCTCCTGGAGTTGAACCTTCAGCTCGTTCAACTCTTTCGGTGCCATACGATACGGAGCTTTCGATGTCGGTGAGATTCCCAGAATCATCTCCATAGTGAACTCCACTGGCCTTCTGGGAGGCAAACCAGGAAGCTCCTCAGGGAATACATCTGGATACTCTCGGACTACAGAAATGTCGGAGAGCTGCGAACTGCTGCTGCCTTCAGTACTAATCAGAGATAATAGAAAACCATGACAGCCGTGAGACAGCAGCTTCTACGCCTGAATCACCGAAATAATCGAGATGCCGTCATCTCTGATGCCAGTGAAACTCCACGAGGGTTGGTTCGGAGGCCAGAAGGTGACTACCCTCATCTGGCAATCAATAACATGATATACTGACAGCCAATCCATGCCAAGAATGATATCAAACTCGATCATCTCCAATACTAGAAGATCTACCGTAAGTGTCATGTTGCCAAAGTCTAACGGGCAACCTCTGACCTATTGGGTGACGTCTAAAGTATCACCGGACGGTAGGGAGACGGTCAACCGCTGCAGTCTAATAGTAGGTAATCTACCAATCTCCCGCATAAAGGTACGGGATATAAAAGAGTGCGAACTACCAGTATCAATCAAAATATCAGCGGAAAAGGCATAAATGAAAATCGTACCACGAAAAACGGATCCGTCGGCCCGCTGAGCATCCTCTCTGGTAATCGCATGAACACGACCAGTCTCTGGCGGAGGAGGAGGAGGTGGTAACGCTGCCAGCGGCTGCTGTGGCTGGGCAGAAGCCTGCCACTGAGGCGCTGCTGGACAATGTGCCAGAGAAGATTGAGAGGATGGTGACTGATACTGTGCAGCTGGCTGGGACTGAGTCTGGTACTGCCCCTGAGTCAGATAATAAGGTCCTGGAACAAAACTCTGGGGTGCTACAGAAGCACTAGAGTACTCCTGTCCAAGCATGCCAAATGCATCTGCTACAGTGGGAGCTGCTCCCTGTTGACGATGTGAAGAATGGGCTTTTTGCCCTCCTCGATATGCCCCTGACTGACTAGACTGTCCCCTCTGACCTGACCGACCGCGACTACTCTGCTGCTGCTGTCCCAGAGAGCAAGCTGAGGTGAGGTGATCTCTGGATCCACATCTGAAACAATGAGTATCATTGGAAGGTGGTTGCCGGTTCTGCTGAGAAAATCGGGAACGTCCTGAAGAAGACCGTCCTGACTTCTGAGGCCTACGAGACGCCCCAGAAGTACTCTAACCTGACCGTCTGCGACTACTTTGATGTTGTCCTGTCGCCTGTGACTGCTGGATCTGCCCTGATGTCTTTTTCTTGTCCGGATATGCTGTCTGCTGAGCTAACTCTATCATCAAAGCTCGATCCAGTGCATCAGAGTAAGATGTGATCCCTAAACCGGCAAGCCGTACATGCAGATAACCATCCGGTCCCTGAATAAACTGCATCATGCGAGTTACGTCCTCCGGAACTAACTCTGGACAAAACTTAGCCAACCGGTGGAATTCAGTATTATACTCGGTCCGAGCGGTTGTTACGCCTCGACTCATAAAATCACACGAGCCATCCGATAAGGCGGTGGAAAAAGCGGCTCTCAAAAGCCTCTCGAACTGGTCACGTGACGTTCGCTCACCAATAATAGAACCGAGTAATCCACGGGCATTAGCTTCATCCGTAAATGGTAGGCGGACGCTTTCTCCCACTCGAGCAAGCCGTATAGAAGAAAGTCTATTCCATAGTCTCTATCCATGACAGCCATACTCGGATCGAGATCTCCGCGGAAAAGAGTGAAACGAGTCTTCATCGACTCGACCAATGTTGGAATCCTAGATCGTGCAGCGACAATATCGGTGAGTTATGTCGTACCGCAGGGCCGGGCTCTGGGCGATACTACAGGTGGTACTGCAGAATAAACGGAGGAGGAACTTCCGGTCTGCTGTATATCTTGAAGCATAAGCCGTCGGTGGCACTATAGGGTGAACATAAGTGGCCTGGAGTACAGAGGTAATGGTACTGATATGGTGCATTCTTTCTTTCAGAGGCACCGGGGCACAGCCATCGGTGTGCACATCAGATCCAAGTGGCGGTGGTCTTGAATACGTTTGGCTGGGCGGATGTGGGGTGCAATGGTACCTCGATGGTACCGAACTCTCAGAGGATAGGTGCGCTCAGACAACCGAGGTAGGTACCTCTATAGGAGCCGTCGGGGTCTGAAAGTCCAACGTGCCCGAAGCATGCTGAGTCAGTCCCTAACTGACAGGCTCACTAACAGTGGGCATCTCTGGCATATCTAGAGATCCCGTGGTCCTTGCACGTGGTCGTCCAGCACCACGTCTCGCAGCAATATAAGTAGATCGTCTCATATCTGTTAAATTAAATTACAGATATTACTACAAGTATAAAAATCATAAAATAAACATCATACCTATTTGATGTCTGGAGATGTTCCGTCGCTGTCCAGTCCCCAATTTGACCTCAAAATTTCGAACGAGAAAATCGTCGGAAATCCATATAAATCCGAAACGGAAATCTGAAACATAACCACAACAGAAATCCGAAAATGCCCAGTTTGACTCGCAAACCTGGCAAACCCAAATATCCAGAATACCAACAACATGTATCCGATAAATCTCCAGAACACCAAAAACAGGTATCATAACCTGCTCTGATACCAAATAAATTGGTATCAGATAAATCCGAAAAATCCAAAATGCATAGCAAGTATCGTATACCTGCTCTGATACCAAATAAATTGTCACGCCCCAGAGGAGTCCATGTCCGAAGAAATTTCGACAGCATCTCCCATGTACGGCGGACAATCTGAAATTTCTACATATCACATATACATCAACCACAGGCGGCTGGAATAATAACAATAAGTAAAAGCAAACACCACGCAGTATTTATAATTTATTCAGCCTCTGGCTGTCACAACCACGCAGTTAAGATAATTAAACAGTAAAATAATACTCTGACTCGAAATCCACCCTACTCCACTACACTCGTAAAGCTCAAATCCGACGAACTCACCTCTTCTGCCGTCCAGGCAGGCATGTAGTAAAAATATATCGAATAGAACATCCATCAATATCGCAAAAAAAATATACAATGTCCAAGTATCCAAATAACCAAGTCCACACATAATCAAATAAGAACAAAACTAAATGATAGATAAATCATCGAGGTCTGCAGGGATCTAGCACTACGTGCAGTGAGGACTAGCGACTGGAACTCCCTCCTGACAGCATCAACCTTAAAATAACAACAATGGAGGCGGGGTGAGTTCAACACTCAGCAGGTACAATTGATATGCAAAGTAAGGAAATAACACCTAGTACTAATCATGCGTACAGTCTCCTGATAAAATAAAGGTAAATGCAAACCGAAGTAAAATAGGAGAGAAAATGTACTAACCAGGACCTGAGTATAAGGTCAAACAGTCCGAGGGATAGGGAAATCCTGTATGCATGTCAAACATAGGTATCCAAACAATATACAGCATATAAATGCAGCAAACACAAACACAAGCAATAAATGCATCATGCATATGATGCCAATGATGCGTCCTGGTCACCCCTGACGCCAGTCGATCATCTCACAGAATAGTGAGGCCGAGTGGGTAGGGCTGTGACAACCGTGCACTCTGTCGTCACTACTCCTGATGAGTGACCGAGTGGACGGGATGCTGTCGGAGTACACCTATCCACCTACCCCAAATCATAAATGGGGGAGCGCAATGCTCTCAACTCCCGGTACACGATGATGGGGAGGAATCCCTGCCGGATAACACGTTGTGTCACACTACCCATGAGCGGACCAACGGTGCCTAACAGAGTCCCTGCTGCAACACACTCTGCCCGAATCGACCACTAACCCATGAGTGGTGGTGTGTGCAGATCCATGTAACTGGCGATGTGCTCAACAATAATGGAGCGGACTATCACACAGCATGCAATCATGCAAATGGTGCATGGCACTAACCACAAAATATCCTGACCTAATCCATGTGTATATAAAAGTGCACCATAGGTCAATGAATCAAATCAAATCAAAGGTACACAGAAGGTATAAAGACCTAAGTCCTGAACATGGTGAAGCATGGTATATCACTACCCCCTATAAGCATGTATAAACAAATAAAGTATACATGGGATGCAAATCAAGCAATCAATCAATCATGTATCAGATATTGGGTAGTGACTAACCGAAACAAATAAAGGACATAATTAATACAACTTGTTAAATTCACTACTATGTATATCAAATGACATAAGTCAAAAGTACCCGCCTCCGAAAATAGAAAGGTCCAATCTGACTCCGAGATACTTGTCTCGCGTCAAAGTCCTGTATTAAATCGCACAGTTTAGCTAATTTAATTATAAACAAATAGCTAAACTAATTTCTAATCCACTGACCAGTTAGGGTTAGTTTCATTAACCCCAACTACACCATTATACAACTTCTAAACCTAAATCAATAATTATTGCTAACACAACTAGCAATAATCTAACACAAAGATCAAAACCATAAACCTTACCTCAATTCACAGCCTGTGGTTTCTTGATTCCCGGTCGCAAAGTGTGTTGCTGTTGACAATTAAGTAGGCTGCTAAATGGGATAGCTGCCGAAACCCAAAATCATCCACAAACCCAAACTCCTTGCTGGTTACTTCACTGACCACAAATCAAGAACAATAAAATTCTAAAATCAACCAAAAACAACCCAATTCCAATCAAAGTTAGGGTACAGAGCCTATAATCTGTGATGGATCGAACCTGTGGTCGGCGACAATGTTAGGGCACAGCGTCGACGAAGTAAACTCAGCGGCGGCACAATCCAAATCTAGGGCACACGAGATGGAGGTCGGCGGCACTGCTGTGAGGAGAGCTCGGCTGACTGTGAAGCCAAAATAGGGCACGGAAGGTGAGACTAGGGCTCGGCGGCGGCCGACGCTAGGGCAGAGAGGGCTCGGATCGGCTGTGCTCGCGCGTCGTCGGCGCTTGGACAGGGAGGAAGAAAAGATCAGCGGCTGGCGGCTAGGGCACCAGCTATCGGCGCTGCTCCGTACGTCACCGGCGGCTAGGGCACGGTTTGCGGCGGTGCTACTCGGGTCAGCGGCGCTGGAAAGGGGTAGAGGGAAGTTGGGCGCGGGTGGTTTCGGCGTCGTGTGCACGGGGAAAGAAGCGGAGGAAATAAAGAAAAAGAGAAAACAAAATAAAAAGAAAAAGGAATTTAAGAAATAAACATTTTCTCCCTTAAATGGGGTAGCCCAAACAGGCTTTTCCGGACCCCGTTTTTGTCCCCGTTAACTCGTCCGTACGAGCTCCAAAAAAATTCTCGAAAAATTTCCAAAAATTCCGGAAAATTCCCTTATTAATATTCGCCTATTTTCCGGTATTTTACAATTACCTTTTCGGATTACTTTCAGTTTACCGTCGTTATCGAATGCAACCGATCCTAAATTCTTGTTTTTGAGTTTAGTAAACTTCAACTTATCTTCAGTCATGTATCTGGAGAATCCACTATCCAACATCCATTGATCCAATTCCTACACATGAAATAGTTGAATTGGTTTCTATTAATGAATTTAAAGATAGTTTAATTGAAGTAGGCTCTCTTGTTTTCCGTCTCACCCAATCTAAGTTAGCAATCAATTAACCCTATGGGTAATTGTGAGATGATTGATTAAATTAATGGTTTGAAAAAAAAATTAAAATATTTTTAAGTTAATTGATTTTAAATAAGTTTTAAATGATTTAAAATGATTTTGTAAAAAAAATTTAAAAAAAATTCGAAATTAAGTTTAAAGAGTTTTAAAATAATTTTGAAAAGATTTTTTAAAAGAATTTTGAAATTGAGTTTTAAAGATTTTTAAAACAATTTTGAAAAGAGTTTTGAATTGAGTTTTAAAGATTTAAAATAATTTTGAAAAGATATTTGATATTGAGTTTTAAAGATTTTTAAAATAATTTTGAAAAGATTTTTAAAAGAATTTTGAAATTAAGTTTAACACAAAAAGAAATATTTGTTGTGAATTTGATTTTGAATTTGAATTAATTATAGTTACTAATTTGATTCTGAATTTGAGTTTTAAATTCCTTAGTCATCTCACCCGATCTAAATTTTCAATCAGGAAATCCTATAATTTTCGTGAGATGAATTGAGGTTCAATTTAAGGGTTTTGATTAACTTTGTGTTAGATTTAGGTTTAGCTTTGGGTTCAACAAGTAAGCATTCTTTGGATAAACTTCTGGAATATGGTGAGTCACAAGGAGCTCATTAAAGTAATCATGCCTTCGAGGTTTTCCAAATAGTCCTACCCATTGAACTTAATACTAAACCTTGGTCTAACTAGTTAGGATCCATTTAAGGGTAGCTTTGGTCAGTTCCACTTGGCCAAATGCACCAGGTCGAAGCCATATCTTCCTAGACATGTGATGCCCAAGTTTCCCTACCGTACTATCATCCAAAAACTTCACCAGTACCGTGGGTCAAGTTAAACCTAGCTCATTTTATCTAACCTTAATTACCCTACCAGGTAGTCTACTCTTGTTTTACCCATTTCGAGTAGATTAAGTTCAGTTACCCAGTCGGGTAGTTTAGTTGGGGGTGTCAGCTATTCTGGATCCTCCATCTATATTTGATTTGAATTCGAATTATTTTGAATTTTTAATTTGATTTTGAATTTTAAATTTATAATTGAATTTTGAATTTTAAATTTGATTTTGATTTTTGAATTTTGAATTTATAATTTAATTTTGAATTTTAAATTTGATTTTGAATTTTGAATTTTGAATTTATAATTTTAATTTTAAATTTTTAATTTGATTTTGAATTTTGAATTTATAATTTTAATTTTGAATTTTTAATTTGATTTTGAATTTATAATTTAGTTTTGAATTTTGAATTTGATTTTATTAAGATCGTTTTTCTTTTTGCTCCCCCTGGATCATAGCCTCGATATGGTCTATCGAAGTAGTGTATTTGATCCTTCGGGCACCAATATTGACCAAGTCCAACTTGATTGACCAATTTGGACTTGGGGACCCATGCTTGGACTGATTTAATATTTGGTTTATTTATTAAAGATAAATAAGATTTAAATTTAGTTTTATATCCTAGCCCAGTTCTATTGTAAACGGCTCTTTGTGTCTCAAGAATTAGGTCAAGATTCTTGGAGCCTAAAGAAAACCGTTCTAAGGTATTTTTTAAATCCTTGACCTGATTTTTCAAACTTGAATTTTCTTCCTCAAGTTTTTGAACTTGAGTTGAATTTCCAGTCTGAACTTGATCAGGTAAGGATTTAGAGTTAGTCACTTCTTTAAGGACAGCTACTTCCTTTAGAAGTGACTTAATCTTAAGATTTGACTTAGCTAACTTTCGTAATAAATAATTGACTAAATTATTAAGTCTAGGAATACTTACAGTGGAGTCTGGCCCTTCGAAAACGGATGCGGATCCGTGGCTTCGCTCGGACTCGGCCTCTGACTCGCCCTCGCTCTCGGATTCGTCGATCTGGTCCCGGGCCATCAACGCTAGTAAACTCGTCTGATCGAGTTCGTCGTCGTCGTCCTCCGAAGAAGATTCGTCCCACGTCGCCTTCAGGGCCTTCTTCCTTCTTTGCTTTTTTGCTTCCTTTTGGTTGGGGCAGTTGGCTTTGATGTGCCCCTTCTGGTTGCATCCGTAGCAGATTACTTCAAATTTTACCTTAGAACTCGATTGGACCTCCTTGGATTGTACCGCCTTCTTCAGGTCTTTCTTGTTGAAGCCCTTCTTCTTCTTGTAGAGCTTCTTCATGAGGTTCACGAGTTCGCTGGTCAGTTCGTCTTCTTCATCTTCTGAGTTGGGTTCGTCTTCTGATTCCGGTTCAGTTTTTCGCCGTAGTCTCGGTTCCCATGTTCGACTGGTACCTGCAACCAAAGCAACCCCCTTCTCGGTTGGCTGTGCATTAGTCTGCTCATGAAGTTCAAACTCAGAAAACAACTCATCTAATTTTAAACAAGACAAGTCCTTGGAGACTTTGTAGGCATCTACCATTGATGCCCACAATGTACTCCTCGGAAATGAGTTTAGAGTGTACCTTATGACGTCCCGATTCTCGACTTTCTGCCCGATCGCATGAAGAGAGTTGAGGATGTCTTGAATCCGTGCATGGAGTGAACTCGCCGTCTCTCCGTCCTGCATTTTTAGATTGTACAGTCTATTAAATAATAAGTCACGCTTACTTTCCTTGGTTTTCGAGGTGCCCTCGTGGAGTTCGATCAATTTCTCCCATAGCTCCTTTGCCGTTGAGATGAACAAGCTCTGTTGAGCTCCTCCTTGGTCAGTCCACACTGGAGGATGCAGGTCGCTTTGGCATCAGCTTCCACCTTCTTGATTGTGGCAGATTCCCATTTTTCGCAGGGTGTCGCCTTGCCGTCTTCGTCGGATGGGAGTAGTAGTTCAGTCTGGATTATCATCCAGGTATCAAATTGTGTCTTCAGGAAGGTTTCCATTCGCCCCTTCCAATATCCGAAGTCTTCTCTGGAGAAAAGTGGGGGGTGAACGGTGCTGAACCCTTCTTGTTAGGCCATTTGTAATATCAACAGTATATGTAAAACAAAAATAAATGTGCCAAGACTAAGTCTTGGATTAGTAGTGCGGGAGTAAAGTAAAAAGAAACTAACTCGAGTGGTGTTGTACCAATTTCGAGCGAGATCGATACGACCGAAAAAAAACTGGAATATAGTAAGAATACTAATTTCAGTTGACTCCGAAAAATTTAAAACACCGCGAAAAATTACGTGATTGGTGGTTGCACCAGATCAACGCTACCCCGCTCTGATACCAATTGTTGGATCGAGACTGGGGGGTGAATAGCGCTCGCGGCTATTTCGTTCGATTATCGGAATCGTAAAAACTCGTTCAGAAATAACGCAACGGAAAGTAAATAAAAGGAAAGCAAACACACACAGAAGGACACAGATAATTTACTTCGTTCGGAGCCTGTAGCGACTCCTACTCGAAGGCCCGCGATCCTTGATCGCTTACTGTGGGCAACAACTATAGGCTCGAATAGATTTACAAGTTTAAGTACAAGAAGCAAAATAAAGAAAGTAAATAAACTTTTATACCGACAACTAAAATTCTAAATTGAAGCTCCAGGTTGTCGGTGTCGAGTTGCAGCACTTCGGAATGAGTTCGTTAGCTGTTGAATGCAGAAGAATCACTTGGAAGTTGTTATTCCTCACTGCTGCTCGAAGTCCCCTTATAAAGGGCATCCAAGGCACCTTGAAAGCCTCCGAAGGTGCTTCTACAGCTCCGAGTCCACCGTGCAAATAAGCGTTGACCATTCTGCGCTTATCACCTTGAAGGCGCCTTTATCCATCTTTAAGCCGCCTCCAATAGAGCATCCAAGGCGCCTTCGTGCACCATGAAGGCGCCTCTAGTGGGTCTGCGCAGCCATATCACCTTAGCACCCGAGGCACCTCCAAGCTCCATGGAGGCGCCTCGGACATTGTTCATCCGAGGCTATTCTTCGCACTTTGGTCCTTGCAAGATACATTAATCTCAAATAAACTCAGCAGCACAAAGTTAGCACATAAAACATAATAGATATGATAATGAGTAATGACAGTCTCCGGACTGTCCGGGTTTGACTTCGGATTTTCGTCCGAAAACCCTAGGTCGACCCGACGCCTACTGTTCCCTCTACGGGGAACGCGTCCTCACCTACTCCACTCAGGAGATTTACCTGCTGCCAGTGCAATCCTCCAGATCAACTGGACTTTTGCTCAGCACTCGACGCTTCCGGACTTTCTGATGGACATCCGCTTCCCGGCTAGTCTAGTCTTTCACCTGGTTCGTGACACCAGGACTTTCCACCTAGGGTTACCACCCCCTAGGACTTTTGCCTAAAGCCATCGACCTGCCAAGACTTTTCGCATAGGGTCATAGGGTTACCACCCCCTATGACCTAGGGTTACCACCCCCTAGGATTTTTCCTTTGCCTAACCGCAGCTAGGACTTTCCTAAAATACTCAAGTAGACTTGTTAAATCACAAAACACCTTAACTTTGAATCCTTTGCCATTATCAAAATACGAGTTCGATCGTCGAATCCTTCCCGCACCAACACTAATCTCTTAATCCAATTAGGTCTAACTAAATTCACAACTCTTCACTTCAGTCCTACTCATGAGTTAACCAATTTAATCATGGTCATTTTCTAAAATCAATATACACTAATCAAATCCAATCATCCATAGCATCCCATTATCTCCAACATAATATGATATAAATCCTTATGCATCCATCTATCACATAAATGCAACCAAAAACTCCGTACTTAGCTTACCTTGATCCAAAGTCTCCAATTTAAATCTAAAACCTTCACATTTCACATGCCAGTGAATTTTCAATCCAAGCACCCTTAAACAGAACAATCCAACATGAGACTAAAGAGGATAATCTAGAAAGGAACACTAAACCAACAAAAGAGTAATAATCGTATGCTTATACCTCCTCAATGACCTGATGGTGCTATTTCATGACAACCAGAGAACCAAATCGAGGCAGGAAACGGGGTCAAGCTCACTGCCAATACAAAGGTAAGTGGCACAGGTCTGTTGGAGCACAACGAGGAAGAGAAACCCAAAAATCCAGTGAAGAGTAGAAGATAGTATACCTCCCTGGTCAAAGATAACGCAAGCCACCATTTGGTAGGCCGACCACAGCCAACCCAGCAAAACTAGGGCATGGCGCCAGATAGAGTGGAGAGGAGGAGATGGACTTCGGCTGGCAACGAGCAGCAGTGGAAACTAGGGCTAGGGCAGAGGAAGAGGAACTGGCGCCGGGACGGTGGTGGCGCCAAGGTGCTGCGACAAGGACGACAATCGGTCGGTGGCGGATCGAGAGCTAGGGCTCCGGCGCTAGGTAGAGGGGAGGTGCTCGGCTTCTGGCGAGGTCGTGAGGGAGAAGGATGGAACCGTCACCGGGCGGTTTTGCAGAGATGTGCGGTTAGGACAGGCGATCGAGAGAAGAGAAGGCGCGGGCGAGGTGTCGGGCACGCGAGGCTTCGGCGGGGAAGGAAGGAAACGAAGGAAAAGAAAAGAAAAATAAAGAAAAAGAAATAGAGAAGGAAAAAAAGAATTTAGAAAATAAACATTTCCTCGTTAAAACGGGGTAGCCTAAACAGGCTTTCTCAGGCCCCGTTTTTATCCCCGTAAACTCATCCATATGGTCTCCGAAAAATTTTAGAAAAATTTCTAAAAATTCCAGAAATTTTCCTTATCATTATTTGCCTTTTTTCGGTATCTTACAAAAAATTATCTCATTTACCCCTTGGTTTGGTTCACAACTAAACTAAGTTGGTTCATGACTAATTTATGATTAAACCAAATATAGTCCAAATCTTCCGTAAGAGTTGTGGTCCATCCATTCTTCCATTGCGACAAATATTTCCATATTTGTCTTATGTATGATCCAACCAAATATTTATCTCTTGATCTAATAATCTTATTCTTTAACATGTTTTATGTCTTTTAGAAACTCGTTAGTGTGTGTGACCTAATAGGTTCTCGATTTATCTTGACCGTCCATAATCAACTACTTAATTATAGAATGATCATGAGTGACACCTAGTAGTACATCATGATCCCCAATTAGCCGGAAAATCATAGTTGATCTTAGAATTAATTCTAAACTCTTCAGCAACTACAATGAGTTGTGCCTCGTTCCTTTCACTCATCTTATACACACTTGGTTCAGGACATGATCTATGTGTCTTGTCCCCACTAAGCTGATTACGTCACACCTAGCCCAAGCAATACTTCCTCGTTCTACAGATTCAAATTACTCGTACATGTGTACAAAAGTCTCACACTGTTAACATGTGATGTTTTGGCCAAAAACTTTGAGAAATAATCCTAACGAGTGGTCATAGGGTATACGTCTCCTCACAAGGAGTGGTGAATCCTTTGTGGTCTATCTACACACCTTCAGCCACTTCAACTTATACCCAATCATCCCGGGTTCATGCCTCAATGAGATTCTTGCTTAAGATGTCAAAGTATAAGTTTCCATGACCAAGATGACTTGTATACCTCAAGTCAAAGGAAACTTGCATTTGTACTGTAATAAGAACTTCACAGACATATCTATATATATGTAGAGAATCATATGAAGTCTTACAGCGAGTCACTCCAATGAACTAGTTGTCATAACCATCATCCATGTTTAACTCTCGACATCCCAATGTCTCCAGCTAGTGAGAAAATAGTTGCTTGGTCGAACCAAGTAGTATAACCCGTGCTAGTCTTATAGAATTGATGATGTCCGAATGCATCAATTCTACGACTAGAAAAATTTTAATATATTCATAATTACACATGTAGAGATAATCACTAGTTGCGATCCAATCATAAATTCTCTCATGCTATAAATTATATTAAGGAGATTAAGTAAATGAGTTTAAGACAATCAAACATATAATATGCACTCAAATAGTGAATCTATACTTCTCACATAAATAGAAAAAAACGTAAGACGATTAACTTAGGACATCCTTCAAATTCTAACATGTTATACCTAATTTACTTGACGTTGTACTAAGGCATCTTTCATAGCATCCTCAGTAATTTTGGCTAGCTCTGCTTATGTCAGAGTAACCCGTCTGGTGTCCTCCATGAGAATCTAAGTTCAGGTATAGATTCTCACAGACGGTGCTAATTTGATCCTGCTCTGAGATCCTCCCAGTGGACTCACTGGTATGACTATGACTATTATGACTATCCTTGGAGATGCACAAAAAGAAGAAGTATATCCCTTCTTTTTTCTATTACTATCCTTTTATACATTTCCTCTCGAACCTTTACCTTCCTTTTATTTAATGATATTACTTTTATCACAGGAGATCTTTGTTTTGTCTTCTTCTGAGCTTTTAATGAAGCTATTAATGAAACCATGATGAATGAGAAAGACTATCATTTTTCTTCTTCCGACTTTTCCTCTTCTCCCGCATTTAAGGCTAAATGATGAGCTTTTAATGCAGGAAGCGTTGGGCATTTAATGCAGGTGATGTTGGTCTATTTTCCTTGGCTAGGTAAGGTTTTGGATTTTTATATGCCCGAGCGGCATCTCAGATAATTTGACCGATATCGTGACTACCCCTACCAGTACCTCATATTTCTAAGCGGGGACCTAGCGCTTTACCTTGTATTCTCGAGTGGGGACCTTTTACCTTACCAGTTCTCTATAGGACCAAACAGTGGCTCAACTACCCAATGCGCTAAAACAGAGTAAGAGACCAATTGGATACATTCGTCTGACCAATAAGTACTTGATTGGGAGATCTTCCTTTATGTTGACCTTGACTATGGCTGCCAACTCTCCCGTTATAGTGCCCTCTTTACGCCACATGGCACCTATTGTGAATTGTTACATCACACGCTTTAGCAAAGACAATATAGCTTAGTTGAAGAAAAGTTAATTAACATAAATGAAAAAGAAGAGGTTGGATTTACTTGGTTTGCAATCAGAAGATTGCTAATCCAAGGCAGCAAAAGCTCCACTCAAGAAATCTCCTTTAGACGAAGGTGGAGTAGCCTCTTACAACTTTGACAACGCAAAATCGTAAAGACAATAAAACAAATGAAAGAACAGAGTCCGTATTCGAGTGTTGTATTGAGTCTCGAGCCCAAGCCACCTTTTATCTGGTCGAAATGATCATTAGCTGATGTGGCAAATTTAGGCGCCTGGACCCAGTTCGGGCACTCCTAGCTAGTCACCTCAACCCGCTTCGTAATGGCTAAGTGATAAGTCGTTTATCCACTTTCAAGCGTCCGGACCAGTCCGGGTGCTTGGATCATTGTTGAAGTGAACCCTAAATATGTCGACACTACAACGGCTATGTCGGGGGCGCCTATTCTACACCATATCGGTCCGGGTACCTAGACTTGGTCCAGGTGCCTAGACAAGTCAACTTCGCGTTGATTTGTTTGACTACTGCTCCGACGGTTGGGTGATTGATCAGACATTCAAAATTGGGCTCATCCGAATCCATCTCTGACATTCTCTTCTCGAGAAGTCTTTTGCTCCAACTTCTTGTCCCTTGGAAGTGTCGTGCACGTCCTTTTTGTTCGTCGGTGTACTTTTCCGCAACACCTCGTTCCTCGGATGCAATAAGCTCGTTGACTCGCTCCCGTGCCACTATTCTCGTTAGTTGCATCTTTCGCTCTACTTCTTGTGTTTATAAGTTTTTACATACTTAGACCCTAGAATCAAATATAATATTATATAATTTAATTCGAGTGATCACATCAAAACTTATTTAAGATACTTAATATTGTGGATTTTTCATGTTCATATAAATGAGACCAATTTAAAATTTAATATATTATGATAAGAGATAATAACATTCAACGGTGCACTAGATAATATTTATGTCATTTTAAGGATGAGAATCTTAGGGTGAGACACTTTTTTCATTAAAAAAATGCCCCTAGCAATTCCAATTCTGGTTGCCTTTGATTTTTTTTTCCCTTTATATTTTCAAGGGGTTCATTATTTTTTCTTTCAAAATGTCCTTTGCTTAAAAGTAATTAAAAAATATAAAAATTCTTGTCGCTCAACCCGCCCGTGTGGTCATGATCGCTAGACCTGATCGTGCGGTCGCAGCCACTCATCCTGGCCGCTTATCCTCGTAGTTGCTTGTTCTCATAGCTACTGGGCCTAATCATGGGTCTTAGCCTCGCGGTCTCCTAGCATTCTTGAGCAGATATTTTTTAATTTTTTTATTAAAAATATATATATATTTTAAAAATGTGCTTTTAAAAAAATATAAAAATACGACACGTTCTTAAAAAAAAAAAATCAGATGACTCTTTGAGAAAATGCCCATATTTTCAATTCGGATCCTCTGTCCTGAAACAGTATCCGTCCCCATGTCCCAGATTGAAAATGGCAAAAATATAGCGTGCAAAACACGTGCTTTCTGGGCCGAAACCCACTTGCCGAACCCTTCTTCTCCGCGAAAAGCCTTCTTTGTGCCCTAACCCAAACTCCAGCTTAACCCCACTGTTTCCCCCGTCGACGCCATCTCCGTCCCCTCCCGAACTTGACGGAAGCCATCTCTATCCCCTCCCGAACTCGACGACAGCCATCAGCTTCATCTCCCGAACTCGACGATCGCCGACAGCTTCATCTTCGTCCAACTTGGTACTTTTCTTCCTCCCTCTTTACCATTCTTCCTCCCCCTCTCTCCCCTTCTCCAACCAAGATCTATATGTTTCTGTAGTTTGATTTGGGTGAAAATAAAACATAAAAAAAATAGAACCTACAGTCCCCAAATTTTGATCTATATATTTGTGGTATGGTTTATCATACTTTTGTTTAGATAGTTTGTTGTGGGATTTTTGAATATGCTGCTGTTGGGTTGCTATTGCATTCCCTAATTTTTTTGAAATTTTCATTTCTTGGTTGGTTTTTTTTTAAGATCAAGGTAATTATTATGGAGTTGTTGTTGGTTGAATCTACGAGTTGTCGTAGGTTGAATTTTGATGCAAACGAAGACAATAGAACATATGAGTTTGATGTTATTGATGAGGGTATGGACTCTACCATGTTATTAATGAGTTCTAACCTATCTATCACAGAAGAATTAATGCCAAAAATAGGTATGGAATTTAAGACAGTAGAGGATGTCTATGAATTTTATTTGAAATATGCTAAACAAGTTGGATTTGGCATAAGAAGGAGTAAAAGCCACAATGATAAATCAGGTAAATTAGTTGACAGGATTTTTTGTTGTACTGCGCAAGGTAAAAGAGGAAAGGACAAATGAGATGTTTATACGAAATCAAGCTGTCTTGAAACAAGGTTTGGTTGCGACACTAAAATGAAGGTTAGTTGTCGAAAAAAATGGCAACTTTAGGGTGGAGCAATTTGTTAAAGAGCATAATCATTATCTTTCAAGTCCAAACAAAACTCACCTCTACAATGTCATAGGAATATATCTTCTTCTGCAACGATACAGATTGAGATGGCAAGTGATGTGGGAATCCCCCCAAAAGCATCTCATGATCTTATGGTGAGACAAGTAGGTGGGAGGGAGAATTTAGGTTTTATTCCTGAAGATTACAAAAGCTACTTGCGATCCAAAAGAATAAGATATATGAGAGTTGGTGATACAGGAGGTGTATTGGAATATTTACAGAAAATGCAGTTTGATGATCCTAATTTTTTTTATGCTATTTAAGTTGATGAAGATGATTTGATAACTAATATTTTTTGGTGTGATGCTAAGATGAGAGCTGATTATGGCAATTTTGGATATGTTGTTTGCTTTGACACAACCTACAGGAAGAACAATGAAGGTCGCCCATTTACGTTGTTTGTAGGTGTTAATCATCATAAGCAATCCATAATTTTTGGTGCAGCTTTATTATATGATGAAACCTCTTTGACATTTGAGTGGTTATTTGATACATTTACCAGAGTTATGTATGAGAAAAACCAACAACTATTCTTATAGATCAAGATGCAGCAATGGCAAAGACTTTAGCTTCCAAATGGCCTGAAACACATCATCGTTTGTGTATTTGGCACATTTATCAAAATGGCACAATACATTTGAGTGGAGTTTTTTCTGATTTCAAAGAGTTTACTAAATATTTTTCCTTATGTATATATGATTTTGATGAAGAGGAAGATTTTATTTGACCACACAAATCAGAATGAACCAGTTCTAACACATCTTTGGCTCTATACCCCTTGACCTTAAAAGGTCTCTTGGTCATTTTACCTTCCAAGCAAGATTCACAGGTTGGAAAGTTTTTCAACTCCGTTGGTCACGCAAAACAATAGCAGTGACTCCGTTGGGGAGGATACTATTAAATCTGTCTAAGTGTATACCATTACTTGATATTTAGTCCATTAAATAGGATTGTGCCCCTTCAGTTGGAGAAGATCACACGCTTCTAAATAATTTCCTATAGTCATCCATAAAGGAAGTTTGATCTAGTGATCCGCAACAAATCCATCCGTTGTGGAGGGAGGAACTTAGAGCCAACACGCAAGCTTGTTGCATCACTTACAAACCAGTAATGGAGACCGTGGAATTTATTTAAAAATCCCTCTCCCACTTAGTTATTTAAGGTGAGAAATTTTAACTTAGTAAGCACACATCACACATATCACAGTAAATAAAAGCAATAAATATGGAAATTAATTTTTCAACTATTATGGCCTTTTCCATCACTGTCCTTCGTGTATTGCCAGCCCTAGGGTTCATGTCGTCGGGTCCATCGAGCTTCCTTTTCCGCTGCGCATCTAGTCCTCCAATAGCATCACGCCTCACAAGCATACGATCCGCGACAAAAATAGAATTTTACATATATCGACCCTATATTCCCGAGGGAATGTACATCAAGTCTAGATCGAACATAAATGTAAAATCCTAGGGCTAATACAACTCCTGCTGTATTAGTTAAATATAATCATGCACACACAATAAAATGTCCTTGACATGTCCAAGGGTCCAATCACACACAATATCTATAAGCCATAATAGTTGGAGCTTGCAATCACAGAGTTAGCATATCCTACTATTATCCTACCTAAATTATGTATGACATGTGTATAATTAAATTGAAAACCAAACGCATAGAGGCAAAACCTAGCTCTGATACCAATTGTTGATTGGACCTAGGAAGATCGTACTGGTTCCACTGTACAAAAAATTTGTACAAGTGTCGAACCTTTCCTAACAACCTATTGTGTTCTTTAGAAGTTAAATTCAGAATCGCAAACGGAACTTTACATTATTGATTCCAAATTTATCTTATCTATTCTTAATGGTTTAGACTTGGATCGCAAATGATGCTTAACATTATTGATTCAAATCCATTTATGTTATAAATTCAGTAAAATATTAATTTCAGAAATCGGCTTCCAGGTTAAACATGGCGAGACACTAGGCCTTCTTGGATATAGGAGCAACCACCACTTCCTAGACAAAGTCTTTCAATGAAATCTAATATTTAATTTCCTTATATAACTCTAGGTTTAACCAAAAGGAACAATCTAATCACAAATTCTTAAAAACAAAAAAAAAACACAAACTCGAATCATAAATTCGAAACCTAGAATTATATGCATCTTGTGTTTCGAATTCATACAAAGAAAAACTAGTATGATGCGGAAAATAATTACTAGTAATACCTTTCTTTGTATACAATGACCTCTTGATCTTCTACCGTATTCCTTTTCTTATCTCGGACGTTGTGTGGGCAACGATCTACCGAGATGAGAACCACCCAAGCCCTTCTTTCTTCTTCACCAAGTTTCGGCCACCAAAACTCCACCAAGGATGTAGAGGTTCGACCACCACCACCAAGCTCCAACGGATGCAAGAAACTCCTTCCTCTTCTTCTTCTCCAAGTAGGATCCGACCACCACAAGAGTCTCCTTGAGAGTGATGAGGTTCTGCCACCAAAAGGGAGAGAAGAAGAGAAGAAGATGGCCGACCACACCAAGGAAGAAAAGAGAGAAAAATAGAATATAGTTATTACCCATGAAGGCACCCCTACCCCCTCTTTTATAATCCTTGGTCTTGACAAATAAGGAAAATTTAAATAAAACTTTTCTTATTTTCTTTGCCATGAAAAGGAAAATTTAATTAATTAAAACCAATTTCCTTTTCTTAAATCCATATGGCCAGCCACCTCATAGATCAAAGCAAGGAAAGTTTTAACACAAGAATTAAAACTTCCTAATTTGTTTCCGAAAATTTTTAATAAAAATTTCTCTAATAATTTTTCCCTTCATGGTTGGTTATAAAAGGAAATTTTATAAATTAGAATCTCTTTATTAAAACATGTGGATGATTTCCAAAAAGGAAAGTTTTCTCTAAAATTAAAATCATCCTTTCAATCTACAAATAAGGAAAGATATCAAATCTTTTCTTTTGTAAAAACTTATAAAAGGAAATATTTAATTTTAAAACTCTCTTTTTAAATCATGAACATGGTTATAAAAAAGGAAAGTTTTATCAAAAATTAAAATCTTCCTTTTAACTACAAATAAGGAAAGATATTAAATCTTTCACTTAATCTTTTGTAGAAAGCTATAAAAGGAAAGATTTAAATTTTAGACTCTCTTTTAAAACCATGGAATTCACGTAAGAAAATTTTTTAAAAATTAAAATCCTTTTAATTTGATGTGGTAGACCACACCAAGCTTGGGCCGCCCACACAACTTGCTCATCCTATTTGCTTTGGACGACCCAAGCTTAGGTTCTAAGCTTGCTTGGCCGACCACCTTAGGATGGATATAAAGGTGAGTATAGTGGGTATAATACTTTATAAATAAGAGGCTACGATAGAGACCGAGAGGAGGAATTGGTTTTGGTCTCTCGATGAAATTAAGCTTCCAGTGTTCGCCCTGAACACCCAACTTAATTTCATCAATAATAATTCATATCACTAAAGAATTATTATTTAACTATCGCACCAATCCCAAATTACATTTTGGGCTCTTTTTTATTATGAGTGTATTAGTCTCCCTGTGTTTAAGATGTCGGATGTCCACTAATTAATTGGGTTACTGACAACTCATTTTAATTAATATCTTAGTCTAAGAGTAGTACCACTTAACCTTATCATCATGTCGGACTAAGTCTACCTGCAGGGTTTAACATGACAATACTTATGAGCTCCTCTTGGGGACATTATCAACTTAGATTATTATAACACGGTTTCTTTCTATAATCAACAACACATACTATAAGTAATATCATTTCTCAACTTATCGAGTCTATTGATTTATCGAGCTAAATTTTATCCTTTGATAAGTCAAAGAAATAAATACTAAATATATGTGCTTATTATTATATTAGGATTAAGAGAACGCACTTCCATAATAACTAAGGTCTTGTTCTTTTATTAAGTCAGTATAAAAAAAAACTTACTTTAAATGGTCCTACTCAATACACTCAGAGTGTACTTGTGTAATTTATTAGTCAAGATAAACTAATACCTAATTACACTACGACTATTCCAACGATTTGTTCCTTTCCGTCCTAGTCATGAGCAACCGTTTATAATTTATAAAGAATTGATAACATGATCTTCTGTGTGTGACACTACACACCATGTTATCTATAATATAAATTAATTGAACAACTACACTTAGCAAATAAATATAGACATTTGACCAATGTGATTCTTTTATTTCAAAAATAGATGTTTACAAAAAGCTAGGTTTTTAGTATACACTCTAACAAGGAGGAGGAAGAATGGTAAAGGGGGAGGAAGAAAAGTATCAAGCTGGATGAAGATGAAGCTGCCGACGATCATCGAAGTCGAGAGATGAAGCTGATGGCTGTCATCGAGCTCGGGAGGGGACGGAGATGACTATCGTCGAGTTCGGGAGGCGATGGAGATGGCTTCAACGGCGAAAGCAATGGGGTTCAGTTGGAGTTTAGGTTAAGGCACATACAAGATTTTTCAGAGAAAAGAAGGATTCGACGTTTGAATTTCGACACAGAAAACACGTATTTTACATGTTATATTTTTATCGTTTTCTAATTGAGACACAGAGACAGACACAAATTTGGGATAGAAAATCCGAACTACCATATTTTAACTGCAAAAGGTGGAACCGCCATCCTAGCGGCCCCCTGGGCCTGGCCCCCCAGGATTCCAGAGGGAGTAAATCACGGTTAATGCTGGGCAAGAAAGGTGACTCGGGGTCGTAGGAATTTTTAGCATAGTAAACCAGGATTTTAACCCCATGTACAACTGACGATTTTTGACCCTAAAATTTTAGCTGCAAGAATTAGGCACCTTATCCAGTCCGTGGGGACAACTATCCTATTTTAACGCTGACTTGAAGGGTTGCTCATTCTCTTGTCAATTTATTAATAATAAAAAAAATACTATTATTACTCACCTAAATAGTGGGAAACGGTCCTTCCTGGTCCTTGGAGGCTTGGACACTTTCGTGGAGGACATGAGGCCACGTCTTTCACCGGCCACAATCGCCTTTGTCGGCAGTCAACCCAATAACTTTCGCTGTAGCAATAATTCACGATAAGACGAAGAACATGATCGTGCTGTGATTTCATCACCTGGAGATTTGTCATTGTTCATTGTCCAGCCGAAACAAGGAATTCTGAAGACAAGATCTAGGACAGGAGGCGCAGAATGAAAACTCAATGCCTGTGCTTTTTGATCCTCTGCCTCCACCTCTCGCCGGACCGATGCCAACCTGTCCTCGCCGGCAACCTCCACCCTCTCATCCTCGTTCCTGGTCTTGGAGGCAACCAGATCGAGGCTAGTCTGACGGCAGCGTACGAGCCAACGGCGCCCGCCTGCAGACCGCGAGACGACGGCTGGTTCAGGCTCTGGCTCGATCGCTCCGCCCTACTAGACACTCAGTCGCAGATCTGCTTCGCCGAGCGAATGAGGCTCTTCTACGTCCCCGAAGCCGACGACTATTGCAATGCTCCCGGCGTCCGGACTCGGATACCCTTATTCGGTTCTACCATGGGATTTCGTTACAACGACCCAGATCACAAGTCCTTCCCTATCTAATCTTTGATTTTTGTTTGCCCTGTCTTTTCCAACTGATTTTTTTGATTTGATCTCCGTCGTTTACTCGACAGGGACGACTTGTCCTCCTATATGGCACCGTTGGTCGAACGCCTGGAAGCCATCGGCTACGTCGAGGGCGAGACTCTCTTCGGCGCCCCATACGATTTCCGATACGGCCTGGCCTCCGCCGGCCACCCCTCCCGAGTCGGCTCTCGCTTCCTACGCGACCTCGCTGAGCTGGTGGAAAACGCGAGCGCCTCGAACGGCGGCAAGCCGGTGATCATCCTCACCCACAGCTTCGGCGGGATGCTCGCGCTCCAGCTTCTCGACCGCCTCCCCGCAACGTGGCGGAAGAGATTCGTCAAGCACTTCGTGCCGCTCGCCGCGCCGTGGGGAGGCACCGTCCTCGAGATGGGCATCTTCGCGACGGGGACGAATCACGGCCTTCCCTTCGTCGACAACCTACTGATGCGGCCGGAGAGCCAGAGCTGGGAGAGCAACCTGTGGCTTCTGCCATCCCCGAGAACGTTCGGAGAAGCGCCGATCGTCGTCACCAATCACGGAAATTTCTCCGCTTCGAGAATGAGTGCGTTCCTCGAGGGAGTCGGATTCAGTGAAGGTGTTGGACCTTACCAAAACAGAATCTTGCCGCTGTTGCAGGAGCTGAATCCGCCGCTAATCCCTGTTACTTGTATCGCCGGAACAGGGGTGGCCACTGCTGAGGTGTTCGTGTACGGCGATGGAGGATTCGACGAGCTCCCGGAGATTGTGTATGGAGACGGCGACGGCACAGTGAATCTAGTGAGTTTATTGGCGATCGAATCCGAATGGTTTAGTTTTCCGGAGCAGGACCTCAAGGTGATCAAGTTGCCAAATATTTCTCATTTGGATATTGTCAGACATGATTCAGCGTTGAGCGTGGTGATAGAAGAAATTCTGGAAATAAACGATGGTGCTCTGAGAGCCAATTCATAGCCATAGGTTTAGCATCATCATTCATCAACAATATGTTGTGTCTATTGTGGGTGTTCTCCGATAGCCCTGGTACTCTAAACTCTTCTTGTGGCTCATGAATGAGATTTGTATGCGGTAGAGATGACGAGGCTAAGAAGACCAGTTGATATCTGAGTCTTCGGTCAACTAGTGTGGGAGATGGACTACCACCAGATAAATTTAAAAGTGCTAATGACTTCTTAGCGTCTCAAAATTTTCATTTTACTAGATAAAAATATTTTATAACACACAGCAGCTGAGATTCAAATCATAAATACTTAAAAAAACTATTTAAGTATCTTGTCCTTGTACTAAGTCCAACTCCCAAGGGCTTCTCCAAGAGTCTTGTATGCATAAAGTGAAAGCATTGTGATACATGGGAACAAATCATATAATGCATCTATAACGGGATTTAGTTATCATCTATCAATAAGGCAATAATTGAAATCGAATGTAATGGCAAACGAAAGTTTAATCTGAATTCATTGCAAGTCATTGATCGTTATTTGTCACTGGTGAAGTTCCTACGATTATTATAAAATAAACAGCTTTATCGATGGAATATTTCATCGTAATTCCATTGGTATAGGGGTTTAATGACGAAATTATGATGAAAGATATTTTGTCGAAAGATAATTCATCGAAAATACTTTACCGATAGAAAATAAATATCATTGGTGTTTATCGATGGGAATTTATTTTCCGTATCAAATATCACCGACAGAATAATATGTTCTGTCGGTATATTTATAAAAGACTTATCGACTGAATTACGTATTTCGTCTGTTGCCACCAACAGAATAGGTGATTCCGTCGGTAATCTATTAAGGGATTACTAATCACTAACACCCTTTTTGGAAATAACTTAAGTCATGGAATTGAATTGAATTCAATTATGAATTGAATTCCATAAGGAGTTGAATTCAATTCTCATGTTTGGAATGAATTGCAACTTAAGTTATGGAATTCTTATGTTTTATCATTTTATCCTTCTCTCTTTTTTCTTTTCTTTTTTTACAAAGAAGAGAGAATGAGGGCACAATGGACATAATATGGAGAATTGAATTCCCTATCTAAATCACACATAAAGAGGTGTGATTTACTTTTGCCTTATTTGATGGAATTGGAATTGAATTCCATATCAATTCTTAGCTAAAAAATCATTCCAAAGCATGGAATTCAATTCTAATTCTAAAAGGAATTGAATTCCATATCATTCCAAACAGGCTGTAACAGAATCACCTATTCTGTCAGTAAACCCTTCGATATTTATCGACTGAATAGGTGATTCCATCGGTAAACCCTTCGATATTTATTGACGGAATAGGTGATTCCGTGCGTAAATTTTTCAATATTTACCGACGGAATATATATTCCTTTGGTATTTCATTAGTATTGGGGAAAAAATGAACCCTGCATACCTAAATTAAGCTCTGCCTTATTTATAATTTTTATATACAAGTAAAACTATCACAAAAGATGACATTCACAACCTACACAAATATATTTCACATTCATCCATATATATTTACATTTCACAATCGACACATCAAACATATTTTCACAATACAAATACATTTCACAATTCGTAGTAGAAACAAACAATAAATTTAATCATAATTACTAAAGTTAATCAAGATATAAACAATTAAATGTAATAAATAAATAATCTTACGTGTATGACCTTAGATCTAGTACCAACAAATGTGTCATCTTTTTTCTTATGAGTTTTAAGAAAGACCTCTATACAAGTAGGTTGCCGGGCTTAGTCATATTCCTGCATACACAAATAATTTGGTATAAAATTATATAAATTTAATAATAAATATAAAATTTTCTTATTTAACTTTAAATTAAACTCACCAGATCTATGACATGCCCAACAATAGATCTAGAACTTGATGTATGTCGAGCCGTTCAAGTGCTCGAGCCACCTGGCTCTATATTTCTATTTTCTCTAAGCCTTTTCAGCATTTGCTTTATACCTTTCTGTAGACCATGTGGTCGTCCATGCACTCCATATCTCGACTGGCACATACGTCGGCCTGGTGCCCTTCTTTATCATATAATAAAGAAGGTCTTTGTAAAGTTTGGAACAATAGCTATTCCAAACATCTTTAAATTATTGCTCTTTACCTTTCTCCCATGTAATCTTTTCTGCAATTATAAGTTGAATTAAAGCTTTAGTATAATAAAGAATAAATATATTATAGAATATAAAGTATATTAAGTATACTTACCACACATTCATTATAATATTTTTCTTTGGTTAATCACCCATTGACTTACCGGGAAACTTGAAAATAGAAAGCATCGATGGGTCTATTGGCTTAGGAGCATCATCAAAATTTCTAGGACACTTGCGATGTCTTGTTTGCACACTATCAACAAAATAATATGAGCAGAAAGAATATGCTTCTTTAACCAGATAAGCATTATATATTAACCCCTCAACTCTTGTTTTGTTACGAACATTATTTTTTAATTTCCTCAAAAACCATTTGAATGGATATGAAACGACCCAATTTTTTTTCATAACATATCCAAAAAAAATAAGAAAATATTGTCTGTAATTAATAAACAATACCCCTATACTCAAATCCATTACAGATACCATGAAAGAAGAAAAGTGCATGAACTTAGACGGTCATCCTATAAAGGCTAAATTCGATTCTACTTAATTCCTTCTTGATCGTAATCACTGTTTATTCATTCCTAATGCGGAATTGTAAGGTCCTCGGGAATGTACCACCCAGCCCAGTTCGATCAAGGATCCGAGCCTCCAACATCATAAGTTCCTTCACCTGCCATAACATCAAACCTCGTGAGTCTAACTCAGCACCTCTAAATCGTAATAGCGAAAATTTCATATATCATCACATGCATCGTTGAACCTACCCTTAATTGAAATTTCATATGGTAATGCAAGTAAATTAAACAAAGAAAAAGGGGAATAAAAAAAGAAATAATACATAGGCATCTACTATGAAGCGTCAGCTTTTAACCCAACAATTCACGTATTCCTATATAGAAAATCATCTTGTTATATAACATTATCTTTTTACAATATATATATCCTTCATCCTTTATTCGGTTGATCAAACCGTATAACCATGGTATTACGTGGCGGGGCGTCAACAACTCTCATCATTAGGTCATGACCAAATATGGAAATCTGGTATTGGGGTCCCTCTGGGGCCTTGTACCGTAAACGGGGTCCCTCTAGAGCCTTGGCCCTCGCAGAAATTACCATTAGTCCTCATCATCATTGTAGTTATTTTTTTCATCATTAAATAAGCATTCATACCATTTAATTAATTCAGACTCCCATAGGCACGTATATCGTAACCACTTGAGCCCGTTAAGTGTGGTTATCATTAACTAGATAAAACTAAATGAGCATAAATTATCATTTACTACATAAACTGATTAAGCAATAATACCATTACATACATGAGTTCGGTAAGCAGGGTGATCTTTAACTAAATTAAGCTAAATGAGCATGATTATCATTTACTACATAAAACTAGTTAAGCATTCATACCAGAGCGTAATCCTAACACATGCGTATCAAGTTGTGCATAGAGCTACAATAGTGCAAATAAAATCTTTAAATCCTAAGAAAAATCATAAAAGTACTACTATTTTAACCATCCTAGATTCAATTTTCTAAGACTTGTACCCGAAATTCCAGCAACGCAAGGGAAACCAATCCATTGCTAAATCAAATTCAAAGCATCATAACCAAATCTGTCCTCAATTCCAGCAACACAAGAAAACCCTCTAAGCAGAAAAATCAACACAACGCTTCCAGAGCTGCCCTAAAATTCCAGCAACATAAGAAAACCCTCACAGCAGACAAATCAACATAACGTTTCCAAAACTGCCCTAAAATTCCAACAACGTAGGAAAACCCTCAAAGTAGAAAAAATCAACACAACGTTTCCAAAATTGCCCTAAAATTCCAGCAACGCAAGAAAACTCTCACAGCAGAAAAATCAACACAATGTTTCCAAAACTGCCCTAAAATTCCAGCAACATAAGAAAACCCTCACAGCAGAAAAATCAACACAATGTTTCCAAAACTACCCTAACATTCTAGTAACACAAGAAAACCAACTCAGCTTCAAAATCAGCTCGACATACCCAAAATTGTTCCGAAATTTCAGTAACACAAAGTAACCATCAAGGCTTCACTTACCCACAATATAACCCAACTTTTCGAATACAAAAAGGAGCAAATAAGAGCATTATCCATCTACAATCTGTCCAGAAATATTTGGCAGAAACAAAGGAAAACACAAACCAACAAGGAGGCAAAACAAACCACAGAAATCTGATCACCATCTCTCGAATCCGAAGCGAAACAAGGAAAACGAGCAGAAACCCCAGCGCCAAAAGAAATTTTGAGGGAAAAGAATAGAAATCTACTGCGAAATAGACCTAAACAAGTGGAAAGGAAAGGGTTTTAAGAGGTGCCTTGGTGCTTGGAGTCTTGGTGTTGGCTCGTTCTTCCCTCCAAGGTCGAAGTCCCTTCTCCCTTCCTTCTTCTTATTGCCGCCGAGACTCCTCTTTTTTTTTCGCCGCCTATTTCTCTTATAAACAACTAAATCCAAGGGTTTAATCCATGCATTGGGTTAAGTTCATAAGTCCCTTAATTGCTAAATAACGATTTACCCCCCCTCCCCTCCCTTACTTTCATAATTATTTTGAAAGAAAGTTTATTATCTTTTTCCCCCTTTGAATTTTCTTTTTTTTTAAAAAAAAAAAATAAACGGACCTTATCCTAGATGGATTTCATCCTTGAAATATAAAACTTACCAATTAATTCCGGGTAGCGGTCCCTCATGTTAGCTTCCATCTCCCAGGTGGCTTCCTCATCAGCATGATTCGGCCACTTAACCTTGACCATCTTGATTGTCCTGTGATGACTACAAATTGATACATAATTGGTGGATTAATTTGTGGTGATCTTCTCATATTTACACATTTTAATTTCCAATTCTAATCATTTTCTTCAAACAAGGTCTTTTATGAGCTTTATTTTGTTGTTCCTTTTAATACATGTTTATTCCTCGTTTTTGTGAATATGATCTTGTAGGGTACAAATGGACTCATGATGCAAATGGAGAATTGGCCCATTTAACTAAATGAGGTAGAGCAAGATCATCTATGGGCTCAACTAGACTTAGATTCTAATTGACTCCATGGAGCCTAAACACAAGCTAAATCACACATGGGCTCAATATGAACTTAGGGTTTAATGAGCCAAACCCTAGGTATAAAAGGAAAAGATTTGGCACGGTGAACAGTGAGCTCGCTACTGTTCATCGTGCCGTTTCTCTTTCGACGGCGCGACGCAGCTCCCTCCCTTCTTCCAGAGCTTCGAACAAGCTTGTCCTCACCGACGTGGAGTTCCTCAACCTCCGACGATCAGATTCCGACCATCGGTTCTCATCAACGAGCTGATTTGGCGTGCGGCGAACTGTAGCGGCGAGCTGCGATTTTCAGCTCAGACCAGCGGCGTTCTTCTGGTTTGAGTTTCCATTCCTTCATGGGATCATTGGCGGTGGTCCTCCAGTGATTCTGAACCATTTCCGACAGCATTTCAACGTTCCCAGCTTTCTTCGTCAGCTCGGGACGCCATTTCCAGGAAAATTCTGAACCATTTCAGAACTGACCTTCCTGAAATTTTGTGAGCAAATGCAAGGAAATCTGAATCGTCTTGAAGCTTGAGAACACAGATCGATTTCTGTTGGAGTGTTCTCTGCAGATTCCTTGTGTGACAGCAAGGAGAAGACAAGTTTGGTTTAAGATTTGGTGTAGGGATGTTTAGATTTTCTGTAGTTATTTCTCTGTTTAGATTTTCCTGTTCCTGAAATCTTTGTTTCTGAATCTGATAGTTTATGGGTTGGATTTAGTTGTAGTTCATTTTCTACATGAATCTGATATGCTTAGTTCTGTTTTTGTGTGCTGTCTAGTTCTGCTCGTGCAGCAGAATTGCTGCAATTCTGTTTTCTTTGTTTGATATCAGCATTTCTGTTTTAACCTTCTATCCATTGATACTTTAGTTGGAGAAAAAGAATAGAGAATTTGTAGTGTGATTAGTTAGATGTGATGCTTAGCTCTTGCATGTTTTGGTTCTGCAGTTAAGTACATTGAATTCTGCAACTTGTTTTCAATTTGGAAAATTCAATTAGTTAAGTGCAATCAGTTTAGATTAGTTTCTAATAACCAAAGGTTAGTTCTTAAGTTTGTCTAGGGATGAGTTAGAATCTGTGGTTTTCATAAGTGAAATTTGGTTGAATTCCATTTAATGCAAATGTGGTTTAAGCGTTTCATTCCTAGCTTGTTTTAACATTCATTGCTGTGAAATTAACTATTGCTAGCAAGTTCAATTCTGTTCTCTTTTGCATTTAATACCAAACCCCCATTTTATATCTAGAAAACCCCAAAAGAGTGTTCTTAATCCAAGACAAGCATGATTCTAGCATAATCCTTGAAAAATTCGACTTGGGCCTTATACTAAAACATTTCCTTGTGTAGTTGTGGGTTTTCGATCATAATATTAATTTGGGAGTTTATTTGTGACATCTATTTAGAGAGCTTACCAAATTTTGGCGCCGTTGCCGGGGAAACACTAAAACTTTGCTAGAATTGTTTGTTTGTTTTGGATTGTGAATAATTTTATCAGCTTTCTTTTGTTGATTTTTCTGATTTTATTGAATATTTACTGAATTTTGATTGTTTATTGGCTTGCATGACTAGGTCTTCTGTTGGTGCGGTTAGCACTAACGATTTAACCCAGGTTTTGATGAATGACAAATAGGTTAAGTTAGTCTTGTTGTTGTCTGACACTTTGATCGAGTGTGTCTAGACAGGTCGACGGGCTGACTGGATGTCTGGCAAGAAGTCCAAGCGGGTCGACGGGCTGACCGGACGCTTGGCGAGAAGTCCAGCTAGGTCGACGGGCTGACCGGATAGCTGGCGAGAAGTCCAAGCGGGTCGACGGGCTGACCGGACGCTTGGCGAGAAGTCCAGACGGGTCGACGGGTCGACGGGCTGACCGGACGTCTGGCAGGTAAGTGAGGTAAGTCACTGGAGGGGAGTGACTGTGAGGACGCGTTCCCGGGAAGGGGACATTAGGCGTCGATCCGGCTTAGGTCCATTTCGGATGTCTAAGTCGAGATCGTGACTAGATTCCGGTCTCGGACGGAATCTAAGTCATACTTTTTATCCATCCGTTAAACTTTAAGTGCTAACAACTGCTTTACAGGATACATATTTACCTGACTAACTTTGTTTTGCGGAGAAAGGAGTTTTCGAACAGGGTCCGGGCGCCGAGAGGATCCGGCGCCGGAAGGCTAATTCTATCCAGTGAGTCGTCGCCACGGAGCATCATGGTTTCAGGCTGTTCACATTCCGTGCGCCTAAGGGATCCAGCTGAACATATAAAGAAGCCTCGAGACAGGGAGCTTGAGCAATCAATTTTCGAGAACTCTTCTATCACTGGTCTTGCTGCTCGACGTTCAAGTGCGACGTCAACAACGCTCCGACAAAAGTGCTCCTCCGGTTTTTATTTAATTTTCTTTGTCGGTATTGTTTTATTATCACTAGCATTTCCTGTACTTATTCTGTAATCATATTTCGACTTGTTAGTGATTGCCCAACGAAAGTGGTCAAGGACCACGGGCCTTCGAGTAGGAGTCTTCACAGGCTCCGAACGAAGTAAAAACATCTGTGTCTATTTTATTTTTCCGCTGCGTTTAAACTCTTGTTTTTTGAATCGATATTCACCCCCCCTCTATCGAATCTAACGGTCCTACAAGTGGTATCAGAGCAGGTACCGCTCTGATTTGGTGCAACCACCAATCAGACAGGGGGTGAATTTTCTTTTGTTTTTTAATTTTAAAACTGGTGTTTCGTTAACTTAATCAATTTATATTAGTGCAACACGAATCTAGATTTATTTTTCCTATTTTTTCCCGCACTACTAATCCAAGACCAAGTCTTGGGATATTTTTTTTTTTGGTTATTTACCTGTGCACAGAATGTCCCAACAAGAAGGATTCAGCACAGTACGACCTCCACTCTTCAACGGGGACGACTTTCCATACTGGAAGAAGCGCATGGAGGTTTACCTCAAAACAGATTTCGACCAGTGGATGAGCATTACGAGACCCTACAAAATTCCAGTGGACAATGCCGGGAATCTAGTGGATCCTGAAGACTGGACAGCAGATCTCAAGAAAAAAGCATTAACAGAAAATAAAGTGATCAACACTCTACAGTGCGGATTGACAAGAGAAGAACTGAACAAAGTTGGTCCACATAAAAACGCTAAAGAGCTATGGGACAAGCTGATCGAACTGCACGAGGGAACGAGCGACGCTAAGGTAACAAAACGAGACCTGCTTCTAAATAAGATTTTTAATATAAAAATGCAGGAAGGAGAAACAGCGAATCAACTACACGCGAGGATCAAGGACATCCTCAACGGGCTTCATGCGATAGGCCACCAAATGGAGAACAGAGACTTAATAAGGTACGCATTAAACGCCTTTCCACGTAATAGTTTGTGGGCATCAATAGTGGATGCCTACAAAATTTCTAAGGATCTTTCTAACTTAAAATTAGATGAGCTTTTCTGTGAATTAGAATTACACGAACAAACTAATGCTGGAGTCGAGAAAGGTATAGCTTTATTTGCAGGCTCCTCCAAAGAAAAGAAAAGCAAGCCTGAATTTGAAGAAGAATCTGACCAAGACTCCGAAGACGAAGAACACCTGGTGAACTTGGTAAGAAAAATGTTCACCAGGAGAAAGAGGAGCTTCAGCAAAAAGGACCTTCAAAAGATCAGCTCTCCCTCAGAACAAAAGAACGTGACTTGCTACGGCTGCAACAAAAAGGGACATTACAAGAACGAATGTCCAAAACTGAAGTTCGACAAACCAAAGCCAACCAAAAAGAAAGCACTCAAAGCAACGTGGGACGACTCCTCGGACGAATCGGAGGAAGAAGAGCAGAAACATCAGAGCCACCTCGCACTGATGGCCCGCGAAGCCGAAACTGAAAATGAGTCGGAAGATGAAGACGGGTCCGAACCCGAAACAAGCCACGAGTCCGTACTCGTTTCCGAAGGCTCGAATGAGGTATATTTTAATTTAAACAAAAAATTTTTTAGAATCATTTCTTGTTTAAATAGTAAATTAACCAAAGTAGAAAATGAGAACAAATTACTTCTTGAGGAAAATCAGAACCTCAAGGAACAATTAAAAAATTCGAATCCAACTCAAGATCTAACACTTGAGGAGGAGAATTTATCATTAAAAAATGAAATAAACAATTTAAAGGAGATGTTAGAAAAATTCACAACAAGATCAAAAAATTTAGACCTAATCCTAAATAATCAAAAAGCATGTTATAATAAAACCGGACTAGGATATAAGTCAAATTCAAATAAAACCTTCAAATCATTAATAACCCAATACAAGTCAACCAATTTAGCTTGGGTTCCAAAAGCGTGTCTGACCACGCAAGTAGGACTTAATCAATATTATATACCTAAAGAAAAAATACATTATATAAAAGTGTATAAACCAAACCAAAATCCAAAATACAAACCTAAATCAAATTCAAAATCTAAACAGTTTAAAAATCAACAAAATTATCACCAAGTTAACTATAACTATAAAAAGAATCGACACAAGCCTAAAACCAAAATCTAAATTAATGGCCAATAATTCAGGGGGAGGCTCCAGAATAGTGGCACCTCCAAAACTAACCTACCCGACAGGGTAACCCTAAAACAAATTAACCCGCAGGGTAATTAGGATTAGTTAAAAGAGACCAAGTTTAACTTGAATCATGGTACTGGTGAAATTTTGGATGATAGTACGTTAGGGAAGCTTGGGCATCGCATGTCTAGAAAGATATGGCTTCGATCTGGTGCATTTGGCCAAGTGGAACTGACCGAAGCTACCCTTAAATGAATCCTAACCAGTTAGACCAAGATTTAGTTCTAAGTTCCGTGGATAGGACTATTCGGAAAACCTCGAAAGGTTGGTTACTTCTAATGATGTCCATGTGACTCACCAAGCTTAGAAGTTTATCCGAAGAATGCCTATTTGTGGAAACCAAAACTAAATCTGAATCTAACACACGTTAAACCAAAACTCCATAATTAAAAATCCAATTTCATCTCACGAAATCATAGGATTCCCTGATTGAAAATATAGATCGGGTGAGATGAATAAGGTTTCAAAATTTTAATTTTAAACTTAAAAATTAATTTCAAAATTTTAATTTCAAACTTAAAAATTAATTTCAAAATTTTAATTTTAAACTTAAAAATTAATTTCAAAATTTTAATTTTAAAACTTAAAAATTAATTTCAAAATTTTAATTTCAAACTTAAAAATTAATTTCAAAATTTTAATTTTAAACTTAAAAATTAATTTCAAAATTTTAATTTTAAAACTTAAAAATTAATTTCAAAATTTTAATTTTAAACTTAAAAATTAATTTCAAAATTTTAATTTTAAACTTAAAAATTATTTTCAAAATTTTAATTTTAAACTTAAAAAAAAAAATTTTATTTTCAAAATTTTAATTTTAAACTTAAAAAAAATTATTTTCAAAATTTTAATTTTAAACTTAAAAAAATTATTATTTTCAAAATTTTAATTTTAAACTTAAAAATTAATTTCAAAATTTTAATTTCAAACTTAAAAATTAATTTCAAAATTTTAATTTTAAACTTAAAAATTAATTTCAAAATTTTAATTTTAAAACTTAAAAATTAATTTCAAAATTTTAATTTTAAACTTAAAAAATTAATTTCAAAATTTTAATTTTAAACTTAAAAAAAAAAAAATTAATTTCAAAATTTTAATTTTAAACTTAAAAATTATTTTCAAAATTTTAATTTTAAACCTAAAAAAAAAAATTATTTTCAAAATTTTAATTTTAAACTCAAAAAAAAAAAAAATTATTATTTTCAAAATTTTAATTTTAAACTTAAAAATTATTTTCAAAATTTTAATTTTAAACTTAAAAATTAATTTCAAAATTCTAATTTTAAACTTAAAAATTAATTTCAAAATTTAAATTTTAAACTTAAAAATTAATTTCAAAATTTTAATTTTAAAATTAAAAAAAAAATATTTTCAAAATTTTAATTTTAAACTTAAAAATTAATTTCAAAATTTTAATTTCAAACTTAAAAATTAATTTCAAAATTTTAATTTTAAACTTAAAAATTATTTTCAAAATTTTAATTTTAAACTTAAAAAAATTATTTTCAAAATTTTAATTTTAAACTTAAAAATTAATTTCAAAATTCTAATTTTAAACTTAAAAAATTAATTTCAAAATTCTAATTTTAAACTTAAAAAAAAATTATTTCCAAAATTTTAATTTCAAACTTAAAAATTATTTTTCAAAACTTTAAACTTAAATAATGCATGCTCAAAAGACTAACTTTAAATCCTACTTATTGTAGGAAACCAAGTGAATTTTGGACAGTGGTTGCTCCAAACATATGACTGGAGATCACACTAAGTTCACTCAACTCACTTAGAAAAGCCTAGGAACAGTTGCCTTTGGAAACAACGGCAAACTCAAGGTAATTGGTATAGGTAATATTGAGTTAAAATTAGACTTTATAATTACAAATGTCTTACTTGTTGAAAACTTTAAATATAATCTTCTAAGTATAAGTCAATTGTGTGATACTAGGTATAAGGTCAAATTTCTATCTACAGAATGTTCAATCAAACATCTAGATAATCCTACCATAAGCCTAAAAGGTTTTAGAAAAGATAACATCTATGTCATCAACTTAACCATTTCTTCCATTAAGTGTTATTTAACACAAAAAGAAGAAACTTGGTTATGGCATAGGAGGATGTCTCACACCAACTTTAGAAATATAAGTAAACTAAATGAACTTGTAAAAGGCTTACCAAAGTTACCTAACTTAGATTCAACCATATGTAATGCTTGTCAACAAGGCAAACAAACTAAATCAACCCACAAACAAACAAATCAACCACAAACTAACTCAATCTTAGAACTTCTACATTTAGACCTTTTTGACTCCCATGGAGTCAAATCCATAAATGGAAACTTATATTGTTTAGTAATTATAGACGATTATTCTAGGTTTACTTGGGTAAAATTCTTAAAACATAAAGATGAAACTTTTGAAATTTTTACAAATTTTTGCAAACAGATTGAAAACGAAAAAGATATTAAAATTAAAAGAATTAGGAGTGACAATGGGGGAGAGTTTAAAAATCACAACTTTAACAGTTTTTGTCTAGAAAATGGTTACCATCATGAGTTCTCATGTCCTAAAACCCACCACAAAAATGGAATTGTAGAAAGAAAAACCTTACTTGAAGCTTCTAGGACAATGTTAAATGAGTATAACCTACCTAAATACTTTTGGGCAGAAGCCGTTAGTACAGCCTGCTATGTACAGAACAGAACAACAATAAACAAAACTCATAACAAAACCTTCTTCGAAATGTTCTATAATAAACAACCAAACATAAAATACTTTAAGGTATTTGGGTGCCCAGTTTTTATTTTAAATACAAGAGAACACTTAGGAAAATTCACCTCCAAAATTGAAAATGGAATTTTTTTAGGATATTCCTTAAATAGTAGAGGCTATAGAATTTATAATAAGGTTACCTTAAAAATTGAAGAAACTACTAATGTAAAATTTAAAGAAACTACACAAGACATAGAACCTACACAACCACCTGAGTTTGTTCCAGAAACCAGCCAAACTCTAAGTCATGAAGAAGAGGAACAACATCAAGAGAATCAACCTCCTAAAACAATAAGGGTAAACCCAAACCATCCAACTGATCAAATAATTGGTGACCCAGACTTAAGAGTTCAAACCAGATCATCTTTTAGAAACCTAAGTCAAATTTCATTAATTTCAAAATTGAACCCAAAACCTGTGGAAGAATCCCTCTGACAGATGTGGATTATAGCTACACGAGAAGAACTAGCCCAATTTGGGCGTAATGAGGTCTGGGACCTAGTCCCACCACCTAAGAATAAGAAAATAATAGAAATAAAATGGGTATTCAAACAAACTAAGTGAAACTGGGAAATTACTAGAAATAAGGCTAGTCTGGTCTTTAGTCAAGTTGAAGGACTTGACTATGATGAAACATACGCCAGACAGATTAGAATCCATTAGAATGTTATTGAGTTATGCCCATAAGGGATTCAAACTATACCAAATGGATGTTAAGTCCTTTTCTTAATGGACTAATCAAAGAAGAAGTTTATGTAGGTCACCTCCGTTTGAAAGTCTAGAACACCCCGATTATGTGTTTAAATTAAAGAAAGCCCTATATGGACTTAAACAAGCAGCGTGGTATGAGAGGCTAACATCTTACCTAACATCTAAAGGATTCAAACAAGGTCAAATTGACCCAACCTTGTTTGTTAAATCATTAAATACAAACATATTTATTGCACAGATATACGTGGATGACATAATATTTGGCTCAACAAATTCAGAATTTTTAGAAGAATTTATTAATCTAATGGAAAAAGAATTTGAAATGAGCTTAGTGGGAAAATTAACCTATTTCTTAGGATTACAAATCAAACAAACAAATGAAGGAAATTATATTTATCAACATAAATACACCAAAGAATTACTTAAAAAATTCGGAATGGAAAATACAAAAGAAATAAAGACACCTATGGCAGTAAACACAATCTTAGACAGTGACCCAAATGGAAAACCAATTGACTTAAAACATTATAGAAGTGCAATAGGTAGCCTACTGTACTTAACTGCAAGCCGACCTGATATTTTATTTGCAGTTAGTATGTGTGCTAGATACCAAACTTGTGCTAAGGAATCCCATTTGACACAAGTTAAAAGAATTTTTAGATATCTTAAAGGAACAACAAATGTAGGAATCTGGTATCCTAGGACAAATAATTTTGAACTAATAGGGTATTCTGACTCAGATTATGCTGGATGCAAATTAGACCGCAAAAGCACAAGTGGTGGATGCCAATTATTAGGTTCATCACTTGTTAGCTGGTTTAGTAGAAAGCAACATTGTGTTGCTCTGTCTACAACTGAGTCAGAATACATAGCTATAAGCGAATGTGTTGCACAATTATTATGGATGATGCATACTCTAAAAGATTTCAACTTAAATATCACAAATGTAAAAGTATTAATTGATAATATAAGTTCAATTAACTTAACCAAGAATCCTGTGCATCATTCAAGAACCAAACATATTGAAATTAGACACCACTTCATCAGGGATCATGTTACTAAAGGCGATATTGAACTCAAGTACATTGAGTCCAAATATTTAGTGACATTTCACACTTACACTGAAAATGTTCTAGCTTGATAGATAGGAATTTTCAATTTCAGACTAGGATCTTTCAAAAATACTTTCAAAATAGGTTTTATCAAATTATAGGTTAAACTTGTTTGTTTTCAAAACTTTCCATTTTTAGATTTTCAAAAACAGTTTTGGCCTTAGACTAGTTTTTGAATCCTTAGAAAGCATGCACCCATAGGACTAGTTTTTGATCATCTCACCAACACCTTAGGTTTACCTTGCTTGTGTTTGACAAACATAGAAAGGGGTGAGATGCATAGGCCAACTGTCTGGACTTAAGATGCTTATTTCGGTGCATCAGCATAAGTCTGGACATTAAATACAATTCAGATATTAATCAGATTAAAGTTCATCAGTCAAGTCAAATACTGACTGGTTATAATTAACTTAATCTGACTAACCAAGTGAAAGCTACTATCTTCTGATAGTTAGTTAGTACTTAATTGGTTAGACAGCTGGTTAAAGATAAGTGTCAAGTCCAGGGGGAGAAATTAATGTATGTTTGAAAAATGTTTTTTTTACATCTATGTTAAAACTAACTTATTTTTAAAACACTAGTTTTCAAAAAGTTAAATTTAACTAAGTTTAAATCCCATCTAATTTTTAAACCTGATTTTAAAAGTTGAATATTGCAAATTTAAACTTATTCAGTTTTGTAACATATGCTTGAAAATTCAACTTTCCAAACTTAGCTTTTATCAAATTAGCCTTAAAACTTTAGTTTGACAAAAATTTTACTTCTTGAAAAATTATTCTTACTTGCTCAATTTTCTTGAAAAATTGAAGTTGAAAATTTACATTGTTGAAAAGTAAATGTTATTTAAACATGCAAAGTAAATTTGAAAACCTGATTTGAAAATCTTTACACACTTATGAAACTTGATTAACTTTATACTTTTCAAAATTTAACTTGTCTTCCCCAAGTCAATTTGGCTATTTTTTTTTTTTGTTGTTAAAAATTAAATCAAAGTATATTGCAAAATCTGATTACTTTTTGCAGTAACTCAACACTATGATTGTTTACCTTTGCTTATTTTTTATGAATGCCAAAGGGGGAGGAGGGTTAGGTGGTTAAGTTAGCTAAACCAATTTGAAAACACAAACTAACTTTAAAACCACATAAATACATGTTGTTTCTTGCATATGTTTTCACTAACTTAACCAGGTTGTCATTCCATCAAAAAGGGGGAGATTGTTGGTGCGGTTAGCACTAACGATTTAACCCAGGTTTTGATGAATGACAAATAGGTTAAGTTAGTCTTGTTGTTGTCTGACACTTTGATCGAGTGTGCAGGAGAAGTCCAGACAGGTCGACGGGCTGACCGGATGTCTGGCAAGAAGTCCAAGCGGGTCGACAGGCTGACCGGACGCTTGGCGAGAAGTCCAGCTAGGTCGACGGGCTGACCGGATAGCTGGCGAGAAGTCCAAGCGGGTCGACGGGACCGGACGCTGGAGAAGTCCAGACGGTCATGGTCGCCTCAGGCGGTAAGTGAGGTAAGTCACTGGAGGAGAGTGACTGTGAGGACGCATTCCGGAAGGGACATTAGGCGTCGATCCGGCTTAGGTCCATTTCGGATGTCTAAGTCGAGATCGTGACTAGATTCCGCTCTCGAAGACGGAATCTAAGTCATACTCTTTTATCCATCTGTTAAACTTTAACCGTGCTAACAATATGTTTTACAGATACATATTTGCCTCGGACTAACTTTGTTTTGCGAGAAAAGGGAGTTTTCGAACAGGTGGTCGGGTGCGGTCGAGGTCCGGCGCCGAGAAGTCCGGGCGCGGGCGAGTCTATCCAGCCGAGTCGTCGCCACGTGGAGCATCATGGTTTGTCAGCTCGTCACATTCCGGCGCGGAGGGATCCAGCGCTGGCGAACAAAGATATAAAAGAAGCCCGGCACGGGAGCTTCAACAATCAATTTTTACTGAGAACTCTTCTACTGCTGGTCTTGCTGCTCGACGTTCAAGTGCGACGTCAACAACGCTCCGACAAAAGTGCTCCTCCGGTTTTTATTTAATTTTCTTTGTCGGTATTGCTTTATTGTCACTAGCATTTCCTGTACTTATTCTGTAATCATATTTCGACTTGTTAGTGATTGCCCAACGAAAGTGGTCAAGGATCACGGGCCTTCGAGTAGGAGTCGTCACAGGCTCCGAACGAAGTAAAAACATCTGTGTCTATTTTATTTTTCCGCTGCGTTTAAACTCTTGTTTTTTGAATCGATATTCACCCCCCCTCTATCGAATCTAACGGTCCTACATCTTCCTTTGCAACATTGCTTGAACTTGACCCGGAGATTGAGAGAACCTTTTGGGCTTTAAGAAGACAAGCTAGGTCAGTAGCAACTTGTGAGAGCAGAATTTCAAAGATGGATAATCAGATAACAGAAGGAGATCGAACTATGAAAGAGCTTGCAGCACCAGATGTGGCTTATAAGTACTCATGTATCACTTATCCAGACTTGGCAGGAGATTTTGAACTTCGATCAGGACTTATTCATCTGCTTCCCAAATTTCAAGGGTTATCAGGAGAGGATCCCAACCGCCATCTACATGAATTCCATGTGGTTTGTTCTACCATGAAACCACAGGGGATTTCAGAAGAAGACATTAAGTTGAGGGTCTTTCCATTCTCTTTGACAGGAGCAGCAAAGGACTGGTTATATTGCCTTCCAGCTGGATACATTACTAGTTGGATTGATATGAAGAAAGTATTTTTGGAGAAATTTTTCCCAGCTTCTAGGACTGCAACTATCAGGAAGAGCATTTGTGGTATTCAGCAAGTAGTGGGAGAGACTCTTTATGATTATTGGGAGAGATTCAAGAAGCTGTGTTCGAGTTGTCCACAACATCAGATTAGTGATCAGCTTCTTGTTCAATATTTCTATGAGGGTCTACTTCCTATGGATAGGAGCATGATAGATGCAGCAGCTGGAGGAGCCTTGGTGAATAAGACTCCAAATCAAGCAAGAGAGTTAATTTCAAATATGGCAAAAAATTCACAGCAATTTGGGAGTATACCTCTTGGGACTAGAGTGGTTAATGAAACTCATTTGGTTTCGAATGAGCAACAAGAAATTAGAAACAATTTGCAAGAACTGACCTCTCTAGTGAAGCAAATGGCGTTGCAAAATTCGAGTCATGTTTCAAATTTTCCTTTATCAATGATGAAGTTGTGTGAAATTTGTTCAAGCCAAGATCATTCTTCGGATCATTGTCCTAATTTATATCAAGATGAATCTGTTGCAGCCATTTCAAGACCTCAATTTCAGCAACACAAGTATGATCCCAACTCTTCAACTTATAATCCGGGATGGAGGGATCATCCTAATTTGAGGTATGGGAACACATTTTATCAGCAGCCAACACAAAATCAGATTGGACAGCCATCATTTCAGCATCAGCAGAATCAACATTATTTCCAGAACCATCCAGCAGTTCATTCTCAGCAAAATTAGCACTTCCAGCAGCCACAATTTCAGCAAAACTTCAACCAAAATCAGCAGTTTCAACCATTCCAAAATTTTCAGCATTCGAATGTTGCATTTCAGCCACAATTTCAGAATGCACAGAATCAGCAAAACCATTTCCAGCAAATTCAGCAACCTGTGCAGAATTTCCAGCAGCCAAGCAGTGTGAATCAGCATCAATTTCAACTTGCACTTCCATCTTCTACAAGTCCTAGATCAATGCAACCTCAGCACAACTTTAGCAACTCAAAAATTGAAGATTTGATGCAGCAAATGATGCAACAGCAGCAACACCAGCAAAGAACTGATACAACGCTGCAAAACATTGAAAGACAGATTGGGCAACTTGCTAGCAACATCAATCAAATGCAAAATCAAGGATCTGGACAATTACCTTCACAACCCACTCCAAATCCTAAGGGAAATGTGAGTGCATTAACTCTGCGAAGTGGTAAACAAATTTCAGATCCAAAACAGAATTGTCCGGTAGAAGCGCAGCAAAATTTTTCCAGACCATTTGCAACTTCGAGTTCACAGAATTTCCAGAATTTTCCAGCAACTTTAGAGCAGCCAGATACTGCACAGCATGGGATTACTGGAGCTGATCAGCAACATTTCAATCAACCGGAAGCTTCAGATTCTGATCAAATTGATGGAGCAGATTTCGGCTTGGAATTTACTCCAACAGCAGCTTCAAATTCAGCTCAAAATTCAGCACATAATCTGGGAAATTCTGGACAGAATCTGGACAGAAATCTAAACCAGCAAGGAGTTGAGCATTCTATTCCATTACCTTTCCCTCAAAGAAGTGTACAACCAAGGAAAGAGTTGGAGGAAGAAAAGGCTAAAGAATATCAAGAATTGGTGAAATTGTTCAGCAAGGTTGAAGTGAACGTTCCATTGCTTACCATGATTAAGCAAATTCTAAAATATGCCAAATTCCTCAAGGATCTTTGTGTGCACAAAAAGAAATTGAAGGGAAATGAATTGATAAGTATGGGAAAGAATGTTTCAGCATTACTTCAGCCAGTTCCTCAGAAGTGTGAAGATCCAGGAGTTTTCACCGTGCCTTGTGTGATAGGAGATTGTATCTTTGAGGATGCAATGTTAGATCTTGGAGCTTCTATTAATGTGATGCCTAAATCAGTTTTTCAGTCATTAAGAATTGGACCTTTGCAGCCTACAGGTGTAGTGATTCAGTTGGCTAACCGAAGTCAAGCACACCCAGCAGGAGTGATTGAGGATGTATTGGTAAAAGTGAGGGAGTTGATTTTTCCTGCAGATTTTTACATTTTGGACATGGAGGGTGATGTGCTTGCAAACAGGGCTCCACTTATTCTTGGACGTCCATTCTTGAAGACTGCTAGAACTAAAATAGATGTACATGCTGGAACTCTTTCCATGGAGATAGGAGATACAGTAGTTAGATTCAGCATTTTTGAGGCTATGAAGCATCCTTGAGAGGATCATTCCATACTTAGCTTGAATATTTCAGAGGAGCTGGATGGCATGGAGTTCTTGTCAGATATTGATTCAGACTTAGAGATTTCTGATTTTGGTACAGTGAATGAATTTGTTGCATTATTGGAAGATGTTTTAGATGTGGAATCTGATGTCAATTCAAGTGAATGCGTAGGGGATTGCTTGGGAGAAGCATTACCCCTAGGATCGCTCAGAGAGGAAGAGGTATGTGTAGGGGATTGCTCAGCAGCATTACCCCTAGGATCACCTATTATGGAGCAGATACAAGAGGAGTTGAAATCATTGCCCCAACATCTGAAATATGCATATTTGGGAGAAAATCAGCAGCTACCTGTCATCATAGCTCAGAATTTGGAACCAGATCAGGAGGAGAGATTATTAGAGATTCTGAGACAGCATAGGAAGGCCATTGGATGGACTTTGGCGGTCATTCCTGGGATCAGTCCTTCCATTTGTATGCATAGGATCTATTTAGAGGAGGATGTGAAGCCAGTGAGACAGCCACAAAGACGACTGAACCCTTTGATCTTGGATGTGGTAAAGAAGGAGGTGACTAGACTCTTACAGGCAAACATTATTTATCCGATTTCTGACAGCAAATGGGTAAGTCTCATCCACGTGGTTCCGAAGAAGTCAGGGGTGGCAGTGGTAGCTAATGAAGAGAATGAGTTGGTTCCCACGAGAGTGAAGAATTCCTGGAGGGTATGTGTGGATTACAGGAAGCTGAACCAAGCAAGCAGGAAGGATCATTATCCACTACCTTTTATTGATCAGATGTTGGAGAGGCTGGCAGGTAAATCCCATTATTATTTTCTTGATGGTTATACTGGTTATTTTCAGATTTGCATCGACCCAGAGGACCAGGAGAAGACGACCTTCACTTGCCCTTTTGGGACATTCGTGTATCGTAGGATGCCATTTGGTTTATGCAATGCTCCAGGGACTTTTCAGCGATGCATGGTGAGTATTTTTGGTGATTTATTAGAGCATTGCATGGAAGTTTTCATGGATGATTTTTCTGTTTATGGCTCGTCTTTTGATGCATGTTTGGATAACTTGTCTAGAGTTTTGAGTAGATGTATCGACACGGATTTGGTTTTGAATTTTGAAAAGTGTCACTTTATGGTAGAGCATGGCATTGTGTTAGGTCATATAGTCTCTAGGAAGGGCATTGAGGTAGATCCTGCTAAAATTAGCGCTATATCTTCTTTATCTTACCCCGCATGCGTGCGGGAGGTTCGAGCTTTTCTTGGACATGCAGGATTCTACAGGAGATTTATTAGGGACTTCAGTAAGATTGCTCTGCCATTATCTCAGCTACTTCAGAAGGATGCCATTTTTGATTTTGATCAGAGGTGTATGGAGGCTTTTGACAGATTGAAGGAGGCTCTTACTTCAGCACCCATCATCAGACCCCCAGACTGGTCCTTACCTTTTGAGTTGATGTGTGACGCTTTAGATTATGCAGTGGGAGATGTACTAGCACAGAGAGTGAATGGAGCCCCACATGTTATTTGTTATGCTTCCAAGACTTTGGATTCAGCTCAAGCAAACTACACAACAACAGAAAAAGAGCTTCTTTCCATTGTTTTTGCTTTAGACAAATTTAGATCATATCTTCTTTGTTCTCATGTGATAATTTTTTCTGATCATGCAGCTTTGAAGTATCTCCTCAAGAAGCCTAATGCAAAGCCTAGATTAATTAGATGGATGCTTCTGCTTCAAGAATTCGACATAGAGATACGTGATAGGAGCGGGAAGGAGAACCTGGTTGCAGATCACTTGAGCAGGATTGAAGGAGACTTGGATCGCACGACCATTGATGATGATTTCAAAGATGAGCAGCTTCTAAAGCTGCAGGGTGAGTCTCCATGGTATGCAGATCTAGTGAATTTCTTAGTTGCACATGTTTATCCCAAACAATTTTCAAAAGCTCAAAAAGATAAATTAAAAAGTGATTCAAAATTCTATGTTTGGGACGATCCTTACTTGTGGAAGTTTTGTAGTGATCAGATCATTAGGAGATGCATACCTGATTCTGAGTTTCAGTCTGTACTTACTTTTTGTCATTCTTTTGAGTGTGGAGGACATTTTGGACCATAAAGAACTGCTAGGAAAGTATTAGAATGTGGTTTGTATTGGCCTACTCTTTTTCGTGATGCCTATGCTTTTTATAGATCATGTGATAGGTGTCAACGAACTGGGAACATAAGACTTAGAAATGAAATGCCTCAACAATTCATTTTATTTTATGAGATTTTTGATGTTTGGGGTATTGACTTTATGGGTCCATTTCCTGTCTCTTTCGGATTTGTATACATTTTATTGGCAGTTGATTATGTTTCCAAATGGGTGGAGGTCATTCCCACTCGGACTGATGACTCTTCTGTTGTTGTTAGTTTTGTCAGGTCTCACATATTTTACAGGTTTGGAGTACCCAGGGCGATCATTAATGATCAAGGGTCTCATTTTTGTGACACATGAAGGCTTTGCTACATAAGTATGGGGTGACACACAAAGTTTCTACATCCTATCACCCTCAAACGAATGGGCAAGCAGAGGTGTCTAATAGGGAGGTGAAATCAATTCTTGAAAAGACTGTGAGACCGGATAGAAAGGATTGGAGCAAAAGACTTGAAGATGCACTATGGGCTTATAGGACCGCTTTCAAAACCCCTATTGGAATGTCCCCTTACAGGATTGTATATGAAAAAGCATGTCATTTGCCTGTGGAGATTGAACATAGAGCGTATTGGGCGGTTAAAGCATGCAATCTTGATAGTGACACGGTTGGAGAAGAAAGGAAGTTGCAACTTCAAGAACTTGAAGAGATTAGATTGGAAGCCTATGAAAACTCATGGATTTATAAAGAAAAGGCCAAGAAATTTCATGACAAACAAATTAAGATGAAAGAATTCCAAATTGGTGACAAAGTACTTCTATATCGATCTCGTCTCAAATTGATCAAAGGTAAGTTGAGATCAAGATGGGAGGGACCTTATTGTGTTACTAATGTTTTCTTTTATGGAGTGGTTGAGATCCAGGATTTGTCTACTGGTCGGGTTTTCAAAGTTAATGGACAAAGGCTTAAAAAGTTTCATGAAGTAGTTAAGGGTTTGGTGGTGGAGGAAATGGAACATGTTGATGCTATCTATCCAAGTTAGAGGGGAGTTTCACTTTATCTTTTGTTTCTTTGCAAATGAATAAATTTTAGGTGCTAATAGTTTTCTTATTTGTTTAGGTAAAGTTTCGGTTCCGTTTAGAATTTTCTTGCATTAATAAATCTTGAGTTTCATTCATAGTCTTCATTTTTGCATAGTTATAGTTTTGCACTTTGGTACATGATCGTTACCATTTCTTTAAGCTTGATAGTTTTTGTTTTAGGAATAAATGGTACTTCCTTCTTTTGACAAGTCTTCATATCATTTTTGAGGGATTTGAAATGGAATGTTACATTTGGCTATCAAGTTTAAAGACTCAATAGCATGATTGAATTCTAGAATTGCATGAGGTGGATACTAGTGATGAATTCTTGATTGATGTAATGATATGATGACTTGTATTTACCTAGTGAGGTTTGAGCCTATTTGAGTGATGCACTTGTAGCTTATTTCACTCTAGAACTTGCTCTAAATCTATTTAATACCACTAGAACAATATTAAGTCATTTTCATGAAGATTACTCCATTATCACATTGCCCTCACATATTTTTGCTTTCTCTCTTGTCATGTATCATCATATCTTTGTTCTTTTCTCTTGTATTACTTCTTTGGATGTGGTTATCTTGGATGATATGTGATGATTTCATTTTGGCCGGGACGAACAAAAATTTAAGTGTGGGGGAGGTGTTTAGTTCGAATAGGTGCTGGAATTCTGTGTTTGAGGAAGCAGTGAAGGATGATGCTGGAATGACAGAAATGAATAAGTGCATAATTCAAGCATGGCAGATTTTGAAGAGAAATGTGGAAATTTTGTGCCATTGCAAGGGCAGCAAGAGAAGAGGTTAAGTGTTAATGTTAGTGAATAGATTGGAATTCGGACGCATGGACAGTTTAAAGAACAGAATTCTAAAGTGCAGTGCTGAATTTGTATCAGTTTTGTAAAAAAAAAAAAACAAGAATGCAGGATTCAAAGTGAAGGAAGTTTATGGGGAATTTGAGAAGATGTTGAAACAAATGGTATGCAAAACAAGAAATGATAAAAGAAGGCAAGAACAGTTGGTACATTAAGAGTTTTCAGCAACTTCTAAGGATGTTGTTAGCTGAAATTAAATGGAAATAAAGCTATCCTTTGACGTAAATGACTGTAAAGATCACTGCATTGAGGAAGCTTGGAGTGCGAGCAGCAACATCAGTTGAGGATAGTAAATATTAAGCTGAAAAATTCAGAGAATTGTGAAAGGAATTGTGAAAATCTGTGAAGAAGGAAGTTGAGAGCTGTTGAAGTATCAAGAATTAAGCAATGGTCCCAAAGAGAAAAGAAGCTCAGATGAAGTGCTGAAACATGAAGTAACAAAAGGGATATTGGCATTAATAGCTTCTATTGAGATTCATTAACAACAAAACAAAGAGAAGGATATTTGAAGGGAGTATAGTGCAGAATTTTCAGCAAGTACAGTGTGTGCAGAAATGGCAGTTTTATGATTATTGGGAGATGAATTTGAACCATTGGGAGATGTTGAAACCTTGATAGATTGATACAAAGGGCAGCATTTGAAGATAAACTGAATTCAGCAATGCAAAATGCAATTCAAAGCTTTTTCTTCATGAAATTTGAAACCTAGCTGTCAATTTAGTATTGATAAGTGGTTATTCTTCTTCTTGAGAGTTTACAAAGCTTTTGGGATAAGGAATTTGATACCAAATGGAGAGGCACAGATGGAGTTGAAGACTGAACTTAATATGCAGTTTGAATATCGGATTGCAAAAGGGCAGTAGGGGAAGTAAAATTCGAGCTGAAATTCTCATGCCAAAGTAGGTGAATAGGTTAAGAATTACTGCCTATCAACTGCAGAAGAGAGTGTTGAGAGAAAAGAAGTGAACAATTGCAACAGAAACTGCATCCGGATCTGCTGAGTAAAGGCAGATCAGTTTTGTGCCAAAGACAATGTGCTATTTTGTGCCAAACTCTCTGGATATTCGAATCTGAAATAGGGGAGTTGAAATTATTTTGATCCATTTTCAAATGAGATAACTTCCAAGGCTTATCAGTAAGGCAGGTTTGGATGGAAGTTGTTGAACAAGAACCAGAAAAATTAAGTTAACAGATTCATGTTACCACTGTGCCAATCTGAAAATTTCAGAATTTCAATGTGTTGATGAGGAAGAGTTGTAATTCAGACCATGAGACGAACCAAGTCAAAGAATGTCATATTTGCTTGGGAATTTTGAAGGAGCTGCAGCTGAGAATTGAAGAAACAGAACAATAGCAGAAATCAGATTCTGTTAATCGAGGATATGAATGGAAACTGTGAAGCTATACAATTTGCGCTGTAAATGAAGTGGAGTAAAAGGAAGAGTGTAGATTGGGGTGCTTGCAAAACTAAATCAGCGGCAATAAGCAATGAAAAGAAGAAAGGGCAGAATTTCACGCTTGGGCCAAAAATTTGAACATCACATAGCATTCTAGTTCCATGTCTTCCATCTCAAGTTGAATGGTCTTAGTCATAGCTTGATCAGAATTAATTCTTCCATCTACATCCTAATTTTCTTTTCTTTCTAAGGGTTGTGAATTTTCATGATTGTGCATCATAATATCTGTGATAGAGGTGAAAATTAGATGGAAAGCAAGCTTATGGTAGTGAATTTGCTATGAGTAGCTTGAGTGATCTCCACCATTGAAAGCATTGAGATTAGGATGAGAGCCACTTCAAATTACCTTGTGAGGATTAGAAATGCTATCATTTTCATTTTATTCATGATGGATGAAGTTTACTAAGTATTGAACCAAGGTAAAAATAGAGGTCATGAATGTGTGAGTCTATGAAACTTGATACTTACATGTAACTTCCTTTTACTTTCGTTTGGAGATGATCAAGAATAATTAAGAGAAGGAGGTACACAACTATGCATATAAGGTTCTCCCTTCGGGGAGCCTCCATATCTGGTGTGTGATGAGCTACAAATTGATACATTATTGGTGGATTAATTTGTGGTGATCTTCTCATATTTACACATTTTAATTTCCAATTCTAATCATTTTCTTCAAACAAGGTCTTTTATGAGCTTTATTTTGTTGTTCCTTTTAATACATGTTTATTCCTCATTTTTGTGAATATGATCTTGTAGGGTACAAATGGACTCATGATGCAAATGGAGAATTGGCCCATTTAACTAAATGAGGTAGAGCAAGATCATCAATGGGCTCAACTAGACTTAGATTCTAATTGACTCCATGGAGCCTAAACACAAGCTAAATCACACATGGGCTCAATATGAACTTAGGGTTTAATGAGCCAAACCCTAGGTATAAAAGGAAAAGATTTGGCACGGTGAACAGTGAGCTCGCTACTGTTCATCGTGTCGTTTCTCTTTCGATGGCGCGATGCAGCTCCCTCCCTTCTTCCAGAGCTTCGAACAAGCTTGTCCTCACCGACGTGGAGTTCCTCAACCTCCGACGATCAGATTCCGACCATCGGTTCTCATCAACGAGCTGATTTGGCGTGCGGCGAACTGTAGCGGCGAGCTGCAATTTTCAGCTCAGACCAGCGATGTTCTTCTGGTCTGAGTTTCCATTCCTTCACGGGATCATTGGTGGTGGTCCTCCAGTGATTCTGAACCATTTCCGACATCATTTCAACGTTCCCAGCTTTCTTCGTCAGCTCGCGACGCCATTTCTAGAAAACGCAGTAGAGAACCATTTCAGAACTGACCTTCCTGAAATTTTGTGAGCTAATGCAAGGAAATCTGAATCGTCTTGAAGCTTGAGAACACAGATCAATTTCTGTTGGAGTGTTCTCTGCAGATTCCTTGTGTGACGGCAAGGAGAAGACAAGTTTGGTTTAAGATTTGGTGTAGGGATGTTTAGATTTTCTGTAGTTATTTCTCTGTTTAGATTTTCCTGTTCCTGAAATCTTTGTTTCTGAATCTGATAGTTTATGGGTTGGATTTAGTTGTAGTTCATTTTCTACATGAATCTGATATGCTTAGTTCTATTTTTGTGTGCTGTCTAGTTCTGCTCGTGCAGCAGAATTGCTGCAATTCTGTTTTCTTTGTTTGATATCAACATTTCTGTTTTAACCTTCTATCCATTGATACTTTAGTTGGAGAAAAAGAATAGAGAATTTGTAGTGTGATTAGTTAGATGTGATGCTTAGCTCTTGCATGTTTTGGTTCTGCAGTTAAGTACATTGAATTCTGCAACTTGTTTTCAATTTGGAAGATTCAATTAGTTAAGTGCAATCAGTTTAGATTAGTTTCTAATAACCAAAGGTTAGTTCTTAAGTTTGTCTAGGGATGAGTTAGAATCTGTGGTTTTCATAAGTGAAATTTGGTTGAATTCCATTTAATGCAAATGTGGTTTAAGCGTTTCATTCCTAGCTTGTTTTAACATTCATTGCTGTGAAATTAACTATTGATAGCAAGTTCAATTCTGTTCTCTTTTGCATTTAATACCAAACCCCCATTTTATATCTAGAAAACCCCAAAAGAGTGTTCTTAATCCAAGACAAGCATGATTCTAGCATAATCCTTGAAAAATTTGACTCGGGCCTTATACTAAAACATTTCCTTGTGTAGTTGTGGGTTTTCGATCATAATATTAATTTGGGAGTTTATTTGTGACATCTATTTAGAGAGCTTACCATCCTGCTCCACAACTTCCTCTCCTGCCGGTCCAGTATCTGTATGGGCCTCTCCTCATAGGACAAACTGGGGTAAGCTGTAGTGATTCAAAATTCAACACGTGAGAGAGATTCGACATGTACTTGCGCAACATCGAGATGTGGAACACATTATGCACCCCTACAAGATTAAGTGGCAAGGCCACCCGGTAAGCCATTGCTTCTACCCTGTCTAGAATCTCGAAGGGCCCAATGAATCTCAGACTGAGCTTACCTTTCTTACCAAATCTCATAACACCCCTCATCGGTGCTATTTTCATGAAAACATGATCCCCAACTGCAAACTCCAAGTCCCTTCTTCTTCTGTCAGCATAACTCTTTTGTCGACTTTGAGAGGTTTTCATCCTGTCCCGAATTCTAGCTACTAGGTCTGCCGTATGTCTCATGATTTCTAGGCCCACCTCTGCCCTTTCCCCTGCTTCATCCCAATGGATAGGGGATCTATATTTCCGTCCATAAAGTGCCTCATAAGGAGCCATGCCTATGGATGACTGATAACTGTTGTTGTAAGTGAACTCTACAAGTGGTAGCTTCGATTCCCAGCTTCCTTGGAAATCAATCACACACGCTCGCAGTAAGTCTTCCAAAATCTGTATCACCCTTTCCAACTGACCATCTGTCTGGGGATGAAATGCTGTAGTAAATAATAATTTAGTTCCCAAAGCCGAATGCAAACCTTTCCAGAAAGCCGAGGTGAACCTTGGATCTCTGTCCGATACTATGGAAACGGGAATCCCATGCAATCTGACTATCTCCCGAATGTACAACTCTGCATACTGAATCACAGAGAAGGTCGTCTTCACTGGTAGGAAGTGCGCCAACTTAGTGAGACGATCTACTATTACCCAGATGGCATTAAAGCCTTTCGCCGTCTTTGGCAAACCCACTACAAAATCCATGGTGATGTTCTCCCATTTTCACTCCAGAATTGGAAGTGGCTTAAGCATCCCTGCTAACCTCTGATGTTCTGTTTTGAACTGTTGACAAGTTAGGCATTCAGAAACAAAATGCGCAATGTCTCGTTCCATACCTGGCCACCAATAAAGTAACTGTAGGTCCTTGTACATCTTCGTACTCCCTGGATGGACAGAATATGGAGTATCATAGGTTTCTGTCAAAATCTCGACCCTAAGCGAGTCAACACCAGGAACCCAAAGTCGACCTTGATATTTGACAGTACCATCTTCGACCGAATATAAATCCAAACCCTTAGACTCATCTTTCTGTTTCCACCTTTGTAGCTGCTCATCAATATCTTGTCCTATCTGAATTTTGTCCCTCAAGGTAGGTTGTACTGTCAGAGTGGTTAAGCTAGTAGTCAGGCCCTGTGCATACATCTCGAGATTAAATCCCTAAATTTCTATCTGAAGAGGTCTTTGTACTGTTAGCTGTGCAACGACTACCATTTTCCTACTCAAAGCATCAGCAACCACATTAGCTTTTCCGGGGTGGTAGCCAATATCGCAGTCGTAGTCCTTCACAAGCTCTAGCCATCTTCTCTGTCTCATATTTAACTCTTTCTAGGTAAAGAAATACTTTAGGCTTTTGTGATCAGTAAAGATTTTGTACTTCTCCCCATACAAGTAGTGTCTCCATATCTTCAGAGCGAACACCACCGCTGCTAGTTCAAGATCATGGGTTGGATAATTATTTTCATGCACTTTTAGTTATCGGGATGCATATACAATGACTCGATCACGCTGCATAAAAACCTCTCCCAAACCTAGCTTTGAAGTATCCGTATATATCACATACTCTCCCTGTCCAGATGGCATGGCTAAAACTGGCGCCATGGTAAGTGTTTGCTTCAACCGTTCAAAACTATCTTGATAATTAACTCCCCATTGTAAACTTGGCATTTTTCTTCATCAGGGCGGTCAAGGGAACTGCAATGGATGAAAAGCCCTTGATGAATTTTCGATAGTAGCCTGCCAAACCAAGGAAGCTACGTATCTCGATTGCATTTTTAGGCACCGACCACCCTTTGACTGCCTCGACTTTAGCAGGATCTACTTCCATCCCATCCTTCGAAATAACGTGACCCAAGAATGTCACTTTCTCTAACCAGAACTCGCATTTGATAAACTTCGCAAATAGTTTTCGGTCTTGCAATATCTGTAAAGCTGTCCTCAAGTGTTGACCATGCTCCTCCCTGCTCGTCGAATAGATCAAAATATCATCTATGAATATAGTAATGAACTGATCAAGATATGGCTAAAATACGCGATTCATGAGATCCATGAAGATTGTTGGGGTATTTGTCACTCCGAATGGCATCACCCTAAACTCATAATGTCCATAATGAGTTCTGAAAGCCGTCTTATGCACCTCTGTTTCCTTTACCCTCAGCTGATGGTATCCTAATCGGAGATCTACCTTCGAGAATACCAACGTCCCCTGCAACTGATCTAATAAATCTTTGATCTTGGGAAAGGATACTTGTTCTTCACTGTCACTCTATTCAATTCTCGATAATCGATACAGAGCCTCATACTTCCATATTTTTTCTTTACGAATAGAACTGGTGCGCCCCATGGCGAAAATCTTGGGCGAATGAATCCTTTATCTAGTAGTTCTTAAATCTGCTCCTTTAGTTCTTTCATTTCTTCCAGAGAGAGACGATACAGTGCCTTAGAGATTGGCACCGTACCCGGTATCAACTCGATGGAAAATTCTACCTCCCTTTCCGGAGAAATGCTAGAGACATCCTCAGGAAATACACTAGGAAATTCTCGCACAACTTCGACATCCTCCACCTTCTGGTTGACTGTATCTGGTCTTGAAATGACATTGGCTAGAAATCCTTGGCAGCCGCTCCTCATAAGCTTCCTCACCTTGATGCAAGAAATAAGGTGCGACCCCTGTGTGTTCCGGGCTGCCTTAAAATTGAACGACTCACCGCAGGGTGGCCGAACAGATACCGACCTTTGTCAGAAGTCAATCAAAGCTCCATTCTGCGATAACCAATCCATTCCCAGAATAATATCGAACTCAGACATTGGCAACACTATGAGGTCCGCCTGAGCCACATGCTCTTATAGTCTAAGCTCCATGTCCTTTGCCATCCTGGTAGATAACATCTACTCGCCAGAGGGTCCCGTGACTCTGAATCCATTTCCCATGTCCCTCGGTAAGATCCCCAGTCGCTTGATGAAGATCTTCGATATAAATGCATGTGTAGCTCCTGAATCTAGCAAGGCATAAGTTACACCCGCGATTGATATCCTACTTGCGACAACCATACCATTATATCCATTTAAGCTTATAATTCCGAAAACCCATTACGCCCCATTAAAGTTCTGAATACTTCCATTTATGTTTGGTACCCTATATCTCTTGTCTCTAATCTTGTTATTCAAGGTCTCATCACAAATCATGAAAAAGAAAAATTCGAGTCATGCAATTCTATTCACCCATGCTTAACATTTACGCGCTATGCAATAAGTACATGAAATTAGCCGGGTTACCTGTGACAAGCGTAGTGTCTGGCTCTGCTTCCTTGGCATGTATCACAAAAACCCTTCTAGTCACAGGTTCTTGCAATTTTGGACATTCCTTAGCTTTGTGCCCATCCCCTCCACATTTGAAGCACTTGTAGGTACCCCACAGACACTGATTGTAATGCTGGCGATTGTACTCCTTGTACAATGGTTTTTCCTCTGTTTTTAAGGTAGCTACTCCCTGTGGTTGTAGCTTCATGCTCCCTTGAGACTTTAGTTGTCCCTGTCCTTTCTAAGGTCCAGTATATGACTTCTTATTCTGTTGTTTTTGTTGTTGTTGTGGAGGGGGTTTTTTCTTCTACACCTCCCATTCGATGTCCTTTAGAGATCGCTCAGCTCTATAAGATCTAGTGACTACGATCGTCTGTAATATTGAGCCAGACCAAGGAAGTTGCGAGTCTCCTGTATAGACTACGACTACAACCCACTGGTAACAAACTCTATCTCCTGTGGATCCACGGTATTCCCTATTGGTAACTATGTGTCCCAAAAATCTCACAGAAGGCAATCCCAAAATGCACTACTGAACTTCACATACATATGTTCCCATCGTCAGCTCTAGAACTATACAAAAATAGTGTAAGTTATTCACCTCGGATCTAAAATAGATCACAACATTATCAACAAAGACAAAAGAAACCGATCCAAACATCCTAGGAATACCAAAATCATCAAGAATAGATCATCTAATGTGAGAGCAACGCTCCATCACAAGAAATACTACATATGTGGGAGTAATGCTCTACCACCAACAAGGCAACCTATATGGGAGCAGTGCTCCACCGCCACAATACAAAATATGTAAGAGCAACGCTCCATCACAGACAATCCATAACATGTGGAAGCAGCGCTCCACTACAGACAATCCATAACATGTGGGAGCAACGCTCCACCACAACAATCCAAAATATGTGGGAGCAATGCTCCACCACAAACAATCCAAAATATGTGGGAGCGTTCCACCACAAGCAATCCAAAATATATGGGAGCAACGCTCCACCAAAACATTCCATAAGTGAACAAGACCTCTAACTATCCAACTAAAGACTGCACGAGATCACTCAACCACATATCACTATGGGCAGCCAAGGGTATAACAACCTAGTAAGCAACTCAAATCCATCGTCAACTCTATGAACATCCTAGTGGATCACCCACTAATAGAAGAATTAGTTGACAGGGTAATACAACAATTGACATAATGTAGACACTTAACATTTTACATTCAACATAGGTTGAATCATCATGATGCTACCAACAATACATTTGACACACGAGCAAACATAACATAGGTATGATCGACATAAACCTCCAGTTAGTACACACCCAACACACTCATAACACAGGTATAAATCAATGTGATACCCCCAACAATACATACCGAACCCGTGTGCATAAATCAACGTAGATATAATCGACAATACACCTCAAACAACATTCACCTAACATATATATACACCTATGCCAAGAGTATAATCAACGTAATACTTTCAACAAATCATAATAGGCACGAGTGTACACTCGGAACAATTATAATCAACAAGATACCTCCCATAAAACACCAAACACATGTACACATACCCTAACACAGATTTAATCGACATGATACCTTCAATAATACAATCAGACACGTACACCTAACTACATAGCTATAATTCACAAGGAACCTACAATAACCATATCGAAACATATATACAAATACTACCTGCAAATGGACAATCTACACAGGACTCCTACAACACATAATAATCATATGTACACACAACATAGATATGAAAAATCAGCATATTTAACCCAATCAACCTAACATTGCCTATGCTACCTTCTAAGTTATCCAACTAGGTACATACAGTCTAAAATTAAAGTACCCATGGAATAGGATACATCGATCCTCTATAGACTAACCAAACGGACAATGGTATACGGCTAATTCAGTCCTTTCCCACGTCAGTACAAGTCATGTACCCAATGTGCTCAAGATATCCAACTAAGCACGAATAACCCAAAGATCAGCATCTTTATAAAATAGAGTAAGTCGATCCCCTTCTAATCGGACCAACTAAAAATGAATCGGTAATCAACTATCTAAATCTAACAAATGTATGTTAATCCTCCGCAAGCAGCTAAGGTAAATCGATCTACGACTACCTAAGTTGACAAACGTAAATCAGTCTTCTACTGACCGATCTAACAAGAGTAAATCAATTATCTACTGATGAAATTAACTAAGATAAAATGATATACTACTGGCTAAGTCAACAAGAATATGTAGGTACCATCCACTACCCAGCTAATAATAGCAAAGGCTGGTATGTGCCTCCATCTCCTAACCAATTAGTAGTAACATATGCTAAAACTACTAGTGGTATGATATGAAAAATCATCAGAGACTGTAGTCCTTGATCTCTATTACAGTCGACCATGCTCGGTGGCTAACCCATCACATGTAATATGTGCTACAACAACTAGACATGTACTAAAGACAAAGTGCTAATACATGTCATAACTATCATAGTTAACAGTGCATACACTAACAGAAATATATGATAACAATATATCAACATACCTCCTATAACTTGGAGATGTCCTGTCGCTGCCTGTTCCCAAAATCTGAAAAAGTCACATCGAGAAAACAAAAACATGCAATCCAAAACACAGGAAATAAGACTCGTAAACCTGGCTCTGATACCCACAAATTAGTATCAGATAAATCTTGAAAATCTGTAACACGAAAAACAAACAAGTATCGTCAACCTGGCTCTGATACCAAATAAATTGTCACGCCCCGGGGGAGTCCCTGCCAGAGAAAATTTCGACAACATCTCCTTTGTACGGGTGACAATCTGAACCATTTCTACAGACACAATATACCTCAGCCATAGCCGGCTGGAATATACACACAACCACGCAGTTTATATGCTGCCTACTCGGCTGATACAATAAAACACACAACCACACAGTTATATGTAAATCTAACAGCCCACTCGGTTGTACCAAAACCAAACACAGCGAAAATATAATGGACAATACATACAAATTATAAACGAAGACTGCTAGCCGGCTAGGCTTACACAACACAACAAACAACATAAAATACCACATAACAACACTCCAGAGACAAAATTGGAATATACAATGCTAAGTACTCTGATACATAAAACAAATAAAACATAAATGGGAACAGTAAGTCTTCTGATGTGACGTGAGAATCGGTAGACAGGATACTCCATGCGACTCCACATGCCTCTACCTGATATCTGAAAATATATATATCAATGGGGTGAGTCTAACACTCAGCAGATACCAGTTGACACGTATAGTAAACTATAACAAATAGTAATAACTATGGAGTACAGTCTCCTCGACAAAAGCTGGAAATGCACAATAGAAAAGGCTGAAGAGAAATGTACTCACCAGGGTCTCCTATCAGAATAGTCAGGTCGTCAGACTGAGAGTATCTTAAATCCTGTATGCATGTCAAATATATGCATCCATCCAAATGCAGCATATAAGTGCAGCAAACACAATCAATAAATGCATAAATGCGTATGATGCCAATGACATGTCCTGGTCACCCCTACTGCCAGTCAGCCATCTCACACATGATGGTGACACTGAGTGGATAGCGCTGTGACAACCGTGCACTCTACCATCACTGCTCTTGATGAGTGACCGAGTGGACGGGATGCTGTCGGAGTACACCTATCCTCCTACCCCTAAATCATAAGTGGGGGAGCACAATGCTCTCATCTCTTGGTACACGATGACGGGGAGGGATCCCGGCGTGCTACAACGCTGCAGTCACACTACCCATGAGCATCCCAGCGGAGCACCACCGAGCACCTGCTGCAACACACACTGCCTGAATATACCACTAACCCATGAGTGGTGGTGTGTGCAGATCCATGTAACTGGCGATGTGCTCCACAATAATGGAGCAAACTATCGCACAGCATGCAATCATGCGAGATGATGCATGACACTAAACATAGCAATATCTTGAGTCTATCCATATATATAAATAAAATGTGTACCCTAGCATCAATGGTCAAATCCGAAGATCTAAGGTACACAAGTCAGGTATGGTATAAATAAAAACCTAGGTCCTGAACATAATAAGGCATGATCTGTCACTACCTCTATCAGCATTTATATAATCATGTGGGTACTAACATAAAATGCATAACAGATGAGAAAACAAGCATGTAATAGGTATCCGATAGTGACATACCGAAACAAGGACGAACATAATTATTACTAAAGGATATAACCTACTAAACATATCAACATGACATTATCAAAGATAAGTCAAGGTACCCGCCTCCAATTGAAAAATCCAATCCAGTCTAAATCCGACGTCGAGATGCTCATCTCGCGTTAAAATCCTCAATTCACAACCGTTCTTGCTGCTGGTGAAGGGTTGTTTGCTGTTGAATTTCAAGGTAAGCAATTGCTCCAATCCTGAGGAACCTACTGCCAAAATTTCTAGTCACAACTACTTGGAATTATTGATCCCTAAATCAAAATACCCAAAAATCAGCACTTGCCGTGATCCAAGAGGTTCAAGTGCTACTGATTGAATTTGTAACCCAACCTCAAATCAAAAGAGTACTACAACCAGTGATCTAATACACAGAAATAACAATGATAAGTTGCTCACCTCACTGCTATCTTGTTTGGATTCGGTAACAAGAAGAAATCTAGGGCACGACGCTAGGGCACAAGGTCGACGGTGGCGCTGGGTTGGACCTGGTGGCCGGCGACAGTGCTAGTAGGCGCGACGAGGCCGTCGGGGTTGGAGACCTAGAGTAGAGGGGAAGCGCTCAACACTGTGGCTCGCGGTGAGAAGCAAGACTAGGGCACGGCGGTCGGCCTCGGCGCGCAGATCAGAAGAGAGGAAGTGCGGCGGCGCTGGGATCTCCACGGCGAGGGGCGACGGGCAGTGGAGGGGTTCGGGCAGTGGCGAGAAGTGGCTGTCGGAGGAGGAAGGGAAGAATTAGTTGACGGTGGCACAAATGTCGCTGGCGGCATTGGATCTATTGGTCGACTCAGACCTCATAGCAGCTAGGGCACAGAAGAAGGGGAAGTGAAGAAGGAAGGGGATCGGCGAGGGAGAAGTAAGTAACCGCCGCGTGCGGTTAGGGCAAGGAAATCGACGGCGGATCGACGCGAGGAGAGGCATCGGGGACGTGGGTTCGGCGGGGGAAAAAGAAACGAAGGAACAAAAGAAAAATAAAAAGAAAAGAAAAAGAAATAAAAAGGAAAATCAAACATTTCCTCGCTAAAATGGGTAGCCTAAACCGACTTTCCTGGAGCCTATTTTTATCCCTGAAAACTCGTCTATACTATCTCTGAAAAATTCCAAAAAAATTTCTAAAAATTCTGAAAAATTCCCCTATCATTATTCGTCATTTTTCGGTATTTTACATTCTCCCCCACTAATAAAAATTTGATCCCCAAATTTCGTTATCTACCATCAGCAAGTACTAACAATATATAAAGAGTATAAATGTTGAACGGTAAATTAATCCACATACCTCATGTGAACAGGTGGGGGTATCGAGCTAGAATCGTATCCTCGAGCTCCCAGGTAGCCTCCTCGTCGGAGTGATGCTGCCATCCGACTTTAACTAGTCGGATTGTCTTGTTCCGCAACTGACGCTCTTTCCGGTCCAGAATCCGTACCGGAACCTCCTCGTAAGTAGCATCAAGCTGAAGGGGAACAGGGATATCTGTCAGCACATATATCGGGTCGGGTACGTATCTCCTCAGCTTAGATACGTGGAATACGTCGTGGACAACTGTCAAGGACGTGGTAGTGCCAGACGGTAAGCTACCGCTCCAATCCTCTCCAAGATTTGGAAAGGTCTAATGTATCGCGAAGCTAGCTTACCTCTGAGGCCAAATCTCTTCACCCCTTTCGTGGGTGAAACTCACAGAAATACATGGTTACCTGTAGAGAACTCCAGGGGTCTGCGTCTCTGATCAACATAACACTTCTGGCGATCATGCACCTCTGACATCCTCCGTCTGATAATACGGACCAACTCTACCTCTTGCTGAGCTCTATAAGGTCCCAACAACTAGGCCTCCCCAACCTCATCCCAGAGGGTGGGTGTCCTGCAAGGTCTACCATACAACGCTTCAAATGGTGCCATCTGGATAACCGAATGAAAGCTGTTGTTGTAGGCGAACTCTATCAATGGCAAATAGTCCTCCCAACTGCCTCCAAAATACAATACACAAGATCTCAGCAAGTCCTCTAGAGTCTGAATGGTCCGCTCTGACTATCCATCTGTCTGCGGATGGAAAACTGTACTGAATCGGAGCTGAGCGCCCAAGGCCTGCTACAGACTCTGTCAGAATCGAGACGTGAACCGAGGGTCTCTATATAAAATAATAGTCAAAGGGACACCATGTAATCTGATGATCTCCCGACAATACAGATCTGTCAATCGATCCAGAGAATCAATCTTCCGGATCGCTAAGAAGTGCACCGATTTGGTTAATCGATCAACGATTACCCAAATCACGTCATGATCTCGTCATGTCCTCGGCAAATCCACCACAAAGTCCATGGTAATATGTTCCCATTCCCACCTAGGAATAGGAATCCGTTAAAGTAAGCCGACAAGTCTCTGGTACTCTGCCTTCACCTGCTGACAGACAAGACATCTCGCTACAAATTCCGCGATGTCTTCCTTCATACCGTTCCACCAGTAAGAACGCCTCAAATCTCAATACATGCGGGTCCCACCTGGATGGATCGCAAATCGAGAGCGATGAGCCTCCTGAAGTAGCTCCTGCAAGACCGAGTGAGACTGATGTACGCATAATCTGCCTCGGAAGTATATAATACCCTCCTCATCTCGGGTGAATTTGGTCTACTGCCCGGAAGCTATCTGGCTGCCAATAAACTGCAAATGTTGATCACCGGCCTGGGCCTCTCGGATCCTCATCCTGATCGACGAATGAGCAGCCATGGTAACCAGAATACCCTGCTCTGTCTATCCCTGCTCCTGAATGCTCAACTCAGAGAAACCCTGAACCAAGTCTGTAACTGAAACTCGGTGGCAACACAAAGTCGCTCTGGACATCCTGCTAAGTGCATCGGCAACCACATTAGCTTTCCCCGGGTGGTAGCTAATAGTACATCCATAATCCTTTAAGAATTCCATCCATCTCCTCTGTCGAAGATTAAGTTTCTTCTGAGTGAAAATATATTTGAGACTCTATGATCCGTGAGAATCTCAAAGGTAATGTCGTACAGATAATGCCGTCAAATCTTCAAAGCAAAGATGATGGCGGCTAGCTCCAATCATGTACTGGGTAGTTCTTCTCATGCACCTTCAACTGCCGAGAAGCATAGGAGACTACCCTGCCGTGTTGCATCAAAACAACGCTCAAACCTTGTAGAGAAGCATCGGTGTAGTGTACAAATCCGTCCTCTCCAGAAGGTAAAACAAAAACTGTAACGTACCACCTCCTACTAAACTAGGCTGTGAGGTCGGACCATCACATTATGCTGTTGCTAACTATTCTTAATGTGCGGAATAAACTGAGTTGATTAAAAATTTTGCTAACTAATACAATTTCTTCTGCTAATTGCTATTAGATCTGAAATTCATGTTTAAACTACATCCTGATTGATGTTCCGATGCTAAGGAGGAAGTCTAGGCTTCACATATGATCAAGTACTGAAATAAGGGGTCTACATCTGTTATCAAGCCTCCCAATCGATCGTTGGATCGATTGGAGTGGTCTGATCGATCCATTGATCGATTCAGCTTGCTACTGTGCACGGGGTTCCGTCTGGATCAATCGGCTGATCGATCCAGTCTGGCCAATCGATCCAGTGATCGATTCCAGAGCTCTCTGTTCGCGACAGAACGCTACCGGATCGATCAGATGATCGATCCAGGAGCTTACTGTTCATGGAACAAGCTGCCCAATCGATCAACTGATCGATTAAGGAGCCTCCAATCGATCGGGTGATCGATTGGGGTTTCTGATTTCGTATCAGAAGTCTGATTTCAGCACTGTTTCGTGCTCAAATCGCATACTTCAACTTTATAAGCAAAAACAAAGCTACTAGACCCATCATTACTCATGGCTAGCTAACTAAGATCATGACAATCAGCAATCTAAGCATAGCTATCACAATTCAAGACATTTAATTAACTAAAAGTGCAGAAAAGTAACACCACATGAAATGCTAAGTTCTTAAGTTGCTAGTTTCTCCAAAGATCTTTATTCCAAGTTCCTATCCACACACATCTTCATTGCATTGTCCTCCAGCCTCCGCTAATCCATCTTTCCTTTACCTTTATCTGCAGTATAAGGAAAAGAAGTATCTGTAAGCTTAGGAGCTTAGTAAGAAACCATCTACCTCACAAAAACATGCAAACGAGGAGAACATGATTTTTAAAGAATGCTATTTAAAACATATGCTGATCATGTTAAAGCATGGCATACTGGAATTACTAACATGAATACTAAAACATGTCATCAAAACTGATCATGGGATATCATTAAGAAAGAGCTAAACTGGCACATAAACTGAGCTGAACTGAACTAAACTAATACTGAATTTAAATCATGTTCACATAACTGATTGTGAGTTTTTGAAAGCTATTTATCAGAAATAGATGAAAATACTAATCATGCTGCTGATGGGCCCGACAACTGTACTTGCTATGCGCACGTCCCTAACTAAACTCGGGGTTGCAAATCCCAATTCTAGTAGGGTTTACTAGGTTATCTAAACCTAGGGACGACTGTGGGAGCCCAACCCAAGGACAACTGAAGTCCAGTACAGTGCCACTGAAAAGTAAAATACTGATTTGTAGCTAATATATCTTACCTTGCTTTTACTAGGTTATCTGAATCTAGAACTAGGTTATCTGAACCTAGAGGCGACTGTGGGAGCCCACCCATTGGACCATAGTCCCATATAAGCTGAAGCAAGGCTAAGTATGCTATAAAATGCTCCTATTGCATTTATCTAAGCTATTAAAAATGCCTATGTTGCATTTTATTGAGCTAAACATTTTATCAAACATTTGGCGTGCACTAATTCACACCCTAGGTGCTAGAAATCTGTATACAACTGGACTAAAGCATAAAATCATGAAAAGAGCTACTTATACTGCAGGTGAGGGGTTTCTTACCTCCTGCGCTAGTTTTTCTTACAATCCAATCGCTAAGTTTTCCGGAGTAGCGATCTCTTCGACGATCTTCTGGCGTCTATGCGTTCTTCTCGCGGAGAGGAGCGTCCTCGTACCTTTGATGTTGCCGGAAGATACTCCTATGGCCCTAGGGATGGAACCCTAGGTTCTTCCTTGGACTTGGGCGCCGAGAGGTGAGGAAGGAAGAGGGGTCGGCGGGTGAGGGTTTGAGGGAGAGAAAATTATCGATCAAAATAATCAATCCCCACTTAAATCTCCTATTTATATTAAGTGATTAAATTCCACCCCAAGTCAATCATAAATATTATTGTTCCTCTCTTCTTTCAGCACACCCCTACTGGGGCCACCTGGTTACTTAAACTCTCTATAAGTCGTAGGGTTCGCTAGGTCTCGGGTTCGATTCCCGCTTAAGCTGTTTTACGTTTTTATTTATTTTTGCTACTTCTGCTACTCCAAAAATTCCGTAAAAATATTATAAAATTCTAGAAAAATCATAGAATATTTCTAAAATTGATTTGAGAATTTTTTGGGCGTTACAATCCCCCATACCTTATAAAAAGTTCATCCTCGAACTTAGAATAACTCTGGGTACTTCTGTCTCATACTAGCTTCTGTCTCCCAAGTTGTCTCTTCTGCTGTGTGACTTTGCCAAATAACTTTTACTAATGGTACTTCCTTGTTCCGTAATTTCTTAACTGCTCGATCTATTATCTGAATTGGTCGACTGTCATAGCTGAGGTCTTCGCGGACTTGTACCGACTGGGGCTCAATCACCTGGGTGGCATCTGGGACATGCTTATTCAGCATAGAGACATGAAATACGTTGTGGATAGCTGACATTTCCTGGGGTAGCTCTAGCTCATATGCTACCTGGCCTACTCTTCTAGTGATAAGGTATGGTCCCACATATCTGGGACTCAGTTTTCCCTTCTTCCCAAACCGCATTACTCCCTTCATGGGAGCTACTCTGAGAAATATTGTATCCCCAACTGAAAACTCTAAGGGTCTCCGCCGTGTATCAGCATAGCTTTTCTGGCGGCTCTGAGCTATCTCTATCCTCTGGCGGATCTGCTGTATAGTTGCTGTGGTATCTACTACTAGATCTGTCTGAAGTTCTAGTTCTCTCTGTTCACCACTTTCATACCAGCAGATTGGAGATCTACACCTCCGCCCATAGAGAGCCTCGTAAGGTGCCATGCCGATAGTGGCCTGATAGCTATTGTTGTATGCAAATTCTGCTAAACTCAGATATTTACACCAACTTCCCTTGAAATCTAGGGCATACGCTCGGAGCATATCTTCGAGTACCTGATTTACCCGCTCCGTCTGACCATCTGTTTGAGGATGGAAGGCTGTGCTAAATTTTAACTTGGTGTCCAATGCTGACTGTACACACTCCCAGAAGTGTGATGTGAATCTACTGTCTCTGTCTGAAATAATGGTCCGTGGGAGTCCATGCAGTCTGACGATCTCCTTGAGATACAACTGAGCTAGCTGCTCCATGGAGTAGGATATCCTGATAGCTAAGAAGTAGGCTGATTTAGTGAACCTGTCGACTATTACCCAGATGACATCAAAACCATTCGTGGTTCTGGGTAATCCCACTATGAAATCTATGGAAATATCCTCCCACTTCCATTCTGGGATCTGAATGGGCTGCAGAACTCCTCCTGGTCTCTGATGTTCTGCCTTGACCCTCTGACAGGTCAGACAAATACTAACATGCCTAGCGACGTCTCTTTTCATCCCAGGCCACCAAAAATGTTTCTTCAGGTCTTAGTACATTTTGGTGGAACCAGGGTGCATCACATAAGGAGTCCTGTGAGCCTCGTCTAGAATCTTCCTCCGTAGTTCCTCCTGATCCGGAACGCATAGTCTGTCACCAAAACATAATACCCCACTATCTGAGACCCTGAACTCTCCACTTCCTGATTCTGTTAACCCTTGCTTGATTTTCTGAATTTCAGGGTCCTGATCTTGAGCTGTCTGGATGTCACCAAGCAGGGTAGATGCTAAAGTCATAGTAGAGAGCTACCCCACTATAAGTTCGAGACCAAAATCTGTAATCTCCTTCTGTAGGGATGGTGACATGGCTGCCAGGGATAGTAAGGTGGCACTGGACTTCCTGCTAAGTGCGTCTGCCACCTTATTGACCTTTCCTGGGTGGTAGAGGATGTCTATATCATAGTCCTTGACCAGCTCAAGCCATCTGCGCTATCGCATATTCAGATCCTTTTGAGTGAAGAAGTACTTCAAACTCTGATGATCTGTATACACTCTGCACTGAGCTCCATACAAGTAATGTCTCCAAATTTTGAGAGCGAAAACAACTGCTATGAGCTCAAGGTCATGAGTAGGATAGTTCCTCTCATAGTCCTTGAGTTGTCTGGAGGCATAGGTGATCACCTTGCCATTTTACATTAGTACTGCTCCTAGTCCCAACTTAGAGTCATCACTATAAATATCAAAGCTATCTGTGTTTTCTGGTAGAGCCAGAATGGGAGCACTGGTCAATCTCCTCTTTAGCTCGCTGAAGCTATTCTCACAGTCCTCTGTCCACTGAAATTTTCTGTTCTTTCTGGTAAGAGCTGTCAGTAGGGAGGCTATCCTGGAGAAGTCCTCTACGAATTTTCTGTAATAGCCTGCTAGTCCTAGGAAGCTTCTAATCTCACTGGCGTTCTTAGGTCTTTTCCAGTTACTCACAGCCTCTATCTTACTGGGGTCTACCATAACACCATCCTTGGAGATGATGTGACCCAGAAAGGACACCTGATCGAGCCAGAATTCACACTTCGTGAACTTGGTGTACAGCTGGTTCTGTTGAAGGATCTGTAGTACTGTCTTCAGGTGCTCTGGGTGTTCTTCCTGAGTTCTGGAATAGATAAGAATGTCGTCGATGAATACGATAACAAACTTATCTATGTATTCCATAAATACTCTATTCATGAGATCCATGAAAGTAGCTGGAGCATTTGTCACGCCAAAGGGCATGACTACGAACTCATAATGTCCGTATCTGGTCCTGAAGGCGGTCTTGGGTATATTACCTTCTTTAACTCTCACTTGGTGATATCCTGATCTGAGGTCTATTTTTGAGAACACTGCTGCTCCCTTTAGCTGATCAAACAGGTCATCTATTCTGAGAAGGGGATACCTGTTCTTGATCGTGACTTGGTTCAATGCTCTGTAATCTATACACAGGTGCATGCTCCCGTCCTTCTTCTTCACGAACAATACAGGCGCTCCCCATGGTGAGTGACTAGGACGTATGAAGCCCTTGTCAAGCAGCTCCTGTAGTTGCTCCTGAAGTTCCTTCAGTTCTGTTGGAGTCATGCGGTAAGGTGCTTTGGAGATGGGATTTGTACCGGGAATGAGTTCTATCTCGAATTCAATCTCCCTGTCTGGTGCTAGGCCTGGTAACTCTTCAGGGAAGACTGCTGGGTAGTCACATACAACTCGGACCTCTTCTAGCTTTTGGTCCTTGTCCTGACTGGTATTGACTACATGCGCTAAAAATCCCGTACATCCTGAATCTAGCAATTTCTGTGCTTTCAGGGCTGAGAGAAATTTCTTGGCTTTTCTCTTTGGTTCTCCGCTGTACTCAAATTGTACTCCTGCTTCAGGTTGGAATATGACTTTCTGTTTATGACACTCGATAGAGGCACCATATCTGATCAGGAAGTCCATTCCAAAAATGACATCGTAATCAGTCATATCTAACACTATCAGATCACAAAAGGGTTCTCTGTCTGCTATAATGACTGGCACTGCTCTGAGCCAGTGCGTGGATGCCATAATTTCTCCTGACGGTAGTGTTGTCAGAAATTGGCCACTGAGTGCATCTGGAGGTATTGCTAACCTTTCGGTAAATGCCCTGGATATATAAGAATGGGTTGCCCCAGTATCGAATAAGACAGTTGTACTTTGCTGTAAAATACTGATCTGACCTGTAACAACTGTCGAGGCATTCGCTACATCCTCTCTGGTGAGTGAATAAATCCTCGCGTTCGTCATGGCTGAGGGGGCTTCTAGTCTGCCCTGGCTGATGTATGGACCATCTAAAGCAGCCTGCATCTGGTGTAACTGGGCTGGCTGGCCTCCATACTGAATCGGCTGTGGTTGAGGAAAATCGGTCTTGTTTGGGCACTGCTTAGCCATATGCCCCTCTTGTCCACATTCGAAGCATCCTCGTGTGCCCTTGCGACAAACTCTTGGGTGGAATTTCCCACAAGTAGAACACTTGGGATAACTAGGTTGTTTGCTGGCTGGTCCTCCTTTTGGGTAACTCTCTGGTTTACGTTTGTTGCTGGCGTTCCCCTTCCAGTTAGAGCTGTGGCCCTGGTGTTTCTGAGTACCTGAGCCTCCCTGACCTTTGGACTCTGAGAGGACTTACTTCTGCTATTTGATATTGTTCTGGTAGTGCTTGGTGGTCAGAGCACTGCTTACTAGTTCTTCAGTGGTTTGCGGCCTATGGACGCCGCTGGCCATGTTCATTGCTATTTCCGGCTTTAGCATCTTGAGCATCAACCGGACTCGTTCTTTTTCAGTGCTGACTAGTTCAAGGCATAGACGAGCCAATCTGTTGAATTTCTTCACGGCTTCCTCCACTGAAAGTTTGCACTGGCGAAATTCAGTGAACTCGTCGTAGTGGCGGTTTGTAACCCGCATGTGAAAGAACTCTTCAAAGAATTCTCTCTCGAAGTCAGCCCATGCCATCTGGTTCACTGGGCGCTTCACCTTAATTCTTTCCCACCACATACGTGCGTCTCCTGTCAGGCAGAAGGAGGCGCATTTCACCTTTTCAACCTCCGGCCAGTCCAGAAGCTCCATCGTACTTTCCAGTGTTTTGAACCAGGCTTGGGCATCCCATGGTTCACCGGTGCTTGAGAAATTCTCTGGCTTGATTTTCTGCCACTGGATCAGATAGGCTTCCCTCCTTGCCCCTGCTGCTGGGGCTACTGGTGCTGCAGGTTGGACTGGTGGAACCTCTATCACTACTGGGGTTGCTAAATTCAGTTCTGGAGTGACAGTGGGAGTGTTCTGTTGATTAGCCCTTAAGGTGGCTATCTCCTATTGTTGTTCAGCTAGTCGTTTCTATAACTGAGCCACTACTGCTGCAAGGTCTAGAGGAGGCACTGAGATGCCTACCTCATGCTAGGGCTCAGTAGCTGGTGTCTTTCTAGTTGGGCGTCCTCGTACCATTTTCTAGAGAAATAGAGGACATACATAACTAATACAATCATAGGTACATAACTACTGTTATCATGTAAAAATGAGCTCTAGTCATCTAAACATGAAAGCAAACAAAGCATAAATAAAGTGAGAGGTATTCTTACTTGGAAGCTGAAGGTTCAATGCTGATGTGTGTGTAGGAAGTATGGAATTTTACTCTGATACCACTCTGTAACGTCCCGCCTCCTACTAAACTAGGCTGTGAGGTCGGACTGTCACATTATGCTGTTGCTAACTATTCTTAATGTGCGGAATAAACTGAGTTGATTAAAAATTTTGCTAACTAATATAATTTCTTCTGCTAATTGCTATTAGATCTGAAATTCATGTTTAAACTACATCTTGATTGTTGTTCCTATGCTAAGGAGGAAGTCTAGGCTTCACATATGATCAAGGACTGAAATAAGGGGTCTCCATCTGTTATCAAGCCTCCCAATAGATCGTTGGATCGATTGGAGTGGTCTGATCGATCCATTGATCGATTCAGCTTGCTACTGTGCACGGGGTTCCGTCTGGATCGATCGGCTGATCGATCCAGTCTGGCCAATCGATCCAGTGATCGATTCCAGAGCTCTCTGTTCGCGACAGAACGCTACCGGATCGATCGGCTGATCGATCCAGGAGCTTACTGTTCGAGGAACAAGCTACCCAATCGATCAGCTGATCGATTGAGGAGCCTCCAATCGATCGGCTGATCGATTGGGGTTTCTGATTTCATATCAGAAGTCTGATTTCAGCACTGTTTCGTGCTCAAATCACATACATCAACTTTATAAGCAAAAACAAAGCTACTAGACCCATCATTACTCATGGCTAGCTAACTAAGATCATGACAATCAGCAATCTAAGCATAGCTATCGCAATTCAAGACATTTAATTAACTAAAAGTGCAGAAAAGTAACACCACAAGAAATGCTAAGTTCTTAAGTTGCTAGTTTCTCCAAAGATCTTTATTCCAAGTTCCTATCCACACACATCTTCATTGCATTGTCCTCCAGCCTCCGCTAATCCATCTTTCCTTTACCTTTATCTGCAGTATAAGGAAAAGAAGTATCTGTAAGCTTGGGAGCTTAGTAAGAAACCATCTACCTCATAAAAACATGCACACGAGGAAAACATGATTTTTAAAGAATGCTATTTAAAACATATGCCGATCATGTTAAAGCATGGCATACTGGAATTACTAACATGAATACTAAAGCATGTCATCAAAACTGATCATGGAATATCATTAAGAAAGAGCTAAACTGGCACACAAACAGTGATGAATTGAACTAAACTAATACTGAATTTAAATCATGTTCACATAACTGATTGTGAGTTTTTGAAAGTTATTTATCAGAAATAGATGAAAATACTAATCATGCTGCTAATGGGCCCGGCAACTGTACTTGCTATGCGCGCGTCCCTAACTAAACTCGGGGTTACAAATCCCGATTCTAGTAGGGTTTACTAGGTTATCTAAACCTAGGGACGACTGTGGGAGCCCAACCCAAGGACAACTGAAGTCCAGTACAGTGCCACTGAAAAGTAAAATACTGATTTGTAGCTAATATACCTTACCTTGCTCTTACTAGGTTATCTGAACCTAGAACTAGGTTATCTGAATCTAGAGGCGACTGTGGGAGCCCACCCATTGGATCATAGTCCCATATAAGCTGAAGCAAGGCTAAGTATGCTATAAAATGCTCCTATTGCATTTATCTAAGCTATTAAAAATGCCTATGTTGCATTCAACTGAGCTAAACATTTTATCAAACATTTGGCGTGCACTAATTCACACCCTAGGTGCTGGAAATCTGTATACAACTAGACTAAAGCAAAAATTGTGAAAAAAGCTACTTATACTGCAGGTGAGGGGTTTCTTACCTCCTGCGCTAGTTTTTCTTACAATCCAATTGCTAAGTTTTCCGGTGAAGGGATCTCTTCGACGATCTTCTTGCGTCTATGCGTTCTTCTCGAGGAGAGGAGCGTCCTCGTACCTTTGATGTTGCCGGAAGATACTCCTATGGCCCTAGGGATGGAACCCTAGGTTCTTCCTTGGACTTGGGCACCGAGAGGTGAGGAAGGAAGAGGGGTCGGCGGGTGAGGGTTTGAGGGAGAGAAAATTATCGATCAAAATAATCAATCTCCACTTAAATCTCCTATTTATATTAAGTGATTAAATTCCACCCCAACTCAATCATAAATATTATTGTTCCTCTCTTCTTTCATCACACCCCTGCTGGGGCCACCTGGTTACTTAAACTCTCTATAAGTCGTAGGGTTCGCTAGGTCTCGGGTTCGATTCCCACTTAAGCTGTTTTACATTTTTATTTATTTTTGCTACTTCTGCTACTCCAAAAATTCCGTAAAAATATTCTAAAATTCCAAATAAATCATAGAATATTTCTAAAATTGATTTGAGAATTTTTCGGGCGTTACAAAAACTGGAGTCGACACTAATCTCTGCTTCAGCTCCTGGAAGCTGGTCTCGTAGTCCTCGGACCACGTGAACATCACGTCTTTCCTGGTCAGGCATGTCAGTGGCATAGCTATGTAAGAGAACCTTTAACGAACCGTCTGTAATATCGAGCCAGACCAAGGAAGTTGCGAGTCTCCTGTATAGACTATGACTACTACCCACTGGTAACAAACTCTATCGCCTGTGGATCCACGGTATTCCCTATTGGTAACCATGTGTCCCAAAAATCTCACAGAAGGCAATCCCAAAATGCACTACTAAACTTCACATACATATGTTCCCGTTGTCAGCTCTAGAACTATTCAAAAATAGTGTAAGTGATTCACCTCGGATCTGAAATAGATCACAGCATTGTCAACAAAGACAATGGAAACCGATCAAAACATCCTAAGAATACCAAAATCATCAAGAATAGATCATCTAATGTTAGAGCAACGCTCTATCACAAGAAATACTACATATGTGGGAGCAATGCTCTACCACCAACAAGGCAACCTATATGGGAGCAGCACTCCGCCACCACAATACAAAATATGTAGGAGCAACGTTCCACCACAGACAATCCATAACATGTGGAAGCAGCGCTCCACCACAAACAATCCATAACATATGGGAGTAAAGCTCCACCACAACAATCCAAAATATGTGGGAGCAATGCTCCACCACAAACAATCCATGATATATGGGAGCAACGCTCCACCACAAGCAATCCAAAATATATGGGAGCAACGCTCCACCAAAACATTCCATAAGTGAACAAGACCTCTAACTATCCAACTAAAAACTGCACGAGATCACTCAACAACATATCACTATGGGCAGCCAAGGGTATAACAACCGAGTAAGCAACTCAAATCCATCATCAACTCTATCAACATCCTAATGGGTCACCCACCAATAGGAATATTAGTTGACAGGGTAATACAATAATTAACATAATGTAGACACTTAACATTCTACATTCAACATAGGTAGAATCATCATGATGCTACCAACAATACATCTGGCACACGTGCACACACAACATATGTATGATCGACATAATCCTCCAGTTAGTACACACCCAACACACTCATAACACAGGTATAAATCACTGTGATACCCCCAACAATACATACCGAACTCGTGTGCATAAATCAACGTAGGTATAATCGACAATACACCTCAAACAACATTCACCTAACATATATATACACCTATGTCAAGAGTATAATCAACGTAATACTTTCAACAAATCATAATAGACACGAGTGTACACTCGGAACAATTATAATCAACAATATACCTCCCATAAAATACCAAACACATGTACACATACCCTAACACAGATTTAATCGACATGATACCTTCAATAATACAATCAGACACATACACCTAACTACATAGCTATAATTCACAAGGAACCTACAATAATCATATCGAAACATGTATATAAATACTACCTGCAAATGGATAATCTACACAGGACTCCTACAACACATAACAATCATATGTACACGCAACATAGATATGAAAAATCAGCATATTTAAGCCAATCAACCTGACATTCCCTATGCTACCTTCTAAGTTATCTAACTAGGTACATACAATCTAAAATTAAAGTACCCATGGAATAAGATACATCGATCCTCTATAGACTGACCAAACGGACAATGGTATACGGCTAATTCAGTCCTTTCCCACGTCAGTACAAGTCATGTACCCAATGTGCTCAAGATATCCAACTAAGCACGAATAACCCAAAGATCAACATCTTTATAAAATAGAGTAAGTCGATCCCCTGCTGATTGGACCAACCAAAAATGAATTGGTAATAGACAATCTAAATCTAACAAATGTACGTTAATCCTCCGCAAGCAACTAAGGTAAATCGATCTGCGACTACCCAAGTCGACAAACGTAAATCAGTCTTCTACTGACCAATCTAACAAGAGTAAATCAATTATCTACTGATGAAATTAACTAAGATAAAATGGTATACTACTGGCAAAGTCAACAAGAATATGTAGGTAACATCCACTACCCAGCTAATAATAGCAAATGCTGGTATGTGCCTCCATCTCCTAACCAATTAGTAGTAACCTATGCTAAAACTACTGGAGGTATAATATGAAAAATCATCAGAGACTGTAGTCCTTGATCTCTATTAGGGTCGACCATGCTCAGTGGCTAACCCATCACATGTAATATGTGCTACAACAACCAGACAAGTAATAAATACAAAGTGCTAATACATGCCAAAACTATCATAGTCAACAGTGCATACACTAACAAAAATATATGATAGAAATATATCAACATACCTCCTATAACTTGGAGATGTCCTGCAGCTGCCTATTCCTAAATTTCAAAAAAGTCACATCGAGAAAACAAAAACATGCAATCCGAAACACATGAAATAAGATTCGTAAACCTGGCTCTGATACCCACAAATTAGTATCAGATAAATCTCGAAAATATGTAACACGAAAAACAAACAAGTATCGTCAACCTGGCTCTGATACCAAATAAATTATCACGCCCCGGGGGAGTCCCTACAAGAGGAAATTCCAACAGCATCTCCCCTGTACGGGTGACAATCTGAACCATTTCTACAGACACAATATACCTCAGCCACAGGCGACTAGAATATACACACAACCACGCAGTTTATATGCAGCCTACTCGGCTGATACAATAAAACACACAACCACACAGTTATATGTAAATCTAACAGCCCACTCGACTGTACCAAAACCAAATACAACGGAAATATAATAGACAACACATACAAACTAAAAACGAAGACTGCTAGCCGACTAGGCTTACACAACACAACAAACAACACAAAATACCACATAACAACACTCCAGAGACAAAATCAGAATATACAATGCTAAGTACTCTGATACAAAAAACAAATAAAACATAAATGAGAACGGAAAGTCTTCTGATGTGACGTGGGAACCGGCAGACAAGATACTCCAAGTGACTCCACATGCCTCTACCTGATATATGAAAATATATATATCAACGGGTGAGTCCAACACTCAGCAAATACCAGTTGACATGTATAGTAACCTATAACAAATAGTAATAATTATGGAGTACAGTCTTCTCGATAAAAGCTGGAAATGCACAATAGAAAAGACTGAAGAGAAATGTACTCACTAGGGCCTCCTATCAGAATAGTCTATTCGTCAGATCGAGAGTATCTTAAATCCTGTATACATGTCAAACATATGCATCCATCCAAATACAGCATATAAGTGCAGGAAACACAATCAGTAAATGCATAAATGCGTATGATACAAATGACATGTCCTGGTCACCCCTACTGTCAGTAAGTCATCTCACACACGATGGTGAGACCGAGTGGGTAGGGCAGTGACAACCGTGCACTCTGTCATCACTGCTCAACATATGCATCCATCCAAATACAGCATATAAGTGCAGCAAACCCAATCAGTAAATACATAAATGTGTATGATGCCAATGACATGTCCTGGTCACCCCTACTATCAGTCAGCCATCTCACACACGATGGTGAGACCGAGTGGATAGGGCTGTGACAATCGTGCACTCTGTCATCACTGCTCCTGATGAGTGACTGAGTGGACAGGATGCTGTCGGAGTACACCAATCCTCCTACCCCCAAATCATAAGTGGGGGAGCACAATGCTCTCATCTCCCGATACACGATGACGGGGAGGGATCCCGGCGTGCTACCACGCTGCAGTTACACTACCCATGAGCGTCCCAGCGGAGCACCACCGAGCACCTGCTGCAACACACCCTGCCTGAATATACCACTAACCCATGAGTGGTGGTGTGTGCAAATCCATGTAACTGGCGATGTGCTCAACAATAATGGAGTAGACTATCGCACAGCATGCAATCATGCGAGATGATGCATGACACTAAACATGGCAATATCTTGAGCCTATCCATATATATAAATAAAATGTGTACCCTAGCATCAATGGTCAGATCCGAATATCTAAGGTACACAAGTCAGGTCCTGAACATAATAAGGCATGGTATGTCACTACCTCCATGAGCATTTATATTATCATGTGGGTACTAACATAAAATGCATAACAGATCAGCAAACAAGCATGTAATAGGTATCCGGTAGTGACATATCGAAACAAGGACAAACATAATTATTACTAAAGGCTATAACCTACTAAACATATCAACATGACATTATCAAAGATAAGTCAAGGTACCCGCCTCCAATCGAAAAATCTAATCTAGTCCAAATCCGACGTTGAGATGCTCGTCTCGCGTCAAAGTCCTCAATTCACAGCCGTTCTTGCTGCTGGTGAAGGGTTGTTTGCTGCTGAATTTCATGGTAAGCAACTGCTCCAATCTTGAGGAACCTACTGCCAAAATTTCTGGTCACAGCTACATGGAATTACTAATCCCTAAATAAAAATACCCAAAAATTAGCACTTGCCGTGATCCAAGAGGTTCAAGTGCTACTGATTGAATCTATAACCCAACCTTAAATCGAAAGGGTACTACAACCAGTGATCTAATACACAGAAACAATAAAGATAAACTGCTCACCTCACTGCTGTCTTGTTTGGATCCGGCAACAAGAAGAAATCTAGGGCACGACGCTAGGGCACAAGGTCGACGGTAGCGCTGGGTCGGACCTGGTGGCCGGCGACAGTGCTAGTAGGTGTGACTAGGTCATCGGGGTTGGCGACCTAGAGTAGAGGGGAGGCGCTCAACACTGTGGCTCGCGGCGAGAAGGAAGACTAGGGCACGACGGTCGACCTCGGCGCGCAGATCAGAAGAGAGGAAGGGCGGCGACGCTGGGATCTCCACGGCGAGGGGCGACAGACAGAGGAGGGGTTCGGGCAGTGGCGAGAAGTGGCTGTCGAAGGTGTTGGAGTGTATACTAAAAGCCTAGCTTTTGTATAAACATTTATAAGAATCATATTGGTCAAGTGTCTACATTTATATATACCAAATGTAGATGTTCAATTAATTTATATTGTAGATAACATAGTGTGTGGTGTCACACACAGAAGATCGTGTTATCGGTTCTTTATAAATTGAAAACAGTAGCTCACGACCAAGATGGAAAGGAACAAACCATTAGAAGGTCGTAGTGTAATTAGGTATTAGTTTATCTTAACTATATAATTACACTAGTACACTTAGAGTGTATTGAGCAGGACCATTTAGAGGTCGTTTCTTTTATACTGACTTTATAAAGGAACAAAGACCTCAGTTATTATGGAAGTGTGTGCTCTTAATCCTAATATAATAACAAGCACATATATTTGATATTTATTTCTTTAATTTATCAATGGGTGAGATTTAGTTCGATAAATCAATAAGCCCGATAAGTTGGGAAATGATATCACTTATAGTGTGTGTTGTTGATTATAGAAGGAAACTGTGTCCTAGTGATCTAGGTTGATAATGCTCCCAAGAGGAGCTCATAAGGATTGTCATGTTTAACCCTGCAGGTGGACTTAGTCCGACATGATGATAAGGTTGAGTGGTACTACTCTTGGACTAAGATATTAATTAAATGAGTTGTCAGTAACTCACTTAATTAGTGGACATTCGACATCTTAAACACAGGGAGACTAACACACTCATAATAAGAAGGAGCCCAAAAATGTAATTTGAGATTGGTGCGGTAGTTCAATAATAGTTCTTTAGTGGAATGAATTATTATTGATGGAATTAAGTTGTGTGTTCGGGGCGAACACGGGAAGCTTAATTTCATCAGGAGACCAAAACCAATTCCTCCTCTCGGTCCCTATCGTAGCCTCTTGTATATAGAGATTTATACCCACCACATACCCACCTTCTTACCCAACCTATAGGGGCCGGCCAAGCTAAGATTGAAGCTCAAGCTTAGGGTCAGCCAAGCCTAAAGGTTGAGCCTTAAGGTGGCTGGCCAATAGCTTGGAGCCCAAGCTTAGGTGGTCGACCACATCATATTAAAAAGGATTTTTTTTATTAAAATTATTTCTTATGTGGATATCATGGTTTTAAAAGAGAGTTTGAAATTTAAATCTTTCCTTTTATAGCTTTCTACAAAAGATTAAGAAAAGATTTGAAATCTTTCCTTATTTGTAGATTGAAAGGTAGATTTTAATTTTGAGAAAAACTTTCATTTTTTAACCATGTTCATGATTTAAAAGAGAGTTTAAAAATTATATATTCTCTTTTATAAGTTTCTACAAAAGATTAAGAAAAGATTTGATATCTTTCCTTATTTGTAGATTGAAAGGAGATTTTAATTTTTAGAGATAACTTTCCTTTTTGGAAATCATCCACATGTTTAAAAGAAATATTTTAATTTATAAAATTTCCTTTTTATAATCCACCATGAAGGGAAAAATTATTGGAGAAATTTTTATAAATTTCCGGAGACAAATTAGGAAGTTTTAATTCTTGTGTTAATTAAAACTTTCCTTGTTTTGGAGATTAGTGGCCGGCCATTATTTTAATGAGAAGAAAATTGTTTTTTAATTAAAATAAATTTTCCTTTTTATGGCAAAAGAATTAAGGAAGTTTTTTGTCACGCCCCAGAGGAGTCCCTGTCTGAAGAAATTTCGCCAACATCTCCCCTGTATGACGGACAATCTGAAACTTCTACATAAAACATATACCTCAGCCACAGGCGGCTGGAATAATAACAATAAGTAAAAGCAAACACCACGTAGTATTTATAATTTATTCAGCCTCTGGCTGTCACAACCACGCAGTTAAAATAATACTCTGACTCGAAATCCACCCTACTCCACTACACTCGTAAAGCTCAAATCCGACGAACTCACCTCTTCTGCCGTCCAGGCAGGCATGTAGTAGAATAAAATCCAAATCATACCAAAAATCCATCAACATCTCAAAATCCATACAAAGTCCAAGTATCCAAACAAACCAAGTCTATAACATAGTCAAAAAGGAAACAAACAAAACCAGTAGATCCGTAAGTCTTCGGGTCTTCAGGGGACCAGCAACTAGAACTCTCTCCTGACAGCATCATCCTGAAATATAACAACAATGGAGGCGGGGTGAGTCCAACACTCAGCAGGTACAATTGATATGCAAAGTAAAGAAATAACACCTAGCACTAATCATGCGTACAGTCTCCTGATAAAAATAAAGATAAATGCAAACCGAAGTAGACAGGAGAGAATCTGTACTAACCAGGACCCGGTATAAGGACAAACTGTCCGAAAGGTATAGAAGACCTGTATGCATGTCAAACATGTTGGTGCAACATCCCTCAGGTCAAGGTTGACCTGGTTGACCAAGCTGAGTCTTGGTTTGAGTTTAGATGTTTGACAATAAGAAATTGATTGAAGATGAGTCAAGTAGGTCAAGGTTGACCGGATACTTGACTGGGAAGTCCTAACTGGGATGTTAGGTAGAATGGAAGTCCTGGTGAGTGAAGCTTGGCAGAAGGAAAGTCCTAGTGAGTGAAGCTAGGTGAAAGTCCTGGTGAGAGAAGCCAGGGGAAAGCCCTAGTGAGTGAAGTTAGGCAGATGGAAAACCCTAGTGAGTGAAGCTAGGTGAAAGTCCTGGTGAGTGAAGCCAGGTGAAAGCCCTAGTGAGTGAAGCTAGGCAGATGGAAAACCCTAGTGAGTGAAGCTAGGTGAAAGTCCTGGTGAGTGAAGCCAGGCAAGGGGAAATCCAGATGGATCAAGGATGATCGGACATCTGGTGTTGGGAAGTCCAAGTAGGTCAAAGGATTGTTGGATGATACGAGGAAATCTGAGATAGGTCGAAAGGATTGACCGGACATCGATGGAAGTCCAAGTAGGTCAAGGAGTGACCGATACTTGGCATGAATAGAAAAGTCCAAGTGGGTCAAAGGATTGACCGGACACTTGGTGGGAAGTCCTAGTAAGTCAAAGGAGTGACCGATGCTAGGCATGATGTACCAACAGTCAAGGTTGACCGGATGTTGGTTTGAGAGGCTTGGGACTTGGTTTTGGGCAAAACCAAGTGCTGGATCGAGAGATGGATCGATCGGTGGATCGATCGAAACTTTCCTAAGCGAGAGAGCCTCCGGATCGATCCGTGGATCGATCCAGATGTCCCAATCGATCGGTGGATCGATTGGGACGCGGCTTCGCGCGATAAGCGTTGGATCGATCCATGGATCGATCCAGGACCCCAGTAAGCGCCGGATCGATCCGTGGATCGATCAAGCCTCCCGATCGATTGGGAACATTCGAATCGATCGGGATCCGACCGATGCGTCCGGGTTTATAGTCAGACGACGTTGTCTTGCATCTCTTCGCGATTCACTCCGGATCTCTCGCCAACTCCTCCACGCTCTCAAAGATCAGATCGCCAGTTCTTGAAGGATCTTGGAAGCTTTCCAAGTCAAGAGGCGGATCAAAGGCAAGAAGAGAAGCTAGGGTTAGGGTTTTCTGTACTCATTGTAAGCTTTGCGCTTGTATTTTGTTTCCCTTTCCTTTCTTCTTGTACTGAGAGTCTTGTAGGGCTTCTCCGCCCTCGGTAGTTACCGAAAAGGAGTGTTTTCATAGTGGAGGGTGCGTGCGTGGTGTGGATCCTTGGACTAGTCACCTCTTGTGAGGTGGATACCAAGTAAACCAACCGTGTTAGCGTTGTGTGATTGTTTCTTTGTATTTCCGCTGCACATCTTTGAAGAAACAAGCACCGCCGAGCAACGAGCGAGCGACGAGCTATTCACCCCCCCTCTAGCTACTTTTGGTCCTAACAAAACATAGGTATCCAAATAATATGCAGCATATAAATGCAGCAAAAACAATCACAAACAATAAATGCATCATGCATATGATGCCAATGTCATGGTCACCCCTGACGCCAGTCAGCCAACTCACAACAAAAGTGGAACCGAGTGGGTAGAGCTGTGACAACCGTGCTCATCACTACCCCTATGAGTGACCGAGTGGACGGGATGCTGCTGGAGTACATACGTACTCCTACCCCAAATCATAAATGGGGGAGCGCAATGCTCTCATCTCCCGGTACGCTATGACGGGGAGGAATCTCTAACGTGCTACACGCTGCGTCACACTACCCATGAGCGGATCAACGGAGCACCGGAAGAGTCAAACTGACGTGCTACCACGCTGTGTCACGCTACCCATGAGCGTCACAACGGAGCACCGAACAGTGATGAAAACTGGCAAAGTGCTCGACAATAATGGAGCAATCTCTCACACAGCATGCAATCATGCGAATGATGGATGTCACTAAGCATGGTAATATGCTAAATCAATCTCTGGACATATGATAATGTGCACCAAAGTAAATAAATCATATCAAGGTATACTGATCACATAAGGTATCAAACCTAGGTCCTGACATGGTAAAACATGGTTATATCACTACCCATGAGCATGTGAAATCAGATAGGTATCAACCCGCAATGCAAACAAACAATCAATCAAGCAGGTAACATGTATCGGGCAGTGATTAACCGAAACAAATAAGAAAACACAATTAATGCAAATTGTTAATTTCATTACTAAGCATATCAAAGACAATAAGTCAAAAGTACCCGACTCCGACAAAAGAAAGGTCCAATTCCGACTCCGAGATACTCGTCTCGCGTCAATATCCTGTGTCACCAATATACGTACATTTATTTAGCTAGAACTCAACGAATAGCTAAATAAAATCTCAACGACCAATAGGATAAGATCCTAATCAACCTATACATGATCAACAGCATAAATCCACTCCCTTATGATCTACAACTAAGCAAATGCTTAAATCCATAGACCACATCATCTCAATACGTATCTGAATTCCTAATCACATTAAGAAATTCCAAATTATTACACCTTACCTCAAAATCACAGTCAAAACTGGTTGCTTGCGAAAGAAATAGCTGCTGGAAAGTGGCTGCCGGACCCAAGAACAATCAACAGCACAAGATTACCCTCGTAATCAGTGATCCGCTAAACCCTACACCTGCAGATTAGGTCAGAAGAGGAAATCAAGAGTGCAACCAAGTGTTACAACCCACTCACCTTGTTGGCTCAGTAGTAAGGAACTAGGGAAGAGGGGATTTAGGCACAAATGGCGTCGGCAGAAGATGAAGAGGGCAGCGTGACAAGGGAAGAAAGAACTCGGTATCTATGGCTCGGCTAGGGCAGAGAGGAGTCTCGACGATGAACACAAACTAGGGCACAGCATCGGCTAGGACAAAAAGGAAGGCCGGCGGTGTCGGATGCCCAGAGGGGAGGAGGAATCGGCCGAAGAACTAGGGCTGTGGAGAAACGGTTCGGCCAATTAGGGCATGGCCGCGGTCGGCGAGGAAGACACGAGGAAGATGGAAGGCGACAGTGGATCGGCAGTGGCAGATCGTCGCCAGCGTTTGGGAAAATAGTAAGAAGAAGGTGTCGGCTGCGGAGAGGGAGAAGAGAACACCGGCTTCTCTTGATCCCGGCCTTATGCACGCGAGGGAGAGGAGGAAAGCCGCCGTGGGCGGTTAGGGCAGAAGGTTTGCGGGCGCGAGGGAGGAGAAGGTCTCGGGGAAGAGGGAAACGGCGAGGGAAAATAAAGAAAAGAAATAAGAAAAGAAGAAAAAGAAATAAAAAGGAAAAGAAAACTTTTCCTCGTTAAAATGGGGTAGCCTAAACTGGCTTTTCCGGGCCTCGTTTTTATCCCCGTTAACTCGTCCGTATGAGCTCCGAAAAATTCCTGAAAAATATCCAAAAATTCCGGAAAATTCCCTTATTATTATTCTCTATTTTCCGGTATTTTACATTTTTATTAAAATTTCCTTATTTACCAAGACCAAGGATTATAAAAGAAGGGGTAGAGGTGCCTTCATGTGAACAACTCTATTCTTTTCTTCCTCTCTTTTTCTCCTTGGTGTGGCTGGCCCTTAGAGGCTCTCCCTCTCCTCTTCTCTTCTTCTCTAGTGGCCGGTTTTATCCCCTTTTGGAGCTCTTGATGGTGGCCGGTTCAAGCTAGGATAAGAAGGAGAGAAAGGAGGTTTTGTTTCTTGCATCCCTTGGAGCTTGGTGGTGGTGGCCGGACCTCTACTTCTCATGGAGAATTCTTGGTGGCCGAATCTAGCTTGGAGAAGAAGGAGCTTGGTGGTTCTCGTGTCGGAAGATCGTTGCCCACACAACGTCCGAGATAAAAAGAGGAATACGGTAAAAGATCAAGAGGTTATTTTGCTTACAAAGAAAGGTATAACTAGTAATTGTTTTCCGCATCATAATAGTTTTCTTTGTATAGTTATTTATAGAAATACCAAACACAAGAGGCATATGATTCTAGAATTTTTGAAATAGTTTTTTCGAGTTTGTGTTTTCTTCTTTTTCGAATTTGTGATTCGATTGTTCTTTTTGGTTAACCTAGAGTTATTTAAGGAAATAAATATTAGCTTTCCTTAAAAGGCTTTGCCTAGGCGGTGGTGGTTGCTCCCATATCCAAGAAGGCCATGTACCTCGCCATGCAGTCCTGGAAGCCAATTTTGGAAATTAATATTTATGAAATTAATAACTTAGGCAGATTTGAATCAATAGTATTAAGTTCCGCTTACGATTCAAATCTAAACCATTAAGAACAGATAAGTTAAATTTGGAATCAATGATGTTAAGTTCCGTCTGCGATTCCTAATTTAACTTCTAAAGAACACAATAGGTTATTTAAGGAAAGGTTCGACACTTGTACAAAAAAATTTTGTATAGTGGAACCGGTACGTTTTCCTAGGACTAACCAACAGAAGGAGGAAGGGAAGAATTGGTCGATGGTGGCTCAAGGGTCGCCGGCGGCATTGGATCTATTGGTCGACTCGGACCTCACAGTAGCTAGGGCACAGAAGAAGGGGAAGAGGAGAAGGAAGGGGATCGGCGAGGGAGAAGTAGGGAACCGCCGCGTGCGGTTAGGGCAAGGAAATCGACGGCGGCTCGGCGCGAGGAGAGGCATCGGGGACGTGGGTTCGGCGGGGGGAAAAGAAACGAAGGAATAAAAGAAAAATAAAAAGAAAAGAAAAGGAAATAAAAAGGAAAATCAAACATTTCCTCGCTAAAATGGGTAGCCTAAACAGACTTTCTCGGAGCCTATTTTTATCCCCGTAAACTCGTCCATACTGTCTCCGAAAAATTTCAGTAAAATTTCTAAAAATTTCAAAAAAATTCCCCTATCATTATTTGCCATTTTTCGGTATTTTACAATATATATGTCATTTTCTTATACAATGAAGTGTTTATGTCATATTCTATATGTCTTATGCTTTATAAGTATTTGATGAAATGTGTGAATGATGTAAACATGTTGATGTGAGGGATTAGTTATTATGTAGAGGAGGTACTTTGGATATTGTATGACTAGGGGTCTAGTAATAAAGGGTAACTCTTTAATTGGACTTTCTGGAATATCACCTTGAATTGGGAGCTAATCCTCCATAAGGGATTAACTAATTAGAGCTTAATGAGTTTTTACCAATTTCTTGCTAGAAAGTGATGTGTAATCTAGATCATGTGATCGGGGGCCCTCAGTGACAAAGGATAACCATTTAACCGGACCTTCTACATTACCTTTTCTATTTAGTAGCACTGAATATCAATGGGGGCAACGCTCCGGTGAGACCGTCGTGAGGTTGCATTGGTAATTTAATTAAAATCCCTACAAGAGTGTAAGAATAGAGATAGGAGATAAATAATACATAGAGACATTAATTGACATCATAATAAAATCGAAATCCTAGAAACCATCTCCCTAAACTCATCCTCTCTTAAAATCAATTCTCTCTCTCTTTCTCTCAACCTTCTCTCCTTCTCTTCAATCTCTCTCGTTAGTTCGTAAGCGCCAAAGTCAATTTTCGACCATCTAGATAACTTACTTTGTGACATCCCTAGTGCTTAATCAACAATTCCTATGAAATCAACAATCTTTAATATTACTAACAGCATTTTTGTGTACTTGTGATAATGTAACAGTTAGTCCAAGAACTACGAAAGCTCCACTATCCTCTCATTCTTCGGAAATAACTCAGAAACGGAGATGCCTCTTACAAAGGTTAAGAATAAGAGCAATACAACTACTAAAGTACAAAATGAATTTGAGAGTGTTGTCTTCTAGTTTTTCGAGCTTCAGTCCTTTTATAGACTCCATCTCAATCTAACCATTGTGTTGACATGGTACCTTTGGTAGCCCAGAAGCCTTTCGGCCGATTAGATCTTTGCTGACATGGCTTTAATCTTTATCTTCTTCGACAATGATTTGATAATAGGTCTAAATGACTCCACCCCTTATGGTCGCCTAGAGGTTCTCCATTCATTTAAAGGCTACTGGCGTGACCGTCCTAATCCATTTCGACAATAGTTTTGGATGACTAGCGGTTGGCTTCCTGTCAGCTAGAGAATGGTCAACCTTTGTACTTGACCATTCATTGATTTTGCCTTGTATGGTCGCTCGGATATGTAGTTGTCTGGACTTTCTCTTAGTTGCCTTGAGCAGTCTTTGTTCTAGCTTCTCGTCCCTTGGATGTACCGAGTCCTTCTAATTCGCTCCCGTACGCCCTTCTCAATCCTCCGGAGTAATCTTCCGCGACTCCTCATACCTCAGATGCACCGAACCCATCTACTTCTTGATGGTGCAATCCTTCTCACTGGCCTGCATCTTCTATTAATGTCGATGCTCCTACTTTTTTTACACTAAAGTGTGGATGAAGAATGAAAAGGGATTAATGGTGGAAAACTATCCTCTAGAGAAGGGAAGGGGAAGGTGAAGGAAAACAGATATTATGAAAGAAACTGTAGAGGGAGAGGAAAAGTAATCCTTCGACAATCCGCAACCTGCCACCCGTGCTCGAGCTCAAGTTCATGGTCATGACGCCTGAACTCACGATGGTTGCGCAAAGGGGAAGGGAAAGGAATCCTTCAACAATCTGCAACTTGACACTCATGCTCGATCTCTCGTTCATAGTCACGACGTTGTGAACTCACGACGGCTGCGAAGAGGGCATGATTAGTTGTCAGTTTGCATGTAAATAGGACAAGGGATATCAATTTTTGTTTAATCTGTCCTTTTCGTTATCTACGCTTCTAAGTAAATTAACCATTAGTCATCGGAAGTAAATTGACCATTAGTCATCGGGTAAATGTGTGTCCTTGTAAGTCCCTATACACTTACACACATATTAAAGCACAATAAGGACTAAATTAAAACTTATTCGACAACACATCAAAACATCGCCAGGGATTTTATCACTATTCATGTAGTAGTTCAATTGTGTTGAATGATTCTTTGATTATAAGGATGTGTTTGATGATTAAGGGTAAAACTTGTTGGGGGAAAACTTACTAAACATTATTTAGTGGAAACATCTTAAGTGTCAAAGAGCAGGCAAGCCAATGAGAAGCATATGGGATAAAATTAAGAATGAAGTCAAGGATTTCTTACCAAGAATTATTCGTAAGACAATTACCTCAAGCTTTATTAGCTGACTGAAGAGAGTTCTTCTGTTGAAGAATACACAAAGGAGTTTGCCATTATATGCTGGAACCATTGATTCCTCAGTGGTCTAGTGTGCTTGAGTTTTGAAATTTGCATAAAAGGCTTAAGTTAGATTTTGTTTTAAAAAAAAAAAAGATTGATTGCTGTTGTTATCTTGTTGATCCACATTGTAAAACTTGAGGATTTTGTTGTAAGCCACTCGAGCTATCCTTGAATTGTTTTTATTATTAATTTAGATATCCAATTTTTAAATCGACTCCTCGTAAAGATACCAATCCGACTCTCATACAAGTTTTCCACCAACTAGAAGAGACCGCTCAACCTTTAGCATTTAACCAAAGAGAAGAAAGAGGATTTATAAAAGATCCACTTGAAGGATCATAGATTGGACTAGGAACACAGAGGATGTCTAGCAATGCTAAATTGTCTGTAATAATGTGTTGTGCTACTACTTATTTTATTTATATTTTTTCAATACTATCATTGTTATGTGACCTTCTGGCATTACAATAAAAAATTATCAAAGTGATCTATGAAATAAATACAACATATATTATAAAATGGGTTTGAAAAGTTTGCACAATGGAAATATGAAATATCATTTTTGTTTTTAGCACATTGAAAATACGGCAATTGACCAAATGGTGCATTTATACTTGTAGAATTCTCATAAAGGGCATCCCACTTTCAGAATTCCCAAAGAGGAAATAAAGATGTGCAGAATAGTAGGGGAACACCAGAGGACTCAGATTTGCAGTTAGGATAGGCATCTGCATAACTGAAAAAAAAGATTTTGGAGATTATATATATATATATAGCTTTAAAAATCAAAAAAATCGTGCACAATTCAGAATCTTGGTTAGATTTTAAATCTTGACTTTGCCAAAATGGAAAACAAGCTTAAGCTTTATACCCTTTTTAATGTTCCAAATTCATAAATAAAAGACTGCATCTAGTACTTGTATTATTGTAGAGATCCTTGATCACCTTGGCGTTTGCCTACATTTAATAGTCTCATGCATACTGAACAATCAACACCATGTAGCTAATGCAAATTATAGGGAGGCCGTAATACAATAACATAATTGTTGCAGCGATCAAAGTCACAGCAATTAAAGCCTCAAAGATAACTAAGATGAGCCAGATAGTACATGAAGTAGCCAATAATTATTTAAGAATTTAGCTATATGCGCACTAAAGCACACTATGAGACATCCAGCAGTATGCGACCCTGCTACCACTGTAAATAATGGAGCATTATCAAATTTAGCACATGCAGTATAATAGGATGAGCAATAGCCATCACAAGGATGCCCTAGGAATCCAATGGGATAAGTATTATGGACTGTAGTATGTATCCAACAGATCAATGAGAGAGGTGCAAACAATGTATGGTGATAGATCTTACCTAAACGTAGCCTGAATAAGAAGGAAACCTAAAATTTTAAGTTCAATAATCAGTTGAAATCAACTTTTGTCAGGTATATGATGTTTTATGTCATGAAATCATTCATCACCAAAATACACAAATCAGAATGAAGAAAGTAGAAATCAAGTTTTTTTTATGTTTAATGTTAGATTGCAGACCTCCCAAAGCCAGTGCATTTGATGATAGAACAAGTAGGTCAATAATGTAAAGAACAGAAGACGTGAATTCCCAGACCTCTACAGAACACCAGAATAGGTAAGAAATACAAATGCAACTCATATAACAAAAATATCTTTCTACAAATAGTTTACTAGGCAAGTTCAGGGAAGCAGAGCTGTACTCACCAACATTGCGATCAAATACAACCTGAAGTGGAGATAAGAACTGCCAGAAGGATTTGTCTGTAGCTGAAGAGAAGAATAACATTTTTGAGTACATGCAAATATTCACGAATGTAAAGGCATAACAGATAAATGATTTCACATCTGGATATTGGGATTATAGGAACAAAGAAATCCCATAAGAATGGATTGCCAAAGGCATAAACAGATAAATGATTTTCACATTTGAATATTGGGATTATAAGAACAAGAAAATCTAATAAGAATGGATTACCAAACAACAAAATGACTAATATAAATGCAGTTATATTATATAGGAAATAAATGCAAACAAACTAATAAAGCACAATACAACTTGGAAGGAAAGGGTAAAGGAAAATTGTTAATATAAGCATTGATTAATAAAAACCAACCTGACTGTGTTAAATGATAACTTAAGCAGAAACCTAGTTCCCAGAAAAATAACAGACATAAATACCAAATTTCCCAATATAACATTCAATAATTACCTGCAACCAGAACAATGACAGAGTTGGTGAAAATTTACACTAACTGAAATTATTTGCTACAACTGAATTTATCGCCTTTCCGCATGTCAAAATTGACATCATAATGTGTGTGGATGAATCTAAAGAAGCTTCACTACTCTTTAAGAGATAATGCCTGACTTTTATTGTCAAGGTCTTCGGTAGACCAGTTAAATTTTGTATGCACATCCATATAAGTAATTCAATCACTAGTTCAACAGCTTTTCCTGCATTTCACCTGTCTTAGCAAAACTATCAACATGAAGATTCAAAATAATTATATTAAACATAATGAAAATTGTTGCTTCAATAGTTTCAAAAAACTTGGATAGACGACTCCAATATTTGTACTGGAACAAAGGTATCAAACCCATGAAACCATGTGCATTCTGGTCTATGATGGATATACAGGAAGTAAAAGGTCTGTTTTTTCCTTTGTACAATAAATTATACTTGGAAGTCGAAACCTATAAATTGATACAGATTCCAAGTTTTTCAACAACATCTATATGTTCCTTTTGCAGCCAAGTGAAAGTCATTTACAAATGATATACTTTATTATTATTACCAAGAAGCAAGGTTATGGAAAATGAAGTTTCACCATTGGCATTAGTCAGTCATGGGTTTTGTTAGATCTACAGTAAAAAATATACAACTACAGAAATGGACAGGTAGTTTGCTAACAAAAAGAGGATACAAACACAATGATATTTGGTAGATAAGTGTTTGACGTCAGCAAATTACATTTAGCCAAATGTTAACTATAAACCTTCTAGTTCTACTTTCTAGGGCAAAAGGTGGATGAATAAACCTACAATAACCACGAGCATAAAAAAATTAAATAAACTATAAAATTTTAGTTGAAGATGGTATTTGATCATTAAATTGTTTTTTTTTTGTACATGCATTTTTCTAAAAAACAATGTTAGATGATGACACTGGGAGGATGCGATGAAACTAATTAAAGATGTAGCATACATGCTGCTATGTAAGAAGTATAGAGCAGTAAATGATGGAAATTTATCCAATTCAAACAAACAAACATACAAAATGATTTACCTTATCATCACCACATAAGTTCAGTATGTTAAACAGCAAATGCAAATAGGTTATCCTCTTATAAAGGATCAAATCTATCAGAATTATCTACATTAAAAGGTTACAGTTACAAACCAGAATGCAGAAGTAACATCGTATAAAGCTATCATATCAAAAATCCAAAGTATTGATGATACTTTCTAACAGTCATTATTGGGATGTACCAAATTTGGTGTAACACAGACAACATAACAAATCTAACAAATATCAATGGAATGATTTTATGGTGTGCAATCCCCATCTTCTTCAAATGAGAGAGATTAAATAGAATATAAGAGAAATCACAAACAAAAAAGAAGACTTGCTGCTTGGCAATAATGTGGATCAGCAAGACAATGAGATAATAAGGGGAACAGGGAAAGCATCTAAGTTCACACAGGTTCTTAAAAAGCAACACTTCGAACAGTTTGTTGGTATGATGCTAATTAGAAGTAGATATCTGCATACCATAAATTCACATTTGATGTAGGGATCAGCAATGGCCCTGCAGTATTCCTGTGAGAAAGAAAGAAAAAAGGAAAGACAACGTCATGGGAATGATTTCCATGAAGCGGGTGGCTACGATCTTATTGTATGCTTTGCTTACACATTTCATCAAATGGATGTTGCCGGATGAGTATTGGATGTAGAGAGAAGGTATCTCCCGCGTGGAGTTCACACAACAAAGGAGCCGATGATGCTCAGAACCCTCACTGGACTTATCACTGACGGTGCTCATGCTGAAAAGGGGTTCTTCTTGTATTAGAACATTAATATTTTTAAATAAATATGAAATGTTACAAAAAAACATACTGAATTTTAACATAATGTTTACGTAGTGGATATATGATATGAAGGAGAATGTTCCTCCAACTTCCTCCTGAATCTGATCTCTCTAGTTTCTAATTATATTTTTAAATTATAATCCAAAAATATGTTTGATCATCGCCAGTATGTTTACCACAATAGCAACATCACGATTTGCATCATAAGCACCAAGCAAGGTAAAAAAAATGTAATAAATATGTTATACAGGTACCAAATTAAAGAGATTTAACAATAAAAACAACACCAAATTATATTCTAATAAAATTCTAGAGATATCTTGCAACAAATAAGAGCAAAATTCATGAAAATAAGGCGCTGATATTTCTGACTTCTCACAATACTAGTTAGATTCGGAGCAATAAATCCCATGCTATGCAAGTAGTCTAAGAGATAATACATCTTTTTTAGAGTTCATATCAAATGTGGCGATGATACATCTTTTTTAGAGTCATACCGAATGTGGCATATTTGAAGAAAATGACAGGGCACTGACTTAGGGATTGCCTATTAACAGAAAATAGAGATAGTATTATCAAGGCGAGGGAATTACATGGAATGCGGAAGCTTCTTGATAGACTCAACCTCTTCGGCGTTCACTAGGGTTCCGAACTGGCGAGAGACCTATTCTGACGCCGCTCTGGTGAACTCTCTCTCCTCCAGCTCCGCTTCCCTTCCCCTCGCCGCCATATTTATTTGCCCTATGAAAAAACCGGTTTTCCTCGCCTCGATAGATTCAAAAAAGTATTCTCCAACAGACGGCCGTTCACGCCTCGTTGATTTGGTGCTAAGATCGTCTCTTCTCAGGCGACACAATCAGGCAAAACAGCCTGCGCTGCTGTAGCCTCGCCGTCCACAAAACCACAGGGAGAGCGAGAGAGAGAGAAGGGGGAATATAACAAAATCCTCGCCGACCACGCGACCTGCACTTCAATGGCAAGAAGGATGCGCCATTGCGATTAACCTTTTCGACATACGAACCAAAAGAAGTCGCGCATTGAAAGCTCGAGCAACTAGGCTCAACCTCCTCTGACATATTTTTAAAAAATTCATAGTCTAGTATGTTTTTCATTTTAAATATATCCTACATTATACTTAAATGGCCTTAAAATTCCCCATCACAATCTAAACCTTAATCTTTACTCTCATCTCAAAATATATTTATTTTCACTCTCAAACTAAACGTAATAAACACCAATTTATCTAATTATTTTTAATTTTTATAAATATAAAAGGTTCAAAAAGAACTATAATTTTTCCTAAATTCAAAATATTTAAATTAAAAACTAGTATATTTTATATCAAATTGATTACAATTATTTTTCCGTCTAACCAATCAATTGGAAGTCATAGCAATCTATTGACTTAGGTTGAATCAATTGGTTAATCGATTCAGCCTAAGCCAATCGATTGTATGACTTTCAATCTATTGGTTAGACAGAAAAAAATCGTACTCAATTTGATAAAAATATTTTAAATTTTGATTTAAATGTATTAAATTTAGGAAAAATTATATCTCCTTTTAAACTTTTTTAATTAAAAAATTAAACTTTTTTAATTAAAAAATGAAAGGTAATTAAGTAAAATTGATATGTATCAGATACTTAACAAAGAAAAATTTATATGCCGAAAGTGAAAAAAAACTTTTTCTAAGGTGAAGACTAAGGAGGAAGAATAGTCTATTATCTGGAAGTTTTGAGTAAATTTTTTCATACTTTATCTTTTAACTATTAAAATAATTCAATAAACAAGAATGGTATTAACACAAGAATCAAATTTATATATAAGTTATCAAAAATATTAGGAGTGCAATGATGTAATTTTAAAATGAATTTAAACTCTCTAAGCTATCAAATATTTTTTATTAAAATTTATTGATGAATATAAAAGATTCAAAATAAAAAATAAAAAAGTCAATTCAAGATTAATTCTATATAAATTTAAGATTTTTTTATGAAATCCATAATTTTTGAATGAAGGGTATAATAAAATAATTAAAATGTTATTGTTTATCTTGGGTTCTATTTTAAAAAACTAATCTTTTATTTTAATTTAGGATTGCAATATTCAGAAGCTCATTTCAAAAAGAAACACATGTGGGTATTTGTTAAACCCAAGTGCCTAGTTTAGTAAAATTAAGACATGAGTAAAATAATGATATTGAAATTAACGGTTTATTCTATATTTCTTTCACAAAAATTTAACCAACTATGCTGAATTCTCAAAACACACACCCCACTTTTAGAATTCTCAAATGATGCACTTGTTTCTCATTATAGCCCCTCTTGCTAACAGCTGACCTATTACCTTTTCCCAAAGCATCCGAGCCTATTTTACACGCAACTCTTCCATCACGGAACACACATTTTGTCATGATTTCAATGGAGTAAAAAAAACGGTGTTGAAGAAAAACTTTGAAGACTGATCGGCAAGGTTGATGGTTCTCCAAAGAAGACTGGGCAAGGTTTCAGCATAGTAGCTTATATGATTGTTGATTCTCTTTAAGATTTTGTCATACATGTATTATACCGCTATAATTTTTTGTTTATTTGTAATATCGATCTATAATATGTAAAAATACAACATACACAAATGGTTTATATCGATTATAATAGCTATATTTGTTTAGACGATATTGTTTTCGGGTTTTCTGTCGTTCATTGCTGTGTAGTTTAGGTTTTTGTAAATACTAGTTGAGTTTGAATGATTAGTTTTTTCTTTTATAAGATATTATGAGTTGACCAAATGGAAAATATATATATATATTTAGAGGTTTCTCCGATGTATTAGTAGTGGTTTTTGTACTTGGTATTGAACTTTTTCAAACTTGGAAGATGTACAATAGTTATGATTTTTGCAACTTGTAACACCGTGGTGCATCAACATTCTATTCCAAAACCACCGTAGTGTTGGTTTCAACCTGAGTGGTGCTATTGTTAAAAGATTAGAACTAAGGTGTTAAAGAAATCACCAAATCATGGTACTGTTGGTTTCCAAGAATTAACACCATTATGGTGCTGGAAAATTGATTTCTCAAAACATTAGTTCTGATCTTTTAAAATCAACACCACAATGATTTCCATCCTTGGAAATCAACACCGCTATTTTCTGATTTCTCAAAACACTAGTTATTCATTCAATACTAGCATCACAATTTTTAAATTCATCATGCATGCCAATTGGCATGAACCAATAATTTTTTGTAGGGGGCTCAAAATCAAGTATACACACCATATCTACCTTCCTCATACTCATCTCTTCCATTTCATGTCCATAATTTAGAATTTCAAATCCTCTATATCCATTAATGAGTTTTTGGCAAAGCCCATTGATAGCCTTAGCAAGCTCAAATGGGACTAATTCTAAGTATGATAGGTTCCTGCAATGTCCTTAATCATATTGTGCTCTAAGTTATCTTCTTAATTGACTTCCCTATTAGGACTTGTGTGAGCTAAAGACTTGAATTTCTTAAGTATGATCTATGTTATTGCACTCTGCTTTATCAATATTTCAGTATTATTGCTCTCTTTGTCGGAGATCTGCTCGTGCTTCGTTTTCTATTGATAGGACATGCTTTGGAGCTAAAGTGGAGTTAAAGAGCATTTGGGAGCAACTTTAGAAGAGGAGCAAAGGTCGGTCGTGCCCTATGGCACGACCGCGTTCCCAACCAAAGTCCAGCCACGACATGGTCATGCCCCCACAAGCATGGCCATGTCTCTCACGCAGGGAGAATCATGCCCAACAGAAGCCAAAATAGGAGAGGTTGTATGAATCCACACGATCGTGCCTCTTACCTATAAGCAGAGTCGTGCTTACCAGAAGCCAACTAAAGTTTACCGTGCCTCTCACCTACAAGCAGAGCCCATGCCAACCGAAGCTAACCAAAGGGAGGTCATGTGGAACCCACACAACTGTGCCTCCCCTGGTTTAGAAAAGCATAGTGTGGTCATGCCTCTGAGGCACGACCTTGACACGACCCAGGCAGGGGTTGTGTCCATAACCTATAAAAAGGGTGTTCTTCCCCCTTTTTCAGTGAGGAAGAATTTTCCCCTTAGGGAGACTCACTATGTAAGATCTGCACCTCATCCGTACTCCGATCGATGATCCGAAGCCATTTCTATCTTCTCCATCATCTCTAAAAGCAAAGTATTGGATCTAAAGACTCTTCAACGCATTGGATAAGTCTTCTTTCTCCTTTCTCACATATTCGAATAGAATCTTGTAATTTCTATGTTTTTAGGTCTAGTTTCTCTTGTTATGGAGTAGATCCACCTTGTTTTAGGATTAAGAGAGTAATTATGATGTGTGATTGATGCTAACTCTATGGATTTTCCAATGTTCTATTCAAATGACACGTTTATGCCCATTTTTCTATTTGATTAAATATGCATGTGTTGTTTTTTTGGTTGAATGTCATGTTTGATGGAATGTATATATTGATTGCTCACCCCATAGAGGGGATGCCTTAGATCATATAATTATGAGAGCCCCGTGACAGGGAGATATCCCTTTAAATAGACATTTCAAGGGTGTCTCTTTGAAAGGGAGTGCAACTCTCTATTGGAAGTGTCTAATTATGCTTAATGGATTATCTCTAATCTTATGTTAATAAGTGTCCTATATAATTTAGCGATTGTATGACCAGAGGACCATTAGTGACAAAGGATATCTCATTAATCAAACTTCGTACGTTACCTTGACTACTTATTGACATCAGATAGCAATTGGGATAATACTCTGATATAACCATCATAGGGGAGTGCCAGCATTTAGTTAGACTTCTTACTTGTGCATAATGATAGAGTGTAGGAGATGGACAATCCATAGAGCATTAATTAGTATCGTAATGAAACCAAACCCCTAGAACATCTTCCTTGACCAATTTCCTCACAATAATTCTCAACTCTCTCTTTCCCTTTCTCTTAGTGTAAACATTTACAAACTTTTCGATCATTTAGCTAGTGTTGGTTGCTATGCGGAATATCATACCGGTTCCCCTATACAAAAATTTTGGACAAGCCCTGAACCTTTACTAACAACCTATTGTGTTATTTAGAAATTAAATTAGGAATCGCAAATAGAATTTAACATTATTGATTCCAAATTTAACTTATCTGTTCTTAGTGGTTTAGACTTGGATCGCAAACGATGCTTAACATTATTAATCCAAGTCCACCCATGTTACAAAATCGATTAAAAATTTATTTCTAAAATTGACTTCCAGGACTGCATGGTGAGGCACTAGGCCTTCTTGGGTATGAGAACATTCACCACCACCTAAACAAATCCTTTTAAAGAAATTCAATATTTAATTTCCTTATATAACCCTAGGTTTAACCAAAAGGAACAATCGAATCACAACTTCGAAAAATAAAAAAAAACACAAACTCGAATCACAAATTCAAAACCTAGAATCATATGCCTTGTATTTGGTATTTCAAAACTATACAAAGAAAACTAGTATGATGCAGAAAATAATTACTAGTTATACATTTCTTTGTATGCCACAACCTCTTGATCTTCTACTATATTCCTCTTCTTATCTTGGACGTCGTGTGGACAACGATCTTCCAAGACGAGAATCACCCAAGCCCTTCTTCTTCCTTCTTCCAAGTTTCGACCAAGCAACTTCTCCAAGAAATTGTAAGTCTCGGCCACCAACCAAGCTCCAAAGAAAACTAGGAAACAAAACCTCCTTTCTTTTCTTCTTCTCCAAGCTAGATCCGGCCACCAAAACAAGCTCCTAGAGGTTGATGAGGTTCGGCCACCAAGGAGGAAGAAAAGGAGGAGATGAGGAGATGATATGGCCGGCTACACCAAGGAAGAGAGGAGAGGAATAGAAGAGAGTTCTCACATGAAGGCAACCCCTCCCTCTCTTTTATAATCCTTGGTATTGGCAAATAAGGAAAGTTTTAAAAAAAACTTCCTTATTTTCTTTGCCATGGAAAGGAAATTTTTTTTTTAAAAAAAAACTATTTCCTTTTCTTTTATTAAGTGGCCGACCACCTCATAGCTCCAAGCAAGGAAAGTTTTAATAACACAAGAATTAAAACTTCCTAATTTGTTTTCGGAAATTTTTAAAATAAAAATTTCTCTATTAATTTTTCCTTCATGGTTGGTTATAAAAGGGAATTTTATAAATTAAAATCTCTCTATTAAAATATGTGGATGATTTTCAAAAAGGAAAGTTATCTTTAAAATTAAAATCTTCCTCTCAATCTACAAATAAGGAAGATATCAAATCTTTTCTTAATCTTTTGTAGAAATTATAAAAGGAAAGATTTAATTTTAAAACTCTCTTTTAAATCATGAGGATGGTTAAGAAAGGAAAATTTTATCAAAAATTAAAATCTTCTTTTCTACTACAAATAAGGAAAGATATCAAATCTTTCACTTAATCTTTTGTAAAAAGATATAAAAGGAAAGATTTAAATTTTAAACTCTCTTTTAAAACCATGATATCCACATAAGAAAAATTTTAAAAAATAAAATCTCTTTTATTTTATATGGCCAGCCACACCAAGCTTGGACTCCAAGCTAGGGCCAGCCACCTAAACTTGGCTCAACCTATGGCTTGGCCAGCCCAAGCTTGGATTCCAAGCTTGCTTGGCTGGCCACCTAATGGTTGGGTAAGAAGGTGGGTATAGGTGGGTATAACACTTTATAAATAAGAGGCTATGATAGGGACCGAGAGGAGGAATTGATTTTGGTCTCCCGATGAAATTAAGCTTCTTGTGTTCGCCCCGAACACCCAACTTAATTTCATCAATAATTCGTACCACTAAAGAATTATTATTGAACTACCGCACCAATCCCAAATTATATTTTGAGCTACTTCTTATTATGAGTGTATTAGTCTCCCTATGTTTAAGATATCGAATGCCCACTAATTAAATGAGTTACTGACAACTCACTTAATTAATATCTAGCTCCAAGAGTAGTATCACTCAACCTTATCGTCATGTCAGACTAAGTCCACCTACAGGGTTTACATGGCAATTCTTATGAGCTCCTCTTGAGGGCATTATCAACCTAGATTCCTAGGACACAGTTTCCTTCTATAATCAACAACACACACTATAAATAATATCATTTTCCCAACTTATCGAGTCTCTTGATTCATTGAACTAAATCTCACCCATTGATAAGTCAAAGAAAATAAATACTAGATATATGTGTTTGTCATTATATCAGGATTAAGAGCACACACTTCCATAATGACAAAGGTCTTGTTCTTTTATATAGTCAGTATAAAAAGAACTTACCTTAAATGGTCCTTCTCAATACACTCAGAGTGTACTAGTATAATTTTATAGTTAAGATAAACTAATCCCAAATTACACTACGACTATTCCAATGGTTTGTTCCTTTCCATTTTAGTTGTGAGCTACTGTTTATAATTTATAAGGAATTGATAACATGATCTTCTGCGTGTGACACCACACACCATGTTATCTATAATATAAATTAATTGAACAACTACACTTAACATATAAATGTAGACATTTGACCAATGTGATTCTTATTTCTAAATAAATGTTTATACAAAAAGCTAGGCTTTTAGTATACACTCTAACAATCTCCTACTTATACTAAAAGACTATGCTGCCATATTCCCTGCCATACATCTGATTCCCAACTCTTCAATATGCCCATCAAAAGCTCTTGCCTTAAGGGCCTTAGTGAAAGGATCTCCAAGGTTACCATCTGATGCATCTAGGCGGCAACAACTTCTCCTCGTTATGCGATGTCTCGTATTGGGTGGTACTTGCGCTCTATGTGTTTACTTGCTTTATGGGCTTGTGGTTCCTTCGAGTTTGCTACTGCACCACTTATTATCACAATATACTGTAATAATTTTGGGCAAACCAGGAATCTCATCTAAGTCCATCATGAAGTTTCTGAGTCATATAACTTCTATGACTGCCTCAGAGGCAACATGTAAAATACCAGAAAAAGGGCAGAAAATAATAAGGGGAATTTTTCAAAATTTTTGGAAATTTTTTGGAAAATTTTCGGAGCTCGTATGGACGAGTTAACAGGGATAAAAACGGGGTCCGAAAAAGTTTGTTTGGGCTACCCTGTTTTAACGAGGAAATGTTTATTTTTATAAATTCCTTTTTCTTTATACTTTTTATTTTATTTTCTTCTTTCCTCGCTGAAACCTGCGCGCCCCTCTTCTTTCCCCGTCGCGACCCTTGCCCTAACCGGCGCCGCGACAGTTTCCCTCCTCTCCCTCGCGATTTAACCCCTCGGCAAGGGTTTTATTTCCTCTCCTTCTCCCGACGGTCGAACGGTGCCGATCTTCCCCTCTCTTCCGAGCCACGCCAACGCCGATCACAGCCAACGTCACTGCCGCCACTTTAGGCTTCACCGCTGGGTGCCGATCGCCGGACATTGACGCTAAGGTTCTTCCTTTTCCTCTTTTCTGCCCTAGCGCCGGCTGCCTCCATGTTGTGACCTAGTTCTCCACCGTCGCGGCCACCTAACCTCACTGTGCCGCCTCTTCTCTATTGGCACCCGAACCCTCTTTCCAGCGGTGCCCTAGCACTGATCCGCCGACCACTTTTGAGCGAGGATCCTGATTCCTCTTCCTCACGATCTTCTTCACAGTTTGATCGTACCGGTGCCGCTTGATCGCACTCCCATTTCTGGATCTAAACGTTGGCCGTGTGATCGATTATCTTCAGCCGATCACTGCTGGCAGCAGTAAGGCACAACCAGAGAGGAAGGAGGCCGAGTTAGGTAAGGCAAGTTTGGGTATTCAGATTTTGATTAGAATGTTTGTGTTGAATTGTGGAACTGATCACTGTGGTACTGTCATTATTTTTCCACAGCAGTTGTGATTATTCCCGGCATAATTTTCAGCAACATCCTTGCTGTGAGAAGTGAGGTAAGGTATAGGGTTTTGATCATGTTGTTGATGATTGATAGATAGGTTAATATTAACATTAACCTAGGTACATGTGTTAATTAGGGTTTTGCCCTAATTTAGGATTTGAGATTTTTATTTAGCTATTTAGAAGAATTGTAGTTAACTAAAATGTATTTCTATTCGTGACACAGGACTTTGACGCGAGACGAGTATCTCGATGTCGTATTCAGATCAGACTGGACTTTACGATTGAAGGCGGGTACTTTGACTTTATGTCATTTGATATGCATAATAATGTCTTTAACATATAGCAATGATTATGTTTCTCATTTGCTTCGGTTGATCACTACCTGACCTGTTACATGCTTGCTTGTTTATTTATTTTGCACATCATGCTAGTGTATACCTGATTATGCCTATTTATAGAGGTAGTGACACAACCATGTTATTTATCATGTTCAGGACCTAGGGTTTTGATACCTTATCTGGTCTGTGTACTTTGATTTGATTCACTTCCCGATGGTACACATTTTACATGTATATGGATTATTACTATGCTACTCAGTATTTTGCCATGCTTAGTATCATGCACCATTCGCATGATTGTATGCTGTGCAATAGTCTGCTCCATTATTGTTGAGCACATCGCCAGTTTCATCATTGTCGGTGCTCCGTTGGTTCGCTCATGGGTAGCGTGACGCAGCGTGGTAGCACGTTAGTTTTGCTCTGTTCGGTGCTCCGTTGGTCCGCTCATGGGTAGTGTGACGCAGCGTGGTAGCACGTCAGGGATCCCTCCCTGTCATGGTGTACCGGGAGATGAGAGCATTGCGCTCCCCCATTTATGATTTGAGGTAGGAGTATGTGTGTACTCCGACAGCATCCCGTCCACTCGGTCACTCATCAGGAGCAGTGATGGCAGAGTGCACGGTTGTCACAGCTCTACCCACTCGGTCTCACCATTGTACGTGAGATGACTGATTGGCGTTAGGGGTGACCATGACATTTACATCATATGCATGATGCATTTATTGCTTGTGTTTGCTGCATTTACTTACTACATTTATATGGATGTATATGATTGACATGCATACAGGATTATGACACTCTCGGTCTGATGACCTTGTTATCCTTATACCTTGGTCCTGGTTAGTACAGTTTTCTCCTGTATTCCTCAGTTGCATTTATCTTTCTTGTATCAGGAGACTCCACGCATGATTAGTGCTAGTTGTTATATTCTTTATTATGCATATCAGTTGTTACCTGCTGAGTGTTGGACTCACATCCTCCTCCGTTGTTATTTTCAGGTTGATGCTGTCCAGAGAGTTCCAGTCGCTAGTCCCCTGCAGTCCACGAAGACGAGTGTTGCTCTTCTAGTTTTTTTCTTGTTTAGACTGTGTTAGACTTATTTTGCTTTTGACATCTGGACTTGTATTAGTTTACTTTTGGATATTGCCTATGAGTTTTTATTGGATTTGTTTTACTACACGCCTGCTTAGACGACAGAAGAGGTAATTTGATTTTTTCGTCGGATTTGAGCTTTATGAGTGTAGTGGAGTAGGACATCGGTTTTGTGCTTTATGGGTGTAGTTGAGTAGGGTTATTTTTGAGTCTTATTATTACTGTGCTGGTTTGTTATCTATTAAACTGCGTGGATGTCTGTGTGTTGTGCTTATATTATTGTTATTGTTCCGGCCGTGTTGGCCGATGTATATGTGGCCCAGAGGGCATTGTAGAAAAGTTTCAGATTGTCACCCGTATAGGGGAAGTGCTGTCGAAATTTCTTCGGACAGGGACTCCCCCGGGGCATGACAATTTATTTGGTATCAGAGCACAAGTATACGATCATTTGTTTTCATATTTTTGGATATTTGGGATAACCTGATACCAATTTATTTGGTATCAGAGCGCCAAGTTGGTGATACTTGTTTGATTTTCATGTTACGGTTTTCGAGATTTATCTGATACCAATTTATTGGTATTAGAGCGGGTTATGAATACCTGCTTTTGGTGTTATGGATTTTTGGGGTAGCCCAAGTTTGTGAGTAAACTTGGGTATTTATTTGCGGATTTATATGGATTCTCGTTGGTTTTCTTGTACGGAATTCCGAAGTAAAAGGGGACTGAACAGCGACGGAACATCTCTAGACGGCAAATAGGTATGATTAATTTTATAATTTTGGTACCTATATTTAATATTGGGGTGGTATAGATATCCTTATTGGTCATGAGAGATATGTAGTCTATATTGAGATTAGCTTCATTGATGTGGCATACTTACTAGACAATAGTTATAAGACTATTATGTAGTTTATTATCACATAAAAGCACTTATAGGCAAACTTGAGATGAACAAACCTAACTTGAAGGTAGGCATCAGGAATGGAAATATTTCTTTCTATGCCAGATAGAGCACATACATTTTGGCATTTGCCGGCCTCCAACGTTGTCATATCAGTTGGAGGTGGAAGGAAAGAAAAGTATTTCCATATAACCTTAGTCTCACAGGGAAGGTTGAATTCCTTGTCCATGCATAAATAGTCTATTTTTTTGTTTTTCAACTCTGCCACATGGGACCAAAGGGTTATTTATGCACTGTGATGGAAACATTGCCCATCTATATAACATTAAGGATCTGGGTTGTTTTGTAGACTTACATTAGCGCATGTATGACCATCTTCTTCCTTGGTTACACCTTATTAATTGTCTTAAATTCTCATTGATAAGAGGATTTTCATGCACATGCCTAGACACAAGTTCATACTGAATTTGACACAAATTCACACAGAATTTGATATACATTAAGACTGACTTAGACATTGGAAATAATAATAGAAATTTGTGTCCTTATCTTCTTTATGAAATTCTCTCCTTGAAAATGATAAGGTGGAGTGTGTTGAAGTAAGATGCTTGTATATTGGAAGGAACGTTTGTTAACATATGGAACCTCTTTAATTGAGTATCAAAACGTCTTTTGAGTTTAAGGAAGAATTGTTTTTTTTTTAAAAAAAAAAATAATAATAACTATAAATTAAACTCTTCCTAACATGTTAAGTGGTTAACTAATTAACTTACTATAATTGATTTCTTAATAGAGTAAGATTGATTTAATCCAATAAACCTATATGATAAAGTTGTATAGAATGTTAGCCAGATCTCAACAAGTTATGAACGTTGTATTCATGAACCTGATGAGACTTCTCGTGCCTTTATGAGGGAAGATTGGTAGATTACCTACCCTTAGACCGCAACGACTGACCGTCTCTTTACCGTCTGGTGATACATTGGACATCACCTAAGAGGTCAGAGGTTGGCCGTTAGACTTTAACATGATACTTACGGTAGATCTTTAAGTACTGGAAATGGTCGAGTTCGATATTATTTTTGGCATGGATTTGTTTGATCAGCTAAGAGGTACATCAGTGTATTCTAAGATTGATCTGCGATCCGGATATCATCAGCTGAGAGTCAGAAATCTGATATTCAGAAGATAGCTTTCCATACCAGGTACGGTCATTATGAGTTTTTGGTAATTCCATTTGGGCTTACCAATGCTTCAGCGGTATTTATGGATCTGATGAACCGCGTCTTTCTGGATTATCTTGATCAGTTTGTTATCGTTTTCATCGATGACATATTGGTTTATTCACGTTCCGAGGAGGAACATGCACAACATCTTCGCACAGTCTTGGAGACTCTTCGACGACATCAGCTGTACGCGAAGTTCAGAAAGTGTGCATTCTGGTTATCCTCAGTCGGTTTTCTGGGACATGTGGTCTCGAGCAGAGGTATTTCAGTAGACCCTCAGAAGATCGAGGCTGTCACTAGTTGGGAGCAGCCGAAGTTAGTACAGGAGATCCGCAGTTTTCTGGGACTGGCAGGATATTACCGATGTTTTGTCGAGGGTTTCTCGCGTATTGCTATACCGCTGACATGCCTTACCAGGAAGGGCATGAAGTTTACGTGGACAGAGGATTATGAGACCAGCTTTCAGGAGCTGAAGCGGAGGTTAGTGTCGGCTCTAGTTTTGGTTTTACCTTTTGGAGAGGATGGATTTGTACTCTACACCGACGCGTCTCTTCAGGGTTTGGGTGCTGTTCTGATACAGCACGACAGGATAGTCTCCTATGCTTCTCGACAGTTGAAGGAGCATGAGAAGAACTATCCAGTTCATGATCTGGAGCTAGCTGCCATTATTTTTGCTCTGAAGCTTTGGCGGCATTATTTATACGGCATTACATTTGAGATTCTCACTGATCATAAGAGTCTCAAATATATTTTTACTCAAAAGGAACTTAATCTCCGACAGAGGAGATGGATGGAGTTCCTGAAGGATTACGATTGTACCATTAGCTACCACCTGGGGAAAGCTAATATGGTTGCCGATGCACTCAGCAGGAAGTCCAGAGGGACTTTGGCTTGCCACCGAGTTTCAGTTACAGACTTGGATCAGAGTTTCTCCGAGTTAGACCTTGAGGAGCAGGGACATACAGAGCAGGGTATTCTTGTTACCATGGTTACTCAGTCGTCGATCAGGACGAGAGAGACCCAGGCTGGTGATCAACATTTGCAGTTCATTGGTAGCCAGATAGCTTCCGGGCACAGACCGAGTTCATACGAGACGAGCAGGGTATTATATACTTCCGAGGTAGATTATGCGTACCTCAGTCTCATCCGGTCTTACAGGAGCTACTTCAGGAGGCTCATCGCTCTCGATTTACGATTCATCCAGGCGGGACCCGTATGTATCGAGATTTGAGGCGTTCCTACTGGTGGAACAGTATGAAGAAAGACATCGTGGAATTTGTAGCTAGATGTCTTGTCTGTCAGCAGGTGAAGGTCGAGCACTAGAGACCTGCCGGTTTACTTCAGCGGATTCCTATTCCTGAGTGGAAATGGGAACATATTACTATGAACTTGGTGGTGGGTTTGCCTAGGACACGACGAGGTCATGACGTGATTTGGGCAATCGTTGATCGATTAACCAAATCCGAGCACTTCTTAGTGATCCGGAGGACTGATCCCTTGGATCGATGGGCAGATCTATATTGCCGGGAGATCATCAGATTACATGGTGTCCCTTTGACTATTATTTCGGATAGAGACCCTCAGTTCACGTCTCGTTTCTGGTAGAGTTTGCAGTAGGCCTTGGCCACTCAGCTCCTATTTAGTACAGCTTTCCATCCGCAGACAGATGGACAGTCAGAGCGGATTATTCAAACTCTAGAGGACTTGCTGAGATCTTGTGTATTAGATTTTGGAGGCAGTTGGGAGGACCATTTGCCATTGGTAGAGTTCGCCTACAACAACAGCTTTCATTCGGTTATCCAGATGACACCGTTTGAAGCGTTGTATGGTAGGCCTTGTCGGACACCCACCCTCTGGGATGAGGTTGGGGAGGCCCAGCTGTTGGGACCTCATAGAGCTCAGCACGAGGCAGAGTTGGTCCGTATTATCAGACGGAGGTTGTCAGAGGCGCAGGACCGCCAGAAGAGTTATGCTGATTGGAGACGCAGACCTTTGGAGTTCTCTACAGGCGACCATGTATTTCTACGAGTATCACCCACGAAAGGGGTGAAGAGATTTGGCCTCAGAAGTAAGCTAGCTCCGCGATACATGGGCCCTTTCCAGATCCTTGAGAGGATTGGAGCAGTAGCTTACCGGCTAGCACTACCACCGTCCCTGGCAGGCGTGCATGATGTATTCCACGTATCTATGCTGAGGAGATACGTACCTGACCCGTCACATGTGCTGACAGATATATCAGTTCCTGTTCAGCCTGACGTGACCTACAAGGAGATTCCGGTACGGATTCTGGATCGGAAAGAGCGTCAGTTGAGAACAAGATTATCCAGCTAGTTAAAGTCGGATGACAGCATCATTCGGACGAGGAGGCTACTTGGGAGATCGAGATTACTATCCGAGCTCGATACCCCCATCTTTTCACTTGAGGTATGTAATTTAGTTACTGTTCACCATTTATACTCTTTACCTGTTGTTAGTATTTGCTGATGATAGGTAATGAAATTTGGGGACCAAATTTTTATTAGTGGGGGAGAATGTAAAATACCGGAAAAAGGGCAGAAAATAATAAGGGGAATTTTTCAAAATTTTTCGGAAATTTTTCGGAGCTCGTATGGACGAGTTAACGGGGATAAAAACGGGGTCTGGAAAAGTCTGTTTGGGCTACCCCGTTTTAACGAGGAAATGTTTATTTTTATAAATTCCTTTTTCTTTATACTTTTTATTTTATTTTCTTCTTTCCTCGCCGAAACCCGCATGCCCCTCTTCTTTCCCCGTCGCGACCCTTGCCCTAACCGGCGCCACGACAGTTTCCCTCCTCTCCCTCGCGATTTAACCCCACGGCAAGGGTTTTATTTCCTCTCCTTCTCCCAACGGTCGAGCGGTGCCGATCTTCCCCTCTCTTCCGAGCTGCGCCGACGTCGATCACAGCCAATGTCACTGCCGTCACTTGAGGCCGCACCACTAGGTGCCGATCGTCGGACATTGACGCCGAGGTTCTTCCTTTTCCTCTTTTCTGCCCTAGCACCGGTTGCCTCCATGTTGTGACCTAGTTCTCCACCGTCGTGGCCACCTAGCCTCACTGTGCCGCCTCTTCTCTATTGGCACCCGAACCCTCTTTCCAGCGGTGTCCTAGCACTGATCCACCGGCCACTTCTGAGCGAGGATCCTGATTCCTCTTCCTCACGATCTTCTTCACAGTTTGATCGTACGGGTGCCGCTTGATCGCGCTCCCATTTCTGGATCTAAATGTTGGCCGTGTGGTCGATTATCTCCAGCCGATCACTACTGGCAGTAGTAAGGCACAACCAGAGAGGAAGGAGGCCGAGTTAGGTAAGGCAAGTTTGGGTATTCGGATTTTGATTAGAATGTTTGTGTTGAATTGTGGGGCTGATCACTGTGGTACTGTCATTATTTTTCCACAGCAGTTGTGATTATTCCGGCTATAATTTCCAGCAACATCCTTACTGTGAGAAGTGAGGTAAGGTATAGGGTTTTGATCATGTTGTTGATGATTGATAGATAGGTTAATATTAATGTTAACCTAGGTACATGTGTTAATTAGGGTTTTGCCCTAATTTAGGATTTGAGATTTTTATTTAGCTATTTAGAAGAATTGTAGTTAAATAAAATGTATTTCTATTCGTGACACAAGACTTTGACGCGAGACGAGTATCTCGACGTCGTATTCAGACCAGATTGGACTTTACGATTGGAGGCGGGTACTTTGACTTTATGTCATTTGATATGCATAATAATGTCTTTAACATATAGCAATGATTATGTTTCTCATTTTCTTCGGTTGATCACTACCTGACCTGTTACATGCTTGCTTGTTTATTTATTTTGCACATCATGCTAGTGTATACCAGATTATGGCTATTTATAGAGGTAGTGACACAACCATGTTATTTATCATGTTCAGGACCTAGGGTTTTGATACCTTATCTGGTCTATGTACTTTGATTTGATTCACTTCCCGATGGTACACATTTTACATGTATATGGATTATTACTATGCTGCTCTGTATTTTACCATGCTTAGTATCATGCACCATTCGCATGATTGCATGCTGTGCGATAGTCTGCTCCATTATTGTTGAGCACATCGCCAGTTTCATCACTATGGTGCTCCGTTGGTCCGCTCATGGGTAGCGTGACGCAGCGTGGTAGCACGTCAGTTTTGCTCTGTTCGGTGCTCCGTTGGTCCGCTCATGGGTAGTGTGATGCAGCGTTGTAGCACGTCAGGGATCCCTCCCCGTCATGGTGTACCGGGAGATGAGAGCATTGCGTTCCCCCATTTATGATTTGGGGTAGGAGTATGTGTGTACTCCGACAGCATCCCGTCCACTTGGTCACTCATCAGGAGCAGTGATGGCGAAGTGCACGGTTGTCACAACCCTACCCACTCGGTCTCACCATTGTACGTGAGATGACTGACTGGCATCAGGAGTGACCATGACATTTGCATCATATGCATGATGCATTTATTGCTTGTGTTTGCTGCATTTACTTGCTGCATTTATATGGATGCATATGATTGACATGCATACAGGATTATGACACTCTCGGTCTGATGACCCTGTTATCCTTATACCTTGGTCCTGGTTAGTACAGTTTTCTCCTGTATTCCTCAGTTGCATTTATCTTTCTTGTATCAAGAGACTGTACGCATGATTAGTGCTAGTTGTTATATTCTTTATTATGCATATCAGTTGTTACCCGCTGAGTGTTGGACTCAGACCCTCCTCCGTTGTTATTTTCAGGTTGATGCTGTCCAGAGAGTTCCAGTCGCTAGTCCCCTACAGTCCACGAAGACGAGTGTTGCTCTTCTAGTTTTTTTTCTTGTTTAGATTATGTTAGACTTATTCTGCTTTTGACATCTGGACTTGTATTTGTTTACTTTTGGATATTGCCTATGAGTTTTATTGGATTTGTTTTACTACACGCCTGCCTAGACGACAGAAGAGGTAAGTTGATTTTATCGTCGGATTTGAGCTTTATGAGTGTAGTGGAGTAGGACATCGGTTTTGTGCTTTATGGGTGTAGCTGAGTAGGGTTGTTTTTGAGTCTTATTATTACTGTGCTAGTTTGTTATCTATTAAACTGCGTGGATGTCTATGTGTTGTGCTTATATTATTGTTATTGTTCCGACCGTGTTGGTCGATGTATATGTGGCCCAGAAGGCATTATAGAAAAGTTTCAGATTGTCACCCATACAGGGGAGGTGATGTCGAAATTTCTTCGGATAGGGACTCCCCCGGGGCGTGACACTACCACATACTCAGCTTCCAGGGTGGAGTGCATAAAGCGTCTATCCTTATCATTCCTCCATTGTCATGGCTTTACCTCCTAAAGTAAACACAAAAGCCCGAGGTCGACTTACTATTGTCCCTATATGATTGGAAGTCAAAATCCGTGTATCCCATAGGAAGTAAATTATCTACCTTGTAAACTAGCATATAATCTCTAGTCTCTTTAATATATGTTTTACGGCAGTCCAGTGTCCCTGTCCTAGGTTACTTTGATATCTGCTAACTATGTCCATGACAAAATAAATATGTGGTCTCGTGCATAACATAGCATACATTAGGCTTCTGACAGCCGAAGCATAAGGAACTGCCTTCATATCCTCTATCTCCTTTGATGTCTTCGGAGACATCTCTTTAGATAAAGCTACGCCATGCCTAAAAAGTAGATAACCTTTCTTGGAGTCTTGCATGCTAAAACGAGCAAGGATTGTATTGATATATGAAGCTTGGGACAAGCACAACATCCTTTTCTTGCGATCCCTTATTACTTTGATCCCAAAAATATGTGCGCATTCTCCTAAGTCCTTCATATCGAATTGCTTGGACAACCATACCCTTACTTCCGACAACACTTTGATATTGTTTCCAACTATCAAAAATGTCATATACGTATAGTACAAGAAATATCACCATATTTCCATCACACTTCTTGTATACACAAGATTTATCCGTACATTGAATAAATCCATAAGACTGGATTACTACCGGATGTTCCAAGACCTTGAAGTTTTGCTTCAGTCCATAAATAGACCGATTGAGCTTACATATTAGATGCTCTTTGTCCTTTGCAATGAACCCCTCTGGTTGCTTTATATGGATGCTTTCTTCAAGACTTTCATTGAGGAAAGCTGTCTTGACATCCACTTGTCAAATCTCATAATCCATATGAGTAGCAAAAGATAAAGAATTCGGATAGACTTAAACATGACTACCGGTGAAAAAGTTTCCTTAGCCTTTCCAACAAGCCTTACTTTGAAAGTTTCCACCTTCCCGTCTGTCCTTCTTTTTCTATTGTAGACCTATTTAAACTCAATGGCTTTTACACAATTTGGTGGTTCTACAAGCTCCCAAACTTTATTAGAATACATAGATTCTATTTTTGTATTCATTGCTCTTTTGCCAAGATGCTGCATCTTTATCTTGGAGTGCTTCATCATATGTCCGGGGATCAGGTTCATGTTCACCAGGGATCTAGTCCAAAGACTCTCCAAAACATGAATCTTTCAGGTTGCCTAACAACCCTCCCACTACGACAAGACACTTTGTGCAATTGTGTATCATTTGTGATACATGTTGCAGTTTCTTATGATATTTCATCTTGTACAGTTGGTACTAGATTAGACATGTCCTTTATTATTTCCTTAAGAACAAATTTACTTATGGGCTTGTGGTTCATTACATAGTCCTCTTCTAAAAATCGGGCATTGATGCTTATAATGACCTTTTGATTTTTAAGGACTATAAACCTCCTTTCATTTCTCTAGGATAACCCACAAACAAGTGAACTCTTGTCCAACTTATCAGTGTCTCCCTTCAGCACATGTGCTGGACTATTCCAAATCCGAATATGCTTCAGACTAGGGTTACGCCTATTCTACAATTCTATGGGAGTAGAGGGTTCTGACTTTAGAAGGTACTATGTTCACTTCCGTTTCCAGAGTATATCCTCAAAATAAATTTGGTAATTCTGAATAACTCATCATTGATCTAACTATTTCCATAAGAGTCATATTCCTTCATTCTATTACACCATTCTGTTGGGGTGTACCAGGTGCAGTCAGTTGGGATTGAATCCCGACTTCTGATAAGTGACTCCTAAACTCTCCTAAGAGGTACTCGCTACTACGATCTCACCGTAGTGTCTTGATACTTTTATCTTGACGTTTCTCCACATCAACCTTGTACTCTTTGAACTTATCAAAATACTTAGACTTGCGGTGCATCAAGTAAATATATCCATATCTCGAATAGTCGTCTGTAAAAGAGATGAAATATTCGAAACCACCTTTTGCTTGGATAGTCATTGGTCCACACAAATCAGAATAAACCAATTCCAACACTTCTTTGGCTCTATACCCCTTAGACTTAAAAGGCCTCTTGGTCATTTTTCCTTCCAAGTAAGACTCGCAGGTTGGAAAGTTTTCCACCACCACTGAACCCAAAAGTTCATTGGCTATTATCCTTTGAATCCTACTCAAGTCAATATGACTTAGCCTTAGATGCCAAAGATATGATTGGTTCATTTCCGAAGGTTGCTTTCTCTTATTAGAGTTAGAAGATGTGTTATTAATTTTCATTTGTTGCATCGTGGGAGTTATTGGATTATAAATTATCAACCAACATACCAGAACAGATAACTTCCCTATTATTCTTGATAATAACTTTGTTATCAAAAGAGACAGAATATCAAGTTCTTTGATAGTTTAGAAACTGAAATCAAGTTCTTTCTAAACTTGGTACGTAAAGACAATTTCTCAAAATTCATATTTTATTTCTATCAGAGGATAAACATCTCCCACTGCAACAGCTGCAACTTTTACAGTAGTGCCCATATAGACAATGTTTTCCCGATCATATAGTTGTCGAGTTTCTTGGAACCCTGTAATAAATTACAGACATGATCAATGGCTCCTCGTATCTATACACCAGGTACCGGTAGATAACACCACCAAACATGTTTCAACAACTAATGAATAAAATACACTTGTATTGTTCTCATTTCTGAGAGGACAGTCCACCTTAGAGTCCAAGTTTTGTTTCCAATCATAATTGAGACTACTAAGTTTATTCTATAGTATAACAGCTAGGGGATTGACTAACATTTGAAATCCTAAGAATCACAAAAATATTTGGACAAGACCAACACCTTAAAATCCCCGTGAATTTTGTATGTCACATTAGTGTGGACGTATACAAATTCAATCTTTAAGAGGAGATTTTATCCATTAATTTATTATCTCATCAACCTAACTTTATGACAAATAAAATTAATAGTTGGTCTGTCTTTGATCAAATATTTGATCAAAACTTTGAATTTAAAATAATATTGATTCCTCAAAACAATATCATTTAAATTCACCAACACCTCAAACATCGTGAATTTTGTATGCCACGATAGTGTGGATGTATACAAATTCAAACATTTGTAAGAGAAGAGTTTTACCCATTAATAACCTTATCAACCTATCTTTATGACAAATAAAATTACCTCAAACACCGTGAATTTTGTATGCCACGATAGTGTGGACGTATACAAATCCAAACATTTGTAAGAGGGGTTTTACCCATTAATTTTATTATCTTGTCAACTTGACAAATAAAATTATCCCAAACACCTTGAATTTTGTATGCCACGAGAGTGCGGACGTATACAAAATCTCAACATTTGTAAGAGGGGGTTTTAATTTTATTATCTTGTCAACCTATCTTTATAACAAATTAATAGTTGGTTTTCCTTCGGTCACACAAATAATAGCAGTGACTCTGATGGGGAGTGATCCCGTCCGGAAGCTGAGTCGGATGAGGGCGGGCCTTGCTGTGCTGAATGTTGACAAAAAAGTCGTTGAGAGGCTGAGTCAGTAAGTTGCTCCCTGGACCAATGCGCACGAGCGGTGGTACGAAGGGAAGAAAGGCTCAGGATGATGGCGCTATCACTCTGCACACACTCAGACAAGTCACACGGTCGTTAGAGACCAGAAACCAGGGAAAAATTCCCCGGGTCAGGCCCTCCGATGCTCAAGTCAGGTACTTTTTCCCCAGAAATCACAGAGAAAGACAGAAAAAGTAAAAAAACTGGTAAGAAATGATGAGTAAGCATACCCGCGTAAGGGACAAAACATCCCTTTTGATATTACAACTAGGGCTTCTGGAACCTGGCAAATGTCAGGGAATGTCGGGTGTCAGGCTATGTCTGGCAATGATCGACACGTGGCTTCCTCTCACAGGCAGGCTGAGAAACCCAGAGGAGTATGAGCCTCCCACTATTAGAATATTCCCTGACATGTGATGATTGTTCTCTGACAGGTGGTTACGGTTCTTTGCAGGCTTATTTGTCCTGTAGCGTCCGGCCCCCTGACCATTTGCACCCTGGGTCGGCTTCCCGACCTGCACGCTGCATGTGGGGTCGTATCTCTGACCTGTGTCCATCTGTTATCCATGGTATGATCATCCTGACCTGCGTATGATCACCCTGACCTGCATGTTGGGTCAGATCCCTGACCTGTGTCCGTCTGTTGTTATCCATGGTTATGAACATCCCTACCTGCGCATATGATCACCCTGACCTGCATGTTAGGTCGGATCCTTGACCTGTGTCCGTCTATTGTTATCCATGGTATGATCGTCCCGTCCTGCGCGTATGATCACCCTGGCCTGCATGTTGGGTCAGATCCCTGACCTGTGTCCGTCTGTTGTTATCCATGGTTATGATCGTCCCGTCCTGTGTGTATGATCACCCTAACCTACATGTTGGGTCAGATCCCTGACCTGTGTCCGTATGTGCATGTTGTTATCCACGGCATGAACGTCCCGACCTGCACGTATGATCATCCTGACCTGCATGTTAGGTCAGATCCCTGACCCGTATGTGCATGTTATTATCCACGACATGAACGTTTCGTCCTGCACGTATGATCATCCTGACCTGCATGTTAGGTCAGATCACTGACCCGTATGTGCATGTTGTTATTCACGGCATGAACGTTCCGACCTGCACGTATAATCATCCTGACCTACATGTTGGGTCAGATCCCTGACCTGTCTCCATGACGGCAATCGTATTCGGTATATCCGTCCGATCCATAAGCTGATCCCGAGTCGCACCCAATCTTTGGTTGCACCTAACCCAATCTTTGGTGGCACCTGACCCATAGGACCGGTCCTCCATTAAATCTAGTCCTGGGGGTCGGGTCCCTTCTCGATGCCCCTTTTGAGATCGGATCCGACCTCGTATCTGGCCCAACTTGCAAATACTATCCTTTGACCTGTTCAACTGAATCTTTGACTTTAGCCATGCGGGCCGGAATGTTGACCTTCTTGCGATTCTGGTTCCTGACCTCCACGGTGGCGTGACTTTTGACTAACCTTGGGAGCTAGACCTATAACCTCCGTGCTGTCGTGACCTTTGACTAGCCACGGGGGCTAGACTTTTGACCTCCCTGCTGGCGTGACTTTTGACCATCCCCGGGGCTGGATTTCGCGCCATATCACCTCACAGACCCCACACTTATGCACCGTATCACAAGCCTCCCCTTCAAGTCTAGTTGAAGGAAGACCCAAGTCTGACTGACTAGACCCATACACACCTCTGTGCCCTCTGCCTATTGCCCTACCTACCGTACCAACCTTTATGTCATGTCGCCTCCTACCGTGCCATCCTTTATGTCCTATCACCTGGGGTATCCTGTCTGCGTAGTTACTTTAGTGGTTGCTTGTGGTACGACGCTTGCATAATTACTTCAGTGGTTGCCTGGGATATGGTGCCTGAGTAATTGCTTTAGTGGTTGCTTGTGATAGGGCGCTTGCGTAATAGCTCCAGTGGTTGCCTGGGATACGGTGCCTGAGTAATTGCTTTGTCTTGAATACTCAATCTCCTCTTTAAAAAGGCCTCCATACACTTCCTTCTCGTATCCTTCCTTTCCTTTGCTTTCTTCCTACTTTTCGTCCCTCTGCCTGCTCTGCTCCCGATTTCTACTTGACACAATGCATTCGCCTTCCTCTGACGAGGTCGATCAGCCAACCCCCCAAATGCGAATACATCAACTCACCCAAGAGCTTGCCGAGAAGGAGCGCGAACTGAAAAACTTGACTGTGGAGCGAGACGATGCAGACGCCCTGTATCGCCTTGCTAAATCTTGTGTTCATGCTGAAAAGGCGAGGAAAGAAAAATGCCAGTCTGACCTGCAACGCCATCTTAGCCTCCATGAACGTCTGCAACGAGAGCATGAGGTCGAGCTATCCCTCCTCCATGCGTGCCTTGATGCCAAACAAGATACCATCGCTCGGCAACAAACCGTCATCGACTCCCTTCAAGCAGAGTTGGCCTGAGCTTACAACCTCCCAAAGGCTCTTGACCCTCAGGATGTTCCTTCCCAGGGCAGTGTCCACAGACCTTAACTAACACTTGTGACTCCTACCTGGGCTTTGATTGTCTCGGTGACTCCTGCCCGGGTTCTAGCTGTCTCAGTGGCTCCTTTCCGGACTTCAGTTGTCTCAGTGACTCCTTTCCGGACTTCAGTTGTCTTAGTGACTTCTAACCTGTAACATGTTCTGTCTTGCAGAACGTTCATTCCTGTAATAATGCCTGTATCCCTTCTCTTACGTAACTCCTACATAATAACTTAGCTATTAAGCTTGTGTAATGAGTGCTGGTTTTGTCATGGATATTTTGTACGCTCATTGGACTATACAGTTACACCAGCCTGTGTCCTTGATGTTTATTAATTGGAGAGACTCATTCCTCTGGACAGTCTATCCTTTGTCCATTCGGTCTGCCGCGAGAATCGCCTGGCTGCTTGACATGATCATTTAAAGATGCTTTAGTCAGCGCGATATATGCCCTTCTAATTGTGAGACAACCGAGCGCCCCTCACGATCTCATTAACCCTTCGACTTCCGAGTTGAACTGCCTTTATTATAACACCAGTTCCCAAGCTCCTTTTCCCGCTTCGAGAGAGTCCTTTCCACTTCCTCACCTGTATAAAAGATTTGGGGGTATTTCGTCCTGTCTATCCACATATTCTCTTTACCCCCGCGAACGTGTTCATGGAATCCCCCGAATTGTTTGATTTGCGTCGGCGGCTGGCTCTTACCGAAAAGGCATTGCATGATATGACCCAGAGCCGGGACCTACAGACCTCTCTTTGTAGGGAACTTGAAGAGCTATGGCGTGCGGCTAAATGCAAGACTCGGGCAGAGATGGCTCTGAAGATGAAAGCGCAAGCGGACTTTCACGCTCAGCTCCATCATATCCTCTATTTGAAGTTGAAGCATGAGGACGAGGTGACCTCTTTAAAAGAGGAAAATCGATTGCAAAGCGACATCATTCATCAACTGCGAACCGCCCTTGATCGTACTCAGGTAGAACTGGCTCAAGCTAAAGCTTGCTTAGAGGAAGGGCCTCCAGTGTCTAGATCCGATAGCGGTTGAGGATGCTACTAAATGTTTCTTTCTATGAATTTCTCATTATAAAATGAAGTCGATCTTCTACTTTACAACTGTGTTCCTTTCTCCTGTCTGCGCTAATATCTAAAAAATATAGCAAAAACATGTTGCGTACCTTACTTTCTTCTTTCCCCTAGACAAAGTAGTAGTGAGCCGCAGTACCTGTAAGACATGTGGTACTTTGCTTTATATACAGAAGATAAAGATATTGACCGAGCAAATGATTGAACCAACTAGCAAGGTCGTTGGGCGTGAGAGCAGAGTTCACTTATAACTTGCACTGAGGCAAGAGTCTGGGACAGCCGACTGAGCAGCTCGGTCGTTGGGCGTGAGAGCAGAGCTCACTTATAACTTGCACTGGGGCAAGAGTCTGGGACAGCCGACCGAGCAGCTCGGTCGTTGGGCGTGAGAGTAGAGCTCACTTATAACTTACACTGGGCAAGAGTCTCGAGGTGACCGAGCCCGGCTCGGTCGTTGGGCATGAGCGAGCTCACTTATAACTTACTTTGGGCAAGAGTGGGACGACCGAGCAGCTCGGTCGTTGGGCGTGAGAGCAGAGCTCACTTATAACTTGCACTGAGGCAAGAGTCTGGGACAGCCGACTGAGCAGCTCGGTCGTTGGGCGTGAGAGTAGAGCTCACTTATAACTTGCATTGAGGCAAGAGTCTGGGACAACCGACCGAGCAGCTCGGTCATTGGGCGTGAGAACAGAGCTCACTTATAACTTGCACTGAGGCAAGAGTCTGGGACAGCCGACCGAGCAGCTCGGTCAGAGGGCACTTATAACTTACACTGGGACAGCCGACTGAGCAGCTAGGTCGTTGGGCGTGAGAGCAGAGCTCACTTATAACTTGCAATGGGCAAGAGTCTGGGACAGCCGACCGAGCAGCTCGGTCATTGGGCATGAGAGCAGAGCTCACTTATAACTTGCACTGGGGCAAGAGTCTGGGACAGCCGACCGAGCAGCTCAGTCGTTGGGTGTGAGAGCAGAGCTCACTTATAACTTGCACTGGGGCAAGAGTCTGGGACAGCCGACCTGAGGGTCTTGTTTTCTGATTCAGATGAAAGTTGCCGACCTGGGATTCGAACTCCCGACCCTGAATCGTTTGAAGAGCTTCATCTGTCATCAAAAAACATTATTAGTAGTGTTGAACAGATGATCATATTAATGACCTGGGCCCTGCTGTGTTTGAATTTATTTCCCGCTACTTTTCTTTCACGGCTCCCCAGAAAAACCTGTGGTAAGCGTTTCCGTATACTTACTTTATCTCATGATTTCTCTATCACATCCATCATTAATATGGCTCCTCGGAGGTCGACACCTGTCCTTGGCCTTTATTGCTTATGCAGAATGACGCCGCCTACACCACTCCTTTTTGTACACGCTTACCCATAAGAGCATGTTCTTCGATGATCAGACGGTTTCGAGCGATTTACCCAAAAAGATACTTCTTTCGATATTCCCTAGGAACGTTCCCTTTATAAACCCTAAAGGTCGTCCGTCGCCACTGCCTTGCACGTTTTGACTGCTCGCATCGTGTCGCTCCGACTTCACCGGCGTTCGCTCCTTTCCTCTTCTAAACTTCTCCGTCCAGCCTAGCGTTCTTCCCCTCTTCGACTAATCTCATCCTCGACCCTCCTTATTTTGATAATGGCTGATGGTAAGACCACTCTTTGGTATTCCTGCTTCATTTCTGATATGGACGACCATGACCTGTCGGTGATTAGCTCGGATCTGCATCTTGATAACACTTATCAACTTCGAGTTCCCACACAGCAAGAGCATCCGGCTAGCCCTCCAGAAGGCTTCGTGACCATTTTTAGAGACCAGATTCTAGGAGGTCTTCATTTTCCCATCCATCCATTCATTTATGCCTTAAGCAAATACTTCGGCGTTTACATTTCTCAGCTCGCTCCTAACTTTTTTAGGGCAGTTTGCGGTACCATTATTCTTTGTCGGGTATATGATCTTCCCCTGACTGTGCATCTTTTTCACCACTTTTACTCCTTCAAACGTTCGGAACCAGGCATATTCATGGTACAAGCTAGGCTTGGCTATAAGTTCTTTGCAGATATGCCTTCTTCGAACAAGGGGTGGAAATCCCGCTTCTTCTTTGTCAGACTACCTCAACCCCTGGTCGGGCCAACACAATGGCGCCCAGACCCCCCTGATAACCTTCCTTCGCACCAGCATCAGCCTGCTTGTATCCCAGCCTCCGAAGCGCTGCAAGGCGTACTTGTCAATCTTTCCGTGTTATTGTTGGAGGGCTTTCTATTTTTATTTGGGCTCAGCCCTGTTCCGAAGGGCATCGGGGCTTCGTTTGGTAAGACCCCGTTTTCCTTTTACCTATTATTCGCTAACTGAGGTATTTTTTCTTCTTTATTGCAGAAGTTGCCCTGTATCGAGCCTACTCTTCTGACGTTAAGCGTCGGTCGTCCTCTTACTTGAAAGATCTGGGCAAAGAGCTTAAGCGGGGTGTAGCAGCTTCCTCCCAGTCTGGCCCCTCTGCTCTGCAGTCCGCTCCTCCTTCATCTAACATTCTGTCGGCGGCACTTCATGAGGAAACTTCCACAGCACTTCCCCAAGATGCAGCTCTAGCTGAAGACCCGGTCACTATAGAACAAGCTGGCCCCTCCCTGATAGGGCAGACGGAGGAAACCTTGGGAGAACAGGCCTGGGAAACCACCACAGAGCCACTTGAAGAGATGCAAGTTGCATTTCCCCGACCGGCTGAGCGCCTGAAACTTCAGTGCAAGCGTAAGAGAGTGACTCCTGCTATTCAAGCATCACCTCTACCTATCCCTCCTAGTCGTCACTCATCTGCTACTATCCGTCCCCTGGAACTCAAAGCAACTACTTCTGCCTGAGAGAGCATAAAGGGGCCTGAAGTGCCTGTCGCGTCACCTCACATATCAGCCCCGGCTTCTGGTCAAGATACAGCTCCGGCGCAGGCTCCTCCACAAGCACCAACCTCTTCTCCTGGTCAGCCATCTTTATACTTAACGGACCAGCCCGGGAGCTCTGACACTCCCTTTGCTCCCCTTCCATTAGATGCTCCCGCATCTACTTCTAGGTCACGGAGGAAAACTAGCAAGAAATACTCCTTTACTGACTTCTGGCGCGTGCCTACCTCTACAGGCTCAGAGGTAGGCACAGACACCACTGGTGGGGCTCCTCCTCTTACTGCTTTAGTCGAATTGGAGGCAGACCTAGCGGCCTCTTGGTGATCTGGCCATCGCAAGTTTCATAAAAATGCTTCACTGGGAGGACTAGATCAAGCAGCTTGTCTGATGTCCGCTGTAAGCCTTACTACTCTTATGCCTTTCAACTGTCACCTTTTATAGCTTTTCTTCTGATATATAACGCAGGCCTGCTCCGCCAATCTAAGTGTTGTTAAGTACGCCTGTGACTTGCAAAGAGAAAATGAAGGCTGAAGGCTCGACTAGAGGAAATAGAGCTGCCCTTGACTCCTCGCGACCCACTTAACCCCACTCCTGGAGATCTGGCACACTATCTTCGCTTACTTGGAAAGTTTGCTGACACTGCCCGCGATATTTCCCATGCAGTTTTTGACAAAATACGGGCCTTGGAAGCAGCCTTGCAGACCAGTACGTCAAAGTTGGCATCCGAGGTAGAGAAACGCCAAGGATTGGAGGCCGAGCTGGAGTGAAGAGATGCCCAATTGGCTAGTTCACAAGAAACCCAGGAGACTCTTCGAAAAACCCTGGCAGAAGTCCAAAATCAACTGGCTTCTAACGCTGACCTTGAGAAGGTTCAAAACCAATGGGAGGCCAGCCAGACCACGCTCAAAGCTGTGCAGGCCGACCTTCTGAAGATTCAAGGGGACGTCTCCCAAGGTCAAGAAGCCCTGCTTCAAGCCCAGGCTGACCAGAAGAAAATAGAGATGCAGTTGGCCGAGTATCAAGCAGGCGAAGCGGGCCGATTGAGAGCCTACAGACAAGCATATGTCACCTCCCCCTTCTTCATAAAGAAAATGGGAGAAATAATGCACTTCATGGTATGCAGTGGAGTGGGTGGAGGAGCTCGTCAGATGTTGGAACATAATATGATTTTATCTGTCCCCACGGAAGATTTTGTAGACATAGGTCGCATCATGGATGAAATTCCTGATGGGTCCTTCCCCTCTTTCAAGGATGACGACGACTTCTTTCTCTTACCCGAGCCTCCAGTGGAACCTGCTTTTGACTCTACTGAGCATATGACTGGCCCTGCCAAAGATAATCCTCCTATTGACAAAAAATCTCCCTACTGAGCATATGACTGGCCCTGCCAAAGATAATCCTCCTGTTGACTAGAAATCTTGATCTGGTTGTATGTACTGCTTTCCTATGTACTCTTTCTTGTATAAATCAACTTTCTTGGTAACTTCTTCACTTTTTCTTTCTTTATTCCCAACTGCTTATATTCCTTGTGATATCTTTTGCCTGCGGTCTTTCAATTGTTCTCTAGCTTTATTTGTAATGCGGCTCTTCTGCTGATAATCTTGCATACATCCCTACTGAAGTAACCTCCAAGTGCTACTTACAATCTGGCCGCCCCTTTTAGATCCCACTAGCACTAGATCAGAAACCTTTCTGATCTACCAAACCGCATCCTATCCATGCCCGACCTTTAGCTTCGGTCTTACTTGCAACTCATCCCCGGCCTGGTTAGTCGCAAACGAACCTCTCGCGATCCAGATCTGAATTCGTAGACCGAGGAATCTGATAATCATTTCTAGTTCGGGCAAGCCTAGGCACCTTAACAAATACAGGTATCTTTTCCCAAGATCCTCCTCGCATACCGCGCTAGTGTTCTTCCGAATATGCCCCTGGGCGTTACTTCCAAGGCGGATCCTATGACACTCATTGTTCCCGCCTATCATTTTGCACCGTTAGATGACAGTCTGACTAAATTACCCTTCGACTAAGCGTCTATAAATATTCTTCCTCCTCTTAACTAGTCACGCTTGGTATCCCTTTCTTCTTTCTCTTGCTCGCATCCTCCTTGCTCCCGCTATCCTCGACCAGATCCTTCTTTGCTTAACCTTCCTTTTCGCTTACACTTATTATGGCGTCTTCCTCTTTTCTTTCTTCTTTGGTGTCGATTTTTTACCCCGGCTCTTCCTCCTTCGATGAATGTGCACGAGATGACCTACGCTACACCTATGGGGTTGGGGATGACGTGCAGGTGATCATCCCTACTGGAGTGCTTCGATTCTCTGATCCCCCTATTAGTTCCAGTACCTTTTTCCGAGAACAATTTGTGGCTGGTTTCCATCTTCCCATCCATCCCTTCTTTACCGATATAGGCCACTATTTTCAGATTCCTCTAGGGCAACTGACACCCAATTCAGTAAGACTCCTTTGCGGCTTTGTAATCCTGTGTGAAGTGTGCGAAATATCCTGGTCCGCCTACTTATTCCATTGCTTCTTCACCCTACAGCACCAAGAAGGCACATTTCATTTCCAGCCCCGTCTTCGAACTAATTTTTTCTTGCCTCTACCGCCCTCTGACCCAAGCTGGAGAAACCAATTTTTCTTCAGCGCCTTTCCCCGTGATGTGAACTGGCCCATGCGATGACGAAAATCACCTCCCTCTTCTCCTGAACTGGGAGAGCTTCATCTAGACGTTTCTTACTTGGAAGCCTCATCTCGCTTGGCCGGCTGGCGTATCAATCTAACACGTCTACTATCTGAGGAATTATTATCCTACTTTCGCCTGAGCCATCTAACCCAAGAGACGCCTCGCTCCCTGGGTAAGCCTCTCTTTGTGCTTTGTCACGACTGCATACGTATTTTATTTCTTCTGGGAGCCTGGGGTAAATACTTTCACCCTTTACTCGATGCAGCTGAAATCCTGACTTATGCTTCAGAGGTTCATCCCCTCCCTTTAAGTGACATGGAGATAATGAGGCGAGGGCGAATTATCCTGGAGAGAAGAGCACTTCCCCACTCGCTTCCATCATCCATAGGTGTGGTCCCCTCGTCTCATCCTCTATGCAGATCCATGGGGCGAGGGTCTCCTGCTGCCCTACCTTCTTTGCGGGCTCCTCCTACTCGCTCTCGGACGACTAGAGCTCCTTGATCAGCCGCTCCCTCTCGTCCCCGGGTTGCTCCTCGCCCTCGGCCGGTTGTTCCCGTCCGTCCTCGAGCTCCCACTCGCCCTCGGGCTCCACGTACTGTCCGTCCTGCTTAATCTACACCATTATCTCCTATTTGTGCTCCCAGATCTACTTATATCCCCGGTCGGGGGATTGGCGATAGAGTGATGGGCCTTGGTGGGGGTACAGGCAATGTTCCCTTTACCAGCTCTGCCTCTCGGGAGGCTTACCAAGCGGCCCGTCGAGCCCGTACTGTGAATGATCGCTTGAACCAGAATGTTCCCGGTCCTTCTAGGCGCAGGGCTCGATCACCCTTAGATGATTCCGATTCTGACGACCAACCACTATCTCAAAGGCGTCGCTGCCAAGCTCCTCATGTGATATCAGACTCGAGCCCCTTGCCTACTCCTTCTCCTCCATCTGCAGCTGATCCTACACGATCCCCTCAGGTGAGTCCCCCTTCAATCCCAAGCCGCGTAGATGACCCTCCTATTTCGTCTAGCAATCAGGCCGAGCCTCCATTGGCTCAACCACTCAGCGCCCGACAAGCCCAGGGTGATGAAGCTGACCCTTCAACACGTCCTTCGGTTACCCCCCTAGTAGAGCCCCTTCCGGAACTGTCTTCAGTTCCCTTTGGTGCAACTGCCGAGCCTTTAGCTACTCCTGGCCCTACCGCGGGTCCCTCAGGGCCTCCTCCACTTACTTATCGGGACTACTGCACCACTTTTCCTTCTGAAGCACAGTTATGGTCTCAGACAGATGTTCCCACCAGTTCTCTGAAAATAAAAGGTCGTCTGGCCACTTTATGGGAAGAAAGCCTGCGACATATGGATTCTTTGCCTCCTCCTGCTCAAATGGACCAGTTTGCAGAGATATACATAAAGGTAACCCTCAAAAATGTCCCAACTGTCGTTTTCCCTGTTCTTTCAGATACTTCTTGCATATTTCATTTCAGGCTTGTGCCGAGTCTTTGATAATAAACCATTCCTTCCATGCCACCCATCATCAGAATAAGATGTTACGAGACCGCGTTGCTGAATTGGAATTACAACTAAATGATCCTGCGCAAGCCAGCCATGCTTTGCGAGCGGAGATAAAATCTCTGACCAGTAGTAAAAATAGTCTGGAAGTGTCTTTAGCCCTAACTGAGCACGAGCTTGCAGAGCTTCAAGAAAGGCAGAGTCAGGCTGATAAAGTATGCCAACAAAGTATGAATCAACAGGCTTCAGAGCATCAAAAAGCTATGGACCAGGTAGCTCAAATTTACGTGCAGCAGAGGCTTTGGTACAGGCTCAAGATCAAAAGTTGAAATCACAGGAGGCTCTTTTAAAATCTCAAGAGACCCAATTGGCTTCCCAAGCAATAGAATTAACCACTGCCAAAAGTGAGCTGGCTCAAGCTAGGGCCACTACCGAGGGTGTGTCAACGGCTCTAGCCCTTTACTGCGAAGGGAAAACGATCATTGCCTGCGACACCGGGCCGAGTATCTGCGTTCTCCAGAATTTTGTGCGCAGGTGGGACAACGTTTCTCCATGTCTGCCATCTACGGGGCGGGCGGGGCTCTGTGACAACTTCATGAGCAGGACTACTTAAAGTCCATTCCGCCTCCCGAGTTCTTAGATCATGATCGAATTATCCAAGAAATACCAGACAATATTTTTGCTCCTTTCGACTGACCTTTCTTCGACTTTTTGTACATAATGATTTAAACATTGCTTGTAAAATACTTTGCTGTTTTCACTTTCCCTTTCCAATGCTTGCTTTAAATTTACATATACTCTGCTTTCACATTTCTTGCTTTTCCCGATCTACTTCTATTCGATCTGCTAACCCAACCTATAAAATAAATCCCAGCTCAGTTTATCTCTCGATCTGGGTTTCCCGGCCTATCTCTTCAAACCCGATAAGGTCGCAAATAATTAGCACTCCAGGGCCTATCTAGCTTTTTACCTCGTTCATCTTGTAAATAATAGGCTCCGGAGGCCAGCTTTTTAATGACTTTGTAAGGTCCATCCCATTGTGGTGCCAGTTTCGTCACGTCCCCTATCGGCTTGATTTGCTTCCAGACCAAATCTCCTTCTCCGAAGAATCTAGGAATTACTTTCCTGTTGTAATTTTGCCTCATTTTTTGTCGGTAGGCCTCCAACCGCGCCATTGTTTGATCGCGGGTCTCACTAATAAGATCCAGCTCAGCTAGCCGCCGTTTTGTATTTCCTTCGTCATATAATATCCTTCTGACCGAAGGTACTCCAATTTCTATGGGTACCATCGCCTCATTACCATAAACCAAGTGAAATGGCGTCAGACCTGTGCTTTCCCGAGGTGTGGTACGATAAGCCCACAGGATACTGGGCAGCTCTTCCACCCAATTGCCACCAACATGATCTAGTTTGACTTTCAGACCTCGAACTATTTCTCTGTTAATTACCTTGGTTTGACCATTGCTTTGAGGATAAGCTACTGAAGTGAAAGCTTGAGTTATATCAAATCCCTTGCACCAGGCCTGTATCCTCTGTCCTTGAAATTGTCTCCCATTGTCGGACACCAGCTTATGAGGAATACCAAATCTACAAAGGATGTTTTTCCATAAAAATTGAATGACAGCATCTTCTGTGATCCGTGCCAGGGCTTCCGCTTCTACCCATTTGGAAAAGTAGTCCACAGCCACCAACAAGAAGCGTTTCTGACCTGGTGCCATTGGAAATGGTCCCACGATGTCCATGCCCAATTGGTTAAAAGGACAGGACACTATAGATGTTCTTAGCAGGGCTGTAGGTCGATGGGTCAAGTTTTGATGTTTCTGGCAGGACAAGCATGTGTTCACCAACTTGTGAGCATCCCTTTGTAAAGTAGGCCAGAAATACTCGGCCAGGAGTACTTTGCGAGATAATGTCCGTCCGCCCACATGATTGCCACAGCATCCCAGATGTATTTCTCGTAAGGCCTGGTCGGCTTCCTCCATACTCAAGCATTTAAGTAAGGGTCGGGAGAACGACCTCTTGTAGAGCTGGTACCCGATCATTATATAAGCGTGAGCCTGCCTTCTTATCAACTTGGATTCCTCAGGGTCGGTTGGTAAGATACCATGCCTAAGATAACTGATCATGGGTGCCCGCCAATCAATAGTTGCTTCTGCATTATTTTGCAAATCTATCTGGGCTATCAAACAGGTTTGTGCCATTGATCGATCTAGCACCCAAGTAGTTAAGGAAATGGCTATCTTGGCTAACTCATCTGCCCGCTCATTCTCCGACCTGGGTATCTTTGTGACAGTGACCTCTGCAAATTCTGCCTTCATCTTCTCGTAGGCTTTTCGATACATTTGTAATTTATCACAATTTATAACAAAATTGCCTGTAACCTGCTAAGTCACCAACTGGGAATCCGAATAGATAATTACCCGAGCTACCCCGACATGCCGAGCTGCTTGCAATCCAGCTAATAAAGCCTCGTACTCTGCTTCATTGTTCGTGGCTCGGAAATTCAATCGCACTGCCACCTGGAGTATATCCCCTTGAGGAGATATTACCAGAACCCCGACCCCGCTTCCATGATGATTAACAGACCCATCAACATAGATCTTCCATGTTTCTTCAGGGCTGATTTGATGCACTTCTGTTAAGAAATCTACCAGGGCCTGCGCCTTAATAGTTGTGCGCGGCTGATACTGTATGTCATATTCTCCCAACTCTGTGACCTATTTAATAAGACGACCCGCAACTTCTACGTTAGTCAGTGCTCTTCCCATGGTGCTGTTGGTTAAAACTGTGATTGCATGTGATAAAAAGTAAGGTCGTAATCGCCTAGCCATAAGAACCAGTCCATACACCAACTTCTCGAGTGCCGTATATCGGGACTTGGCTCCCTTCAATAAATGGTTGAAGAAATACACTGGTCATTGTACATTATCATGTTCTTTAACGAGCACTGCCCCTACAGTCTCAGGGGTGGCCGACAAATAAACCCATAAAGGTTCCCCTACAACTGGTTTAAAAAGAGAAGGCAGGGTCTCCAAATACTTCTTCAGCTCTTCAAAAGCTTTAGTACATTCTTCATCCCACTGGAATTTGGAGGCCTTCCTTAGCACTTTGAAAAAAGGAGCGGCCCGGTCCGCAGATCTAGAAATAAATCTTGACAAGGCTGTTATTCTGCCGACCAGCTTCTGGGTTTCCTTTAAATTCTGAGGAGGCTGCATATCTTTGAGTACTTAAACCTTTTCCGGATTGACCTCTATTCCTCGCTCGGTTACCAAGTAACCCAAGAATTTTCCTCCTCTAGCCCCGAATAGACATTTCAAGGGGTTGAGTTTTAGCCCAAACTGTCGGAGAGTTCTGCATGTTTCCTCCACATCCTTGATCAAGTTTTCAGCCAACGGGGATTTGATGAGGATGTCGTCTACATAGACCTCCACATTCCGCCCGATCTGCTCCCGGAAGATTTTGTCCATCATTCGCTGATATGTGGCTCTGGCATTCCTGAGGCCAAAGGGCATGACAGTGTAACAAAAAGTACCATCAGCCGTAATAAAACTAACATTCTCCTGATCTTCCCGAGCTAGAGGTATCTGATGATACCCCTGATAGGCGTCCAGCATACATATTCTTTCACATCCGGCAGTGGAATCTACCATTTGATCAATTCGGGGAAGAGGATAGCAGTCTTTGGGACTGGCTCGGTTGAGGTCACGGAAATCAATACATACTCTCCATTTATTGTTGGGCTTCTTCACCAAAACGACATTGGAGAGCCAAGATGGGAACTGAACCTCCCGAATATGTCCTGCTTTTTTGAGCTGATCTACCTCGGCTCTTATTATTTTATTCTGATCCACTGAGAAATTTCTTTTCTTTTGCTTCACGGGCCGGGAGTCAGGTAACAGATGCAACTTGTGCTCAGCCACCTCTGGTTTGACCCCAGGAAGTTCTTCAGTAGACTAAGCAAAGACATCCCGATTGCGAATTAAACACTGAATCAGTTCTTCTTTGAGGGAAGGGGGAAGGTCACTAGCCACCCTGGTCAGACTTTCAGGTCTATCAGCATGTAGTTGTATTTCTTCCCAAGGGATGGATTCCTCAGCTGTGGGCAGAGGCTCTTCCTGAACAACATGAACACCTCCATCCTGCATCCTTTGATGTTTCCGAGCCTCCACTCGGACCATGTCGATATAGCACCGCCGAGAGACCTTTTGTTCTCCTTTAACTTCCCCGACCTGCTCCCCCACAGGAAACTTGATTTTCTGATGAAAAGTCGAGACAGCGGCCCTAAATTCGTGCAGAGTAGGCCTCCCTAGGATAACATTATAAGAAGAAGGGGAGTCCACTACTATAAACGTGCTCCTCCTTGTGTGCACCAGTGGCTCAGTGCCCAGAGATATAGCTAGCTTGATCTGACCCATAGACTTCACTTCATTGCCCGTGAATCCGTATAGAGAGGTGGTCACTGGCTGAAGTTCAGAAGCATCAATCTGCATCTCTTCAAAGGCGGTTCTGAATAGAATGTTAACCGAGCTCCCGGTATCGACAAAAACCCGAGCCACTCGACTATTGGCAATGATGGCTTTGATGATGAGTGCATCGTCATGAGGCAACTCCAGACCTTCCAGGTCTGCAGGCCCGAAGCTAAGAATAGGGCCCGCAGCTTGCTCCTGATTGCATCCAACAGCATGAACTTCCAACCGCCGAACATGGGACTTATGGGCTCTTCCTGAATCTCCGTCGGTTGGCCCTCCAGAAATCATGCCGATCTCTCTAACAGCTGCGTTACCTCTGTTTTCGACCTCTCGTGCACCTTCCGGCTCTTTTCCCCGGCCAGGCTGATGAGTACTAGGTCCCGCTAGATCGGGACGAGATGATCCGGCCTGCCCTGCCATCCTTTGTTCTTCCATCATCTTGATCAGCTGAGGCGCTAGCTCAAGCGGGGGCAAACCCATCTCCACAGCTCGCTTAGAGTCTCGAGCAAATTGAAAACATCTGTTAGTATCATGTGTGCGAGATCTATGATAAGTGCAATACTGATTACCCGCTAGCCCGGGTCGAGGAATATGTATTGCTGCAATTCGAGGAGCAGGTCGAATTTCCGGCCCGGGATGGAAGGCAGGTCTGGCTTCCCGGACTCGTGGTAGGGGTTGAGGGGGTGGTTGAGGGGGTGGTTGAGGAGCCCTCCTTTCCAGCTTGGTGGTGGAAGGAAGTGGTCTTTCGGCCTTCTTTCGAGCCGCTTGCGCCTCTTCCACCTTAATGTAAGAAGCAGCTTTCTCCACCATCTCATCAAAATTCCGAACGGAGTTTTTGATGAGATCTCTAAAGAACTCTCCCTCTCCCAATCCATGTGAGAAAGCGCTCATCAGAATCTCCGAAGTGGCAGTAGGAACATCTTGAGCCACTTGATTAAAGCGATTGATGTAATTTCTTAGGGGCTCAGTCGGCCCCTGCTTTAGAGCGAAAAGACAATGATCTGTCTTCTGATACTTCTTGCTGCTAGCAAATCGGCACAAGAAAGCTATCTTGAAGTCCAAGAAACAAGTGATGGACCCTTGAGGCAATCCATCGAACCATTTTAGGTCTGAACCAGATAAAGTGTTCAAGAAAGCTCTGCATTTGACAGCATCGCTATATTGGTGCAGCAGAGCTGCATTTTTGAATTTTCGTAGATGATCCTCCGGATCCTTGCTCCCATCATATTCTCCGATTGATGGAGCTCTATAACCCTTAGGCAATCTTTCATTTAGAATCCTAGTTGAGAAAGGTACTTTCTCATCCGGGTCCTCGGGAAATGCCTCAGGTATGACGAGGGTCTTTCCTTTCTTCGAATCCCGAGGTTGTGAACTCTCTGCTATAGATGCTTGAGGTTGTTCCTTCTTTAGGCTTTGCGCTTGGGGCTCGGGATGATAATACCCTACGCCAGGCTCCCGATAAGGATGTTGAGGAAACGCCTCAGGCTGCTTTCTTTTGGAACCTCGATCTGAAACAGGCAAGGGCTCCTTGGAAGCCTCAGCAGGGGCTTGTCGTGGTCGCGAGACAGTTGCCTGTCTCTCTGAGGCCGCCAATCTTTTGGCCTCCTTGAAGAGTTCATATTCCCTAGTGGTCATAGTAACGTGAATATGGCCAGACTCCTCCATCGTCACCTTCCGGATCAGGTTGTTGTGTTCCCACAAACGACGCCAAATTTGATCCCGTCCGGAAGCTGAGTCGGATGAGGGAGGGCTTGCTGTGCTGAATGTTGACAAAAAAGTCGTTGAGAGGCTGAGTCAGTAAATTGCTCCCTGGACCAATGCGCACGAGCGGTGGTACGAAGGGAAGAAGGGCTCAGGATGATGGCGCTATCACTCTGCACACACTCAGACAAGTCACACGGTCGTTAGAGACCAGAAACCAGAGAAAAAGTCCCCGGGTCAGGCCCTCCGACGCTCAAGTCAGGTACTTTTTCCCCAGAAATCACAGAGAAAGATAGAAAAAGTAAAAAACTGGTAAGAAATGATGAGTAAGCGTACCTACGTAAGGGACAAAGCATCCCATTTTATATTCCAACTAGGGCTTCTGGAACTTGGCAAATGTCAGGGAATGTCGGGTGTCAGGCTATGTCTGGCGATGATCAACATGTGACTTCCTCTCACAGGAAGGCTGAGAAACCCAGAGGAGTATGGGCCTCCCACTGTTAGAATATTCCCTGACATGTGATGATTGTTCTCTGACAGGTGGTTACGATTCTTTGCAGGCTTATTTATCCTGTAGCGTCCGACCCCCTGACCATTTGCACCCTGGGTCGGCTTCCCGACCTGCACGTTGCATGTGGGGTCGTATCTCTGACCTGCGTCCGTCTGTTATCCATGGTATGATCGTCCTGACCTGCGTATGATCACCCTGACCTGCATGTTAGGTCAGATCCCTGACCTGTGTCCATCTGTTGTTATCCATGGTTATGAACGTCCTGACCTGCGCGTATGATCACCCTGACCTGCATGTTAGGTCAGATCCTTGACCTGTGTCCGTCTGTTGTTATCCATGGTATGATCGTCCCGTCCTACGCGTATGATCACCCTGGCCTGCATGTTGGGTCAGATCCCTGACCTGTGTCCGTCTGTTGTTATCCATGGTTATGATCGTCCCGTCCTGTGTGTATGATCACCCAGACCTGCATGTTGGGTCAGATCCCTGACCTGTGTCCATATGTGCATGTTGTTATCCACGGCATGAACATCCCGACCTGCACGTATGATTATCCTGACCTGCATGTTAGGTCATATCCCTGACCCGTATGTGCATGTTGTTATCCACGGCATGAACATTCTGTCCTGCACGTATGATCATCCTGACCTGCATGTTAGGTCAGATCACTGACCCGTATGTGCATGTTGTTATTCACGGCATGAACGTTCCGACCTGCACGTATGATCATCCTGACCTGCATGTTGGGTTAGATCCCTGACCTGTCTCCATGACGGCAATCGTATTCGGTATATCCGTCCGATCCATAAGCTGATCCCGAGTCGCACCCAATCTTTGGTTGCACCTGACCCAATCTTTGGTGGCACCTGACCCATAGGACCGGTCCTCCATTAAATCTGGTCCTGGGGGTCGGGTCCCTTCTCGATGCCCCTTTTGAGATCGGATCCGACCTCGTATCTGGCCCAACTTGCAAATAATATCCTTTGACTTGTTCAACTGAATCTTTGGCTTTAGCCATGCGGGCCGGAATGTTGACCTTCTTGCGATTCTGGTTCCTGACCTCCACGGTGGCGTGACTTTTGACTAACCTTGGGAGCTAGACCTATAACCTCCGTGCTGTCGTGACCTTTGACTAGCCACGGGGGCTAGACTTTTGACCTCCCTGCTGGCGTGACTTTTGACCATCCCCGGGGCTGGATTTCGCGCCATATCACCTCACAGACTCCACACTTATGCACCGTATCAGGGAGGATAGTATTAAATGTGTCTAAGTGTATGCCATTACTTGATTCTTAGTCCATTAAATAAGATTATGCCCCTTCCGATGGGGAAGATCACACGCTCCTAATTAATTTTCTATAATCATCCAAAATGGAAGTTTGATCTAGTGATCTGGAAACAAACTCATCCGATGGGGAGGGAGACATTTAGAGCCAACACGCAAGTTTGTCGCATCACTTACAAACTAGTAATGGAGACCGTGGAATTTATTTTTTAATCCCTCTCCCACTTAGTTATTTAAGATGAGGAATTTTAAACTATGCACACACACATCACAGTAAATAAAAACAATAAATATGGAAATTAATTTTCCAACTATTATGGTCTTTTCCGTCACTATCCTCCGTGTGCTGCCAACCCTAGCTGTTGCCATCTTTAGCTACCGCAATCGGGTCTAGTCGCCGCATCTATCTTGCTTCTTTTTTCGCTGCACCTCTGGTCCACAAATAGTACCACGCCTCGCAAGGATACGATCCGCGACAAAAATAGAATTTTACATATATCGATCCTATATTCCACAAAGGAATGTACATGTAATCTAGATCGAAAAAAAATATAAAATCCTAATAACTAATACAGCTCCTGCTATATTTAATATTATAATCATGCACACATAATAAAATGCCCTTGACATGTCCAAGGGTCCAATCACACACAATATCTATAAGCTATAATAGTTGGAGCCTGCAACCACAAAATTAGCACATCCTACTATTATCTTGCCTAAATTATGTATGACATGTGCATAATTAAATTGAAAACCAAACAAACAGAGGCAAACCCTAGCTCTGATACCAATTGTTGGTTGGTGTTCTTTAGAAATTAAATTAGGAATCGCAAACAGAACTTAACATTATTGATTCCAAATTTAACTTATCTGTTCTTAGTGGTTTAGACTTGGATCGCAAACGATGCTTAACATTATTAATCCAAGTCCACCCATGTTACAAAGTCGATTAAATATTTATTTCTAAAATTGGCTTTCAGGACTGCATGGTGAGGCACTAGGCCTTCTTGGGTATGGGAACATCCACCACCGCCTAAACAAAGTCTTTAAAAGAAATTCAATATTTAATTTCCTTATATAACCCTAGGTTTAACCAAAAGGAACAATCGAATCACAACTTCAAAAAATAAAAAAAAACATAAACTTGAATTACAAATTTGAAACCTAGAATCATATGCCTCTTGTGTTTGGTATTTCAAAACTATACAAAGAAAACTAGTATGATGCGGAAAACAATTACTAGTTATACATTTCTTTGTATGTCATGACCTCATGATCTTCTACCGTATTCCTCTTCTTATCTCGGACGTCGTGTGGGCGATGATCTTCCAAGATGAGAACCACCCAATCGCTTCTTCTTCCTTCTTCCAAGTTTCGGCCAAGCAACTTCTCCAAGAAATTGTAAGTCTCGGCCACCAACCAAGCTTCAAAGAAAACAAGGAAACAAAACCTCCTTTCTCTTCTTCTTCTCCAAGCTAGATCTGACCACCAAAACAAGCTCCTAGAGGTTGATGAGGTTCGGCCACCAAGGAGGAAGAAAAGGAGGAGATGAAGAGATGATATGGCCGGCTACACCAAGGAAGAGAGGAGAGAAATAGAAGAGAGTTCTCACATGAAGGCACCCCTCCCTCTCTTTTATAATCCTTGGTCTTGGCAAATAAGGAAAGTTTTAATAAAAACTTCCTTATTTTCTTTGCCATGGAAAGGAAATTTTTTTTTTTAAAAAACTATTTTCTTTTCTTTTATTAAGTGGTCGGCCACCTCATAGCTCCAAGCAAGGAAAGTTTTAATATCACAAGAATTAAAACTTCCTAATTTGTTTTCGAAAATTTTTAAAATAAAATTTTCTCTATTAATTTTCCCTTCATGGTTGGTTATAAAAGGAAATTTTATAAATTAAAATCTCTCTATTAAAACATGTGGATGCTTTTCAAAAAGGAAAGTTATCTTTAAAATTAAAATCTTTCTCTCAATCTACAAATAAGGAAAGATATCAAATCTTTTCTTAATCTTTTGTAGAAACTATAAAAGGAAAATTTAATTTTAAAAATCTCTTTTAAATCATGAGGATGGTTAAAAAAGAAAAGTTTTATCAAAAATTAAAATATTCCTTTCAACTACAAATAAGGAAAGATATCAAATCTTTCACTTAATCTTTTGTAGAAAGCTATAAAAGGAAAGATTTAAATTCATGATATCCACATAAGAAAAATTTTAAAAAATGAAATCCCTTTTATTTTATATGGCCAGCCACACCAAGCTTGGACTCCAAGCTAGGGTCGGCAACCTATACTTGGCTCAACCTATGGCTTGGCCGGCCCAAGCTTGGATTCCAAGCTTGCTTGGCCGGCCACCTAATGGTTGGGTAAGAAGGTGGGTATAGGTGAGTATAACACTTTATAAATAAAATGCTACGATAGGGACCGAGAGGGGGAATTTGTTTTGGTCTCCTGATGAAATTAAGCTTCCCGTGTTCGCCCCGAACACCCAACTTAATTTCATCAATAATAATTCATACCACTAAAAAATTATTATTGAACTACCGCATCAATCCCAAATTACATTTTGGGCTCCTTCTTATTATGAGTGTATTAGTCTCCCTGTGTTTAAGATATCGAATACCCACTAATTAAATGAGTTACTGACAACTCACTTAATTAATATCTAGCTCCAAGAGTAGTACCACTCAACCTTATCGTCATGTCGGACTAAGTCCACCTGCAAGGTTTATATGACAATCCTTATGAGCTCCTCTTGGGGACATTATTAACCTTGATTCCTAGGACACAGTTTCCTTCTATAATCAATAACACACACTATAAATAATATTATTTCCCAACTTATTGGGCCTCTTGATTCATTGAACTAAATTTTACCCATTGATAAGTCAAAGAAATAAATACTAGATATATGTGTTTGTTATTATATCAGGATTAAGAGCACACACTTCCATAATAACAAAGGTATTGTTCTTTTATATAGTCAGTATAAAAATAATTTACCTTAAATGGTCTTGCTCAATACACTCAAAGTGTACTAGTGTAATTTTATAGTTAAGATAAACTAATACCAAATTACACTACGACTATTCCAATGGTTTGTTCATTTCCATTTTAGTTATGAGCTACTGTTTATAATTTATAAAGAATTGATAACATAATCTTCTGAGTGTGACACCACACACCATGTTATCTACAATATAAATTAATTGAACAACTACACTTAGCATATAAATGTAGACATTTGACCAATGTGATTCTTATTTCTAAATAAATGTTTATACAAAAAGCTAGGCTTTTAGTATGCACTCTAACAACTAGCTCACTGTGGGAACTTTCTAGTGCTTAACTAATCCCTTTTTGATTCATTTTTGTGTGCTAGTCTACAATTTGTTAGTACATTGCGGAAACAAAACAATACAAAACAAAAGAAAACACATAAAGACAAATTGATTTTACTTGGTTCACCACCATTGAAGGCGATTACGTCCTTAGTCTAGTCCTAGTGGACTCTCTGTTGGTGCAGGGTGCCCCAGAATTGAACTTGAGTTTTGATGTTGTCAATGATTCAAGTTAAGTCTTGTTGTAATATGACAAATTGACTAAGTGTGCAGGCTATTTACTCAATCAATAAAAGCCCTAGTTGTGACTAGGCAAGAAAGTATTAGTAGATCATAGAAGTCAGGCAGGAAGTTCAGGTGGGTTAAAGACCTGACAATTGGTAGTTAGAGTCAATAGGTTTGGAGAACTTGATATCGAGAGGAAGCCCTAGTGAGCCAATTCGAAGCTAAGAGGAATTCCAAATAGGTCTGGAGGACCCGATATTTGACAGGTATGTTGAGGTAAGCAGCAAGTGTGGAGTGATAGGAAGGTTGTGTTCTGGGAAGAAATAAACCCTAAGTCGCTGATGCAACTAAAGAAACTAGCAGGTTTATAAGTGGAAATTAAGACAGGTCTTACTATTCTTAAACATGCATTATTATACCATACTAATTTTATTTTGTAGGATTATTTTATACTTGAGGAACTAACTCTATTTTGTAGAAATCAGAAGGATCGGTCGATCAGACACATGGATCAGTCGATTGAACATAGCTGACTAAGTACAAAGTTCATATTGAGCAGAAAAAATTTGGTATACATGAGGATCGGTCGAAAGAACCCATCTATTAGTCGATAGAACCTATTATGGCAAACATAGTGGTAATCACGATATTTGGAACATAGGAAATATAGGGATTGGTCGCCCGTTCAAGGTAATCCATCGATCGATCAATAAATGCATATTAATTGCACAAAGATCTGATCTCAGCAATAAAGGAAGTGAGCGTGTCCCATCGACTGATAGGGTGTTCGGTCGACCAAAAGGATACTACTGAACCTGGCTTATAAAAGGACCTCAAGATCTATTCCGAAGAAACAACACTCTATACATTCCTCTATCACATTCTGCTCGTGCCTCTACTGTTCTATGCTACAACTCCACATGCAAGCTGCTATATTGAGAAGAGCTGACACGCTTAATCATCTACTCTTTGTTGGTATATTTTATATTTAGCTTATACAAGACGATAGTAGTGTGTTACTATTATTCTTTTCATTGTATGAATTGTTTCTTTCCGAAAGTTTCAGGAATAAGAATTATAGTGAATTTCTCAACGGTGCGATCAAGGATCGCGAGTCTTGGAGTAGGAGTCGACATAGACTCCGAACCAAGTAAGCACCTAAGTCATTCGTCTTTCTTTTGCTATCTTATTTTCCGCTGCTTTACTTTAATCAATTTTTATAAAAGAAAAGTTTTCGTCTTGGGAATCTTCTAATTCTTTTTGTTCAAGAATGTTGAACTCATACCAAGAGGATACAACATGGTGTGCCCCCTACTACTCAAGGGAGACAACTTTAGATATTGGAAGAATAGAATGGAGTGTTACCTCAAGTTTGACATCGAGCTCTCGTTCACTATATAAAAAGATACACACCACCAATAATAGATGGAAAGCCCATAGAGCTAGATGACTGAACTCCCCCGATGATCATGAAGTCTCAAATGAACTACAAAGCCATAAACATCATCCAACGTGACCTAACTATGGAGGAACTAAATAGAGTCGGACCCTACGAGAATGCGAAAGATCTTTGGGATCTCTTGATAAAATTACACAAAAGAACCGACAACTCCAAGGTAACGAAAATGGATCTTCTATTAAATAATTTATTTAATATCAAAATGCTTCCCAGAGAAACTATCACCCAATTGCATCCATGACTCAAAGACATTCTCAACGGCCTTCACCTAATCAGACATCACTTGGAAAACCTCAACATGATAAAGTATGCTTTGAACGCCTTCCCTCGAAATGCTTTGTGGGTATCGATAGTAGATGCTTACAAAGTTTCTAGGGACCTTTCAATTCTTAAGTTAGATGAAACTCTTTTGTGAATAAGAATTGCATGAATAGTCTAACTTGAGTCAAGTCAAGAAAGGAATTACTTCGTATGCAAGAATAAGCAAGGAGACAAAATCCAGAACTAAAAGTGAACCCAAAACTGAGTCAGACTCAAACTCAACAAATGAAGAAGAATTGGTGAACATGGTTCGAAGAATGTTCACCAAAAGGAAGTTCAAAAGAAGCACAAAGAAAGTACCAATCAACCAGAACCAAAATAAATTAGAAGTAACCTATTTTGGATGCAACAAGAAGGGTCATTACAAACATGAGTGCTCAAACTAGAAGAAGGAGAAGCCAAAATCCACAAGAAGAAAGAAAGCTCTCTATTCGACTTGGGATGAATTGTCCTCCGAGGAATCAGATGCGAAAGAACCAAAGATCATAAGTCATCTTGCTTTTATAGCAAGAAATGAAGAATTAGATTCTGAGGAAGTGTATGAGTCCGAATCTGACACCGAGTATGAGAGAAGTCATAGACTCATATCTATTTCTGAAGGTCCTGATTGTTGGAGCAATCCCAATGGTTCGTGGGACCATGTGTTTTGATGTTTGGGCAAAGGGTTTAAGTTAGGTTTACCCTTGTTATTTGATATGTGTACTTGAGTTGTGCAGGACTGCAGGTGACACATGTGACTCAGGTTGACAGCTTCGGGTCCGGTGAAGGATGGAGCATCCGAGGGACCATGGACAAGGCAGCAAGGACAATGGCCGAGGGAAGCGACTTCGAGGCATACGCGAAGGATGGCATTGGAGACAAGTCGCGGGCTTGGATGCATCCGAGGGACGAGAGCCAAAGGAAGTAAGCTTGAAGGCAAGAGTGTTAGGACCAAAAGTAGCTAGAGGGGGGGGGGGTGAATAGCTCGTCGCGTGCTCGTCGCTCGGCGTGGCTTGTTTCTTCAAGAATATGCAGCGGAAAATAATAGAAACAAACACACAACGCTAACAAGGTTGGTTTACTTGGTATCCACCTCACAAGAGGTGACTAATCCAAGGATCCACACCACGCACGCACCCTTCACTATGAAAACACTCCTTTTCGGTAACTACCGAGGGCGGAGAAGCCCTACAAGACTCTCAGTACAAGAAGAAAGGAAAGGGAAACGAAATACAAGCGCAAAGCTTACAATGAGTATAGAAAACCCTAACCCTAGCTTCTCTTCTTGCCTTTGATCCGCCTCTTGACTTGGAAAACTTCCAAGATCCTTCAAGAACTGGCGATCTGATCTTTGAGAGCACTGTGGAGGAGTTGGCGAGAGATCTAGAGTGAATCGGAGAAGAGATGCCGAAGACAACGTCCGCCTGCGGCTATAAACCCGACGCAACGGTCGGATCCCGATCGATTCGAATGTTCCCAATCGATCGGGGAGGCTTTGGATCGATCCATGGATCGATCCAGAGCGCCTCTGTGCTCTGGAAAAACGCCTGGATCGATCCACGGATCGATCCAGCGCTTATCGCGCGAAGCAGCCGCGTCCCAATCGATCCACTGATCGATTGGGACATCTGGATCGATCCACGGATCGATCCAAACTCTGCTCGCAGAAGGCTGGATCGATCCATCGATCGATCCAGATGTTGGTTTTTGCCCAAACCAAGTCCCAAGCCTACCAAACCAACACCCGGTCAACCTTGACCCGTTGGTACATCATGCCTAGCATCTGGTCACTCCTTTGACCTGCTAGGACTTCCCACCAAGTGTCTGGTCAATCCCTTTGACCCACTTGGACTTTTCTAGTCGTGCCAAGTATCCGGTCACTCCCTTGACCTACTTGGACTTCCACCAGATGTCTGGTCAACCTTGACCCATCTGGATTTCCTCATGCCAAGTATCCAGTCAATCCTTTGACCTACTTGGACTTCCCAACACCAGATGTCCGATCATCCTTGATCCATCTGAATTTTCCCTTGCCTGGCTTCATTCACCAGGACTTTCACCTAGTTTCACTCACTAGGGTTTTCCATCTGCCTAGCTTCACTCACTAGGACTTTTCATCTGCCTAGCTTCACTCACTAGGACTTTCCATCTGCCTAGCTTCACTCACTAGGACTTTCACCTAGTTTCACTCACTAGGGTTTTCCATCTGCCTAGCTTCACTCACTAGGACTTTCCATCTGCCTAGCTTCACTCACTAGGACTTTCCATCTGCCTAGCTTCACTCACTAGGGTTTTCCATCTGCCTAGCTTCACTCACTAGGACTTTTCATCTGCCTAGCTTCACTTACTAGGACTTTCCATCTGCCTAGCTTCACTCACTAGGACTTTCACCTAGTTTCACTCACTAGGGTTTTCCATCTGCCTAGCTTCACTCACTAGGACTTTCCATCTGCCTAGCTTCACTCACTAGGACTTTCCATCTGCCTAGCTTCACTCACTAGGACTTCCCAGTCAAGTATCCGGTCACTCCCTTGACCTACTTGACTCTTCTTCAATCAATATCTTATTGTCAAACATCTAAACTCAAACCAAGACTCAGCTTGGTCAACCAGGTCAACCTTGACCAGAGATGTTGCACCAACAATCTCCCCTTTTGATGGCAAACTCCCTCAAGGTAATTAAAGCCTAACATGTTAAGCTAATCCCATAGCCTCATTCTTCATGCCACTAGGTAATGAACACATAAGTTAGACTCTTCATTCTCCCCCTAAGAGGGCAAACTCCCTCTAGGTAATGAAAGCCTAACTTACTCCTATTCACAAGTCCTTTCATTCTCCCCCTATTGGCACACATCAAACCCCCTACTGATAAAACACATCAACCCATCTTTGGGCACACATCAACCCATGCCCCAATTTTGGGTATACATCAACAAATCCATTTGTTGACAACTCTCCCCCTGAAGAGTTGCTCATCGTTGTTCACAACATCACTCGTTGTGATCAACACGACAATGAAGGTCCCATACCCTTCATTTTTCCTTAATTTCTCCCTCAATGTAGACAAATACCCAACCTTGAGCATTTTCTAACCACTTGAGTTTCCACTTGAAATAATGAGGATATCCACTCCCCATTTCAAGTTCAAAAGCTCATCCATGAGCATTTTCTTTAAAGAAGGTTAACCACCTTCCAAGGTTCATGAAAAATAATTTTCATGCCTTTAAAGAGTCCCTCCCCCTAAAGACATGGTGGTAACTTCTGTCATTGCACCAACAATGACTTGGAATCCCTAAACCTTTAGGAAACCCAGATTTAGAAGTTTTGAGGTTCAAATGTTCAAAATTTGAAACAAACCTCAACCTAAACTTCACTAAAGTCTTCCTTAACCATTCCATCCTTGTTTTCAACACGAAAACACCCTTTTTATGTATACAAATGTATTTTAAGGGTTTGGAATGGTTACCTAGACTAAAATAGGTTCAAAGATGCTGAAATCAGGCCTTCCCAGCCAAAATCAGCAACTTGGATCGATTGGAGTTGGGTTCCAATCGATTGAACCTCTCTGAATCGATCCACTGATCGATTCAGACTCCCTGGATCGATCGGCTAATCGATCCAACGAGCTTCTGCTCGCGGGAATTGCCTTCTGAATCGATCCACGGATCGATTCAGGCACTCCAATCGATCCATGGATCGATCGGAGCTCTGATAGTTGCTGAAATTCCATTTCAGTCAACTTCAGAAACCCCTAGAAAATTCTACAAAAATCCAAAAATTATGAAATTTCGTGTAGACATTATTTAGGGTATATACAATCAAGGAGAAATAGTTTTCTATGAAAATACTTCATATTTTCAAAGATTGACACAAACTTGAAGGCTTGCAAAAACTTTAGTGTTTTTCTTCAAGTTTGTGTCTAACTATTCAATGGTGATTACTATCAAAAGATAGCCTTCACCAAGGTTTTCAAAATCATTTTGAAAACATTTTCAAAATCAATATCCCATCATGTTCCTTGGGCATAATGCACATGACTTGTACATTAGCTTTCCCAATGATGGGAAAACACATAACTATGTGTTTTGATGAACCTAAAACTCAAAAGAATGCACTAAATCAACATCTTGAGTTTTGTTCATCATCCTAACATCTCACTTGTATCTAATGTTTACTAAAGACACATACAAGTCATCTTATAGGTCTTTGTGAGATGTAGATTTTGGTTTTGCCCTAATCTAGGGATCATGCATATCTATCTAGGCATTTTAGAGATATTAGACATCCACCTAGGATGTCACTTGTTAATAAGTATTGTTAAATGCCATTTGTCCTTAATTAAAAGGAATTAAACTAATGCATGATAATGTTATGACATACATCAATGTAAAATAACTTTCAAAAGAAAGATTCCTATAACTACATGATGTATGAATGTCATGACATGGTATTTTTTGTATTTTTCATAATAAGTCATGAATGCAAAAATAGACATGATGTCATGGCATATGATGGGCAAACAATCATGGCAAGATTTAGCATAAATAAAATACCTAGATCAACTATCTAAGTATCCTTAAAATCTTAGCTGAACTTACAACTTAAACCTAGATTGCCCTAAAGTGCTTCATGAAAATGCCAAAGCCTAAATTGGCATTTCTACTTCCCTTGATTAATTTATGCCAGTCGAAATTAAGCATATCCTCAAATGTTGGCGTATTTCATTTTTCACAAGAGTAGCACTTTTAAATTAAGGCCCGGATTGCCTTAAATTTCCTAAGAACATACCAAACTCCCAACTTGGTAGTTCTTATGAATTTTCCAATATGTGCCATTTTAAGATAAAATCAGTTTTTCACCACTAGGCACATTTTACTCTTTCAAGGAGTAAATAATAATTTCATTTCATTTTCAAAGGTTAACAAAAACCTTGAAAATGCTCCTTGAGTGTCAATTTCCTCAAAGTTGGGTTAACTACCCTTCTAATCGGAGTTGACACTCTCTAACCCATCTATGGGGTAGAGAAGATGCTCCTAGGAACCCAACACCTATTGGTGCTCCTTGGATGCTCTAGGTACTCACTAGGGATAACTTCCCTAGATATCTTCCTAGTGACCTTGTTGGGCTTCTTAGAAGCCTTGGTCACATTTTCTAGGTCAACTCTAGGGATAGCCTCCCTTGTGACCTTGTTAGTGACTTTCTTAGACTTCTTAGAGGTCTTAGTCACTTTGATTGCAAAAATACTTCTAGGGATATCTTCCCTTGTATCTTTGACTTGACCTCTAGACTTAGGGTTTGTTCCATAGCTATATGGAACCCTATGATAACTCGGCACATCCTTTTTAGCTTTGGGTTTGTATCCCAAACCTCTATGGCCATTGGATGACTTTTGTACCCCTAAACCTAGGCTATGCTCATTTTGCCCTAATAGGATATTTTCCATCCTTTTTAGGGTCTTTTCAATTTTATCAAGTCTTGACCTTAAGACTTGATTTTCCATCACTAAGTCCTTAGTTTTTGGTTTTCCATTAAGTCCATGAGCATTTTTGTTTCTAGGCTTGTAGCTACAATCCTTAGAGTTCTTGCCTAGACTTTTACCTACATTCCTAGCCTTAGGTGTAGTAGTTTTGGCATGTAGGGCCACATGCTTTTCCTTAAAGCCCTCATGCTTCCTATTCTTATGGTAAATCGCATTAAAATGATAAAAATTAGAACTATCATGCTTTTTACCATAATGTAAAGGAGTAGGCTCAATAAATGTTACCTTCTTCTTTACCTTGGAGGCTCCCCCTTGACTAATGCCTCCTTGAGCCTTGACCATCTTCTTCCCCTTGAGGCATTGACTCCGGTAATGTCCCTTTTGATTGCAAGAGAAGCATATGATATGCTCTTTGCTCTTCTTTGTTCCGGGAATGGTCTCCTCGGGCTTCTCCTTGCCCTTTTGCGTCACTTGACCCTTCTTCTTGGCCAAGTTGGGACACTTGCTCTTGTAGTGCCCACTTTCCCTACACTCAAAACATATTATATGATTTTTATTTTTAATTGAAACATTTATACCTTCTTGTGTAGGGATGGCACTTGCTCCTCCATTTGCTATTTCTTGAATTTCGGAGGTGGCACCATCTTCTTCTTCTTCACTTGACCCGGATGTAGAAGCTTCTCCTTCTTCTTGATCCGGCGTCACCAAGGATTGCTCCCCCTCAATCCTAGAGGTGGAGGCTTCATCATCTTGAATATGAAACAAGGAGTATGCTCCCTCCTTGTTCCCTTCGTTGCATTCCCTTGAGGATGAAGCTTCTTGGATTTCCTCTTCTTCGGAGGTTGAGCATCTCTCAACCTCGGAGTCCTCCTCTTGGTCTTGCTCCAAAGAGTCACCCTCTCTGGATTCTTCATGATCTTGTACAGTGGAGGGGATCTCTTCATGAAGCTTGGCCAATTTGCTCCATAGCTCCTTTGCATCTTCAAACTCTCCAATTTTGCAAAGGATGGTGCTTGGCAATAAATTGACCAAAAGCTTGGTCACTTTGTCATTTGCCTCGCACCTTTGGACTTGCTCCGGGCTCCATTTGCTTTTCTTTAGAACTTTGCCCTTTGAATTTCTTGGAGCCTTGCAGCCTTCCATTAGAGCAAACCATTGCTCTATCTCCATCATAAGAAAATTTTCGATTCTTGTTTTCCAAGAATCGAAGCTCGTAGAAGTGTATGGTGGAGCCACCCTTGTGTCAAATCCAAGCCCATCTTGGAATTGCATCTTGAAGTTGAGCTTGATAAAGTCTTGAACTTGAAGAATTTGCTCCAACTTCTTCACCCTCTAGCTTTTCTTGATATGCTTGACCCTTCCGGCGATGATTCCGGTGAAGAGCGGCCTTGCTCTGATACCACTTGTTAGGACCAAAAGTAGCTAGAGGGGGGGTGAATAGCTCGTCGCGTGCTCGTCGCTCGGCGTGGCTTGTTTCTTCAAGAATATGCAGCGGAAAATAACAGAAACAAACACACAACGCTAACAAGGTTGGTTTACTTGGTATCCACCTCACAAGAGGTGACTAATCCAAGGATCCACACCACGCACGCACCCTTCACTATGAAAACACTCCTTTTCGGTAACTACCGAGGGCGGAGAAGCCCTACAAGACTCTCAGTACAAGAAGAAAGGAAAGGGAAACGAAATACAAGCGCAAAGCTTACAATGAGTATAGAAAACCCTAACCCTAGCTTCTCTTCTTGCCTTTGATCCGCCTCTTGACTTGGAAAACTTCCAAGATCCTTCAAGAACTGGCGATCTGATCTTTGAGAGCACCGTAGGAGAGAGTGAGATCCGAAGATGATTGGGAAGAGCAAATGAGAGCGGCAGAGTAAGCGACAGCTACGCGCAATCTCTGCAAATCCGAAATCTTTGCAAACAATTTTGACTACTCCTGATTCGGATTCGGCTGACCTATGCTATGATTGATAGGGCGACGTGCTAGTTCTCAGGACAATTCGCGGGCGACAGAGGGCTTCGCAAAGTGTCATCTGGATCGATCCACGGATCGATCCAGAGCTTGGATCGATCCATCGATCGATCCAGTATTGGTTTTTGCCCAAAACCAAGTCCCAAGCCTACCAAACCAACACCCGGTCAACCTTGACCCGTTGGTACATCATGCCCAGCATCCGGTCACCCTTTGACCCGCTAGGACTTCCCACCAAGTGTCCGTCAACCTTTGACCCACTTGGACTTTTCTAGTCGTGCCAAGTATCCGGTCACTCCCTTGACCTACTTGGACTTTCACCAGATGTCTGGTCAACCTTGACCCATCTGGATTTCCTCATGCCAAGTATCCAGTCAATCCTTTGACCTACTTGGACTTCCCAACACCAGATGTCCGATCATCCTTGATCCATCTGAATTTTCCCTTGCCTGGCTTCACTCACCAGGACTTTCACCTAGTTTCACTCACTAGGGTTTTCCATCTGCCTAGCTTCACACACTAGGACTTTTCATCTGCCTAGCTTCACTCACTAGGACTTTCCATCTGCCTAGCTTCACTCACTAGGACTTTCCATCTGCCTAGCTTCACTCACTAGGGTTTTCCATCTGCCTAGCTTCACTCACTAGGACTTTTCATCTGCCTAGCTTCACTTACTAGGACTTTCCATCTGCCTAGCTTCACTCACTAGGACTTTCACCTAGTTTCACTCACTAGGGTTTTCCATCTGCCTAGCTTCACTCACTAGGACTTTCCATCTGCCTAGCTTCACTCACTAGGACTTTCCATCTGCCTAGCTTCACTCACTATGACTTTCCATCTGCCTAGCTTCACTCACTAGGACTTCCCAGTCAAGTATCCGGTCACTCCCTTGACCTACTTGACTCTTCTTCAATCAATATCTTATTGTCAAACATCTAAACTCAAACCAAGACTCAGCTTGGTCAACCAGGTCAACCTTGACCTGAGGGATGTTGCACCAACAAAGAGGTCAAGGCTGCAAAGAAGAGTCAAATGAGTCGTGAGGGTACGAGTGCATGAGAGATTGTACTCGGAGTAAAATCTAAGTTTTAGGGTTTTACTGTAGCGGCACTGTAGCAGTTACTGTAGCGCACTGTAGCAGTTACTGTAGCGCACTGTAGCAGTCGACTGGTGTATGGACCAGTCGACTGATGCACTGTAGCAGATAGCCGTTGAGAGAGCCGTTGGGCTGGCATCAGTCGACTGGTGCAAGGACCAGTCGACTGGTAACGGGCAAATCAGGTTCTGATTTGTTCCAAGCTCTATAAGAAGGAGCTTGGTATGGCCGGCCAAGGCGACGAAATTAGACTTGGTTAAAGCCTAATTAGTAGTCACCAAAGTGCTCAAGGTCTCTTGTGTCCAAGTGTTCTTGGTTGGTGTTGTGGTGAGGTTTCTCCACCCACAAGGAGTTGCTTGAGTAGCCGGAGTTTGCCGGGGGCTAATCCACCGAAGGATCGGGATCGTCCACCTTACGGACAGCCGTGGAGTAGGAGCATCATCTCCGAACCACGTTACATCGACGTGCATTGGTTTGCTTGTTCTTTTCTTTGTCATTATCTTTTGTATTCGCTATTAGTATTTGTATTTCCGCTTGCGCACTAACGAATACGTAGGAAGCGAGTATTTGGGGGCGCCGTCTATCCAACCCCCCTTCTAGCCGGCCACCGATCCTCCAACAAGTGGTATCAGAGCGAGGACGCTCTCCGTTGGACTAACCGCCAAGGAAGCACAAGATGGCCGGGTTTATTATCCCTCCAAAATTTGAAGGAGGAAGCCTTGGGGACATCACGTATTGGATGACGAGGATGGAGGTTTTCTTCAACACGGATTGGGATATCATGATGGTGATCAAGAAACCGTTTGAAGTCCCGAAGGACAAGAAAGGAAAGAAGCTCCGATCACGACGTTGGACGGAGGAGCAAACCACACGATCAAAGGCAAATTCAAAGGTAATATCAATTTTAATTGATTTATTGCCTCCTAATGTGATAAGTGGTGTAGGTAAATATGAGAATGCCCATGAGTTGTGGAGCAAAGTGAAGAAATTTCCATGGGAGGAATTCATGCCTACACAAGAAGAAAGAAAATCCGAAGAAAGTGATGAAGTGGTCCAAGAGGAGAAGAATGACCATTTGGATGTGGAGACCAATTCAACATCAAAAGAGGAAGAGGAAGTAAATTCGGTCACATCCAAGGAGAAGGAAGATGAAGAAAGGCCATCCACAAGTGTGGATGAGGAAGATGAGGCATCATCAACATCCTCAAGAAGTGAAGAAAAATCCAAGACAAGTGAAGAGGATGAAGAAGAGGTCTTGGAAGTGGCCAACATAGCAAGCACCTCCACCGAAGTCAAGTCAAAGGACCATATCATTTGCTTCGGTTGCAATGAAAAAGGGCACTACAAGAGTAGATGTCCTATGGGTAAGAAAGAGGTAAATTCTAAACCCATTCAAGTTGATTTGAATACTAATGTGGGTTGTAGAAATGATGGTGCCAAGAAGAAGAAGGAGAAGAAACACATTAGATGCTTCACTTGTGGTGAAATAGGGCACTACCACACCAAATGCCCAAGGAAGGGAGAGCTCAAGAAATTGGCGCATTTGAAGATGTGGGAGAAGAAGTGGAGGAAGAATGGAGGCTCATGTCAAGGGGGAGCTCTAAAGGTAAAGGGTAAGGTAAACCCTAATTTAAATTTGAAGTCAAATTTAAACTCCTCCATGCATGCTAGGAAAAATAATGTTAATCATTATATGCCCATGCAAAATTTTGGTTTTAAATATCATGATAGAAATAGGGTAAATGTAGATCATAACCCTAGGAGACCTATACATGATAGACCTAGACACATTAAATTCTCATTACCTAAGGAGAAGAAGGTAATGGAGAACCAAGGTATTAATCCCAAGAAGGGGAGACACATGCCTAGGAAGGGTAGGTCTAGGAATGTCCAAGGTGGACATGTTGACTCTAGGTTTAGGAACCTAGAAAGGGAGAATCAAGCTTTGAAGGTGAAGCTTGATGGTTTAGAGAAATTCCTTAAGAGATTCACTATTGGATCTAAAGGATTGAATATGGTGTTGGGTAGTCAAAGACCCAACAATGATAGATCGGGTTTGGGATACCAATCTAGTCCCTCCAAGGTCAAAAGGAGACCATGTGCTAGGGTGGCACATGATAAGGGCAAGGGAGAGTCATCCAAGGCCAATGAAAAGAAATATGCTAGGGTTGCATATGATTATGGCAAGGATGATGTGTCCAAGGTCAAGAAGATAAGGAGATCTTCTAAGGGACATCATTGTGGTTTGGTCACAATAGATGAGTCACCAAGGGAGGTGGCTAAGGTTAAGAGCTCTAGGGGGAGTTCAAAGAGTCAAATTGGGACCCATGGCCAATGGATCTCAGGTGGGTTCTACTTGGGGGTCTAGAGGAGCCATGGAGTGTGCCAAATGGTTTAGAGACGGATTTGAGTCTCAAACCTAGGGATTTGGCACACATGGATTGTGTTTCATGCAAGAAATATGACATTTGGGGTCATATAGCATGATAATTGGTTTTGGATGTATAGATGCCATATAAACCAATGCTAGGGATACATTGTGGGTTGGTATGGGCAAATACATCAAGAGGAAGCCAAAACTAGGACTTTAGGTCAAGGTTCAATTGAACCATTTAGCTAGTTTTGGATTTTATGTCAATCTTGGGATTGGTGATAGATACATTTTGTAATGTATTTTTCCCAAGTAGACAAGGGTACAATAGACCTCTCCACAAAATTTGGAAATTTTTGGAGGTCTAGGGAATTACTGGTGCATTTCTGAAGTTGGCCTGAAAAGGCTGATTTTTTCAGAAAAAGGGTACCAGTCGACTGGTGCAGATACCAGTCGACTGGTAACAGTGTTTTTGAGCACAGAATGTCTCTGTAAGCTCATTTTGTCGATACCAGTCGACTGGTGATGATACCAGTCGACTGGTAACAGTAAATTTCGACTACAGAATGTTTCTGTAAGGTTCTGTCGAAGGGGGCAGTCGACTGGCACTTAGGGCAGAGTATTGGTTTGTGACCATGTCAACTCACTTAGATGTATGGGATCCAAGGGGATTAATACATGAGTTTAGGGTCAGTTTGGATGATAAGTTTTCAACAATTGGGATATTATTGGAGAACTTTTTGGGGAGAAGTAAGGTTTAGCTGGGAAAACCTTTAGTGCCTTTGCGTAGGGGGAGCCTTGGGATAGGTTCTTAAAAAGCCCTGTGATAAAATCCTAGCTCAATGGGGAGCGTAGGTGTAGGGGGAGCCTTGTGATAGGTTCCAATGCATGTTTGCATTTTGATTCGGCGGTTGCCAAGTGTGTAGCCTTGACAATGTAAGTCCATTCGGCGGTTGCCAAGTGTGTAGCCTTGGCAACGTAAGTCCATTCGGCGGTGTAAGTACAAGTGTGTAGCCTTGGCATCGTAAGTCCATTTGTATTAGCATGTTTATTTGCTATTTGTTTTCCCTAACTTAAACGTATTGCCAAACACCAAAAAGGGGGAGATTGTTGGAGCAATCCCAATGATTCGTGGGACCATGTGTTTTGGTGTTTGGGCAAAGGGTTTAAGTTAGGTTTACCCTTGTTATTTGATATGTGTACTTGAGTTGTGCAGGACTGCAGGTGACACATGTGACTCAGGTTGACAGCTTCGGGTCCGGTGAAGGATGGAGTATCCGAGGGACCATGGACAAGGCAGCAAGGACAATGGCCGAGGGAAGCGACTTCGAGGCATATGCGAAGGATGGCATTGGAGACAAGTCGCGGGCTTGGATGCATCCGAGGGACGAGAGCCAAAGGAAGTAAGCTTGAAGGCAAGAGGTCAAGGCTGCAAAGAAGAGTCAAATGAGTCGTGAGGGTACGAGTGCATGAGAGATTGTACTCGGAGTAAAATCTAAGTTTTAGGGTTTTACTGTAGCGGCACTGTAGCAGTTACTGTAGCGCACTGTAGCAGTTACTGTAGCGTACTGTAGCAGTCGACTGGTGTATGGACCAGTCGACTGATGCACTGTAGCAGATAGCCGTTGAGAGAGCCGTTGGGCTGGCATCAGTCGACTGGTGCAAGGACCAGTCGACTGGTAACGGGCAAATCAGATTCTGATTTGTTCCAAGCTCTATAAGAAGGAGCTTGGTATGGCCGGCCAAGGCGACGAAATTAGACTTGGTTAAAGCCTAATTAGTAGTCACCAAAGTGCTCAAGGTCTCTTGTGTCCAAGTGTTCTTGGTTGGTGTTGTGGTGAAGTTTCTCCACCCACAAGGAGTTGCTTGAGTAGCCGGAGTTTGCCGGGGGCTAATCCACCGAAGGATCGGGATCGTCCACCTTACGGACAGCCGTGGAGTAGGAGCATCATCTCCGAACCACGTTACATCGATGTGCATTGGTTTGCTTGTTCTTTTCTTTGTCATTATCTTTTGTATTCGCTATTAGTATTTGTATTTCCGCTTGCGCACTAACGAATACGTAGGAAGCGAGTATTTGGGGGCGCCGTCTATCCAACCCCCCTTCTAGCCGGCCACCGATCCTCCAACACTGATATGGTAACCTTTTCTTCCAAGTCGAATTTACTTAATATCATAAAATGCTTGTTTAAAAAGTTAACTAAGTCTGAGGAACAAAATGACTTACTACTTAAGGAAATGGATCACCTTAAGAAGCAAGTCAGCTTGAGTCACTTGACTAACTAAGTTCAGAACTTCGACTCAAGTTGCAAAACATGAGGAAGAAAATTCCAACTTGAAAGGTCAAGTGGAACGACTCAAAATTATATTAGAAAAGTTTGATTTGGGATCCAAGTGTCTACACATAGTACTTAGATCACAATGAGCTGTGTACAATATATTCAGACTCGGGTACAAACTAAACACAACCAACAAGTCAAATCTATCTTTACTTAGTCAAAACATTAGAAAACAAGTCCAAGCATGAGTACCTAAGTTATGTTTAACTAAATTGATTAAACTGAATCAATATTTGGTTCTTAAGTGTTAGATCTATCTCGTAGATAGACCATATCTAAGCTATGACTCAGGGATAGGGATGGCAATGGGGCGGGGCGGGGGCGGGTTTGCCATTCCCATCCCCGCCCCTGAATTTTATCCCCGTCCCCATCCCCGCCCCCATACCCGATTTTTCCTAATCGGGGAATCCCCGCCCCCAGCCCCACGGGGATTAAATCCCCATCCCCGCCCCCGTCCCCGATTTTTTTTATCGGGGAATCACATCCCCGCCCCGACCCCCGGCCCCATCCCCGATTTTAGAAAAAAAATTATATATCAACTCATTTTAAATAATATAACAATACAATAAATTCTCAAAACATCAATTACAATAATATAACAATACCATCCTTTTTCAAACCAACATGAGTTAAATAATATAACAATACAATAGATTCTCAAACATCAATTACAATAATATAACAATACCATCCTTTTTCAAATCAATATGAGTTAAATTCTTTAATCTGTCAAACAAAGCTAATGAAATATTATATTGATGTTTACAAAAAAGGATTAATATTCCAGAATTTAAGGAGTAAAATCCACCATCAATAAACAAAGCGATGAAGGACTGAAGGTCCAAACAATGCATATACATCAGGTGCAAAATACATAGCATTGATTGCCAAGCCTTAGGGATCAATACAACAAATCAGGTGGCAGGTGATTACCATTCAGCTTTCTCAAGTTCTATACACACTACTTCTGCAAAACCAGTAAATGCTTTTTCAGGATCAGTTTCCAGTTTCCAGTTTCCACTAGACCTGTAAAATAAATGCTATATGTGAAGTCTATTCCAGCAGAGTGATAATATCAAACACATAAAATTGAGATATAAACTACTTAGGTGATTAGATAATTCATTAATTCTCAACGAACATATGTAATTTTTATTACATGTCACTATCCTACCATGTGCTTTTTTTCACATATTAACTGGAACCTATATTCGTCTCGTCACTTCTGTTGTGCTATGATTGAATCAAGGCATCCACCTTTTTTCTTATAATGATATGACACTTATTCAACTAGAATTTTATCTAGTTGAGTGTTATCTATAATTTTTTTTTCTAGGTACTTGAAGGATCTTTCTCTAGTGGGTACATTATCACCAGATATCTGCAAACTCAAACATTTGACTGCTTTGTGAGCATTGCTAACTTATGAATCCTTGTTAATTGTTTAACTGATGTGACAATTCTGCTATCTCCGTTAATCTTTTCTTTGCCAATAAAATATGTAGTGCTTTCAAGAGTGGGATCTGAAAATTTAATTGCAAAAAACATCCATCCCTTTATGAATAACTTATTCCAGAAGTTGTTTGCCAGATACAAATATACAAAGGATTGGATACACACAAGGATACAACTTAAGCCTATCCTTGTGTGTAACTCATATACAAAGGATCTAATGTTCTGAGAATCATTGTGTTCTTATTATGTAGAATTTTACATAACAATTCCCTTTATGGAGTTGTTCCTATCAGCATTGGGCAATTACAAAAGCTGGAGGTACTGGATTTAGGACACAATAAATTCAGTGGACTACTTCCACCCAATCTTAGAGATATCTTGTTTCTCAGAAGACTGTAAGTAAATGATATGCATATGACATCAGCTATTGTTTTTTACTTAAAAAAATTGTATAGCTCCTAATTGAGCATGCTTGAATGCAGCATTCTAGGAAGCAACAATTTTACTGGTAACTTATTATCGGCAATGCATAAGTTCAGGATTCTCTCAAGTCAAAATGCTGTAGAAAGTCATTGAACAGGTAATTTCTTATAACATTGAGGTTTTTTGCTAAATGATTTTTTGCTACTTATTGCTTACAGAAGAAAATGATCATGATCTAAACCTTTTGTCATGAATCATATTATTGACCTGTCCTATCAGCTAAGTTGCCGTCTATCATACAACAGATCAATACCTTCTTCCTAGACTAAACATTAATTTGATTAATTTCATGAAATTTTGTATGATTTGGCTAATTCCATTTTTCAGATATTTCTGTGATACCATACAGTTTATGCTTCATCTTGAAATGGAACTCATTATAATTTCATGCACCTAAATACCAAATACCTTATGATATATTAGGTAGGCTATCTATTACCACAAATTTTTGATGTTCAACAAGAATACTTTGCTATGCAAAATCAATCAGTCTCACAAATTAATTCCATATGAAGGCAACAAAAAAAATCCAACTAGTTTGATTTAATGAATGATTTGAAACATTTGCAGAATGAAAATCAATTCAGGTATCAATAAAAGAGTGACAAGAAGATCACCAAAACATTTGCACTGCTCTCTCCGACTCATTCCTCGCCTTCTCATTCTCTAAAGGCCTGTAAACAATATTGCAAATATTGATCACTCAAAATTGTGACCATGATAGAGCAGCCATGGTCCATGGAGTTAAAACTAATAGCAGATTTGATAAAGAATAGAACAATTAATCAGTATTAGAGAATTAAAGATAGTAAAAATAAAAAATTTGCATTTGTTAGTTAGATCCATTAATACTAGGCAATAATCTCAAAAACAATTAGAAAGCAATTCTAAGTTCTAACATATTAGAATTATTTCCTGAATGAAGCCAATAGAATAAAATTCCAAGTGTCTTATATAACCAAACATGAGATATCTATGTCTTCAATGATCAGATATGCTTGGTTTGCAGGAATTATATAAGTAAGAGGGAACAATCTCTTAGAGATTAAGTTGTTATCAGAATATATTCATGAAACTGATAAAAAGGGGAGAAATTCTAACATTCTATGGAGTTGCTGTCTGTGACTGTATGTGAGCATGACTCCGACTCCTACAAAATAATAAGACATATAGAAAAAAAGATTAATTAAATTTAAAACACTTTAATACAATAATAAAAATAACTTACCTCAATATCTGCATCATTGTCAAACTTTTGAGCATTTGCAATTGTAGAATCTAATAAGACAAAATAAATAACAAATATTTTAATGAAAAGCAATAAAGAAATAGAAACAATTTCATTTGAAAACTATTTATAACCTTGAATTTCACTCCATAACCAATCTCGAGCACACATCAAAGCCTCGACAGTTTTAGAATGGAGTTTACTACGGTGAGCATTTAAAACTCTCCCACTAGTACTGAATGTTGATTCGGAAGCAACGGTCGTCACAGGAATGGCCAACACATCCTTAGCAATATCATGCAAAATGGGATATTTGATCCCATTTGTCTTCCACCAACATAAGATATCAAACTCACTTGTTCTTGGCAAAAGAGACTCTTCTAAATAATAATCCAAGTCTGACTTATGTTCAGTACTAGTATTAGAATCCATGAACATCTCAAATTTATCAGCATAACTACCACGCTTAGGAAGTGGAGGCCTTGAAGAAGAAGATTGTGCATTTTTCACTTTTTGCGATTGTTTGGATTTCTTCTCATACTCTTCAACTATGTCACACAACTTTTTATTTAGTTTTTCAATCTCATACGAAGACATATCACCATAAACAAGAGGATAATAGAATTGAACTGTCTTCATCTTGTACCTCGGATCTAAAATACTCCCAATTGCCAATAAACAATTCATTACGTCCCAATACTTTTCAAATTTTACTTTCATATTTGTTGCCATTGTTTTCACCAAATTATCATCCGAGAGAAGCCAATCACCAATTGCCAACTTAATATCACAAATAGTTGAGAAGAAAAGATTTATAGTGGGATACTTGGTCCCCGAAAACAACTCTGTGGCATCAAAAAACAACTCCAATTTAGAAGAAATATCTCTCACTTTTGACCAATCTTCTTGTGTGGGAACTCTTTTATATAAAGTCTCACGTTGTTTCAAACGAGCAAACACAGCTTCATATTCCAATGCAGTGTTAAGCATTAAATATGTAGAGTTCCATCGTGTTTTGCAATCAAGTTCTAGTTTCTTTGTGCTTGGAACCTTCAATTGTCGAGCTGTTTCAACAAATTTTTCATCTCTTTTTGGTGTTGCTGTCCAAAATGCAACACTATAACGAATTGTTTCAATGCTATCACTGATTAATTCTAGTCCATCCCTCACAACCAAATTCAAAATATGGGCACAACACCGCATGTGAAATAATTTTCCATCTAAGATAAGTGAACTCGGAGGAAGCTTGTCCAGAATAAGCTCCATCATAGCATCATTAGTTGTGCAATTATCAACGGTTAAAGTAGATAACTTACGATCCAAGTTCCAATCCAAGAGGCAATCAACAAGTGCATTTGCGAGGACCTCAGCAGTATGTGGGCACGGCACATATATAAACCTAGTAAAAAAAGAAATATAATACATTGTAATGATAATAGTAATACTATTAATGGTAAATGCAAGTATAAAGTTAAAGAAAAAAAAATTTACCTGACAAGGCGACTTTGTAATTTCCATGAAACATCGATGAAGTGTGAAGTGATGGCCATGAATCCTCTTTTTTGATTACTTGCCGTCCACATATCAGTTGTCAACGCAATCCGACTAGCATTTGAGTCTAATAATTTCATTGTTTTATTTCTTTCATACTCAAATATCTTCATGATGTCAGTCTTGATTGTGTTCCGGGAAACAACTTTAAATATTGGTTGCAATGCATAAGAGTATCTTCTAAAGCCAACATGATCAACCATAGATAACGGGTACTCATGCAATATAATCATATTTGCAAGCTCTGCCCTTGCTTGATCTTGGTTGAAATGGTATGTCCCAAGTTGCGTTGTCCCATCATTGGATTTTGTTGGCTGCAATAGAGATTGTTGTATGGTGTTTTGTTTTTTGTGCAAGCATGTTTTCATGTGGTCAAGTAAATGTTTGGTACCATTCTTAGTCTCACCACCTAAGGTCTTCTTACAATCATTACAAATCGCTTTCCATTTTCCATCAATTAATTTTTTCTCGAAATGATCCCATGCAATAGATCTAAATTTTCTTTTCTTTTCACCATTTGTACCCGAAATTTCAACATCTAAAGTGTTATTTAGAGTTGCTTCATTTGCCTCTATTGGAACACTCTCATTTTGCGAATGCGATTCAGTCGCTGCATGAATTTCACTTCCCACAGTTGGAGTAGTTAGCATAGCACCCTCAACCTCGTTATCATTAATTTCCATCTGAAAGGATATATCATAATATCAAAAAATCATATTCTACTCATCCACATAATCCCTACATTAACAAAATAAGGTAATGTTATAGATGAGTTTTTTTTAGGAACATACTTTTAAAGAAAAGTCTTCTTAATTGATTGATATCCTTAATCATTATAAAAGTAGCACAATCCCTATATTCTTAATTGTTACGTCCCTTAGAGTTGTTGAGTGATGCAAGTGTGTGGTAACCCACCCCACTACATCTAGCAAACGTGCTAAAACGCACAAATTTCTGGCTCATGCGCATAGCCTACTGTCCACAAAAGTGGAAGGAGTTTAGGAGTGAAGGAACTAACACGGGAGAGAAATCCACGGTCAGATTTCGGACCCTAAAACGCTTGGCAAACTGAGCATGTGCATCGAGGTGAGAACAGTGATTCTAACAACTTTGGCTAGCAAGTGTTGATGACAAAAACTAGAAATATGGCTCACCTCACTGATAACGGGAGCAAGTGTTGATGACATAGAAGGATCGGAGGATGTGTAGGCTGACAACGCCGACGGAAGACTAGAGCACAGATCACACTTGGACGGGAGGTAGGGAGCGATCAACGATGACGGAAGGCTAGAGAGGCCGGACCGCCGGAGGCGTTGCCACGTCGAAAGGAGCGGCGTCGACGGAGATCGACAGGACGAAGGGAGCGGCGTCAGTGGAGATGGATGCGCGAAGGGATGGCGTGACGGCGTCGAAATGTCGAATGGCCGAATGGGTGAATGCCGTAGGGTTTTCTGTTGAGGATTGAGGAATTCGAGATTTTTTTTTATCACACTTTTATTATTATTATTATTATTATTATTATTATTATTATTATTATTATTAAAACCGGGGCGGGTTCGGGGATGGGGATAGCATACCCATACCCGCCCCGATTTAATTTCGGGGATTTTAAAAATCCCCGAACCCGAACCCATACCCGAATTAATTCCCCAAACCCGCCCCCATTTCGGGTTTTCCCCATGGGGCCCCGAACCCATGGGGAAAATTGCCACCCCTACTCAGGGAGAGCAAATAGAAAAACTGTTCACCCTACTCCCTACTTGATTGATTGATTATGCATGCTTGACTTAGATTTATTTTTCTACTTATATTAGGATGGTTAGAAACAAAAAAGTTTACCAAATTCTAAAAACATAGCATCGGAATGGATTGAGATAATAGTACATCAAGGAAACTCTGTTGAAGGCATGTCTAGGTTGAATCATATGTGTTCTACCTGGTGCACTAGACTTTACGGATCTAGCCGAAGTACTTAAGTCAAACATGAGCTAGTTAGACCAAAACCAAATATTACATTCTTTAGGAGGGTCATTTTTGGGAAGTTATCTAAGATGTTATTACTCTAATGATGTCCAATGTGACTTACCTAGCTTAGAGACTTACCCTATAAACTCTTTCTTGATGAATCCAAAGCTAAATTTAAATCTAACATGAGTCAAACAACTTTTTAAAAAACTCTTAATAATTCAAACAACAACAACAACAACAACCAAGCCTTTTAGCACTAGGTGGGGTCGGCTATATGAATCCTTTTACGCCATTGATCTCTATCTCCTATTATATCATCATCTATATTTAAATAAATTTTCTCTTGTTTTATTGTTGCTAACCAAGTCTTTTTTGGTCTTCCTCTTCCTCGTTTGATATGCATGTTTATCATAGTTTCACATCGCCTAACTGGAACATTTATTGGTCATCTAAGTACATGTCCGTACCATCTTAAACGTGTCTCTCGGAGTTTGTCCTCAATAGATGTAACTCTGACTTTCTCTCTAATGCTCTCATTTCATATTTTATCCATCATCGTATGTCCACACATCCACCTTAACATCCTCATCTATGCAACTCTCATCTTCTGCTCATGTGCTCGAGTCATAGCCCAACATTCAGCTCCATATAACATAGAAGGTCTAACTGCGGTTTTATAGAACTTACCTTTAAGTTTAAGAGGTACTTTATGGTCACATAAAACACCCAACGCTCCCCTCCATTTCACCCATCCTGCTTGTATTCTATGTAAGACATCTCTCTCAATCCCTCCATCATTTTGTAAAAATGATCCTAAATATTTAAATCTCTCGGTTCCGGGCAACTCGTCCTCTCCTATCTTAACAATTGTTTCATTACTTCTAATATTGCTAAACTTAAATTCCATATATTCTGTCTTTAATCTACTAAGCTTAAAACCTTTCCCTTCTAGTGTTTCCCTCCAAAATTCTAACTTAGCATTTACTCCTTCATGTGTCTCATCTACTAAAATAATATCATCTATAAACAACATGCACCACGGTACTGTGTCTTCGATGTGCATAGTGAGTTCGTCCATAATTAGTGTAAAAAGATAGGGACTTAGGGTTGATCCTTGATGTAACCCTATCTTTATTGGAAATGCTTCAGTTGCTCCGCTTGAAGTCTTTACTCTGGTCGTTACATCCTCATACATATCCTTAATTAGTTCAATATATGTTACGCTAACACCTCTCTTTTCTAAAATTCTCCATATAAGTTCTCTTGGGACTCTATCATAAGCTTTTTCTAAGTCAATGAATACCATGTGTAGATTTTGTTTTTGCTCCTGATATTTTTCAATTAATTGTCTAAGGAGATGTATAGCCTCTATTGTTGACCTTCCAGGCATGAACCCAAATTGATTTTTTGTCACTGTGGTCTCCTTCCTTAATCTTTTTTCTATTACTTTTTCCCAAAGTTTCATAGTATGACTCATTAGTTTAATACCCCTGTAGTTTAAACAATTTTGTATGTCTCCCTTGTTCTTATATAAGGGAACTAGAGTACTTATCCTCCATTGATTAGACATTCTTTTCATTTTCAATATCATGTTAAATAATTTTGTAAGTCATTCAATACCTTGTTTCCCTAAGCACTTTCATACCTCTATCGGAATATCATCTGGTCCAACAAATTTTCCATTGTGCATCTCATTTAAAGTTTATTTTACTTCTGAAGTTTGAATTCTATGATAAAAATTAAAATTCCTATGCTCATTTGACCTAATTAAATTACCTAAGTTAAGTTGGTCACCTAAGCCTTCATTAAAAAGTTGATGAAAATACCTCTTCCACCGCTCTTTTATTTCTCCATCATTTACTAATACCTTATTACATTCATCTTTAATATATTTTATTTGGCTAAGATCTCTTGTTTTCCTTTCTCTCACTTTAGCTATTCTATAAATGTCTCTTTCCCCTTCTTTTGTATTCAATTTTTGATATAACCGTTCAAAAGTTTCATTTTTTGCTTCACTCACTACTTTCTTAGCTTCTTTCTTGGCTACTGTATATTTTTTTAAGTTTTCCTCGTTCTTACAAATATATAATTCTTTATAAGCTATTCGTTTTTCCTTCACTTTCTCTTGTACTTTCTCATTCCACCACCAAGATTCTTTACTTAGTGGTGCATGTCCCTTTGACTCACCGAGTACACTCTTAGCTACTATTTTCAACTTTGATACCATCTTATCCCATGTTGTATCAGAGTCATCATATATTTCACCTAATATTTGTATTTCTACATTCTCCTTAAATATATTTTGTTTCCCATCCTTTAACTTCCACCACTTAATTTTAGGAATTATATATATTTTCTTTCTATTGATACTATGTTTGAGGCGTATATCCAACACTACTACCCTATATTGGGTAGTTAAGCTTTCTCCAGGGGTGACTTTGCAATCTTTACAAATCTTTCTATCCTTCTTCCTAACCATAAGAAAGTCAATTTGCGATTTATTATTCTCACTTTTAAATGTGACTAAGTGTTCTTCTCTTTTCTTAAAAAACATATTAGCTAATATAAGGTCATATGCTATAGCAAAATCTAATATAGTTTTTCCTTCCTCATTCCTCGTTCCAAACCCATAACTCCCATGTACTCTCTTATATTCCTCATTTTTCACTCCGACATGTCTATTTAGATCTCCTCCTATTAAAATCATTTCATTTGATGGAATATTTTGTAATATTTCATCTAAGTCCTCCCAAAACCTTGATTTGGTAGCTTCATCTAATCCTACTTGTGGTGCATATACGCTAATTATGTTTATAGTTTCTTTCGCCACTATTATCTTAAGGGCTATAATTCTATCCCCTTTTCTAACTACTCCTACAACTTCATCCTTTAACAAACTATCTACAATGATACCCACTCCATTTCTTGCTTTACTCTTTCCAGTGTACCATAACTTAAAACCCGAGTTCTATATCATCTTTGCCTTCTCGTCTGTCCATTTTGTCTCTTGTACACACAAAATACTAATTTTTCTCCTAATCATCATATCTACTACCTCCATTGATTTACCAGTGAGAGTTCCTATATTCCATGTTCCAAATCTTAGATTATTAGTTTTCCTATCATATTTGTTCTTATCTAACCTATGGTATGAGAACTCTTGCCTATTTAACACTACACCCAAGTTCTCATGGAGTTGTAGCGGTCCTGGCTGAGACATTACAGTCGGATCCTGTAACGCGAACTCTTGCATATTTATCACTACACCCGAGTTCTAGAGATGTAGCGGTCCTTGCCGAGACGTTACAGTCGGACCCTGTAACGCGTTCCTTCCGGGGAACAACCTAATATTAGCACAATAGTTTAATAGATTCATTCATTGAATATTTGTCATAGTTTGACGCTGGCTGACAACCTAACACAACCCTCCTTCTTTATCCGGGTTTGGGATCGGCCATGACCGGTCATCATGGATGGAGTTTTCTTAATAATTCAAACTAATTAAGAAAATAAAATAATAAAATGAATAATTGAATCTAAATAAATTAATAAGTACTCTAATAAATTAATAAATTAACATTGAATTAATCTTAATTTAATCAATTAATTATTACCTAAACTAGTCAATAAATTTGAACTCTAATTAAGCCTAATATTAAAGTAACGTTTAAATAATTAAACTTAAAATTGTTAAAATTTAAACAAAATTTTGTTAACTAAACCCTAAAACAAGATTAACTAATACTAAATTAATATTCACAATTTAGAATTCACCATAATTAATTAGTTTCAAAATTAATAAATCAATTACTTTAAACTTTAACTAATTATTAAATTAATTAATCATTAACTTTAATTAATCAATAAATTATTTTATTTAATCTTAATTTAAAATTAATCAAAACATAAACAATTTGCAATTAACCTAACTCGATTAAGTTCAACTAATCCTAAAAATTAACAATTAAAGTTGATTAACTTAATCAATTAAACTCAACATTAGTTTAAACCTATTTAATATCAACTTAATAATCTTTAATTCTAAACCTATTAAAATCAAAATTAATTATTCAAAATCAATAATATTAATTCAAAACGTTAATTTGGTCAATAATAAAACACTTTAAAACAAATAACTTTAATAATTAAATCAAAACAACAAGTTAACTTAACTCAAATTTTTATTTAAGTAATCCTTAATAAAATATTTACTTAATCCATAAGTTAATCTAAAGCTAATCATAAATCATCTCACACAAACTATAGGTTAATCATGGTTGATAACCTAGAAATGGTAAGATGATATAAAAAAATTCTAAACTTTGGTCTAACTCCTACGTTATATGTAGAAAGAAAAAGCTTTGGACAAATGGATTTTAGACAACAGATGCTCCAGACATATGACTGAAGATCAACATAAAATCATAAGTATCAAGTTCAAAAATCTAGGATCAATTGATTTTGGAAACAATGATAAACTAAAGGTAATTGGTAAAGGTAAAATCAAATTAAAATCAAATATATTAATTAGGAAAGTATTGCTTATTGAAAACTTTCATTATAACTTGCTTAGTATAAGTTAATTATATGATGTTGGGTTTAAAATTAAATTTTTGTCTTCTAAATACCTAATTATCTATATTGAATTAACCAACATGTTATTAAAAGGATTTAGAGATAACAATATATCACACCCCGAGGGTAAAGTTGTCCGACGAAAATCAGACAACACCTCCCTCATAGCAATGACAAATGAAATATATATACAATGTCACAAGGTTACTCACAAGATATCAATAGCCCACATGACTGGAAATAATATAATACAACCGACACGGTTGGAAACAAACACAATGAAATATACGAACAATATACAGCCTACACGGTTGGTACAAACACAAACCACGCAAAATATTACACTAACTGCTTGCCGGCATGACTTACACAATCACAGCACAACCAAAATAAGGTAGCCATAAGGATAAAATATAAAAGCAAACAAAATCACTACACAAAGTCTGAAAAATAAAAGTAAGAATAGCACAATGCAAAATAATTGAAAAAATGAATCTCAGATATGATGTGGGACTAGCAGCCAAGATCCTCCAAGCAACTCCTCAAACATCTACCTATTACCTAGCGAAAGAAAAACCAATAAAAGGGGTGGTGAGTTTGGATAACTCAGCAGATAATAGACAAATAGTAGTGCATGGATAAATATATAAGGTGATCAAAGATATACAGTCTCAGAAGGGAAATAAGAAAATGATCATATATGACATGATAAACACATATACCAGTACCGGTCTAACACACATAGTATAACGATTAGTAAATCACTAGGGATCAGCAATAGACCTGCTCATAACCCCTGGGCAATATATATAACGTAAATCCATGTATAATAAATGCACATGTATGAATCATGACAAGATCTCAAATATATATAGCATGCATCTACAACATAAGCAACATAGGTATCTCAAAGCGTAAGCATATGCAGTACATATAATAGTAATAGATCATCAAATGTGAGAGCAAAGCTCCATCACAATAATACATCATATTTGGGAGCAATGCTTTACCACAAGCAATCCATTATATGTGGGAGAAACGCTCCACCACAAGCAATCCATTGTATGTGAGAGCAACGCTCCACCACAAGCAATCCATCGTATGTGGGAGCAATGCTCCACCATAAATAATCCACAAGTGATCAAGACATCTAGCTATCTAGCTAGGAACTGCGCGATAACACTCTATCATCAATAATCCATAGGAAGTCTGAAATGTCAGGGTCCCTATCAGCGCGAGAACACTCTACCACATATAACCTGTGGGTAGACAGGATGTAACTATCTAATTATGGGTGCACTAGAACACTCTACCATAGATAACTTGTGGGAAGCCTAAGGTATAACAACTACTATCAACTGGCTCTGACCTCAACCCACAACGGGATAGAGCCCTAGTAGATAGGATATATCCAAGTCCATATGTATAACAAATCATTATCAGCTGGCTCCGACTATAAGGGAGTAATGGTCGTCAAACTAGCTCATACCAAATGGAAGCATTGGTCGTCAAACTAGCTCATACTGCAAGGAAGTAATGGGGTCGTCAAACTAGCTTATACCACAAGGGAGCAATGGTCGTCAAACTAGCTCATACCACAAAGGAGTAATGGTCATCAGCGTGTATATAGTGCAATGATGAATATGATGTAAATAATCATGGTACCTGTACAATCATCATCAATGCTGTAACGCCCAACCTTCTACCCTTACCTCATATAGGGTAGAAGTTACCCTTTCTCTAAAATTTTTTTTTGGCATTCTTACAGATTATGTACTGCTCAGTCCATAGATCTACTCTAACTTGTTTCAACTAGTAGGACATGACCTGGAGCCAAGCAGAGATGCACGATCGTGTGACTCCACACGGCCGTGTCTCCTTGGCCGAGAGGAAGAGGAGCACGGCTGTGTGAATCCACATGGTCATGCCCCCTTGGTCTAGAGGAAGAGGAGCACGACCGTGTGAATCCACACGACCGTGTCCCCTGGGCCGAGAGGAAGAGGAGCACGATCGTGTGAATCCACACGGCCGTATCCCCTTAGTCGAGAGGAAGAGGTGCACGACCATGTGAATCCACACGGCCGTGCCCCCTTGGCCGAGAGGAAGAGGTGTACGACCGTGTGAATCCACACGACCGTGTCACCTTGGCCGAGAGTAGGAAGTAGGGGGCCGTGTGAATCCACACGGCCGTGACATGGGCCGTCTGGGGGTCACACCCCCCTCTAAAAATAGTTTGTTCTCCCCTTTTTGGGAGACCCTAGAGCTCCCCTCTTCGCACTCTTATGCTGTCAAGCTAACAACTTCATCCTAGGCAAATAGTGATAGTATTTCATATAGAGCGAAAAGAAGAAATTACTTTAACACTAAGTTCCCATATGCTCCATACAATAAGGAGTTCCTGCTCTCCTTCCACTATTCCGTCACACACACATGCACAAACTACTTCTCCTACTACTTCCTCCTACTCGAGCTTTCCTTCCCCTTTATCTGCAGTATAAGGAAATGCAAATCTATAAGCGAGTGCTTAGTAAGACCATCTACTCACAAAACAAGCATTAAAACAAGAAGAGGTTTTTCAAATACTGCTTATGAAAACACAACAATGGAAACATGCTTTTCAAACTGCTTGGGGAAAACACAAACATGCACTTGATAGTAATTCACGCTAAAACACATAACTCAGAAATATATGCATGACATGTATTTTTAAACAGGTTTTTCATGCAAACATCAACTTAAAAACATGCTAGTAATATAATGAAAACAGGAATCTTGTCATATTATAGAGTTCATCAATGCTGCACTTTATAACTCAGGTTCTCAACCTTAGGAAAACTTCTACTAAGACAATAACGAAGTTTGAAAACTTTATATTACATAACTAGTGAAAATAATAATAACTTGCTTGGGTCTGACATTGTATCACTTTGCGCGCATCCTTAATAAGATCCAAGGTAGCTAATCCTGAACCTATCAAGGTACTACTAGGCGATCTAGGAGCCTAGGGGCAATCTAGGAGCCCACCCATGGACCTTGTGTCCAATACATGCCACTTTAAAGTAAAATACTTTCTTTTAAATATTGCTTTCTTATACTTTGCAATTACATGTCATTTAAACAAGCACCTTATGTGCGCTTAATCCCCCACACTTATAGGAAAGCATTTTAGGGCACTTGAATATGCTTCTTAGTCCCAAACTAAACGGGAAGCAATTCAAGATACGCTAACCATGCTCTTAATCCCAAAACTTAGAGGGGCATTTTTCATATCATGGCTTATATCTTCTTTAACATGCATATTTCTTAATCATGCATACAACCATACCAACCTACAACAAAGAGGTTCATACATGAATAATCAAAGCAACTTATACTGCAGGTGAGTAATGTTGGTTGCTACTCGGAAAACCCAATGGCTCCACTGTACAAAAATTTTGTACGTGATCTGAACCTTTCCTAGCTACCATGTGTTCTTTAAAGTTAAACTTGTATCTCCTGCGGAACTTAACACGTTTGATTCCAAGTTTAACTTATATGTTCTTTTACATTTAGATTTGGATCTCCTGCGGAACTTAACACGTTTAATCCAAATCACCTAGGTTATAAATTCAATTAAATATTAGTTTCCAAAATTGGCTTCCAGTACTGCATGGCGAGACACTTGGCCTTCTTGGATATGAGAGCAACCACCACCGACTAGACAAAGCCTTTTAAGGAAAGTTAATATTTAATTTCCTTATATAACTCTAGGTTAACCAAAAGGAACAATCAAATCACAAGAGAAAAAGAAAGAGAACACAACATCGAAATTAAATTCGAAAAACAAGAATCGAATGCCTCTTGTATTTGGTATTAATACAAAGAAAAATTAACTAGTATGATGCGGAAATTAAATACTAGTTATACCTCTTCCTTGTATAGTAAAAACCTCGAGATCTTCTGCCGTATCCCTCGCCTCCTCTTGGACGTCGTGTGGGCGACGATCCTCCAAGACGAACACCACCCGGAAAGCTTCTCCTCCTTCTCTAGAATTCGGCCACCACCACCACAAAGGAGCAAAAAAGAGAGAAAAGGGAAGAGAGGGAGAGGGGCCGGCCACTTGATGATCTCCAACACCATAATATCAATTGTTATGTTTTTTTTTCAAGGCCTCCCCTTCCCCCCTTTTTATATTAGTTTCCCAATGGAAAATTATGGAAAGAGTTTTATAAAAAATTAGACTCATTCCTATTTCCTTTTAATTTTTAATTTTTCTTTCCTTTTAATTAATCAATTCTAGATTGATTTATTAATTAAACAACTATTTGTTAATGTTTAATTATTTGACCGGCCCCTTGCTTGGGCACCAAGCAAGGTGGTCGGCCACTTATTAAAAGGGAAAGAAAGAAAATTTTTTTTATAAAATTTTAAAAGAAGAAAACTTCTAATAAAATTTTACAAACTCTTTTTTTTTTCTAATGTGGATATTAAAAGGAAAGTTTTAAAATTTAAAACCAAGTTTTAAAATTTAAAACATCTCTAATAATATTTCTTTTTAAAAGAAAGTTTTATAAATTTTACAACTCTCTTTTAAAACCTTGTGGCCTAATTTAAATTAGGAAAAATTTATAAATTTTTAAAATCTCTCTTTTTACAAATTGTAAATATCTGAGGAAATTTAAAAATTCAAAAACAACCTTCCTAATTTAAATATTACGGCCGACCCCCTTGCCCAAGGCAAGGGCTGGCCACTTCTAGAGAATATGTGGCCGGCCATTGCTTGGTCACCAAGCAATGAACCGGCCCCTTCTTGGACACCAAGATAGGCTTTTCTTTGGATGGACTTGAGGCTTTATTGAGGCTACAACAGGGACCTAGAAGAGAAATTGATTTTGGCCTTCCGATGAGCTTGAGTATCCCGTGCTCGCCCCGAACACACAACTCAAGTTCATCGATAATAACTCATTCCACTAGAGAGTTATTACTGCACTACCGCACCAATCCCAAATTACATTATGGGCTCCTTCTTATCATGAGTGTGTTAGTCTCCCTGTGTTTAAGATGTCGAATGTCCACTAATTAAGTGAGTTACTGACAACTCATTTAATTAATATCTTAATCCAAGAGTAGTACCACTCAACCTTATCGTCATGTCGGACTAAGTCCACCTACAGGGTTTAACATGACAATCCTTATGAGCTCCTCTTGGGGACATTCTCAACCTAGATTACTAGGACACAGTTTCCTTCTATAATCAACAACACACACTATAAGTGATATCATTTCCCAACTTATCGGGCTTATTGATTTATCGAACTAAATCTCACCCATTGATAAATTAAGGAAATAAATATCAAATATATGTGCTTGTTATTATATTAGGATTAAGAGCACACACTTCCATAATAACTGAGGTCTTTGTTCCTTTATAAAGTCAGTATAAAAGAAACGACCTCTAATAGTCCTACTCAATACACTCTAAGTGTACTAGTGTAATTATATAGTTAAGATAAACTAATACCTAATTACACTACGACCTTCCAATGGTTTGTTCCTTTCTATCTTCGTCGTGAGCTACCGTTTATAATTTATAAGGTACTGATAACATGATCCTCTGTGTGTGACACCACACACCATGTTATCTACAATATAAATTAATTGAACAACTACATTTATCATAAATGTAGACATTTGACTAATGTGATTCTTATTTCTAGACAAATGTTTATACCAAAAGCTAGGCTTTTAGTATACATCCTAATAATCTCCCACTTATACTAAAAGACTAAGCTGCCATATCTGCTGCCATACATCTGATTCCCAACCCTTCAACATGCCCATCAAAAGCTCTTGCCTTAAGGGCCTTAGTGAAAAGATCTATAGGTCATCATCTGATGCAATCTAGGCAGCAACAACTTCTTCTCATTTATACGATTTCTCGTATTGGGTGGTACTTGCACTCTATTGTGTTTACTTGCCTTATAGACTCATGGTTTCTTCGAGTTTGCTACTACACCACTATTATTACAATAAATTGTAATAATCTTTGGACAAACCAGAAATCATATCTAAGTCTATCTTGAGGTTATTGAGTCATTCAGCTTTTATGGCTACCTCAGAGGCTTGCCATATACTCAGCTTCTATGGTGGAGTCCAAAAAAACACCTATACTTATCACTCTTCCATAGTTATGACTTTACCTCCTAAAGTAAACACAAAACCCCGAGGTTGACTTAATATTGTCCCTATCTGATTGGAAGTCAAAATCCGTGCAACCCACAAGGACCAAATTAACTGCCTTGTAAGCTAGCATATAATATCTAGTGCCTCTAAGGTACTTCAATATATGCTTTACTGCAGTCCAATGTCCTTGTCCAGGGTTACTTTGATATCTGCTAACTATTCCCTTGGCAAAATAGATTTCTAATCTCGTGCATAGCATACATTAGGCTTCCGACAGCCAAAGCATAAAGAACTGCCTTCATTTCCTCTATCTCCTTTGATATTTTCGGAGACATCTCTTCAGATAAAGCTACTCCAAGCCCAAAAGGTAAGAAACCTTTCTTGGAGTTCTACATGCTTAAAACGAGCAAGGATTTTTTCGATATATGAAGCTTGGGATAAGTAAAATATTCTTTTCTTGCGATCCCTTATTACTTTGATCTCAAGAATATATACATTTCTCCCAAGTATTTCATATCGAATTGTTTGGAAAATCATACCCTTGCTTCTAACAACACTTTGATATTGTTTCCAACTACCAAAAATGTTATCTACGTATAGTACAAGAAATACCACCACGTTTCCATCACACTTTTTGTATACACAAGACTTATCCGGTTACCAAATAAATCCATAGGTCTGGATTACTTTGATAAACCGGATGTTCCAAGACCTTGAAGCTTTGCCTCAGTCTATAGACTGATTGAGCTTGCACACAAGATGCTCTTTGCCCTTTGCAATGAACCCTTCTGGTTGCTTTATATGGATGCTTTCTTCAAGACTTTCATTAAGGAATGCTGTCTTGACATCCACTTGCCAAATAGATAAAAGAATCTGGATAGACTTAAGCATGGCTACCAGTGAAAAAGTTTCCTTTTCATCAAGCCTTGCTTTGAAAGTTTCTACCTTCCTGTCTATCCATCTTTTCCTATTATAGACTTATTTTCACCGAATGACTTTTACACCATATGGTGGTTCTACAAGCTTCCAGATTTTATTAGAATACATATATTCTAATTCTGTATTCATTGCTCTTTGCCAAGATGCTGCATCTTTATCTTGGAGTGCTTCATCATATGTCCGGGATCAGGCTCATGTTCATTTGGGATCAAGTCCAAAAGACTCTCCCAAAACATGAATCTTTTAGGTTGTTTGACAACCCTCCCACTACGATTAGGAACTGTCTATAATTGTGTATCAATTGTGATACGTGTTGCAGTTTCTTGTGATATTTCATCTTGTACAGTTGGTACTAGATTATAAGTGTCATTTATTAAGAACAAATTTACTTATGGGCTTGTGATTCATTATATAATCCTCTTATAAAAATCAGTCATTGATGCTAACAATGACCTTCTGATTTTTAAGACTATAAACCTATTTTCGTTTCTCTAGGATAACCCACAAACAAGTGAATTCCTATCCAACTTATCATTGTCTCTCTTCAGCATATGTGCTGGATTACCCGAATCCGAATATGCTTCAAAATAGGCTTACGCCTATTCAGCAATTCTATATGAGTAGAGAGTTCTGACTTTGGAAGGTACTATGTTCACTTTCTTTTTCAGAGTATATCCTTAAAACGAACTTGGTGGTTTTCTGAATAACTCATCATCAATCTAATTATTTTCATAAGAGTCATATACCTTCTTTCTACTACACCATTCTGTTGGGGTGTACCAGGTGCAGTTAGTTGGGAGTGAATCCCTACTTCTGATAAGTAACTCCTAAATTGTCCCAAGAGGTACTTGCCACTACAATCTTACCATAGTGACTTGATACTTTTACTTTAACGTTTCTCCGCATCAGCCTTGTACTCTTTGAACTAATCAAAGCACTTAGTCTTGCGGCACATTAAGTAAATGTATTTGTATCTTGAATAGTTGTCTATAAAATAGACGAAATATTCAATACTACCTCTTGTCTGGATAGTCATAGGATCACACAAATCAGAATGAACCAATTCCAATATATCTTTGGCTCCATACCCCTTAGACTTAAAAGTTTCTTGGTTATTTTTCCTTCCAAGTAAGACTTGCAGGTTGGAAAGATTTCCACTACTAATGAACCCAAAAGTTCACCAGCTACCAATAAATCCTACTCAAGTTAATATAACCTAGCCTTAGATGCCAAAGATATAATTGGTTCATTTCCGAAGGTTGCTTTCTCTTAAAGTTAGAAGATGTGTTACTAATTTCCATTTGTTGTATCGTGGGAGTTATTGGATTTATAAATTACCAACCAACGTACCAGAACAGATAACTTCCCTTTGTTTTCTTAATAATAACTTTGTTATTAAAAGAGGCAGAATATCAAGTTCTTTGAATAGTTTAGAAACTGAAAACTAGTTCTTTCTAAACTTGGTACGTAAAGATAATTACTTAAAATTCATATTTTATTCTTATCAAAGGATAAACATCTCCCACTGCAACAGTTGTCACTTTTACAGCAGTGCCCATGTGGACGGTGTTTTTATTTTCATTTAGTTGTCGGGTTTCCTGGAACCTTGCAATGAATTGCGGACATGATTAATGGCATCTGTATCTACACTCCAGGTTCTGGTAGATAACAACACTAAACATGTTTCAACTAATGAATTAAATACACTTATATTGTTCTTAGTTCTAAGAAGACAGTCTACCTTAATGTCCAAGTCTTATTTCCAATAATTACAATTGGGACTACTAAGTCTTTTCTATAGTATAACAACTAAGAAATTGACAAACATTTTAAATCCTAAGAATTACAAAAATATTTGATCAAGATCAATTCTTTAAAATCCCTATGAATTTTGTATGCCATGATAGTGTGGACGTATACAAAATCAAAGAGGAGATTTTATCCATTAATTTTATTATCTCGTTAACTTTACTTTATGACGAATAAAATTAATAGTTGATCTGTCTTTGATCAAATATTTGGTCAAAACTTTTTAAATTTAAAATAACATTGATTCCTCAAACAATATTATTTAAATTCACCAACACCTCAAACACCGTGAATTTTGCATGCCACGATAGTGTGGACGTATACAAAATTTAAACATTTGTAAGAGGAGGGTTTTACCCATTAATTATCTTGTTAATAAATCTTTATGACAAAATAAAATTACCTCAAACACCGTGAATTTTGTATGCCACGATAGTGTGGACGTATACAAAATCAAACATTTGTAAGAGGAGTTCTTAATTTTATTATCTTGTCAACCTATTTATTTGACAAATTAATAGTTGGTTTTCTTCGGTCACACAAATAATAGTAGTGACTCCGATGGGGAGGATACAATTAGACGTGCCTAAGTGTATACCATTACTTGACACTAAGTCCATTAATAAGATTATGCCCCTTCCGATGGGGAAGATCACATGCTCTTAATTAATTTCCTATAGTCATCTGAAATGGAAGTTTGGTCTAGTGATCCACAAACAAACTCATCCGATATGGAGGAAGACACTCAGAGCCAACGCGCAAGTTTGTTTGCATCACTTACAAACCAGTAATGGAGATCGTGGAATTCACTAAAACAAATCCCTCTCCCACTTAGTTATTTAAAGTGAGGAATTTTGAGGATGCTAGCCTACTAAATATGTACACTAACATTCACACACAGCACAATATAAAAGCAATAAATAGAAAAACTAATTTTCAACTATTATGGCTTTTATCTATTGTTGTCCTCCGTGTGTCGTCATCCCTAGCTGCTGCCATCTTTGGCCACCGCTACCGGGTCTAGTTGTCGCATCCATCTTGCTCCTTGTTCCGCTGCGCCACTCTGATCCTCAAAAGGTTCCACGCCTTGCAAGATTAGATCCGCGACATAAATAGAATTTTACATTTTTCGATCCTATATTCCTCGAAGGAATGTACATGTAAACTAGATCGAACATAAAATAAAATTTACATCCATCAATCTTATATTCCATAAAAGGAATCTACATGTATCTAGATCAAAAAATAAAATCCTAATAAAACTAAATACAGCTCCTACTATATTTTATAATACAATCATGCACACATAATAAATGCCCTTGACATGTCCAAGGGTCCAATCACACACATAATAACTATAAGCCATAATAGTTGGATCCTGCATCCACAAAGTTATCACATCCTACTATTAACCTGCCTAAATTATGTATGACATGTGCATAATTAAACTAATACCAAATACACAGAGGCAAAACCCTAGCTCTGATACCAATTGTTGGTTGCTACTCGGAAAACCCAATGGCTCCACTGTACAGAAATTTTGTACGTGATCTGAACCTTTCCTAGCTACCATGTGTTCTTTAAAGTTAAACTTGTATCTCCTCCGGAACTTAACACGTTTGATTCCAAGTTTAACTTATATGTTCTTTTAGGTTTAGATTTGGATCTCCTGCGGAACTTAACACGTTTGATCCAAATCACCTAGGTTATAAATTCAATTAAATATTAGTTTCCAAAATTGGCTTCCAGTACTGTATGGCGAGGCACTTGGCCTTCTTGGATATGGGAGCAACCACCACCGACTAGACAAAGCCTTTTAAGGAAAGTTAATATTTAATTTCCTTATATAACTCTAGGTTAACCAAAAGGAACAATCAAATCACAAGAGAAAAAGAAAGAGAACACAACATCGAAATTAAATTCGAAAAACAAGAATCGAATACCTCTTGTATTTGGTTTTTATACAAAGAAAAATTAACTAGTATGATGCGGAAATTAAATACTAGTTATACCTCTTCATTGTATGCTAAAAACCTCGAGATCTTCTGCCGTATCCCTCGCCTCCTCTTGGACGTCGTGTGGGCGACGATCCTCCAAGACGAACACCACCCGGAAAGCTTCTCCTCCTTCTCTAGAATTCGGCCACCACCACCACAAAGGAGCAAAAAAAAGAGCAAAGGGAAGAGAGGGAGAGGGGTCGGCCACTTGATGATCTCCAACACCACAATATCAATTGTTATGTTTTTTTTTCAAGGCCTCCCCTTCTCCCCTTTTTATATTAGTTTTCCAACGAAAAATTATGGAAAGAGTTTTATAAAAAATTAGACTCATTCCTATTTCCTTTTAATGTTTTCTTTTTCTTTCCTTTTAATTAATCAATCATAGATTAATTTATTAATTAAACAACTATTTGTTGATGTTTAATTATTTGACCGGCCTCTTGCTTGGGCACCAAGAAAGGTGGCTGGCCACTTATTAAAAGGGAAAGAAAGAAATTTTTTTTTATAAAATTTTAAAAGAAGAAAACTTCTAATAAAATTTTACAAACTCTCTTTTTTTCTAATGTGGATATTAAAAGGAAAGTTTTAAAATTTAAAATCAAGTTTTAAAATTTAAAACATCTCTAATAATATTTCTTTTTAAAAGAAAGTTTTATAAATTTTACAACTCTCTTTTAAAACCTTGTGGCCTAATTTAAATTAGGAAAATTTTATAAATTTTTAAAATTTCTCTTTTTACAAATTGTAAATATCTGAGGAAATTTAAAAATTCAAAAACAACCTTCCTAATTTAAATATTGCGGCCGGCCCCCTTGCCCAAGGCAAGGGCTGGCCACTTCTAGAGAATATGTGGCCGGCCATTGCTTGGTTACCAAGCAATGAACCGACCCCTTCTTGGACACCAAGATAGACTTTTCTTTGGATGGACTTGAGGCTTTATTGAGGCTACAATAGGGACCTAGAAGAGAAATTGGTTTTGACCTTCCGATGAGCTTCAGTATCCCGTGCTCGCCCCGAACACATAACTCAAGTTCATCGATAATAACTCATTCCATTAGAGAGTTATTACCGCACTACCGCAACAATCCCAAATTACATTATGGGCTCATTCTTATCATGAGTGTGTTAGTCTCCCTGTGTTTAAGATGTTGAATGTCCACTAATTAAGTGAGTTACTGACAACTCATTTAATTAATATCTTAATCCAAGAGTAGTACCACTCAACCTTATCGTCATGTCGGACTAAGTCCACCTGCAGGGTTTAACATGACAATCCTTATGAGCTCCTCTTGGGGACATTCTCAACCTAGATTACTAGGACACAGTTTCCTTCTATAATCAACAACACACACTATAAGTGATATCATTTCCCAACTTATCAGGCTTATTGATTTATCGAACTAAATCTCACCCATTGATAAATTAAGGAAATAAATATCAAATATATGTGTTTGTTATTATATTAGGATTAAGAGCACACACTTCCATAATAACTGAAGTCTTTGTTCCTTTATAAAGTCAATATAAAAGAAACGACCTCAAATGGTCCTACTCAATACACTCTAAGTGTACTAGTGTAATTATATAGTTAAGATAAACTAATACCTAATTACACTACGACCTTCCAATGGTTTGTTCCTTTCCATCTTCGTCGTGAGCTACTGTTTATAATTTATAAGGTACTGATAACATGATCCTCTGTGTGTGACACCACACACCATGTTATCTACAATAGAAATTAATTGAACAACTATATTTATCATAAATGTAGACATTTGACTAATGTGATTCTTATTTCTAGATAAATGTTTATACCGAAAGCTAAGCTTTTAGTATACATCCTAACAAGTAATACTTACATCCTTTTGCTAGATCTTATTATTATAAGGTGTAGGGAAGATCAACCCTCTCTTATATGCCTTGATCTCCAAGACGCCCTTCACGTGCGTAAGAATCCTTGTGAAACCTCTCCTCTTAGATCCTTCCCTTGAAGAACTTAGATATTTGGAAACCCTAGTCCTAGATCTTGGATCTTGGCCGAAACCACCAAGGGAAAAGGGAGGATTCAGCCAGAGAGGAGAAAAAGAAGATGAAAAACTAGGTTTTCATCTCTTCCATTCCCTTTTATACTAAGTGGAAGTTGAAGCATCTTTCCACATATAATCTACATATAATGAATAGTTTTCTATTTCTAATGTGATGCTTTACCACCACCTAATGACTACTCAAACCAATCTTAAATCAAAGGTCTAGGGTTCAATTTCCAGCCCGAGTCATTTATACACATATTTTTATTTCTTTTCTCTTCTCCTATTTCTTTTTGCTCTTTTTGGAGGAAAGGAAATTTACGGGTGTTACAAATGCAACAACTCCATTAACATAAGTATATCCAATACATGACTAATCTATCACCCAAGTCTATAAGAATGAATAGATCCAATAGGTGTCCACTATACAACATATACAATAAGTAGCAACACCTATAGTACACACCAAACACGTGTGCACACAATAATATAGGTATAATCAACATGATCCTCCAATAGTACACACTAAACATATGTGTACACACCACACGGGTATAATCAACATGATACCTCCAATAGTACACACCCGACCCACACACCTCATAGGTATAGTAAACATGATACCTCCAACGGTACACACCTGACATATGTAAATACTCAACATAGGTATAATCAACAAGATACCTTCAATAATACTCACCAGGCAAGATACTTCCAATAATACATACCAAACACATATGGACACTCAATATAGGTATAATCAACATAACACCTCTAATATTACTCAACCGACATGTATGCACATACATCATGAGTATAATCAATAAATACTTCCAATAAAACATAATAGACACGTGTGCACACACAAAATAGATATAATCGATAAGATACTTCCAATAGAACTCATCTGACATGTATGCACACACAACACACATATATTCAGAAATATGATCCATCAATGAAATATACCTATATGCATGAAAAGATCCAACATGTATCTACCAACAACATATACAATATGTAACAACATCTATACACATGTACACACTAGCATATGCATAATGAGCATGATAAATCTTATAGTACATACCATACACATGTGTATGCTACTACATATAAACAATCTTAATATAAATTCTTATCATACATGTTGGTGCAGGAAGCATCCGACGATTAAACCCAAGTTTTGATAATAGCAAAGGAGTCAAAGTTAAGCTTACTTGTGAACTAATATGTCTGATGGAGATTGCAGGAAAGTCCTAAAAGTTCTTAGGCAAAAGTTCTAACTGCGGTTATGCAAGGTGAAACCCTAGGGGGTGGTAACCCTAGGTCCTAGGGGGTGGTAACCCTAGGTGGAGGAAAACCCTAAGGGGCGGTAACCTTAGGTCCTAGGGGGTGGTAATCCTAGGTGGAGGAAAACCCTAAGGGGGGGTAACCTTAGGTCCTAGGGGGAGGTAACCCTAGGTGGAGAAAAACCCTAGGGGCGGTAACCCTAGATCCTAGGGGGTCGTAACCCTAGGCAGAAAATCTAGTCAGTCTGGAGGACCGAACTGACATCAAGTAATCTCTCCTGAGGGGAGTAGGTGAGGACGCGTTCCACGGAAGAGGGAACAGTAGGCGTCGGGTCGACCTAGGGTTTCCGATCAGAAATCCGAAGTCAGATCCGGACGGTCTAATGACTGTCGATCACTTGATTTATCATGTTTATATCTGTTCTAACTTTGTCTTATAGGGTATGTTGATATTTTGGGACTAACGTGTCTTGCAGGTACAAAAGGAACAAGCTAAGCCTCAGATGAATAGTGCCCAAGGCGCCTCCATGGAGCTTGGAGGCGCCTCGAGTGCAAAGATGAGCTGTCTACGCAGAGGAGCTGGAGGCGCCCTCAGGCGGATAAGAGGCAACGGCGAAGGCTTATCACAGCGATTAACTCGAGATATAATTTTAGGTCCGAGGCGCCTCCATGGGGCATTGGAGGCGCCCTCAACGCCCAATAAAAGGTAGTCTCGAGGCAGCAGAAAAAATATCACCTTCCAAGCAATCCTTACGCAACCAGCTGCTAACGAGAAGTTCCGACGAAGTTACAACTTGACGCCGATGACCCGAAGCTCTGAATCTACTATTTCTTGTTTGTCATCAGTATATTTTACTATTGTTGATTGTACTTAATTTGTAATCCTTTTCAAAATCATAGTTTTTACCCAACGTAAACGCTCAACGAGCGTGGGCCTTGGAGTAGGAGTCGCCATAGGCTCCGAACCAAGTAAATACCTTTTGTTTGCATTGTGTTCTTTTATATTTTCGTTGCTTTAACTTGGTAGTTTTACGAATCCGAAACGTGTGAAAGCCACGAACGCTATTCACCCGCCCCCTCTAGCGCGATCTCGATCCAACAATAGGTATCAGAGTAGGGTAGCTTTGATTTGGTGCAACCACCAATCAAGTAAGTTTTTCATGGTGTTTTTCGATTTTCGGAGTCAATTGGAATTAGTACCGTTACTATATTCCAATATATTTTTATTGAGTCAATTTCTGCTTGAAGTTGGTGCAACACCACTCGAGTTCACTTTTCTTTTATAATACATCCTGCACTACTAATCCAGGATCAAGTCCTGGGATATTCTTTTTGCCTGTTTTCCTTGTGCATATCCTCTAAATGACCCAACAAGAAGGCTACAGCACTGTTCATCCCCCGCTCTTCACCGGAGAAGACTTCGGTTACTGGAAGGGTAGAATGGAGATTTTCCTAAAGATCCAGTTCGAGATGTGGATGATCGTAAAGACTGGATTTGAACTACCGACTGACGAAGACGACAAACCTACACCCTGCGAAAATTGGGATCCAGCATTAATCAAGAAAGTGGAAGCAAATGCTAGAGAAACTTGCACCCTCCAGTATGGACTAACAAAAGAGGAGCTCAACCAACGTCGAACCTTTCTCCAGCGCCAAGGAATTGTGGGAGAAGCTAATCGAGCTTCACGAGGGGACGTCTGACACCAAGGTAAGTAAAAGAGATTTGATACTTAATAAACTGTACAATATTAAAATGCAGGAAGGTGAGACAACCACCCAACTCCACGCCCGGATCTAGGATCTCCTCAACGGGCTCCATGCGATCGGACAAAGAGTGGAGAACCGGGACATAATCAGGTACTCTTTGAACGCTTTTGGAAGGAACACCTTGTGGGCATCCATGGTAGATGCCTGCAAGGTCTCTAAGGATCTTTCTGTTATTAAATTAGATGAATTGTTTGTTGAGTTTGAACTTCATGAACAGATTAACTCATGTCCGGCCGAGAAAGGTTTGGCTTTGATTGCAAGTACAGGAAAAGCACGCAAGTTAAAATCAAAGCATAGAACCGAACCAGAGTTAGAAGAAGAATCGGATTCAGACAATGACGACGATGAACTCACTGCCGAATTCGTCAACCTGGTGAGGAAGCTCTACAAGAAAAAGAAAGGCTTCAACAAGAAGGACCTCAAAAAGGCAATTCAATCCAAGGAGGCCCAAGCAAAGGTAAAGTTTGAGGTGAAATGCCATGGGTTCAATCAGAAGGGGCACATCAAGGTGAAAAGCCCAAACCAGAAGGATCCGAAGAAACCAAGAAGGAAGAAGGCCCTGAAGGCGACGTTGGACGAGACTTCTTCCGAGGAATCCGACGACGAAGAACTCGAGCAGGCAAGCTTTCTCGCGTTGACAGCCCAGGACTACACCAACGAATCCGGAAGCGAGGACGAATCGGAAGCCGAGTCCGAGAGAAACCACGGATCCATATCTGTTTCCGAAGGGCCAAACCCCTCTGTAAGTAAATGTTGTTTATACAATTTAATTAATTATTTAATGCCTTAAGTAGCTAAGTCCAATGTTCAGATCAAGTCGCTTCTAAAGGAAGTAACAACCCTTAAAGAAGCTGTCACGCCCCTAAAGGAGCCCCTACCGAAAAATTTCGACAGCACATCCCCTGTACCGGTGACAATCTGAAGCATAAATACATACAAAATACATCAGCAACATGCAGCTGGAATATATACACAAGCACACAGTTATAAAATCAGCCCACTCAGTTGAAACAAGAATAAAACACAACCACGCAGTTATATATATACAATAGACAGCCAACTCGGCTGTATTAAACCAACACAGCGAAAAAATTATAACGAAAGCCCATACAAAACAAATCAACACACTGCTAGCCGGCTAGGCTTTATACAACAACCACAACAACAAATACAACAAAACACCAAATACAACAATCACCAAATTCAAATAAAAGATATACAAAACCCGAAATGATATACATGCGGCAGAAAGGATACTCTGAGCGACACTCTAGCCATCTACCTGAAAACATAAAGATATAAATGCGGCGGGGAGTATAGGTAACTCAGCGGGTAATAGAAAGGATAGTGCATGGTCTATAAATAAACATAGAGATCAAAGGTATACATTCTCAGTAGGGAATCAAAGAACATGATCATACTATCATAATTAATGCATCTGAACATATCAGACCTACTAACCTGACATACATAATGTACAAACCACAACTGACATAATGATAGATACATACCCAATCTAGAATCGACACCTGGTACAATGGTCAGTAAACTCACCAGATCTGTAACAGACCTACTCGTGACACCTGTGCAATAAAAATACGATTGTAAATACATGTAAAATAAATGACATGTATGCAGCATGACAACCATATGCAACAATCATATCGCAAACAAATGCAACATACCACAAACACATGCAACTAGTATCTACTAGGCATGTAAGCAAATATATCTCCAAAGATGCACCGCGCATCAAATGCAAATGTGCATGCATGCTCCATGGTCACCCCCGCCACCTCTCTAGACACCACGACCCCTGTATGGCCGAGAGGCTTGGGTCCGTGACAAACCGTACTAGCCTCCAGTACATGCATCGCTATAGGCAGTCGAAGTGGACGGTCAGCTAAGTAGTTATATAACTACAGAGCTAAGGGTCCCTGACCACTCACATCTCTAGCCCTATGACTACTGTATCCTCAAGACTCACTACTCTAGAGTGGTCGAGGCTGACAGAACACTGAGCGACTGAGTAAGCGCGATAGGACTAGCTCCACTCCTACCACTCTCCATCAGTGGTCGAAAGGACAGCTATAAACGACTGGCGACTCTCTCAACCACAAAGGAGACACTAGTCGTCAGCAATGCAATGAATGATGAACATGATATTTATATATATATATATATATATATATATATATATGTAAATATATAATCAGGATACGAACAACGTCATCATCCATGCAACCCCCAGATCCACCCAAGTACCCCACAACATGAATACGATCATCATGATACCTCCATATATCCCACCAAACAAATATACAAAACTACATAGGTGTAATCAACCATGATCTCCGATAATCCCCCTAAACACATGTACACGGAATATAGGTACAATCAACATGTATCCTCCAGTAAAACATATCAGACACGTGTATATACAACAAATATACAATCATTACAACTCCTCCAATCATCACACCGGATAAATGTGTACACAACATACAAATGGACAATCATCATATGAACACCGCCAGCGAACCATCCCCAACCATACATACTCTACATGTACTCAAATACCACAGAGTATAGATAATCCAAAGCGTAGACTGTATAAGAATTAAATAGATCATCACAAGGGTCAAGCATAACTATCAAGCAGGAAAGCAACCAACGAACACGATATAAGGTAAAGCAGCCTAAACCATTACATAATAACCATGCACTAAGCTCAATAAAAATCTACATAGAGGCAAGGAAGAAATACCCGCCTTTATCTGTCGATCGTGCTAAAATAAATCCCACATCGTGATGATCGTCCCATATCAAAGTCCTGCATAAATCAATATATATACTTTTTATTTAGTTAAATTCATATGAATTAAATAGCTAAATAAAATCCCTAACCCAATTAGGATCACTCCAATCAACTCTGATATCTGATTAATCCTCCAAATAATCCTTAATCACACAACCCAATTAGAATAGGCTAATCATGAATCCATCCTACAAAATTCATCCACCCAAATTAATCCAACTAGGATTAACTAAATCCACAAATGAATCTCAAATCCATAACCGATCACAAACTCCAACATCCCATTATTATCCACTACACATCATAAATCAAACATGCATAATCATCATCATGATCCACCTTTAACCACCGTATCTGATAATAAATCTCATCATATCTAAAACCCTCCTTCACATTCACATGCCCAATGAAGTAACCCTTACATACAATTGCAAACCCATGATAAATATGGAAAGAACAGATTATCAACAAATGAAAAATCAAAGGCGAAGGCACTAAAGAAACTCACCCATGTTATTTGGACATTGATTAGATACCATAGCTTCTGCAATAGCTTCCTTCCGTTGTTGGAAAAAACCCTAGTTAGCCGACCCTTCTCCTATTTGGGCCCCAACAGTAGGATATGCCAAAGAGATCAACATTCACAACCCCACAAGAGCTCTGCCGATCGCTGCCAAAGAAGCCCTACCCCAAATTCTTTCTGGAATCAGTCAATGAAGCAACTGTACAACAATGAATTCACTAGAACTCTAACAAACAAGACCACACTTACCTTAATTGAACCCTAATTTCTTCAGCCGAGAGCCCAATCAGCTGCAAGGAGGAAGAAGGTCAAGATCTGCTCAGGGGAGATCCATCACTAGGTTGATCCGAAGCTTTCCTCTAACCCAGATCAAAAAGAAGCCAACAAAAGAAGCCAATTACACTAGAATCCTTGAATCCAAAGAATTCCCGACATTGCCTTACCTCAATCAGTTGCCTCCAGATGGTGTCGCGTGATCCATTCCAACTGATGACGATCCGGAATATACTCCATTGAACAGATCGAGGAGGAGAACCGAAAGGGGCTTAATCGGCCAGAACCTCGCCGTGCCCTAGCTCCGCCGAATCATCGTCGATCACCCGCAAGAAACTGTCAAGGAAGCGATCGGTCCACTGGAGAAGGCTTGGACAGCTTCAGCTCCTTCAAGATTCCGGTCACGGTCCTCAGGTAGTGCGAGGAGGCCGAGACCATCGGGAAGAGTTGTCCTCTGTCAATGTTGGGTCTTCCGCAAGAGAGAGCAATCGGGAGAGGAAAACCAAGAGGTGAGGAAGAAGAATCGGCCACTTGTTTTCCCCTCAAAGCTCCGGTGATTGCCTGCGCCGGTGACGTCGAGAGGGGAAGAGTAGGATCGTCGATCGCTAGTGTGAGTGGAGGAGATGCGAAGAATAGAGAAGGGAGAAGAATCGGGGCGCGAACAGGGGAGGGAAAATTCGAGAATTTAGAGATTAGGTTTTTAATTAAATACTTAGGTTAGATTTAATTAAGCCCTAAGTTAATTTCTCCATCAACTCCCAACTTAATTGGGTATCCAAAACAGACTTCCTCTGTACCCCGAATCCATCCCCTCAAAATGGGTCATACGGACCCCATTTAATCCCAAAAAATTTCTAAAAATTCGTGAAAAATCTAATAAGATTTTTCGTCCAATAATATTTATTATTTAATTTTGCGGTATTTTACATTCTCCCCCACTAATAAAAATTTGGTCCCCAATTTTACTGGTCAACTCAGGGATCCTCATCCAAGGGTAACATCCAAACCACCTACTCATATACCACTCACTCCAAGTATAATAACCAAACAGCATTCTCATCCACTACTCCGCCCTAGTATCATAAACATCTCTCCAAACATGACAATCCACCTACAAGTGAATAGCGACGACTCTGTGAGCTATTAACTCACCTTACTCCCGCTACTCCCACTCTACAATCTAGCTAATTGCTGAATAAATCAACTACCTCTAAAATCTAAAATCCACTATCAACAGATCCTCCAACATCTATATAGGACGCTCAAACCATCCATCAGTCTGAGGATGAAAATCTATACTAAAGTGAAGCTCCTAATCCAAAGTTTGCTGTAACCTCAGTCAAAACCATGATATGAAATCACTGATCTCCATCTAATACAACACTCAGAGACATACCATAAGGTCAAGTAATCTCTCTACAGTATTATCCTACTACTCAATCCAAAAGAATTTGCCCTACAAATCGATAGCTAGGGAGCAAAGTCGTCACCCAACAACGATTATCCAAACCATCATATCCTCCCCATGTCCTGGATAATCCCACAACAAAAGCCGTCAAAACATGCTCCCAACTCCACTCTAACATACGAGTCTACTGAAACAATCCTACTGATCTCCGATGCTCAACCTCCACTGGCTGACATACTAGACATCAAGCTACAAAATCCATGATATCTTTCTTCATATCGTTCCACCATCAGAATGCTCCAAGTCTCTAGACATCAGGTGTCACCCGAATGTATCGAAAATCCAGATCAATGTGTTTCCTGCAATAACTTCTCCCGGATAAGAAGTGCCTCAGAAACACACACAATCTTCCATGGAAATAAGAATCCCATTCTCATTACACGAGAATTCTAACTGCGGGCATGAGACTCCTCCGCTCTTGCTATATCGGAGCTGCACCTAACCGCAGGTACGATACATCTGTGTAGAGTACAAATCCGTCTACACAAGAAAGCATAACTAAGACGGTGCAGTTAACAACTTTTCGTCCAACTACCAAAACTGATCTCATAAGCATCCATCCAGGAAAGTTTTATTCCCTTCCTAGACAGTCCAGTCAACGGCATAATGCTGAATAAACCCTCAATCAATCTCCCGTAATATCTAGCCAGACTAAGGAAGCTACGAGTCTCCTGTATAGACTACGGCTACTCCCTACTGATAAAAGCTTCTATCCCCTGTGGATTCACTAATATCCCTCTACTAGAGACAACGTGTCCCATAAATCTCGCAGAAAACAATCACAATGCACACTACTAAAGTTCGCATATAGATGTTCCCATTGAAACATCTCTAGAACTATGCGAAGATGGTGTACGTGATCCACCTCAGATCAGGAATAGATCATAACATCGTCAATGAAGACAATGAAAGCTGATCCAAACACCCTATGACTACCAATTACATTGAGTCCATGAAAACATCTAGGCACAATATGACTAAATGGTAACGCCAATGACTCATAATGTACATACGACAGGCTCACTCAACCGTAAGATCCCCAACACTAAGTCTGTAATCTAATCACCAACTACAAATCAACAAATCCATATATATCACACATGTGTTACTCCCCATATCGCTATCAACGTTAAACACCAAATAGTATATCATCAACCCAAATATCCACTAATAGATCATCAAAAGACAACATATCACCACACCTGATCTCCCAATATCTACCAATCAAAAGCATCCTCAACATCAATCAAACCTGATAACTTCATGTACAATGATAGCGAAAAAGGAAGTCATCCAACCTTTAACACTCACTGCCAACAAACTAGCTGTATCCAAAAAGTCTGCCAAATCTCATCATCTCATCCTCTTAGATACTCAAACATCCACAGTAAAAGAATATCAATCTCAAGTCCAAAGATTCACACAACCTCCTGACTGAGAGTCCACCCATCAAGAAGATATCTCCACCACCCTCATAATCATCCTATATATGTCCCTCGACAAATACCGATAAAAGGTCAAACCCTCTAATATGAGATATAGACTACAATATCTGGTAAAATGATAACGTGGTCAAGGTCTTGAGCCACCTGATAGAGACAATGTTAGCTGAGTCGTCTAACCATTGTCTTGTACCCCATCATACTGTGATTGTTCCACCCTAAGGTTCAGCAACCTCTAGTATCGAGCAATGAAAACAAAGATAGAGGAACGCTATAACTAAATAGCTGATCAAAATATCTGTCAATCGACGCTCTACCCCTCGAAGATCATCATATGAAATTATACCTAGTTACGGTCGGACCTCCTAGGTATTACTCAACTAACACCACTACCTCCGCACCATTGCGAGGTATATATCACTAAGTACATCATGGATATCTAATCATATCCAATAGTTCCATGAGTCAGGATCTGCCATGGAACAGCGTTAGGCGAGTCGACTGATCATCACCTTATAAACCATCATGCTATCGAAAGAGGTAAAGAAGTAGTCTCTCTCCAAATACGTCAAAAAAAATCACTAAGTGATGTCCTAATCTCCAAAAAGCATTCTCTGCTTCCCCCTTCACGTGGTACCGGGTCACGTAAGGGTTAAGCAGCTAATTCCAACTTTTCTATACCGTGGGGTATCCTATCCGAATACCTTCTAAGTCATCCAATAAGGTACAGACGGTCCAAGGTCAAAGTCCCCTTGGAATAGGATACGACAATCCTCTATAGACTGACTAAGCCGACGATGGTATATTGCTAATTCAGTCCCTTCTATGATGGTACAAGCCATGTACTCAAATGAGTCTCTCAAAATATCTAACCAAGCACGAGATAACCCCAAAGATAGGAATCTCTAAAAATAGAGTAAGTCAGTTCCCTACTGATCGGACCAACAAAATAAATCGATCAACTACTATCTGATCCAACAAGAGTAAATTAGTACGTCACTGACAAAACCAACTAAGATAAGTCAATCCACAATTGACCAAGTCAACAAGGGTAATAAGTCAAACCATAACTACACAAGTCAACCAAGTAAATCAATCCTCAACAGGAGTAAACCGGTACTCTACTAACTGAGTCAATATGAATATATAGATACCCTCCACTACCCAGCTAATAATAACAGAGACTGGTATATGACTCTAACTCTCAATCAACTAAGAGTAACAGACACCAAAACTTCTAGTAGTATGATATGACGATTCCCCTGAGACTGTAATCCTTGATCTCCAATAGGGTTAACCGTGATCAGTGATTGACCCAACATATAAAATGCATGATACAATCAACTAGGCAAGTACTAACAGGAGAGTACTAACACACATCACAACTATGCATGAACTAACAGAAATGTAAGATAACAATATGCAAACATACCTCCTATTGCTTAGAGATGTCCTACTGCTGCCTGATCCCAAAGCCCGAAAGTCACATCAAGAAAATCGAAACACAAAACCCAAAACACGAATAACAGGCATCGTACCTACTCTGATACCAAAAATTGGTATCAGATAAATCTCGAAAATCTAAAACGCATAGCAAGTATCGTATACCTTGCTCTGATACCAAAAATTATCACGCCCCCAAAGGAGCCCCTATCAAAAAATTTCGGCAGCACCTCCCCTGTACCAGTGACAAATTGAAGCATAAATACATACAAAATACATCATCCACATGCAGTTGGAATATATACACAACCACGCAGTTATAAAATCAGCCCACTCGGCTGAAATAAGAATAAAACACAACCACACAGTTATATATATACAATAGACAGCCCACTCGGCTGTATTAAACCAACACAGCGGAAAAACGATAATGAAAGCTCATACAAAACAAATCAACACACTGCTAGCCGGCTAGGCTCTATACAAGAACCACAACAACAAATACAACAACAAACAAAATACGACAATCACCAAATACAAATAAAAGATATACAAAACCCGAAATGATCATTGGATGTGACGTAGGACCCAGCAGAAAGGATACTCCGAGCGACACTCCAGCCATCTACCTGAAAACATAAAGATATACATGCGGCGGTGAGTATAGGTAACTCAGCGGGTAATAGAAAGGATAGTGCATGGTCTATAAATAAACATAGAGATCAAAGGTATACAGTCTCAGTAGGGAATCAAAGAACATGATCATACTATTATAATCAATGCATCTGAACATATCAGACCTACTAACCTGACATACATACTGTACAAACTACAACTGATATAATGATAGATACATACCCAATCTGGTATCGACACCTGGTACAATGGTCAGTAAACTCACCAGATCTGCAATAGACCTACTCGTGACACCTGTACAATATAAATACGACAGCAAATATATGTAAAATAAATGACATGTATGCAGCATGACAACCATATGCAACAATCATATCTTAAACAAATGCAACATACCACAAACACATGCAACTAGTATCTACTAGGAATGTATGCAAATATATCTCCAAAGATGCACCGCGCATCAAATGCAAATGTGCATGCATGCTCCATGGTCACCCTCGCCACGTCTCTAGACACCATGACCCCTGTATGGCCGAGAGGCTTGGGTCTGTGACAAACCGTACTAGCCTCCAGTACATGCACCGCTATAGGCGGCCGAAGCAGACGGTCAGCTAAGTAGTTATATAACTACAGAGCTAAGGGTCCCTGACCACTCACATCTCTAGCCCTCTGACTACTGGACCCTCAAGACTCACTACTCCAGAGTGGTCGAGGCTAACAGAATACTGAGCGACTGAGTAAGCACGACAGGACTAGCTCCACTCCTACTACTCTCCATCAGTGGTCGAAAGGACAGCTATAAACGACTAACGACTCTCTCAACCACAAGGGAGACACTAGTTGTCAGCAATGCAATGAATGATGAACATGATATATATATATAATAATGATACAGCCAACGTCGTCATCCATGCAACCCCCAGAAACACACAAGCACCCCACAACATGAATACGATCATCATGATACCTCCACATATCCCACCGAACACATATACACAACTACATAGGTGTAATCAACCATGATCTCCGAGAATCCCCCTAAACACATGTACACGGAACATAGGTACAATCAACATGTATCCTCCAGTAAAACATATCAGACACGTGTATATACAACAAATATACAATCTACACAACTCCTCCAATCATCACACCGGATAAATGTGTACACGACATACAAATGGACAATCATCATATGAACACCGCCAGCGAACCATCCCCTACAAAACATACTCTACATGTACTCAAATACCACAGAGTATAGATAATCCAAAGCTTAGACTGTATAAGAATTAAATAGATCATCACAAGGGTCAAGCATAACTATCAAGCAGGAAAGCAACCAACGAACACGATATAAGGTAAAGCAGCCTAAACCATTACATAATAACCATGCACTAAGCTCAATAAAAATCTACATAGACCCAAGGAAAAAATACCCGACTTTATCTGTAGATTGTGCTAAAATAAATCCCACGTCGTGATGATCATCCCATATCAAAGTCCTGCATAAATCAATATATATACATTTTATTTAGCTAAATTATTATGAATTAAATAGCTAAATAAAATCCCTAACCCAATTAGGATCACTCCAATCAACTCTGATATCTAATTAATCCTCCAAATAATCCTTAATCAAACAACCCAATTAGAATAGGCTAATCATGAATCCATCCTACAAAATTCATCCACCCAAATTAATCCAACTAGGATTAACTAAATCCACAAATGAATCCCAAATCCATAACCGATCACAAACTCCAACATCCCATTATTATCCACTACACATCATAAATCAAACATGCATAATCATCCTCATGATCCACCTCTAGCCACCGAATTTGATAATAAATCTCATCATATCTAAAACCCTCCTTCACATTTCACATGCCCAATGAAGTAACCCTTACATACAATTTCAAACCCATGATAAATTTGGAAAGAACATATTATCAACAAATGAAAAATCAAGGGCGAAGGCACTAAAGAAACTCACCCATGTTATTTGGATAGTGATTAGATACCACAACTTCTGCATTAGTTTCCTTCCGTTGTTGGCAAAACCCCTAGTTGGCCGACCCTTCTCCAATTTGGGCCCCAACAGTAGGATATGCCAAAGAGATCAGCATTCACAGCCCCACAAGACCTTTGCCGATCGTTGCCAAAGAAGCCCTACCCCAAATTCTTTCAGGAATCAGTCCATAATGCAACTGTACAACAATGAATTCACTAGAACTCTAACAAACAAGACCACACTTACCTCAATTAAACCCTAATTTCTTCAACCGAGAGCCCACTCAGCTGCAAGGAGGAAGAAGGTCAAGATCTACTCAGGGTAGATCCATCACTAGGCTGATCTGAAGCTTTCCTCTAACCTAGATCAGAAAGAACCCAACAAAAGAAGCCAATTACACTAGAATCCTTGAATCCAAAGAATTCCCGACATTGCCTTACCTCAATTAGTTGCCTCCAGATGGTGTCGTGTGATCCATTCCAACTGATGACGATCCGGAATATACTCCATTGAACAGATCGAGGAGGAGAGCTGAAAGGGGCTCAATCGGTCGGAACCCCGCCGAATCATCGTCGATCACCCGCAAGAAAATATCGAGGAAGCGATCGGTCCACTAGAGAAGGCTTGGACAGCTTTAGCTCCTTCAAGATTCCGGTGACGGTCCTCAGGCGGCGCGAGGAGGCCGAGACCATCGGGAAGAGTTGTCCTCTGTCGATGTCGGGTCATCCACAAGAGAGAGCAATCGGGAGAGAGGAAACCAAGAGGTGAGGAAGAAGAATTGACCACTTGTTTTCCCCTCAAAGCTCTGGTGATTGCCTGCGCCGGCGACGTCGAGAGGGAAAGAGTAGGATCGCCGATCGCTTGTGTGAGGGGAGGAGATGTGAAGAATAGAGAAGGGAGAAGAATCAGGGCGCGAACAGGGGAGGGAAAATTCGGGAATTTAGAGATTAAGTTTTTAATTAAATACTTAGGTTAGATTTAATTAAGCCCTAAGTTAGTATCTCCATCAACTCCCAACTTAATTGGGTATCCAAAACAGGCTTCCTCTGTACCCCGAATCCATCTCCTCAAAATGGGTCATACGGACCCCATTTAATTCTAAAAAAATTTCTAAAAATTCCTGAAAAATCTAATAAGATTTTTCGTCTAATATTATTTATTATTTAATTTTACGGTATCTTATAGAAGCGACTAATACCAAATACTTGATTGATCCAATTAAGACTGGAACCTCAACTCAAATCCAAAAACTTGAGGAATAGAATTCCAACCTGAAAAGTCAAGTCAAGGATTTGAAAATTGCATTGGAATGGTTTACACTGGGTTCCAAGAATCTTGACTTGATTCTTGGAAAACAGAAAGCCATTTACAATCGATCCGGACTAGGATTCAAAGTAAAAAGGAATTTTGATCTTATTTATCGTTAGTGAACAGACTGAAAAGTAAAATAGTCCAAGCATGGGTACCTAAGTCCAACTTAGTTAATCAAGTTAGACTTAGTTAATATTGGGTCCCCAAGGATCAAGTACATTACCTTGATAGACCATATCGAGGTTATGATCCAGGAGGAGCAAATAGAAAAATCATCTTAATAAATAAATAAAAGTTAAAATTAAAAAAGGTAATATTAATTAACCATTAAAGGAATATAACTCAAATCGAATTTATAAAATTATTAAAGATATAGGAGGAGGCTCCAGAATAGCTGGCACCTCCAAAACTAATCTACTCGGCAGGGTAACCTAAACCAAGCTACCCGGCAGTGTAATTAGGACTAATTAGAAAGGGAAGAAGTTTAATTTGACCTATGGTACTGGTGAAATTTTGGATGATAGTACATTAGGGAAGCTTAGTCTATGCATGTTTAGGAAGATATTGTTAGTTAGAGCCCTAGAGCCAATCATTTGATGATTATTGTATGGACTCGTTGTATCATATTCCTATATATATATATAAAGGCATTTGTTTATAGTTATTATGCTTAGTTGTATTGGTGCTAAATAACTAAGTATAATAGCGTCCTTGAGTAGAAGGTTCTTACCAATATCAATCGGTTAGTTGAATCGATAGTGAGATGATATAGGAAGCACTACTCTTAATCATTCCTAGTCAAGTATTAGCATTCAGGGACAATGTTAATCCGACGAGACTAGCATGTAGGTTAACTCGATGACTTGATCTCACAAGTCATGGATATGGAGATATCAAGTTGACATATGGGTGTGCATTGGAGAATGTATACTGAATGACCCGCCATGAGAAAGTATCATGGATCGTTATATGAGTGTCATATACTTTCTCATGTGGCTATTAGTATGACTATTAGTCCTTGGACCTGAAGTCACTATGATTCCCTACATAAGGAGTTACATACTTTGGCTTCGTCAAACGTCACCCGTAACTGGGTGGACTATAAAGGCGATTATTGGGTATGTAACAAATTATGCAAAGGGATGTGAGTGATGTAGATGAGATCTATCCCTCCTATATGACGGGAGAGATATCGATATTCTTGATAGAGTGAGACCACTAAGTGCATGACCATGCCCATATGAGTCAATATGAGATGTTGAGCTCATTTGATTGAGTGAGTCTACTTGGGATTCAAGATTTAGATTGATTAGAGGATGACACGGTCTATGCCTCACATTGATCAATCTAGATGTCAATGATAGAAGGACACTTGTCATATATTGTGAAGAGTCATAATTAGTAGTCATAAGGTGATGTTGGATCTCAACATTCTTATAACTTGGGTAGTAATGATGTGTTGCTAGATACCGCTCATTACTTATGCTTCTAAATGGGTTTAGGAGCATTGCCAATATTATAAGAACCTATAGGGTCACACACAAAGGGTAATTTGATGGAGATTAGGTTCATTTGATGAACCTAAAGGATTAGGTCCATGTGATGAACCAAATTGGATTAAGAGTAATCCAAATTAGGCTAATTGAGTTGGACTCAATTTTGTTCATGTGTTAGATGAGTCTAATTTGGCTTAGACTCATTGAGTCAATTTAATTCAATGAATATAGATTCATTAAATTAAAATTAACTTGAACCAATGATTAGATTTGATCAACCATGGGAGAGAAGTGGTCAAGTTTGACTTGACTTGAGAGGAAAATGAAGGGTCAAGTTTGACTTGACCATTTGCCACCTCATTGGTGAGTTGGCAAAGAGTGGGCCAATGATGATGCTCCACATCATCATGATTGCTTAAGTGGGATGCCACCTCATGGGAGTTACCAAGAGTTGTGACTCTTGGTATTCCATGGAGGTTATTAACCTCATTCATGTGGTCGGCCACTCATTGATTGGGTGAGTTTCATTTTCTTTTGTGTAACTCTCATCTTCTTCCTCAAGCTCTCTCTTCTCTCCCTCTCCTCCACCTTGCCCGAACCTTTCAAAGGTGCTAGTACACCTTTTTGTTTGGTTTCTCCATCTCTTTCTTGTGTGGATACACATAGAGGAGTATCTACTTTGATACTCTCGAGATCCGACGAACCTTGGACGAGCAGGATTAGCGAAGAGCATCGCATCAAGGGTAAAGCTCTTCTCCTTTATAGATCTAGTTTATATCTAGGCTAGAAACTCGTACTCGAAGTTTTATGTAAATTTTATTTCTTCGCACGGATCCGGTGGCGGGGTTTCGGGGTCTCCGCAACGTAAAAAGCGATTTTTACGGCCCGAAAAACCCAACAGTGGTATCAGAGCCACGTGCGAAGCGCGTACGAGTTTTTGTTTGTATTTTTATGAAAAATATCAGTTCTATAATATTCTGTAAGTTTACTGTTTTTATAGATTTTATGGGTATTTTTCTCGTAGAAGCGAAGCACAAGAGTTTAGACACTTGTAGGCTTCGACTACCGAGAAACTTTTTCTGAAACTGCAAGGTTTCGCCCCAAATTGTTTTGGGACAGCAGGCTAATGCACTATAGGATCACTTAGGAACACTCGCGATGTTTATATCATGGGTAGGGGTGCTGCCCCTAACCCCGCAAGGGGCTTCGTTCTGCGATTGCGCCCGAAAATTGCTAAACGGGACTGCCGGGAATTTTTACTCATAAAATCATAAAAATATTAGACAAAAATTACAGAAATTTATGGAAATTATATAATTTAGAATTGTGTATCATTTTGTGATGGTCATGGCCCAAAAGACCCCAATTTGATTGAAAATTGTGTTGTAATTCATAATACGGCCTATGTGCCGTCATGTGATTGTGCGTGTAGTATATTTGATGCGCGACCTGCGCGTCGTGCCTTTCTATTTATTTATTCCTGTTGTAAATAGTTTAGACTCGAATGTAACTCGAGTTTCACCTTTTGTAATGTATAAAATGAGGCGGTGGAAGGTTCACTCGAGACGGAGTTACGAGCAGGGTGCGAGCAACACAAGGTGGTCAAAGGAAGGAGCTTGAGGAGTTGTTGACCTTAGGTTGACCATCCGATCTTCTCATTGGCTTGAGAAGATTGTAGTAGGGCCATGACTAATCACAAAATTAATTAATTGTTTGTGTGTGTATATGTGATGCATGCTATATTAGTAATTAATTAGTGCCTTAACGATTAGATTAGATATAAGTCGCACACATGATGCACCTCTACGATTAGATTAGATCTAAATCGAGTATATGATACACAACGACGATTAGATTAAATCTCAATTGTGTCAACTCGAAATGCCTATCATGCCATGATAGCCATCACTACCTCGATCACATGTTGTTGTTGAATCTGCCAAAGCAGAGCAATGCATATTATCTTGGTAGGGTGCGGAGGGATAATCTTGGTCCCGCCTATCAACGCATGGGTGAGTACAACTCAATTAGATTGAGTAACTAGTTAACTCAATTGGATCGAGTTTAACTATAGGCATTTTCCAATGGTTGGTAGATAAGTCAAAATCACGTTTATATTAACTCTTGGGCATATTAGCCAAAGCTAACTCGAGTTTTAATATAAATGTGGATCTTGATCCTATAAACAAGAGTTGCATAGAGATGTAATTGGTAATTAGTTACCTACCGATCATACTAAGTCTTGGGCGATTTAGCCAAAGCTAACTCAAGGTGTAGTATGATGTGGATCTTGTCCCACTTGACTTATAGAATTCAGTAGGAGCATCATTTAATTAAAGGCCTAATTAGATAATTAATTGGAATATGATATTTATTTTTCTGCATTTGTTTGTTGTAGATTACCATGTCGTCAAACACGAACTCCTTCTCCCTGCGTTCTATCCTCGATAAGGAAAAGCTCAATGGAGCTAACTTCCTGGACTAGTACAGGAATCTGAGAATCGTTCTCACACAGGAACAAAAACTGTACGTCCTGGAGCAGCCCATTCCTGAGGCACCTCCTGCCACTGCCACACGAGCTGACCGTGATGCTTATAAGAAGCATTAGGATGACGCATTAGATGTGTCCTGTCTCATGCTTGCGACCATGAACTCTGAGCTTCAGAAGCAACACGAGTTGATGGGAGCTTATGATATGGTTGAACATCTTCGTCAACTATATCAAGGACAAGCTAGGCACGAGAGATTTGAGATCTCTAAGGCACTGTTTCAGTGTAAGATGCAAGACGGGACTCCCATAGGTCCATATGTACTCAAGATGATTGGGGTACATAGAAAACCTACAGAGGTTGGGATTTCCCCCTTGGCCAAGAGCTGACCACTGATTTGGTCTTGCAATCCTTGCCAGAGAGCTACAGTCAATTAGTCATGAACTACAACATGAATGAAATTGAAAAGCCACTGCTTGAGCTTCTTAGTATGTTGAGAACTACTGAGATCAACCTTAAGAAGGTTAAGCCCAACTCCATTTTGATGGTGCAAAAGGGCAAAGGCAAGGGGAAGCCTAAAGGTAAGGGAAAGTCCCAAGCCAAGGGCAAAGGCAAGGCACTGAAACCCAAAGGAGGGGTCGCCAAGGATGCTACCTGCTTCCACTGCGGTCAGACCGGGCACTGGAAGAGGAACTACAAAGTCAACCTGGAAGATCTTAAGAAGAAGAGAAGTGAGACTTCCACTTCAGGTATCTATGTTATAGAAGTCAATCTATCTATTTCTTCATCATGGGTATTAGATACCGGATGTGCTTCTCACATTTGTACTAATGTGCAGGCGCTGAGAAATAGCAGGGCATTGACGAAGGGCGAGGTGGACCTATGAGTAGGCAATGGAGCATGGGTTGCTGCTGTTGCTGTAAGAACTTATCATCTATCTCTGCCTTCTGGGCTTGTATTAGAATTAGATGAATGTAGTTATGTGCCTGCTTTAACTAAGAACATAATTTCAGTTTCTTGTTTGGACAAGAAAGGTTTTTCATTTATAATAAAGAACAAATGTTGTTCAGTTTATTTAAATGATATGTTTTATTGTAGTGCACCTCTGATGAACGGACTCTATATTCTAGACCTTGAGAACCCTATCTATAACATAAGTACCAAGAGGTTCAGGTCAAAAGACTTGAACCAAACCTATATCTGGCACTGTCGCTTATGTCATATAAATGACAAACACTTATCCCAACTCCATAAAGATGGTTTGCTGGACTCATTTGATTTCGAATCATATGAGATATACGAGTCATGCCTACTGGGCAAGATGACCAAGACTCCCTTTAGTGGACACAACGAGAGAGCGACTAACTTGTTAGGACTTATACATAGTGATGTATGTGTCCCTTTCAATGTCATTGCTAGAGGTGGTTATAGGTACTTCATTACATTTACTGATGGCTTCAGTAGATATGGTTATATGTATATGATGACACATAAATCAGAATCCTTTGAAAAGTTTAAAGAATTTAAGAATGAAGTACAAAATCAACTTGGCAAGAGTATTAAGATACTTCGATCAGATCGAGGTGGTGAATACCTTAGCCATGAGTTTCGTGACTATCTAGCTGAGTGTGGGATTCTATCTCAACTCACTCCTCCTAGAACACCACAGTGGAATGGTGTATCCGAAAGGAGGAATCGTACCTTATTAGATATGGTACGATCTATGAAGTGTCACACAGATCTTCCCATGCATCTTTGGGGCTATGCTATAGACACAGCAGCCTTCATACTCAACCGAGTTCTATCCAAGGCTGTAATAAAGACACCATATAGGATATGGATTGGGAGAGATGCCCAGGTGTCTTTTATAGGATTTGAGGTTGTGAGGCTTACGTTAGACGCCAATTCTCAGACAAACTGGGACCCAAATCCGACAAGTGCTATTTCATTGGATATCCCAAGGAAACGAAAGAATATTACTTCTACATTCCCAGTCAACACAAGGTAGTTGTGGCTAAGACTGGGATATTTCTAGAAAGGGATTTTGTTTCTAGAAAGACTAGTGGGAGTACGTTCGATCTTGAAGAAGTTCAAGATGTGGACAATAGCACTAAATCCTCGATGGAAGTTGAACTGGAACCACAAAGTGTTGTGGATGATGTTGTTCCACAAGGAGTTGAGGAACCACAACCAGTTCAAGTAGACCTACCTCTTCACATATCTGATAGGGTACATCGTCAGCTTGAGAGATACTCATTTCTCTTGTATGACCATGATGACGTTGTGCTCATTGAGGATAAGCCTACCTCCTATCAGGAAGCTGTGATGAGACCAGATTCCGAGAAATGGCTAGAGGCCATGAGATCCGAGATGGAATCCATGTACACTAACCAAGTATGGACTTTGGTTGATCCACCTGAAGGGGTCAAACCCATTGGGTGTAAGTGGGTCTTTAAGAGAAAGACTGACATGGATGGACTTATCTATAAGGGTCGCTTGGTAGCTAAAGGTTTCAAGCAAATTCATGGTATTAACTATAATGAAACCTTATCTCCAATAGCAATGTTTAAGTCCATTCGGATGATGCATGCTATTGCAGCGTACCACGATTATGAGATCTGGCAGATGGATGTCAAAACCACGTTTCTGAATGGAAACCTGCTCGAGGATGTGTACATGACACAACCTGAGGGTTTGGTAGATCCACAGCATACTGGCAGAGTATGCAAGCTGCATAGGTCCATTTATGGACTAAAGCAAGCTTCTCGGAGCTGGAATCTTCGATTCAATGATGCAATCAAACAGTTTGGTTTCATCAAGAAGGTTGTAGGGAACACAATTATCTTCCTTATATTGTATGTGGATGACATACTACTCATTGGGAAAAACATCCCTTTACTGCAGTCTGTCAAGACTTGGCTAGGGACTTGTTTCTCAATGAAGGACTTAGGTGAAGCATCCCGTATTCTAGGCATACAGATCTATAGAGATAGATCTAAGAGATTGCTTGGCCTAAGTCAGAGTACATATATTGACAAGGTACTCCTTCGGTTTACCATGCAGAACTCCAAGAAGGGATTTCTGCCGATGTCACATGGTGTGAATCTTTCGAAGACTCAAGGTCTCTCTTCTAGAGAGGAGAGAGACCGCATGGATCAGATCCCTTATGCCTCAGCCATAGGATCTATCATGTACGCTATACTATGTACTCGTCCGGATGTCTCGTATGCTTTGAGCATGGCGAGCAGATACTAGTCAAATCCAGGTGAAAGTCACTGGATAGCAGTCAAGAATATTCTTAAGTACTTGAGAAGGACTAAAGAATATTTCTTGATATATGGAGGCGATGACGAGCTAGCTGTAAAGGGTTACAGTGATGCTAGCTTCCAAACTGATCAGGATGATTATCGATCGCAGTCAGGGTTCGTGTTTTGTATAAATGGTGGTGCTGTGAGCTGGAAGAATTCGAAGCAGGATACAGTAGCTGATTCTACAACAGAGGCCGAGTATATTGCTGCATCAGAAGCAGTAAAGGAGGCAGTTTGGTTCCGCAAGTTCATTACTAAGCTTGGGGTGGTTCCTAGCATAGCTGATCTCATAGAGCTCGATTGTGACAACAATGGAGCAATAGCACAGGCCAAGGAACCTCGCTCACACTAGCGGACCAAACACATACTACGACGCTTCCATCTCATTCGAGAGATCATTGATAGAGGAGATGTGAAGATTTGTAGAGTACCCACTGAGGCTAACATCGCAGATCCCTAGACCAAGGCTTTGGCACAGAGAAAGCATGATGGTCACACTAGGTCATTGGGCCTTAGAGCCTATACTGATTGGCACTAGTGCTGGTGGGAGATTGCTAGTTAGAGCCTAGAGCCAATTATTTGATGATTGTTGTATGGACTCGTTGTATCATATTCTTATATATATATAAAGGCATTTGTTTATGATTATTATGCTTACTTGTATTAGTGCCAAATAACTAAGTATAATAGCATCCTTGAGTAGAAGGTTCTTACCTATATCAATCGGTTAGTTGAATCGATAGTGAGATGATATAGGGAGCACTACTCTTAATCATTCCTAGTCAAGTATTAGCATTCAGGGACAATGTTAATGCGACGAGACTAGCATGTAGGTCAACTCGATGACTTGATCTCACAAGTCATGGATATGGAGATATCAAGTTGACACATGGGTATGGATTGGAGAATGTATACTGAATGACCCGCCATTAGAAAGTATCATAGATCATTATATGAGTGCCATATACTTTCTCATGTGGCTATTAGTATGACTATTAGTCACTGGACATGAAGTCACCATGGTTCCCAACATAAGAAGTTACATACTTTGGCTTCGTCAAACGTCACCCGTAACTGGGTTGACTATAAAGGCGATTACTGGGTATGTAACAAATTATGCGGAGGGATGTGAGTGATATAGATGGGATCTATCCCTCCTATATGACGGGAGAGACATCGATATTCTTGATAGAGTGAGACCACTAAGTGCATGGTCATGCCCAAATGAGTCAATATGAGATGTTGAGATCATTTGATTGAGTGAGTCTACTTGGGATTCAAGATTTAGATTGATTAGAGGATGACACAGTCTATGTCTCACATTGATCAATCTAGATGTCAAAGATAGAAGGACATTTGTCATATATTGAGAAGAGTCACAATTAGTAGTCACAAGGTGATGTTGGATCTCAACATTCTTATAACTTGGGTAGTAATAATGTGTTGCTAGATACCGCTCATTACTTAACCTTCTAAATGGGTTTAGGAGCATTACCAATGTTATAAGAACCTATAGGGTCACACACAAAGGGAAATTAGATGGAGATTAGGTTCATTTGATGAACCTAAAGGATTAGGTCCATGTGATGAACCAAATTGGATTAAGAGTAATCCAAAGTAGTCTAATTGAGTTGGACTCAATTTTGTTCATGTGTTAGATGAGTCTAATTTGGACTTAGACTCATTGAGTCAATTTAATTCAATGAATATAGATTCATTAAATTAAAATTAACTTGAACCAATGATTAGATTTGATCAACCATGGGAGAGAAGTGGTCAAGTTTGACTTGACTTGAGAGGAAGATGAAGGGTCAAGTTTGACTTGACCATTTGCCACCTCATTGGTGAGTTGGCAAAGAGTGGGCCAATGATGATGCTCCACATCATCATGATTGCTTAAGTGGGATGCCACCTCATGGGAGTTACCAAGAGTTGTGACTCTTGGTATTCCATGGAGGTTATTAACCTCATTCATGTGGCCGGCCACTCATTGATTGGGTGAGTTTCATTTTCTTTTGTGTAAGTCTCATCTTCTTCCTCAAGCTCTCTCTTCTCTCCCTCTCCTCCACCTTGGCCGAACCTTTCAAAGGTGCTAGCACACCTTTTTGTTTGGTTTCTCCATCTCTTGCTTGTGTGGATACACATAGAGGAGTATTTACTTTGATACTCTCGAGATCCGGCAAACCTTGGACGAGCGGGATTAGCGAAGGGCATCACATCAAGGGTAAAGCTCTTCTCCTTTGTAGATCTAGTTTAGATCTAGGCTAGAAACTTGTACTCGAAGTTTTACATAAATTTTATTTCTTCGCACGGATTCGGTGGCGGGGTTTCGGGGTTTCCGCAACGTAAAAAGTGGTTTTTGCGGCACGAAAAACCCAATAGTGGTATCAGAGCCACGTGCGAAGCACGTACATGTTTTTGTTTGTATTTTTATGAAAAATATCAGTTCTGTAATATTCTATAAATTTACTGTTTTTATAGATTTTATGGGTATTTTTTTCGTAGAAGCGAAGCACAAGAGTTTAGACACTTGTAGGCTTCAACTACCGAGAAATTTTTTCCGAAACGGCAAGGTTTCGCCCCAAATCGTTTTGGGACAGCGGGCTAAGGCACTGTAGGATTGCTTAGGAACACTCGCGATGGTTATATCGCGGGTAGGGATGCTGCCTCTAACCCTGCAAGGGGCTTCGTTCCGCGATTGCGCCCGAAAATCGCTAAACGGGACCGACAGGAATTGTTACTCATAAAATCATAAAAATATTAGACAAAAATTACAAAAATTTATGGAAATTACATAATTTAGAATTGTGTATCATTTTGTGATGGTCATGGCCCAAAAGACCCAAATTTTATTGGAAATTGTGTTGTAATTTATAATACGGCCTGCGTGTCGTCATGTTATTATGCGTGTTGTATATTTGATACGCGACCTGCGCATCGTGCCTTTCTATTTATTTATTCCTATTGTAAATAGTTTAGACTCGAATGTAACTCGAGTTTCACCTTTTGTAATGTACAAAATGAGGTGGTGGAAGGTTCACTCGAGACGGAGTTACGAGGAGGGTGCGAGCAACACAAGGTGGTCAAAGGAAGGAGCTTGAGAAGTCAGTTATGTGATAGTGGTTATTCAGTAAACTCTACGAAATCTGGGTGTATAGTTAAAAATATTGATAGCCCTAAAATCACAGTTAAGGGCGTTAGGAGAAACAATGTCTACACAATTAATCTACCAATATCCTCAATAAAGTGTCTATTGACACAACAAAAGGAAACTGAGTTGTGGCACAGAAGATTGGGTCACACTCATACTAGACTCATTTAAAAAATGAGTCAAAGTGGTCTAGTTAGAGGTCTGCCTAAATTAAAATTTATTGAAAATTTAATCTGTGATGCCTGTCAACAAGGTAAACAAACCAAGTCAAACCATAAGTTAACCAATCTAAACAGAATTGCTTCAATACTTGAGCTCCTTCACCTAGACTTGTTTGATTCACACGGAGCCAAGTCACTAAGCAAAAACCAATATTGCTTAGTAATCATCGATGACTACTCAAGATTTACTTGGGTAAAATTTATAAGAACTAAAGATGAAACTTTTGAAGTATTTAAGACTTTTTGTAACATAATAGAAAATGAAAAAGACACACAAATAAAAAGAATAAGAAGTGACCATGGGGGAGAATTTGAAAATCATAAGTTTAATGAATTTTGTGAAATTAATGGATATTAACATGAATATTCTTGCCCTAGAACCCTCCCCCCCCCAACAAAATGGTCTAGTCGAACGTAAAAATAGAACCCTACAAGAAGCCACTAGAACCATGTTAAATGAATACAATTTATCTAATCAATTCTGGGCTGAAGCAGTTAACATAGCCTATTATATACAAAATAGGATTTTAATTAACAAATTTCAGAATAAAACACCCTATGAAATATACTATAATAAAATTTCTAATTTAAACTATTTAAAAGTCTTCGGGTGTAAAGTATTCATCTTAAACACTAAAGACTACTTAGGGAAATTTTCATCAAAAATAACCCTAGGAATATTTTTAGGGTACTCAACAACTAGTAGGGCATATAGAGTTTATAACAAAAATACCCTAAAAGTTGAAGAAACAATGAATATAATATTTGATGAAGAAAATAAACTACCCAATATAAGAAATGAAAATAATAATACAGAAAATGTTAACTCAAGAAATACAGAATATGATGATAGAATTCAACCTGAACCTAATGAATCTAAAGAACCAATTCCTAACCCAAATGTAAGACCAACAAGAACAATCACCAATCACCCATCTGATCAAATTTTGGGTGATCCAACTCTAGGAGTTAGAACTAGGTCATCTTACAAGAACCTAAGCCAAATAGCCCTGATTTCTAAAATTGAACCAAAAACTATAGACGAAGCTCTACCAGACCCAGACTGGACCATAGCAATGCAAGAAGAATTGGCTCAATTTGAAAGAAACCAAGTTTGAACTAGTATCTAAACCCATTAACAAGACAATAATTGATACAAAATGGGTTTTTAGGAACAAATTAAATGATCAGGGTGAAATAGTTAGAAATAAAGCAAGATTAGTAGCCAAAGGGTTCAACCAAGTAGAAGAGTTAGACTATGATGAAACCTATGCCCCTGTAGCCAGACTTGAATCAATTAGGATGCTACTGGCCTATGCAGCACATAAAGGATTCAAGTTATATCAAATGGATGTAAAATTCACTTTCCTAAATGGATTTATTAAAGAAGAGGTATATGTAGGTCAACCCCCAGGATTTGAGGACTTAGAATATCCAAATCATATCTTTAGACTAAAAAAGACCCTACATGGACTAAAACAAGCTCCTAGGGTTTGGTATGAACGCTTATCCAATTTTCTAATATCAAAAGGCTTTAACCAAGGTCAAATAGATCCAACCCTCTTTTTAAAAACCATAGAAAAAGACATCTTTATAGCTCAAATCTACATAGACGACATAATTTTTGGATCCACCAACCCCAAATTTTTAAAAGAGTTTGCCAAATTAATGGAAGATGAATTTGAAATGAGTTTGGTAGGTGAGCTGAACTTTTTCTTAGGTTTACAAATTAAAAAAAAACCAAAGATGGAATTTACATTTATCAAACTAAATATGCTAAGGAATTAGTTAGAAAATTTGGAATGGAAAACTCAAAAAATATTAATACACCTATGACCACTAATATTAAAGTTGACTCAGACCTAGAAGGTAAACCAGTAGACTCAAAATACTATCGCAGTGCGATAGGGAGTCTACTGTACCTAACTACTGTTGGTGCAATCAACCTCCAAGGTTTTAATGTCAGATAAATTTGTTTAAGTATGTTTAAGTATGAAGCTTGATCTAGGAAAGTCCTAGTTGTAGGCTAGGTAAGGGAAGTCCTAGTTGGAGGCTAGGCAAGGAGAGAAATCTCGGTATATCGTGGAAACCAGGTGGATAGGTCTGGAGGACTTGATCCCTAGGTAGCCGAATATTGAGTCTTAGTTGTAGGCTAGGTAAGAGAAATCTCAGAATATCATGGAAGCCAGGTGGATAGATTTGGAGGACTTGATCCCTGGGTAGCCGAATACTGAGTCTTGGCAAGTGAAGCCAAGTGGAGAAAATCCTAGGGGGTGGTAACCTTAGGTAATGAGAAGTCTTGGAGGAGTGAACTCCAAGCAAGGTTGATCGGATGCGGTCGACCGGACCAGCGGATCTCGGTAAATCTAGGTTTAGGTTTACCATTATATTCTGTATTACTATTATTGTTGTTGGCTAATGTAGTATTACAGGAAAAGTCTTAGTGGATCGGGCGATCAGACACTGAGCAGGCAAAAGTCCAAAAAGATTTGGAGGACCAATGTTTGGCAGGTAAGTTGAGGTATGCAACTGGAGGAGCGATAGTGACGTCGGGTTCCTAAAGGGAACAACCTTAGGTCGCTGATCCAACTGAAGAAACAGGGAAGGTTTCCAAGTTGAGATCAAGACAGTTCTACTGTCTATATTACTCATGCCTTATATTACTGTGCTAACCTTTGTTTTGCAGGAATATTGTTTAACTCTGTTTTGCAGATTCGGCCTGATCGGTCGATCAAACAAGAGGATCGGTCGACCGAACCAGCTTGACTCAGACCAGAGATCAGTTCAGACCAAAGCGAAGCATAGTTCGATCGAAGCTTGATCGGTTGACTGAACCAGGGATCAGTCGACCGATCCAATCAGCATTAAACAACATTAAAAGAAGATCTCTTACAGATTTCGACGAACAAGGAAAAGGGTTGTTCGGTCGACCAAAAAGATGGTTCGGTCAACCGAACCATTAAAGACCAGTAAATACAAAAGATCGAGCCAGCTTCGGACTTCAGCTAGGAAGGAAGGAGGGAGCGGGTTCGGTCGATCGAACAGTGGGATCGGTCGACCGAACGCCCAAGGCCTATAAAATGAGGCTCGAAGTCTGAGGCCAGTAGAACTTTCAGATTGATTCAAGTGCTCTTCTGCAAGCTACTCACACTACAAGTCTTCATCAACACTGCAAGAGACTTCATCTGATAGTGTCGACTGAGCTATGATTTACTACTACTATTGTCGGTATATCATTTCATTTATACTATACTTAATTTCCTGTAAAATAGTAGGAGTGTTACTATCTTACATCGTTGTACTTGTACGATCCACTTCTTTTTGAGGTTCTCGGAAAGAAGGGTTTTAGTGCTTTGCCGATCGGTGCGGTCAAGTACTGCGGGCCTCGAGCTAGGCTCCGAACGAAGTAAATAATCTGTCTCCCTTTTTACTTTCCGCTATGCATGACTTTGATTTAAAAGATAAAGAAAAGTTTTAAAAAGACGAGATATTCACCCCCCCTCCTCTATCGCTAGTATTCAATTTATCAATTGGTATCAGAGCCTCGTTAGCTCTGAAAGTTCTTAACCGATTTTCAAAGCATTTTTAAAACTTTTTCTTATCTTTTAGAATATTTTTCTTATCTCTATTTATCTCGCACTGCTAATCCCAAGACGCAAGTCTTGGAAATTTGTTTTCTATTTTTTTCTTGCAAGAATGTCGACATCCTATCAAGAAGGAAGAAGCATCTACGAAATTCCACTGTACGATCAAGTTTATTTCAATATCTGGAGATGAATGATGGAATCTTTCATCGGAAGTGAGAGTTTTGACAATTGGATCGCACTGAGACAATCTTCTCGGAACCCACAAGCAATCACAAAGGTAATAGATATATTAACTAGTGTTTTGCCTAACAAAATTTTGTGTCAATTAGAAAATTACAAGAACACTTTCGAGATGTGGACCAAATTGATTGAGCTTCACGAGACTCCGTCAAGGCTAGAAGATCAAGGCGAAAGTGAGTTCGAATCTGAGTCCGAATTCAGAGAGCAATCCTCAGAATCAGAACTAGAAGAACAAGACGAAATCAGCTTCATCGCACTGGTGGCTGAGGAGGAGGCTGAAGGATCCGAACTCGAGTCAAAACAAGTGTCCAAACCCGAACCCAAGCCCGACCAAATGTTCGAGCCTGAATCCGAAGTGGCCATGGTCAAGGGGGAGAATCCTAATAAGGATTTAGAAGAGGCAAAGGAGGAACTGATGCCTAGAGTCTGGAAAAGGAAGGATCACATCGAATGTTTCAAGTGCAAAAAGATGGGACACTACAAATTTCAATGTCCAGAGAAAAGACCCAAGGATTCAGGGGGAGCAAATATGGTAAATAAATTTAATTTATACGAAAATTTGCTTGCTTTAGATTCTTCTTGTTTGAATTGTGCTAAGAATTTAAAAAATCATGAAAATCCTACATTACTTAACAAAACCAATTTAATTAATAAAAATTTAAATATAACCAATATTGATCAATTCGACCCAAACCTTAATCAAGACCTAGATCTAGTTAATCAAAACTTATTTATTCAAGATAATTTGAATTTAAATCAAAATAACAATTATATAAAATTAACTAACAATAAACAAAACCTAACTAAAAATTTAGAAAATAAAAATAAGAAACAAAACTATAAATTAAATACAAAATCAAATTTTAGAAAACTAGAAAAACAAAATAATATTTTGAAAAATAAAATTGATAAATTAGAAAACATTATTAATAATTTTATCAACTCACAAAATCTAGATTTCAGTTATAAATCAAAACCAAATCTGAAACAAAACTTTCATAAACTTAATTATAATCATGTATCCTTTAGTTATGAAACTAATCAATATTGATAATAATAATAATAATAATAATAACAATAAAACAACAACAACAACAATAATAATAACAATAAAACAACAACAACAATAACAACAATAATATAATAACAATAATAACAAATAATATAATAACAATAACAATAATAAATAATAATATAACAACAATAAAAATAAACACAACTATAACAAAGTAATAATAAACAATACTAAACAATACTAAATAAAAATAATAATAATAATATGACTTGTTTGAATTGTTTGACTTGCTATGATCATGCATACTTATCTGTTAAATACCATGTCATGCATCTTTTCTTAATTTAGAATGGTTAGATTAAAAAGGTTTACCAAACCCTAACAACATAGCACCGGAATGGATTGTGATGATAGTACGTCAAGGAAACTTTGTCGAAAGCATGTCTAGGCTGAATATGGAATTCTACCTAGTGCACTAGACTTAGTGGATCTGACCGAAGCTACCCTAGTTAAACATGGGCTAGTTAGACCAAAATTTAGTATTAAGTTCTTTGAGCGGGAACAGTTTGGAAAGTCTTCAGCAAGTGGTCCACCGTTGATACACAAGAAGGTCATAAGGCTCGCCACTGAACTGAAAGCTTATCCTTAGGAAGCCTGCTTGATTAACCCAAAGCTAAGTTTGAATCTAACATGGGTTCAATAACCTTTTTCAAACTCAATTAATTTCAAATCTTAATTAAATTTCAAACCTAATAAATTCCAACCCTAATTAAATTGCAAATATAATTAAATTCCATACATAATTATTTTTAAAACTTAATTAAAAAACCTTTTAAAATTAATCAAAATTATTTTAATTTAAAAAAAAAACTTAATTATTTTAAACTTAATTAAAACTTAAAATTACTCAAAATTCTTTTTAAACTTAATTAAAACTTAAAATTAATCAAAATTATTTTAAACTTCATTTAAAAAAAAGATTTAAAAAAAACTTAATCATTTAAAAAACTTAATAAAAATTATTTTAAGACTTAATTTAAAATAATTTTAAAAACTTAATTAAAATTATTTTAAAACTTAATTAAAACAATTTTAAAACTTAATTAAAATTATTTTAAAAACTTAATTAAAATTATTTTAAAACTTAATTATAATTATTATAAACCTTAATTTAAACTATTTTAAATCTTAATTAAAATTATTTTAAAAACTTAATTTAAAATTATTTTGAAAACTTAATTAAAATTATTTTAAAACTTAATTAAAATTATTTTAAACATAATTTAAAATTATTTAAAAGCATAATTAAAATTATTTTAAACTTAATTTAAAATTATTTTAAAACTTAATTAAGACTATTTTAAAACTTAATTAAAATTATTTTAAAACTTAATTAAAATTATTTTAAAAAACTTAATTAAAACTATTTTAAAACTTAATTTAAATTATTTTAAAAACTAATTAAAATTATTTTAAAACTTAATTTAAAATTATTTTAAAACTTAATTAAAATTATTTTAAAACTTAATTAAAATTATTTTAAAACTTAATTAAATTTATTTTAAACTTAATTTAAAACTTAATTATTTAAAAAAAACTTAATTAATATTATTTAAAACTTAAATTATTTTAAAACTTAAATTATTTTAAAACTTAATTAAATAAACTAAATTAATTAATTCGCCTTAATCATTAACTAGTTTAACTTAATTAAATTAACTTAATACACTTAATTAATTCTTAATAAATCTCAACTTGAAATCTTAACTTTAATCAACAAATAAATTACATTAACCTTAAACAAAATTAAATTTTTATAACTTATCCTAAAATCTTTACCTAATCAATTCCTAAGAAATTAATAATAATTCATAATCAATTAATTCGTAACTATTAATGATGAAACTTTAATCAACAATTAAAATTAATTCTTAACCTAATTAATAATAATACTAAATTAAATTGAAACTAACTTTTAAATTATGTTTAAATCAATCAATAATCTAGCAATAAACCTATAACCATAGCTATTAAAAATAATTCTTTACCAAATCAACTTAATAACTTTACAATTTCTAAACTAAACATTAATTCAATTAATTCATAAAATAAATGTTACCATCTATTTAACTTACAATAATCAAAATTCAATTTAAGTTTCAACAAATTCAAAATCAATAAAGTCATCTCACACAATTATAGGATTACCATACTTGAAAATTTAGAATGGGTGAGATGCTAAGAAAATTAAAATTTAAAAGATTTTGTTTTGATTGATGATTGATTGGGTGCATTCTATATATAAATTATTATTGTTCATCGCCTAAGTCTTTAGAACCTTAAGTCAATCGTCATCCTTAGATACACATAGAAAAGTCTTCCTTGTGGGTAACAAGGTTATCTAAAAGGAGTATCTGATTAAGGGGGAGAGACTTGACTGAAGGACATATTTTTTATATATCATTCAAAATCTTGCTCTTGAAAACATATTTTGAATAAATGTTTCAAAACATTTTTTTTTAAAAAAAATGCTTGATAAAACTTCTTTACAAATCTTTTTGAAAATTATCTTTAAAATCTCTTAATACTTTTTGAAAATTATCTTTACATACTTATTTAAAGTGTTAGAATGTATACTAAAAGCCTAGCTTTTGGTATAAAACATTTATCTAGAAATAAGAATCACATTGGTCAATTGTCTACATTTGTGATAAATGTAGTTGTTCAATTAATTTATATTGTAGATAACATGATGTGTGGTTTCACACATAGAAGATCATGTTATCAGTACCTTATAAATTATAAACAGTAGCTCACGACCATGATGGAAAGGAACAAACCATTGGAAGGTCGTAGTGTAATTAGGTGTTAGTTTATCTTAACTATATAATTACACTAGTACACTAAGAGTGTATTGAGTAGGACCATTAGAGGTTGTTTCTTTTATACTGACTTTATAAAGGAACAAAGACCTCAGTTATTATGGAAGTGTGTGCTCTTAATCCTAATATAATAACAAGCACATATATTTGATATTTATTTCTTTAATTTATCAATGGGTGAGATTTAGTTCGATGAATCAATAAACCCGATAAGTTGGGAAATGATATCACTTATAGTGTGTGTTGTTGATTATAGAAGGAAACTGTGTCCTAGTAATCTAGGTTGAGAATGTCCCCAAGAGGAGCTCATAAGGATTGTCATGTTAAACCCTGCAGGTGGACTTAATTCGACATGATGATGAAGTTGAGTGGTACTATTCTTGGAGCTAGATATTAATTAAGTGAGTTGTCAGTAACTTACTTAATTAGTGGACATTTGTTATCTTAAACACAGGGAGACTAACACACTCATAATAAGAAGTAGCCCAAAATGTAATTTGGGATTGGTGCGGTAGTTCAATAATAGTTCTCTAGTGGAATGAATTATTATTGATAAAATTAAGTTGTGTGTTCGGGGCGAGCACGGGATGCTTAATTTTATCGGAAGACCAAAACCAATTCCTCCTCTCGGTCCCTATCGTAGCCTCTAGTATATAGAGATTTATACCCACCGCATACCCACCTTCTTACCCATCCAATGGGGACGACCAAGCTAGCTTGGAACCCAAGCTAGGGTCGGCCAAGACCAAGTGGATGAGCCATGTAGGTGGCCGGCCAAAGCTTGGGTCCCAAGCTTAGGTGGCCGGCCACTAGAATATTAAAGAGGATTTTTATTAAAATTATTTCTTATGTGGATATCATGATTTTAAAAGAGAGTTTAAAAATTAAAAATTTCCTTTTATAGCTTTCTACAAAAGATTAGGAGAAGAGATTAATCTCTTTCCTTATTTGTAGTTTAAAAGGATGGTTTTAATTTTTCGTAAAAACTTTCCTTATTTGTAAATCATCTACATGTTTAAAACAGAGTTTAAAATTTAAAATCTTTCCTTATTTGTTGATTAAAGGAGGATTTTAAATTTTAAGAAAACTTTCCTTTTTAACCATGTTCATGATTTAAAAGAGAGTTTAAAATTAAATATTCTCTTTTATAAGTTTCTACAAAAGATTAAGAAAAGATTTGATATCTTTCCTTATTTGTAGATTAAAAGAGATTTTAATTTATAGAGATAACTTTCTTTTTATCCACATGTTTAAAAGAAAGATTTTAATTTATTAAATTTCCTTTTTATAAACCAATCATGAAGGGATAAAATTATTGGAGAAATTTTTATAAATTTTCGGAAGCAAATAATGAAGTTTTAATTGGTGTTTAAAATTTTATTTGCTTGGAGATATTATTTGTTATGGCCGGCCATTGTAATTTGAAAAGAGAAAATTATTTTAATTAAATAAATTTTCCTTTTCAATGGAAAAAGAATTAAGGAATTTTTTATTAAATTTTCCTTATTTGCCAAGACCAAGGATTATAAAAGAGGGGTAGAGGAGGCTTCAAGGCTAAGGACTCTATTCTATTTTTCTCCCTCTTTTCCTTGGTGTGGTGGCCGGCCCTTCCCTTTCTCTTCTCTCCTCTTGTTGTGGCCGAAATCTATCAACTCTTGGAGCTTGGAGGATGTGGCCGGATCAAGGAAGGAGAAGAAGGAGAGAAAGCATGCATCCCTTGGAGCTTGGTTGGTGGAAAATTCTTCATCCTTTGGAAGTTCTTGTGCTTGGCCGAAACTTGAAGGAAGAAGGAAGAAGGTGCCTAGGTGGTTCTCATCTTGGAAGATCGTTGCCCACACAACGTCCAAGGTTAGAAGAGGAATACGGTAGAAGATCAAGAGGTCTTTCTAAAAGGTATAACTAGTAATTTTTCTTTCCGCATCATACTAGTTATTTTTGGAAACAATACTAAATACAAGAGGCATACGATTCTAGTGTTTCGAATTTGTTTTCGATATAGTGTTCTTTTGTTTTTATTTTCCTTGTGATTTGATTGTTCTTTTCTGTTGACCTAAAGTTATTTTAGGAAATTAAATATTAGCTTTCCTTAAAAAGTTTTGTCTAGTCGGTGGTGGTTGCTCCCATATCCAAGAAGGCCATGTACCTCGCCACGTCAGTACTGGGAACTAATTTTGAAAATTAATATTTAATGGAATTAATAACTTAGGTGATTTGGATCAAACGTGTTAAGTTTCGCAGGCGATCCAAAATTTAATTTAAAAGAACATATGGTAGCTAGAAAAAGGTTCAGATCTTTGTACAAATTTTTTGTACAGTGGAACCTCTAGGTTTTCCGAGTAGCAACCAACATAAAGAAATATGGTTTTGAAATTAACTTAAAAAATATTTCTAAAAAATTTCTTACAAAACTCAAAATACTATCTTTTAAACCTAACTCAAGCATTATCTTTTCAAAATCATATTCTTCAAACTTTTTGAAAATTCCTTGAAAATAAAATTTTACTTAGAGAATTTCTTTGAGAATTTCCTTGAAAATTACTTGAAAATATTTTTTGAACTCAGCTTTAACAAGGATGCTTGATAAAAACTCTTTACAAATATTTTTGAAAAGTATTCTATAAAAATATCTATCAAAGAAATTTTGCAAGCATTAAGTCTTCTATATCATGGTTTTGCAAAAGTACTTTAAGTCTTGAAATACTTTTTGAAACATATTCTTGAGAGATTTTACTTAGTGCATTCTTCAAAATTATTTTGAAAAAGATATTGCAAATTTACTCAATTTTTTCATGAAATGAGGCTTTTTCAAAATCTCTATGAATCATTTTTGAAAACTCTATTATACATCAAATGGGTGAGGGAATACCTTAGGCATATCTTGAAAATATTTAAAAGTATTCCATCATTGTTGGTGCAAAACTTAGGAATCCTTAGCAATTAAAGCACTTCATGAGGAGTTCTTTTTGTTGTATGACAAAAGGGGGAGAAGAAGGGTTTAAGTTAGAAATCTAAATCTTTTTGAATTGACCTAACTTAAACATATTTGTCAAACATAAAAAAGGGGGAGATTATTGGTGCAATCGACCTCCAAGGTTTTAATGTCAGACAAATATGTTTAAGTATATTTAAGTATGAAGCTTGATCTAGGAAAGTCCTAGTTGTAGGCTAGGCAAGGGAAGTCCTAGTTGGAGGCTAGGCAAGGAGAGAAATCTCGGTATATCGTGGAAGCCAGGTGGATAGGTCTGGAGGACTTGATCCCTAGGTCTCCAAGTACTGAGTCCTAGTTGTAGGCTAGGTAAGAGAAATCTCAGTATATCGTGGAAGCCAGGAGGATAGGTCTGGAGGACTTGGTCCATGGGTAGCCGAATACTGAGTCTTGGTAAGTGAAGCCAAGTGGAGAAAATCCTAGGGTGTAGTAACCTTAGGTAACGAGAAGTCTTGAAGGAGTGAACTCCAAGCAAGGTTGATCGGATGGTTTCCGGTCGACCGCGCGCGGTCGACTGTGTTGGTGCAACCTTAGGTCAAGGTTGTCCTGGTTGACCCGACTCGAGTTGACCTGACTCGAGTTGTATTTTGATGTTTGACGAAAACAGAAGAGTTGTATTTTGACGGGAGATTGTTGGTGCAACCTTAGTACAAGGTTGACCTGGTTGGCCTGACTCGAGTTGACCTGACTCAAGTTGTATCTTGATGTTTGACAAGAACAGAAACTTGGGAGGTTGTGGGTGCAACCCTTGGTCAAGGTTGACCTGGTTGACCCGAGGTGAGTTGACCTGACTCGGAAAAGTCCAAGCAGGGAGCTTGGCACGGGAAAAGTCCAAGCAGGGAGCTTGGCATGGGAAAAGTCCAAGCAGGGAGTTTGGCATGGTGAAAAGTCCAAGCAGGGAGCTTGGCACGGGAAAAGTCCAAGTATGGAGACTTGGCACGGAGAAGTCCAAGTATGGAAGCTTGGCACATGGGAAGTCGGAGAGGGCTCGGTAGCTCGTTCTCCGGAGGTCGAGAGGGCTCGGAGCTCGTTCTCTGGACCGGATGGAAGTCGGAGAGGGCTCGGTAGCTCGTTCTTGAAATGTGGTCGAGAGGGCCTCTGCTCTCTCTGACCGGATGTGGAAATTCTGGTGAGTGAAGCGGCAGACGGATAAGTCCCGTGAGTGAAGCAGCGGTGGGAAAGTCCTGGTGAGTGAAGCCGGGCGGGGAAAGTCCCGGTGAGTGAAGTCGGGCAGATTGGAAATCCTGGTGAAGCGGTGAAACCCTAGTGAGTGAAGCTAGGTGAAAGTCCCGTGAGTGAAGCCGGGCAGTTGACCTGGTGAGTGAAGCCAGGTGAAAACCCTAGTGAGTGAAGCTAGGTGAAAGTCTTGGTGAGTGAAGCTGGGCAAGGGAAAATCCAGATGGATCAAGGGTGATCGGACATCTGGTGTTGAGAAGGTCAAGTAGGTCAAGGGAGTGACCGGATACTTGACACGAAGAGAAAAGTCCAAGTGGGTCAAAGGGATTGACCGGACACTTGGTGGGGAGTCTTAGCAGGTCAAGGGAGTGACCGGATGCTAAGCATGATGTACCAACAGGTCAAGGTTGATCAGATGTTGGTTTGGAAGGTTTGGGACTTGGTTTGGGCAAAAACCAAGCTCTGGATCGATCAGTGGATCGATCCAGTGATACACTGGGTAGCTGGATCGATCTGGTGACCGATCAATAACCAAACAGTAGCCTACTGAATGTTATCTGATCGGTCTGCAGACCGATCAGGAAACAACGATCAGAAGGCAAGAAGTTTGGGAGAAAAGGAAGCTGATCGGTCCCTGGACCGATCAGAGGAAGCTCTGATCGGTCCCCAGGACCGATCAGGGTCTTCCTGGACCGATCAGGAGATGTTCTGATTGGTCCAGCCCCTAGCCATTGGCTCACAACGGCTAGTCTTCTGTCTTCTGTTCTTCACAGGTGCAGTGCAGGTTGAGTGCAGGTTATAAAAGGAGTTCAAGGGCTTCTACAGTGCTCTAGCACTCTCTCACTTTTACGCTTCTTCTTCCTCCTCTGAACAGAAGTTGTGCTCTTGAGCTTTGCTGAGCTCCGAAGCTTCGGGTGAGCTTCTTTGACTGAGTTGCTTGTTGGCATTCGTCCGTGAAGTTGGTGCTTCATCCGGGACTTCAGTCGACGAGAAGGCAAGCGAGTATTTGTACATTCATTGTGTATTTTGTTCTTGCTCTTCTTTGTATTTCCATATTGCTGTTGCAAGCTATTGTGGCGAGGTTTCTCCACCCATAAGGAGTTTATATTAGCCGGTTTTCCGGGGACTCATCCATCGACGAATTGATAGGCTTCGTCCACCTTACGGACACGCCGAGGAGTAGGAGTATCATCTCCGAACCTCGTTACATCGTCGAGTTCGAGTTTGAGGTTTGATCTTTCTCCGCTTTCGTTTCTATTTAGTTATTTCCGCTGCGCTAACCCTAATCGTAGGAAGAAACGAGCAATTTGGAGTCGGCTATTCACACCCCCCTCTCTAGCCGCGATCATCGATCCTAACAAGTGGTATCAGAGTGAGGTCGCTCTTCGCCGGATTAACACCTGAGGGAGCACAAGCTTGAGATGGATCAACTCGGAGAAGACATCACCATTCCACCTTTCTACGATCGCGACGACTTCGCGTATTGGAAGGTAAGAATGAGGTATTTTCTTATGACTAACCTTGAAAATTGGAGTTGTGTTCAATTAGGTTTCAAGCCTCCGATGGACAAGAAAGGAGAAACCCTAGAGAAGAATGAGTGGACCAAGGAACAAGTCCACCAATCCCTAGTCAACGATGAGGTATTGAAAATTTTTGAATTTTTCTTTACCTAATGATGTTTTGTGTAGGATAGGTGGATATAACGATGCCAAGGAGTTGTGGAATAACTTGGCAAAGTTCCATGAGGGGAACTCCACTTCAAGCCATGAAGAGGAGTCCAGTGAGCCAAGGAGTTCACATCATGGAGGCATGGATTTAGAAGTTGAGGGCTACTCAACATCTAAAGAAGAAGAGGAGGAGAGTTCCTCTTCAAGTTCGGAGCAAGGAGAAGAAGCTTCTACCTCCGGAAGGGATGAAGGAGAGAGCTTACATCCCACCTCAACCCTATGTAACTCAAGCATTTTAAGTTCTAGTAAATTGCATATATTATGCTTTGAGTGTAGGGAATTTGGACATTACAAGAGTAAATGTCCAAAGAGGGTTAGGAAGACTCCACCGGCGCCAAAGATCAAGGAAGCCGGAGTCCCGATACGCAAGAGCAAGGAGCACGTGGTGTGCTTCCAATGCAAGCGAAGGGGACATTATCGGAGCCAATGTCCGAGGGGGAGGCAACCTCACAAGGACAAGAAGACGAGCACATCGATAGGGGGAGCTAAGGCAAACCCTAAGGTAATCTTTAAGGCTCATTCTTGCAATTCTAGTAGGATGCATGCTAGTAGCCTTATTGCTATTGTCAAGAATGATAAGCATGTTAATTATAGAAATCGATACACATGCTTAGGTGCCAAACATGTGAGCCTAGATAAGGATAACACTAGGAAAGCCAACCCTAGGATCAACTCATCTAAGGTTAAGGATAACCTAAGTAGAAACCCCAAAACTACTAGACATATGCCTAGGAGTACCTCAAAGAACAATGACAAATTAAAGCTTGAGGTATTAGAGAAAGAAAATCAAGTCTTGAGGTCAAGACTTGACTCTCTAGAAAAGACTCTTGAGGATTTGACTCTAGGGTCTAGGGGTCAAAAACCCAAGTCCAAGGACAAGAAAGGTTTGGGTCACAAACCTAAGTCCCAAGTGGTCAAGCCCACTTATCATAATGTTCCATTCGATTATGGAACAAAATCTAGGTCTAGGAAGACCATCACCAAGGTCACAAGGGGAGTCACCCCTAGAGTTGATCTTGATGAGTCCCAAATGGCCAAGGCTTTAAAGCCTAAGAGGGTCATTAGGAGGGTTGCTAGGGAAGTCATCCCTAGTGAATATTTAGTGAACCCAATGAGCTCAAATAGGTATTGGGTTCCTAGGAGCGTGATTTCATCACGTTAGATGGTTTAGGGTGTGCCAACCTTACTTGAATAGGTAGTTAACCTAATCATGGCAAAAGGTGGCACTTTAGGAATTTTCATGGTGTAATCAAGCCTTGAAAATGAAGTGAAAATTATTCCTAAGGTGATTAGGATGTGCCAATCACATTTGAGGAGTTCTCTTAGGTCAATTTAATTGGCACATAGTGATCTAAACATCCTTGGTATATGATTTTAGGTCTATTACACTTAGGAATATAGAATTTATGACAAAATGATCAAAATTATCAAAAATGGCAACTAAGGCTAGAATTAGGTATTTTCTATACCTTTATGTGCTATTTGCCATATATTGTTTGCCATATGCCATGTCATGACATCATATTTATTTTATGATCATTTAAAATGTCATGATAATGCTTAGGTTAGTTAAATGTCATGTTTATTTAAGTTTCGTACATTATGCCATGACATCATGACATTGGCACATGTTTCCATTTATGATACAATTATATGCCATGTCATCATCTTGTGCATTAATGATCAATGAAATTGATTTAAGGTTAAAAACACAATTTGATATGGAGATCAAATTGATGTATAGAAAATGCATGAGATCTTAGCCTAAGATAACCTAAACCCATATCTCACATCAAAATTGACTTGGATGTGTTTGATACACCTTAGATGTGTGTGAGATATTAGGATGATGAGTTAGGATCAAGGTGCATGGTTCTTGTACCTAGATGAGCCTAATTCTAATTGGGGATCATAGGGAAAGCTTATGTACAAGTCATGTCCATTTAGCCCAAAGATTGTGGTCCTAAATTAAATGGTTTAAAATCATTTCAAAATTGATTTGAAAAACCTTGATGAAGCTTTTCTAGTAATAGCCTTCATCATTGAACAAGGTGATGCAAAGATGACTTAACTTTGAGCTATTTCAAAGTCTTTTGAACTTTGTATCAAGATTGAAAAATGGAAGATATTTTCATAGAAAACTATTTTTCCTTGATAGTATAAGTTATGAGGAATATATCCTCAAAGTTTTATAATTTCTGAAATTTTCTGGAATTTTGTAGGGGTTTCTGAATTTCGGAAGAAAATTCAGAAACTAATATCAGAGGTTGTGAACCGATCAGAAGGGAGTCTGATTGGTCCAGGCAGTTGTGGATCGGTCACTGTGACCGATCCAGGGAAGACCTGATCGGTCCGGTGACCGATCAGGGCATGCCAGTTTCGATTGTGCTATCTGAAATTTCTGAAATTTCAGCAATGAAGTTGGTGTTTTGGATTTCTAAAGGGTTGAAACTCTCCAAGACATTGTTGGTGCAATGGTCAAGGGGGAGTTGACCTTTAGGGGGAATTTTACCTATTAGTCAAGGGGAGTTGACTTTTAGGGGGAGTTTTTACTCCTAAAGACTTGAGTGATATGGGATTATCACAAAGTTAATTGTTGACCTTAGTATCAAGGGGGAAATTAAGAGTTTCAATGAAAGGTATGGGACTTTCATTAGGAAGAAACTCTTGACCTTGATTTACTCTTTTTGATGTGTGTCAAAAAGGAGGAGAGTGTAGGTTTGGGGAGAATGTTCAAGGAAGAACATTAGAAAACCTAAGTTAGGTTATGGTTTTGTCAAACATCAAAAAGGGGGAGATTGTTGGTGCAACCTTAGGTCAAGGTTGACCTGGTTGACCCGACTCGAGTTGACCTGACTCGAGTTGTATTTTGATGTTTGACGAAAACAGAAGAGTTGTATTTTGATGGGAGATTGTTGGTGCAACCTTAGGTCAAGGTTGACCTGGTTGACCTGACTCGAGTTGACCTGACTCAAGTTGTATCTTGATGTTTGACAAGAACAGAAACTTGGGAGGTTGTGGGTGCAACCCTTGGTCAAGGTTGACCTGGTTGACCCGAGGTGAGTTGATCTGACTCGGAAAAGTCCAAGTAGGGAGCTTGGCACGGGAAAAGTCCAAGCAGGGAGCTTGCCATGGGAAAAGTCCAAGCAGGGAGTTTGGCATGGTGAAAAGTCCAAGCAGGGAGCTTGGCACGGGAAAAGTCCAAGTATGGAGACTTGGCACGGAGAAGTCCAAGTATGGAAGCTTGGCACATGGGAAGTCGGAGAGGGCTCGGTAGCTCGTTCTCCGGACTGTGGTCAGAGAGGGCTCGGGAGCTCGTTCTCTGGACCGGATGGAAGTCGGAGAGGGCTCGGTAGCTCGTTCTCCGAAATGTGGTCAGAGAGGGCTCGGTAGCTCGTTCTCTGGATCGGATGTGGAAAGTCCTGGTGAGTGAAGCCAGGCAGACGGATAAGTTCTGGTGAGTGAAGCCAGGAAGTGGGAAAGTCCTGGTGAGTGAAGCCAGGCAGTTAGAAAGTCCTGGTGAGTGAAGTCGGGCAGATTGGAAATCCTGGTGAGTGAAGCCAGGTGAAAACCCTAGTGAGTGAAGCTAGGTGAAAGTCCTGGTGAGTGAAGCCGGGCAGATTGGAAATCCTGGTGAGTGAAGCCAGGTGAAAACCCTAGTGAGTGAAGCTAGGTGAAAGTCCTGGTGAGTGAAGCCGAGCAAGGAAAAATACAGATGGATCAAGGGTGATCGGACATCTGGTGTTGAGAAGGTCAAGTAGTTCAAGGGAGTGACCGGATACTTGACACGAAGAGAAAAGTCCAAGTGGGTCAAAGGGATTGACCGGACACTTGGTGGGGAGTCTTAGCAGGTCAAGGGAGTGACCGGATGCTAAGCATGATGTACCAACAGGTCAAGGTTGATCAGATGTTGGTTTGGAAGGTTTGGGACTTGGTTTGGTCAAAAACCAAGATCTGGATCGATCAGTGGATCGATCCAGTGATACACTGGGTAGCTGGATCGGTCTGGTGACCGATCAATAACCAAACAGTAGCCTACTGAGTGTTATCTGATTGGTCTGTAGACCGATCAGGAAACAACGATCAGAAGGCAAAATGTTCGGGAGAAAAGGAAGCTGATCGGTCCCTGGACCGATCAGAGGAAGCTCTGATCGGTCCCCAGGACCGATCAGGGTCTTCCTGGACCGATCAGGAGATGTTCTGATCGGTCCAGCCCCTAGCCGTTGGCTCACAACAGCTAGTCTTTTGTCTTCTGTTCTTCGCAGGTGCAGTGCAGGTTGAGTGCAGGTTATAAAAGGAGTTCAAGGGCTTCTACAGTGCTCTAGCACTCTCTCGCTTTTACGCTTCTTCTTCCTCCTCTGAACCGAAGCTGTGCTCTTGAGCTTTGCTGAGCTCCGAAGCTTCGGGTGAGCTTCTTTGACTGAGTTGCTTGTTGGCATTCGTCCGTGAAGTTGGTGCTTCATCCGGGACTTCAGTCGACGAGAAGGCAAGCGAGTATTTGTACATTCATTGTGTATTTTGTTCTTGCTCTTCTTTGTATTTCCATATTGCTGTTGCAAGCTATTGTGGTGAGGTTTCTCCACCCATAAGGAGTTTATATTAGCCGGTTTTCCGGGGACTCATCCACCGACGGATTGATAGGCTTCGTCCACCTTACGGACACGCCGAGGAGTAGGAGTATCATCTCCGAACCTCGTTACATCGTCGAGTTCGAGTTTAAGGTTTGATCTTTCTCCGCTTTCATTTCTATTTAGTTATTTCCGCTGCGCTAACCCTAATCGTAGGAAGAAACGAGCAATTTGGGGTCGGCTATTCACACCCCCTCTCTAGCCGCGATCATCGATCCTAACAGACTGGACCAGCGGATCTCGGTAAATCTAGGTTTAGGTTTACCATTTTATTCTGTATTACTATTATTGCTGTTGGCTAATGTAGTATTACAGGAAAAGTCTTAGTGGATCGGGCGATCAGACACTAAGCAAGCAAAAGTCCAAACAGATTTGGAGGACCAATGTTTGGCAGGTAAGTTGAGGTATGCAACTGGAGGAGCGATAGTGAGGTCGGGTTCCTAAAGTGAACAACCTTAGGTCGCTGATCCAATTGAAGAAATTGGGAAGGTTTCAAAGTTAAGATCAAGACATTTCTACTATTTATATTACTCATGCCTTATATTACTATGCTAACCTTTGTTTTGCAGGAATATTGTTTAACTATGTTTTGCAGATTCGGCCTGATCAGTCGACCGAACAGGAGGATCGGTCGACTGAACCAGCTTGACTCAGACTAGAGATCAGTTCAGACCAGAGCGAAGCACAGTCCGATCGAAGCTTGATCGGTCGACTGAACCAGGGATCGGTCGACCGATCCAATCAGCATTAAATATATAGCATTAAAAGAAGATCTCTTGCAGATTTTGACGAACAAGGGAAAGGCTTGTTCGGTCGACCGAAAAGATGGTTCGATTGACCGAACCATTAAAGACCAGTAAATGCAAAAGATCGAGTCAACTTCGGACTTCAGCTAGGAAGGAAGGAGGGAGTGGTTTCGGTCGACCAAACAGTGGGATCGGTCGACCGAATGCCTAAGGCTTATAAAATGAGGCTCGAAGTCTGAGGCTAGTAGAACTTTCTGATTGATTCAAGTGCTCTTATTCAAGCTGCTCACGCTACAAGTCTTCATCAACGTTGCAAGAGACTTCATCCGATAGTGCCGACCGAGCTACGATTTACTACTACTATTGTCGGTATATCATTTCATTTATACTGTACTTAATTTCCTGTAAGATAGTAGGAGTGTTACTATCTTACATCATTGTACTTGTACGATCCACTTCTTTCCGAGGTTCTCAGAAAGTAGGGTTTTAGTGCTTTACCCATCGGTACGGTCAAGGACCGCGGGCCTTCGAGTAGGAGTCGATGTTGGGTTTTTCGGGCCGCAAAAACCGCATTTTCGCGTCGCGGAAACCCCGAATCACCCTAGCCATTGGATCTCGTGCGAAGAAAACTTTCCGAAAACACGAGTACAAGTTTTAAACTACGATCTACATGTAACACCCACTAAGATTTTAAGATAAATGTGAGAATGATGAACTTGCCTTAGAAAAATATTAGTAGAATGTTGAACCAAAAAGAAATAAAAAGAAATAAAAATAGGGAGTGGTCAAGGATTGAACCTTGAACCTCTCATGATGTAAATGATAGGATTAATGGGTAATAACCAGTTGGGATAGGAATGAAATATTGATAGCAAAGGAGGGAAACTCATGATAAGGATGAGAGTAAAAGCTAGCCAAAAGAAAGCAAGAAAAGAGCAAGAGAAAGGCAACTTGCCTTCCTTCTTTTCTCTCCCTCTTCCTCTCCCTTTGCCGTGACTTAAAGAGGACAATTAAGGGGATTCATTCCCCCTTGTTTCATCATGAATGATGAGAACAAATAAATAAATAAAATAAAATAAAATGAAAAAAAAGGGCTAAGGGAGAAGGAAAGCAAAAACCAATTTTGCTACCTCTTCCCCCTTAACATAAAAGGGAGCATGTAAAGAGAAGATTTTATTTTTCTCTCATTTCTCTCATTCTCTCCTCTTCACCACCGAGAGCCCTCAGCCCCCTCTCCTCCATTTTCGGTCCCCAAAACAAGGTTCCTCCTAGGATACAAGGAAGGCTACCAAGGGAAATCAAAGGAGGAGAACAAGAAGAAGAGACCCTTTCTTCCATCACCACACTTTAGAACCACAAGCGAAAAGGATGTAAGTATCCCCTCACCTGTGGTACAAGTAGTTTTAATGTTTTTTTGGATTTTATGAGGATTTTAAAACCTAGAAACAAAGTTGTGAAAATTCGGCCAAAGAAAGGACTTGTTGATCCTAGGAATGTTTAATATAAGCCTTGATTCATGATAATTTTTCTATGCTTTGTAAGAAGGTTTTCTCTCATATTTTTATATATATGTGATGCTGGATTAGAGATGTACCTAACCCTAGAGTTTCGGCCAAAAAGGTTTTATAAGGGCTAGGGAATTTATTTGTTACCTAACTTGCACAAAACCCTCTAAATAAATGGTTAAGGATCCATTATTGTTTTCATACTTGAAGGTTACTTGGAACCAAAAGTACCCCACTCAAAAGTTTCGGCCAAGGAAGGGTTTATGGTTAGGAAGACTTTGAATTTAAACTCACCATTTTTATATGATAGAATATAGAGTTTCTTAAAGAGTTGCATGCTTGTATGTTGATAGAAACTCATGAACATCACTTTTAATGTTTCGGCCATGGTAAGATGGATGCTTTAGAATAGCTTAAACAGATTTTTAACATGCTAAAAACCTCCATGACAATAAGATATGAAAGTTGTTTGATGCTCCCATGCTTAATTAGAGTATAGGAAAATTGGTTGCATGATATATGATAATTATGACCACAAGGGTCCTAGCTTGTTTGTGAACCAAACTTATATGTATAGTTTCTTTGATATTTTTGCCATAAAACTTGTTTAGGTTTTCCATACTTTAGGCCACCTAAAACCTAGTTAAAGACTTGGAAGGTTTTGGCCAAACATATGCTATGAGATAAAGAAAGGAAAAACCTAGGAAACCTAAGACACAATTTAAATGTATGCTTATAGTGCTTGACTTTTATACATGTTATGAAATGTGTTATGACTTTCTATGCTTTTATGCCATTTGAACAAATTCCATGCTTGATGAGGTTCGGCCATGTAGGGTTTAAAGACCTAGAAACCTTAAAATTAAGACCTCATGTGTTAAAGATGCTTCTTATGAAATTGAGATAACATGTTGATTGTGTTCACATGCTTATATATTTAACTATGATTCAAATGGACACCTTAAAGTCTCGTCCATGAAGGGATACATGCTTTAGAAACCCTAGAAGTTACATTGAACATGCTCATGTCACTCTCCATGAAATATGAAATGTAGAAAGCTAAAAATTCACATGCTATATGTTGTTAGTGACCTAAATTGATGCTAAGGGAAGTTTCGGCCATGACCACTTGTATGATGCCATTTATAAATTTATACATGATGTTAGAGGAAGTTCACATGCTTGTATGCTTGCTTGAAAACCTAAATGAGTACTTGTAAGTTTCGGCCATGACATAATTTTAAGGGCTTAAAGGAATTAGGAACTAACTCAATTGTGCTTACCATATTCCTTGAAACAAATGCTATAAATATGGTTAAGGTTTCCATGCTTTATGTCATTTAGAACCTTGTTTCACACTTGTTAAGGTTGGGCGAAATAAGGTTTAAGGACTTGGAGAACTTAGAGTCCAAGTAAATCTTGTTTATAATACTTCCTATGAAAATGATATGTGGATGAATTAGGTTCTACATGCTTGGATGTTGTTTAAAACCTAAATTGGCACCTAAGAGGGTTTCGGCCAAGATAAGAACCCAAGGGATTAGGAAGCTTAGTACACAAATTAATCATGTTACATTGTTCCTTATGATTGGATGAGCACATGATACACTTTTATGCTTAGACATGTATGCTTGTGAGCTATACAAGATGAGAATTCCTACGATATGTTATGAGTTCAAAATATGCATGTTTTATGTTATGATATGTGGGTAAATTTTACATGCTTTGATGATATGATATGAGCTGAAAATATGCATGCTTATGTTATGATATGTGGTTAAATTATGCATGCTTTGATGCTATGTTTAGTGCTTAAAATATGCATGCTTTCATGATATGCTATGTGGTTAAATTATGCATGCTTGATGATATGCTTTATGCTTAAGATATGCATGTTTTTATGATCTATGCCTAAGTGATGCATATTGTTATGATATGATGTATGCCTAAGTGATGCATACCTTTATGACATGATGTATGCCTAAGTGATGCATACCTTTATGATATGATGTATGCCTAAGTGATGCATACTTTTATGATATGATGTGTGCCTAAGTGATGCATACCTTTATGATATGATGTATGCCTAAGTGATGCATACTTTTATGACATGATGTATGCCTAAGTGATGCATACTTTTATGATATGATGTGTGCCTAAGTGATGCATGCTTTTATGATGTATGATATGTATAAGTATGACATGTACTTTACTTTATATGGCTTGTACCAAGGGTGGGCTCCATAAGCGCCCCGGGGTCGATGGAATAAGACTCGGGCCTCGTTAGGGATGTGCTCCTAAGTGCCCCTAGGTCGATGGAGTAAGACTCGGGCCTGGTATGTTTGCCTTGTAGGGTTCAAGACTTGCTACCTTGGACCTACATAGGTTGCGCGCAATATGTAAGTGGTACATAGCCGGGATCCCCTTTAAGTTGAGATTATGTTCAAGTATATATGTAAGAAGAAATGGTTTTAAAGATCATGAGACATACACATGTTTTTCGGATACATGTTTTTCAAAATCATATTGCATATACCTTATGATGATTTATGATATGCCATGGTTAGATATGATTATGTTATGTTCTATGATATGTCCATGTGTATGATATGCCAAGACTCCTTATGACGATATGCCATGATTAGATACGATTATGTTATGCTTCATGCTATGCTTTATGCTATGATATGCCATGACTAGTTATGATTTCTTCATGTTGCATGATATGCTTAAAAGAGTATGTTACATTATGTCATGACTAGTTGAAATGATGCCATGTTGAGACATTCTTTGATTATACTATGATTTTCGGTTTTAGTGAGTAGGAAAGGAACTTACTGAGCCATGAGTGCTCACAGCTTACTGTCCTTGTACCACAGATAAAGGAAAAAGCTGGATGAGCTAGAGGAGCAGCAGGAGAGGCAAGGAGATGTGTGTGGCAGTGGCTAGGCAACCAAATAAGAACCTGCTTTAAAAACTTTTAAAGAACTATGCTTTGGTATCATGAATTGTAGTACCGTATGTGTGACTTGATGTTATGTTTCTACTAATTTTGATATCATGTTATTGAGGCCATGATAGTGTAGTTCGGATTTGATGAAAGGGAAAACAAAAGAAAAGTTTTTATTAAACTAAGAGAATTATTTTAAGTCTTCCGCTGTTTTAAAAAGAAAATTTGTACATAGAGTATCGTAGCCCCGTCCCTTAGGGTTAGCAGGGAGGGTGGGCATTACACTACAGTAGATCTACAAAGGAAAAATATTTTACCTTCGAAGCGTGCCCTCGCAAATCCCGCTCGTCCAACGGTACGCCGGATCTCAAAGTTGTCAACGTAGATAACTCTCTAGTGATATCCACACGAACAAGAGGTGTTCTCTAACATTCAAGGATGGAGAAGAGAGCACCCAAGTGTGCTAGCACTCTCTAGGGCTCTCGGGTAGGATTTAAAAGGGGGAGAAAGGAGAGAAAGAAAAGGGATCTCACATAATCCTCTAGGTACCCTCCTTTGTGACCTTCACTTCACCCTTTTCTTGGAACACAACTCATACATCTTCTCCCTCCATGAAAGCTCACGGCAACCACAGCAAAGGAGGAGGAAGAAGCTAGGAAGAAGATGGAATAATTACCACCTAATCAATTGCCACAAAAAATGAAACCTCCTTTCATTATGTGGCCGGCCACACATGGGTAACCCCCTCATTTAATGTGGCCGGCCACATTAAATGGAGGATTGTAACCTCCTTGACAACTAGGAGATGATGTGGCTGCCATGTAGGATGAGTCATCCTCCATGAAGTGGCAATTCATCAAGTAAAACTTGATGTTTCAACTTCCCATTTTGGTCAAGTCAAAATTGACCAAATCTCTTCCATGTTGAGTTGAATTCATTCTTTGATTCAAGCCAATTTCAATCTAATGAATCTCAATTCATTAATATAAATTGACTTAATGAATCAAATTTAAATTAGACTCATTCAACAATTGAATCTAATTGAGTCTAACTCAATAAGTCTAATTTAAATCAATCCGAATCCAATTGCTTCATCATATGAACCTAATCCAATTGGTTCATCATATGAACCTAATCTCCATCCACTTGTTCTTTGTGTGTGACCCAATAAGTTCTTGTAACGTTGGAAATGTTTCTAAACTCCTTTAAAAACATAAGCAATGAGCGGCATCTAGCAATACATCATTGCTACCCAAGTTACAAGAAATGTTGAGATCTAACATTACCTTGTGACTATTAATTGTGACTCCTCACAATATATGACAAGTGTCCTTCTATCCTAGACATCTAGATTGATCAATATGAGGCATAGACCGTGTCATCCTTTGATCAATTTAAATCCTGAACTCCAAGTAGACTCACTAAATCAAATGAGCTCAATATCTCATATTGACTCATTTGGGCATGGCCATGCACTTCGTGGTCTCACTCTATCAGGAATATCGATGTCTCTCCCGTCATATAGGAGGGATAGATCCCATCTACATCACTCACATCCCTCCGCATAATTTGTTACATACCCAGTAGTCGCCTTTATAGTCCACCCAGTTACGGGTGACGTTTGACGAAACCAAAGTACATAACTCCTTATGTAGGGAACCATGGTGACTTCAGGTCTAAGGACTAGTAGTCATACTAATAGTCACATGAGAAAGTATATGACACTCATATAACGATCCATGATACTTTCTCATGGTGGGTCATTCAGTATACATTCTCTAATGTATACCCATGTGTCAACTTGATATCTCTATATCTATGACTTGTGAGATCAAGTCATCGAGTTGACTTACATGATAGTCTTATTGCATTAACATTGTCCCTGAATGTTAATACTCGACTAGAAATGATTAAGAGTAGTGTTCCCTATATCATCTCACGATCGGTTCAGCTAACCGATTGATATAGGTAAGAACCTTCTACTCAAGGACGTTATTATACTTAGTTTATTTGGCACCAATATAAGTAAGTATAATAACCAAAAACCAAATGCCTTTATTAATATAGAATATGATACAATAAGTCCAAAATACAATCATCAAATGATTGGCTCTAGGGCTCTAGCTAACAATCTCCCACTAGCACTAGTGCCAATCAGTGTAGGCTCTCAGCCCAAATGACCTAGTGTGACCATCATGCTTCCTCTGTGCCAAAGCCTTGGTCAAGGGATCTGCGATGTTAGCCTCTGTAGGTACTCTGCAAATCTTCACATCTCCTCTCTCGATGATCTCTCGAATGAGATGGAAGCGCCGTAGTATGTGTTTGGTCCGCTGGTGTGAGCGAGGTTCCTTCGCCTATGCTATAGCTCCATTGTTGTCACAATAGAGCTCAATAGGGTCAGCAATGCTAGGAACCACCCCAAGTTCAGTGATGAACTTGGGAATCCAAACTGCCTCCTTTGCTGCCTCTGATGTAGCAATTTACTCGGCCTCTGTTGTAGAATCAGCTACTGTGTCCTGCTTTGAACTCTTCCAGCTCATAGCACCACCATTAATGTAAAATACAAACCCCGACTGCGATCTATAGTCATCCTAGTCGGTCTGGAAGCTAGCATCACTGTAACCCTTTACAACTAGCTCATCATTGCCTCCATATATTAAGAAATATTCTTTAGTCCTTCTTAAGTACTTAAAAATATTCTTGACCGCTATCCAGTGACTTTCACCTGGATCTGACTGGTATCTGCTCATCATGCTCAAAGCATACGAGACATCAGGTCGAGTACATAGCATGGCGTACATGATCGATCCTATGGCTGAGGCATAAGGGATCTGATCCATGCGGTCTCTCTCCTATCTAGAAGAGGGACCTTGAGTCTTCGAAAGACTCACGCCATGTGACATCGGTAGAAATCCCTTCTTGGAGTTCTGCATGGCAAACCGAAGGAGTACCTTGTCAATATATGTACTCTGACTTAGGCCAAGCAATCTCTTAGATCTATCTCTATAGATCTGTATCCCTAGAATGCGGGATGCCTTGCCTAAGTCCTTCATTGAGAAGCAACTCCCTAGCCAGGTCTTGACAGACTGAAGCATAGAGATGTCCTTCCCAATGAGCAGTATGTCATCCACATACAATATGAGGAAGATAACTATATCCCCTACAACTTTCTTGTAGACACAAGGTTCATCTTCATTCTTGATGAAACCAAACTGTTTGATTGCATCATCGAATCGAAGATTCCAGCTCTGAGAAGCTTGCTTTAGTCCATAAATGGACCTATGCAGCTTGCATACTCTACTAGTATGCTGTGAATCGACAAAACCCTCAGGCTGTGTCATGTACACATCCTCGAGTAGGTTTCCATTCAGAAATGTAGTTTTGACATCCATCTGCCAGATCTCGTAATCGTGGTAAGCTGCAATAGGAAGCATGATCCGAATGGACTTAAACATCGCTACTGGAGAAAAGGTCTCATCATAGTCAATACCATGAATCTGCTTGAAACCTTTAGCTACCAAGCGACCCTTATAGATAAGTCCATCCATGTCAGTCTTTCTCTAAAAGACCCACTTACACCCTATGGGTTTTACCCCTTCAGGTGGATCAACCAAAGTCCGTACTTGGTTGGTGTACATGGATTCCATTTCGGATCTCATGTCCTCTAGCCATTTCTCAGAATCTGGTCTCATCACAGCTTCCTGATAGGTGGTAGGCTCATCCTCTATGAGCACAACGTCATCATGGTCAGACAAGAGAAATGAGTATCTCTCAGGCTGACGACGTACCCTATCAGACCTGCGAAGAGGTATGTCTACTTGAACTGGTTGTTGTTCCTCAACTCCTTGTGGAACAACATCATCCACATCACTTTGTGGTTCCAGTTCAATTTCCATCGAGGCATCAGTGCTATTGTTCACATCTTGAACTTCTTCAAGATCGAATGTGCTCCCACTAGTCTTTCTAGAAACAAAGTCCCTTTCTAGAAAGACCCAGTCTTTACCACAACTACCTTGTGCTGACTGGGAATGTAGAAGTAATATCCCTTAGTTTCCTTGGGATATCCAATGAAATAGCACTTGTCAGATTTGGGTCCTAATTTGTCTGAGACTTGACGTCGTACGTAAGCCTCACAATCCCAAATCCTCATGAAAGACACCTAGGCATCTCTCCCAGTCCATATCCTATGTGGTGTCTTTATCACAGCCTTTGATGGAACTCGGTTGAGTATAAAAGTTGTCGTGTCTAGAGCATAGCCCCAAAGGTATGCCGGAAGATCTGTGTGACTCATCATAGATCGTACCATATCTAATAGGGTACGATTCCTCCTTTCGGATACACCATTCCACTGTGGTGTTCTAGGAGGAGTGAGTTGGGATAGAATCCCACACTCAGCTAGGTAGTCACGAAACTCATGGCTAAGGTATTCTCCACCTCGATCTAATCGAAGTATCTTAATACTCTTGCCAAGCTGGTCCTGTACTTCATTCTTGAATTCTTTGAACCTTTCAAAGGATTCTGACTTATGTGTCATCAAGTACACATAACCATATCTACTGAAATCATCAGTAAATATGATGAAGTACCTATAACCGCCTCTAGCAGTGACATTGAAAGGGCCACATACATCACTATGTATGAGTCCTAACAAATCAGTCGCCCTTTCGCTGTGCCCACTAAAGGGAGTTTTGGTCATCTTGAGTCGTAGGCATGACTCGCATATCTCATATGATTCTAAATCAAATGAGTCCAGCAAACCATCCTTATGGAGCTGGGATAAGCGCTTGTCATTTATATGACCTAAGTGACAGTGCCAGAGATAGGTTTGGTTCAGGTCATTTGACTTAAACCTCTTGGTATTTATGTTATAGATAGGGTTCTCAACGTCTAGAAAATAGAGTCCGTTTATCAGAGGTGCACTACAATAGAACATATCGTTTAAATAGACGGAACAACATTTGTTCTTTATTATAAACGAGAATCCTTTCTTGTCCAAACAAGAAACTGAAATTATGTTCTTAGTCAAGGCAGGCACATAACAACAATCATCTAATTCTAGTACTAGCCCAGAGGGCAGAGATAGATGGTAAGTTCCTACAGCAATAGCAGCAACCCGTGCTCCATTGCCTACTCGTAGGTCTACCTCACCCTTCGTCAATGCCCTGCTATTTCTCAGCGCTTGTACATTAGTACAAATGTGCGAAGCACATCCGGTATCTAATACCCACGATGAAGAAATAGAGAGGTTGACTTCTATAACATGTATACCTGAAGTAGAAATCTTATTTCTCTTCTTCTTAAGATCTTCCAGGTATTCTTTGGAGTTCCTCTTCCAGTGCCTTGCTTGTCCTTGATATAGGTGACAAAGATGTTCAACCATATCGTAAGCGCTCATCAACTCATGTTGCTTCTGAAGCTCAGAGTTCATGGTGGCGAGCATAAGAGAGGACACATCTAATGCGTCATCTTGATGCTTCTTGTAAGCATCTCGGTCTACTCGCGTGGCAGTGGCAGGAGGAGGCTCCGGAATGGGCTGCTCCAGAACGTACAGTTTACGTTCTTGGGTGAGAACTATTCTCAGGTTCCTGTACCAGTCGAGGAAATTTGCTCCGTTGAGCTTGTCCTTCTTAAGGATAGATCGCAGAGAGAAAGTGTTCGTATTTGACGTCATGGAAATTCTACAACAGAAATAAATGCAGAAATAAGTATCATATTCTTAATCATTTAATTAGGCCTTTAACTAAATGATGCTCCCACTGAATTCTATAATTCATGTGGGACAAGATCCACATCATACTAACCCTTGAGTTAGCTTTGGCTAATACGCCCAAGATTTAGTATGATCGGTAGGTAACGATTACCAATTACATCTCTATGCAATTCTTGTTTATAGGATGAAATCCGCATTTATATTAAAACTCGAGTTAGCTTTGGCTAATACGCCCGAGAATTAATATAAACGTGATTTTGTCCTACCTTTCCAACCATTGGAAGAATGCCTATAGTTGTACTCGATCCAACCGAGTAAACTAGGAATACTCAATCTAATTGAGTTTGTACTCGCTCATGCGTTGATAGGCGGGACCAAGATTGTCCCTCCGTACCCTACCAAGATAGTATGTGTTGCTCTGCTTTGGCAGATTCAACAACATCATGCGATCGAGGTAGTGGTAGGTATCACGGCATGGTAGGCATTTTGAGTTGTTGTGATTTAGATCTAATCTAAATGATGTTGTATCATATACACGAAATAGATCTAATCTAATCGATAGAGTGCATCTTGTACACGATGTAGATCTAATCTAATCGTAAGGGTGCATCTTGTGCACGATTTAGATCTAATCTTAATCGCTAGGCACTAATTAATTACTTAATTAAACATGCATCATATACACAAGTAATTAACTAAGTTTTGTGATTAGTCATGGCCCTACTACGATCTTCTCAAGCCAATGAGAAGATCAGATGGTCAACCTATGGTCAACTTCTCAAGCGCCTTCCTTTTGACCACCTTGTGTTGCTCGCGCCTTCCTCGTAACTCAGTCTCGAGTGGACCTTCCACAGCTCCAATTTTGTACATTACAATTTTGAAACTCGAGTTACATTCGAGTCTAAATCTAATTTACAACTAGAATAAAAGAAAGGCACGACACGCAGGTCGCGAAAAATAAACCAAAAATAAAATAAAATACAACACGCACATCACATCACAGCGCGCAGGCCGTATTATAAATTACAACACAAATTGTCCAATCAAATTGGGTCTTTGGGCCATGACTATCACAAAATTAATATATAATTCAAAATTATATACTTTTTCATAATTTTCTGTAATTTTTCATAATTTTATAGATTTTACGAGTAAAATTTTCCCGGCGGTCCCGATTAGCGATTTCGGGCGCAATCGCGGAGCAAATCCACTTGCGGGGTTAGGGGCAGTACCCCTACCCGCGATCTAACCATCGCGAGTTGCTCCTAAGAGATCCTATAGCGCCTAAGTCCGCTGTCCCAAAACGATTTTGGTCGAAACATTGCCGTTTCGGAAAATTCTTCTCGGTAGTCGAAGCCTACAAGTGTAAAAACACTTATGCTTCGCTTCTACGAGAAAAATACCCATAAAATCATAAAAATTAGAAAATTCACAGAATGTTACAGTATGCATATTTTTCATAAAAATATGAATCTAAACTCGTACTCGCTTCGCACGTGGCTCTGATACCACTGTTGGGTTTTTCGGGTCGCGAAAACCGCGTTTTCGCGTCGCGGAAACCCCGAATCACCCTAGCCATTGGATCTCGTGCGAAGAAACCTTTCCGAAAACATGAGTATGAGTTTTAAACTACGATCTACAGTAGATCTACAAAGGAAAAACATTTTACCTTCGAAGCGTGGCCTCGCAAATCCCGCTCGTCCAATGGTACGCCGGATCTCAAAGTTGTCAACGTAGACAACTCTCTAGTGATATCCACACGAACAAGAGGTGTTTTCTAACACTCAAGGATGGAGAAGAGAGCACCCAATTGTGCTAGCACTCTCTAGGGCTCTCGGGTAGGATTTAAAAGGGGGAGAAAGGAGAGAAAGAAAAGGAATCTCACATAATCCTCTAGGTACACTCCTTTGTGACCTTCACTTCACCCTTTTCTTGGAACACAACTCATACATCTTCTCCCTCCATGAAAGCTCACGGCAACCACAACAAAGGAGGAGGAGGAAGCTAGGAAGAAGATGGAATAATTACCACCTAATCAATTGCCACAAAAAATGAAACCTCCTTTCATTATGTGGCCGGCCACACATGGGTAACCCCCTCATTTAATGTGGCCGGCCACATTAAATGGAGGATTGTAACCTCCTTGACAACTAGGAGATGATGTGGCTGCCATGTAGGATGAGTCATACTCCATGAAGTGGCAATTCATCAAGTCAAACTTGATGTTTCAACTTCCCATTTTGGTCAAGTCAAAATTGACCAAATCTCTTCCATGTTGAGTTGAATTCATTCTTTGATTCAAGCCAATTTCAATCGAATGAATCTCAATTCATTAATATAAATTGACTTAATGAATCAAATTTAAATTAGACTCATTCAACAATTGAATCTAATTGAGTCTAACTCAATAAGTCTAATTTAAATCAATCCGAATCCAATTGCTTCATCATATGAACCTAATCTCCATCCACTTGTTCTTTGTGTGTGACCCAATAGGTTCTTGTAATGTTGGCAATGTTTCTAAACTCCTTTAAAAACATACGCAATGAGCGACATCTAGCAATACATCATTGCTACCCAAGTTACAAGAAATGTTGAGATCCAACATCACCATGTGACTATTAATTGTGACTCCTCACAATATATGACAAGTGTCCTTCTATTCTAGACATCTAGATTGATCAATATAAGGCATAGACCGTGTCATCCTCTGATCAATATAAATCCTGAACTCTAAGTAGACTCACTAAATCAAATGAGCTCAATATCTCATATTGACTCATTTGGGCATGACCATGCACTTCGTGGTCTCACTCTATCAGGAATACCGATGTCTCTCCCGTCATATAGGAGGGATAGATCCCATCTACATCACTCACATCCCTCCGCATAATTTGTTACATAACCAGTAGTCACCTTTATAGTCCACCCAGTTACGGGTGACGTTTGACGAAACCTAAGTACATAACTCCTTATGTAGGGAACCATGGTGACTTCAGGTCTAAGGACTAGTAGTCATACTAATAGTCACATGAGAAAGTATATGACACTCATATAACGATCCATGATACTTTCTCATGGCGGGTCATTCAGTATACATTCTCTAATGTATACCCATGTGTCAACTTGATATCTCTATATCCATGACTTGTGAGATCAAGTCATCGAGTTGACCTACATGCTAGTCTTATTGCATTAACATTGTCCCTGAATGTTAATACTCGACTAGGAATGATTAAGAGTAGTGTTCCCTATATCATCTCACTATCGGTTCAGCTAACCGATTGATATAGGTAAGAACTTTCTACTCAAGGACGTTATTATACTTAGTTTATTTGACACTAATATAAGTAAGTATAATAACCAAAAACCAAATGCCTTTATTAATATAGAATATGATACAATAAGTCCAAAATACAATCATCAAATGATTGGCTCTAGGGCTCTAGCTAACAGTCGAGCTAGGCTCTGAACGAAGTAAATAATCTGTCTCCCTTTTTACTTTCCGCTGTGTATGACTTTGATTTAAAAGATAAAGAAAAGTTTTAAAAAGACGCAATATTCACCCCCCCCCCTCTATCGGTAGCATTCGATCTATCAACTATGAGCCAACTAGATATTCTTTTCGCAGTAGGTATGTGTGCAAGATATCAATCTTGTGCAAAAGAGTCACACTTAACTCATGTTAAAAGAATACTTAGATATATTAAGGGAACCCTAAATGTAGGACTATGGTACCCTAGGACTTGCACTCTTGATCTGACTAGCTATTCTGACTCAGACTATGCCGGGTGCAAGCTAGATAGAAAAAGCACAAGTGGTAGTTGTCAATTTCTAGGTCAATGCCTAATAAGTTGGTCAAGCAGAAAGCAACATTGTGTTGCCCTATCAACCACTGAAGCTGAGTACATAACCCTAGGAGAATGTGCATCTCAACTATTATGGATGATGCATACCCTAAAAGACTACCAATTAGAATATCATAGCACTAAAATTTCAATTGACAACATAAGTTTAATTAATCTAACCAAAAACTCAATTCACCACTCAAGAACTAAACATATAGAAGTAAAACACCATTTTGTAAGGGATCACGTAGCTAGGGGTGATATTGTACTTAACTATGTTGAGTCCAAATCAAACCTAGCTGATATATTCACAAAACCCTTACCTGAACTTGAGTTCAGTGCACTTAGAAGACAAATAGGAATGTACTTAGTAGAATAGACCTTATGTTCCTTATCTTTAATCAGCTTGGTTTTTCTATCCTTCAAAATTTAGGAAAAATAATGTTTTCAAAATCTCAATTTTATTAGACTTTCAAAATTTGGACTTAGCCTAGGCACTAACCCTAGAAATCATGTTCCTCTAGTTGCAGCCAGAGCATCTCACAAACACCCTAGGCTTAACTTGCTTGTGTTTAAAAGAAACTTAGACCAACGTGAGATGCATAGGGCACAACCTAGACTCCAGAATGCTTATTTCTGTGCATCGCAGTAAGTCTGGGCATTAAAAATCAACACTACATTAATCAAGTTAAGTCATCCAGACCTAGTCAAATCTAACCTGGATCAATTGACTTAACTTAACTAACCAAGTGAAAGTTGTTGCCCTCTAGGTAATCAGCTAGTAGTAAATGGTTAGACATGTGGTCAAGAGGATTAAGTGATTAATTTTAATATTTTTAAGTTGCTCATGCTTGGACTTTAGGACTTCTTGAACTTATGTGAAAATGGCCTTAGTCTTTTTCGAAGTCTTAGCTAGATATCCCTCAAAAGGGTTGTTAAATTTAACTAAGTGTTTTAAAGTTTTTTTAAGTATTTTCAAAATTCAATTCTTTTTGTAAAAAGCTTTCTAAACTAAGTGTCTTTAAAAATTTAGCTACCTACTTTTTAGATTCTTTTAAAATTAAGCTAAGGAATTTTCGAAAAAGATTTTTTAATTTTAACTTAATATTGTTCAAAAAAGCTTTCAAATTTAACTTTTCAAATTAAGAATTTTACAAGCTTACCTAGCTTTTTAAGCCTTTCAATATTTTTTCAAGTTTAGCTGAGTTACTTTTCAAAGTCAAAATAATTTTCCCTGGCTAAATTCATTTTCAAACTTAATCAAGAATATTAATTTCTAAAAGTTAAAAGTTTCACTTAGCTAAAAGTTTTACTCCTAAAAGTTAAGTATTAAACGTCTTTATCTTTTCTAAACATTTTTGAAAAGTTAAGCTAAGGCCATTAATCACTGTTCAAAGCAAAATTCAAAGGGGGAGAGTAGGAAAATTCAAAGCAAAAGAGTTAAAATTTAAATTAAAAAGAGCACTTATTAAGGGGGAGCCTTACATCGTTAAAAGTTTAAGTATGTTTTAGCTTAAGTTATGCTTGCATTTAAATTTATTTGCTTAAGCTTGCTTATGTTTCTTCGTTAAACTTTGAAGATCATTTATGCATCTATTTTACTTAACTTTGAATTTCAGTTGCCATAATCAAAAATGGAGAGATTACTGGTGTGGGAAGCATCCAACGATTAAACCCAAGTTTTGATAATGGCAAAGGAGCCAAAGTTAATCTTATTTGTGAACTAACATGTCTGATGGAGATTGCAGGAAAGTCCTAAGGGTTCTTAGGCAAAAGTCCAAGCTGCGGTTAGGAAAGGTGAAAACCCAAGGGGGCGGTAACCCTAGGTCCTAGGGAGTGGTAACCCTAGGTGGAGGAAAACCCTAAGGGGTGGTAACCCTTGGTGGAGGAAACCTCTAAGGGGGGGGGGGGGGTAACCTTAGGTCCTAGGGGGAGGGAACCCTTGGTGGAGAAAAACCCTAGGGGGCGGTAATCCTAGGTCCTAGGCGGTGGTAACCCTAGGAAGAAAGTCCAGTCGGTCTGGAGGACTAGACTGACATTAGGTAATTTCTCCTAAGGGGAGTAGGTGAGGACGCGTTCCCCGGAAGAGGGAACAGTAGGCGTCGGGTCGACCTAGGGTTTCCTGTCAGAAATTCGAAGTCAGACCCAGAGGGTCTAATGACTGTCGATCACTTGATTTATCATGTTTATATCTGTTCTAACTTTGTCTTATAGGGTATGTTGTTATTTTGGGACTAACGTGTCTTGCAGGTACAAAAGGAACAAGCTAAGCCTCGGATGAACAGTGTTCAAGGCACCTCCATGGAGCTTGGAGGCGCCTCGGGTGCAAAGATGAACTGTCTGTGCAGAGGGAGCTGGAGACGCCTCCATGGAGCTTGGAGGCGCCTTGGACTTCTTCTTGGAGGCGCCTCCATGGGGCATTGGAGGCGCCCTCAGGCAGATAAGAGGCAGCGGTGAAGGCTTATCGCAGCGATTAACTCGGGATATAATTTTGGGTCCGAGGCGCTTCCATGGGGCATTGGAGGCACCCTCAACGCCCAATATAAGGCAGTCTCGAGGCAACAGCAAAAATATCACCTTCCAATCAATCCTTACGCAACTAGCTGCTAACGAGAAGTTCCGACGAAGCTACAACTTGACGCCGACGACCCGAAGCTCTGAATCTACTATTTCTTGTTTGTCGTCAGTATATTTTACTATTGTTGATTGTACTTAATTTGTAATCCTTTTCAAAATTATAGTTTTTATCCAACGTAAATGCTCAACGAGCGTGGGCCTTGGAGTAGGAGTCGTCATATGCTCCGAACCAAGTAAATACCTTGTGTTTGCATTGTGTTCTTTTATATTTCCGCTGCTTTAACTTGGTAGTTTTACGAATCCGAAACGCGTGAAAGCCACAAGCGCTATTCACCCCCCTCTCTAGCACAATCTCGATCCAACAGTACACACCATACATGTGTGTACCCTACAGAATAGGAATATCAAATAGTGAGACTGTATAAATAATAAAGAGATCATCTCAAAGGTCAAGCATACAAGTATCAAACACAGATAAAATATGAGTGGAGTCAAGATAAAGCAACCTAATCTATAAGATAATGCATGCACTAAGTTCAAAGAACTATAGAGGCTAAGGAAGAAATATCTGTCTTAAATGTAAGTCGCACTAAATATCCTCATGTCCAAGAGTTTACTTTAAATCGAATCAAAACTCTGCAACATAGAATATAAATTATACCAATCAACAATAATTCGATAAACTAAATCTAATCCCAATTAGGGTTAGGAAACCATAATTAAATTAACGTAATCATTCCATAAACTCACTTAGATCCAAACGTACCTCGATGTCGGCTCGCGCTGGAAAACACCCACTGTCGGAAACTCACCCACTACCCCAACTACAACCGAAAGAAGATGACGTTGTTGTTCAACATGTATAGATACCATAAGTCATTAATCTAATATTCAATCACCAAAATTAGCTGCTAGGGTTGGTGATTACCTCGAATTTGGTTGTAAGGAGGGTAAGGGAAGAAGCTCCCGTGAGTGTGAGGAGAGTCAGGGGATGTTGCTAGCTCAGAGTCTGTGGTCAGATCAGGAGGGAAGTCCAACACCAGTCCTAGGGTAGACAAGTGGTTGAAGGTGCGATGCTCATGTGCTGCGACAAGGAGGCTCGAATCCCCCCTCTTGGCCGATGGTTTGCTCGAGCAAGGCATCAACTCGGGGTGGAGATTGATGGACAATCTCAGGCGATCATAGGAGAAGATGAAGTGCTCGGCCGACGGTGGAGTGGATGGAGCCGGCAGGCTCAGCTTATGGCATTGGGCACGATCAGGTTCGAGAGGAGATGATGTCAAGAGAAATCTTCGAGTGTCTACAGCCAAGAGAGAAAAGATAGAGCTTGAATCAAAGCTCGGATGGTCCACATTGGTGATATGAAGATTGTTGGTGTCGATCGGGCGGAAGAGAGGGAGAAGAAGTGTTGGAGTGTATACTAAAAGCCTAGCTTTTGTATAAACATTTATAAGAATCACATTAGTCAAGTGTCTACATTTATATATACCAAATGTAGATGTTTAATTAATTTATATTGTAGATAACATAGTGTGTGGTGTCACACACAGAAGATCGTGTTATTGGTTCTTTATAAATTATAAACACTAGCTCACGACCAAGATGGAAAGGAACAAACCATTGGAAGGTCGTAGTATAATTAGGTATTAGTTTATCTTAACTATATAATTATACTAGTACACTTAGAGTGTATTGAGTAGGACCATTAGAGGTCATTTCTTTTTATACTGACTTTATAAAGGAACAAAGACATCAATTATTATGGAAGTGTGTGCTCTTAATCCTAATATAATAACAAGCACATATATTTGATATTTAATTTCTTTAATTTATCAATGGGTGAGATTTAGTTCGATAAATCAATAAGCCCGATAAGTTGGAAAATGATATCACTTATAGTGTGTGTTGTTGATTATAGAAGGAAACTGTGTCCTAGAGAGTTAGGTTGATGATGTCCTTAAGAGGAGCTCATAAGGATTGTCATGTTAAACCCTGCAGGTGGACTTAGTCCGATATGACGATAAAGTTGAGTGGTACTACTCTTGGAACTAGATATTAATTAAGTGAGTTGTCAGTAACTCATTTGAATTAATGGACATTCGATATCTTAAACACAGGGAAACTAACACACTCATAATAAGAAGGAGCCCAAAATGTAATTGGTGCGGTAGTTCAATAATTGTAAGGACCCACGAGCGAAATTAAGGAAAATTTATTTATAAAAATATCTAAAGTCACACAAGTGCTAATTAAATGATTAACTTATAAAATATTCTAAGAATTTAGGAATTTTTGAGGGTACAAATGAATTTAAATGACATATTTCAAGAGGAAAGAACTATTAAAAACTGATGGAAACATACGATACCTTATTAAGCTAGGAATTAGTTGGCCTTAATTATACTAAGTTAGGCTAGATAACCCATATATAAAAGCAAAACACCTTTGCCCATCCATTGTAGCCCTAAAACGCCGATTTCATGCCGCACTCTGCCCTAAACGCGTCGACCCCTACTCTCGCCCTTGCCGCGAGACGACGGAGTTAGTTGCCATCGCTGGAGCTTCGACCGAGCATCTCCCGGCGAGCTGAGCTTCACAGAGGACACCACAGTTGGGCGAGATCTGCTATCGATGCGGCGGCACATCGCACAGGCGTTGAATGCGACATGAAGGAAGGAAGAGGCAAGTGTATCTACCTGTGATAATTTGAGATCTGTAAGGTATAGAGGCGTGGAAACCTAGAGGAAGGTGAGGTGTATTGGTATGGATCTCCGACTGGTTTCTTCTTGTAGGTGATTCTGTTTAGTTTCTTTTCTGGAATATGCTTCGATTGGTTTCTGCTTGTAGAGATTTCCGAATGGTTTTCTTCTTGTTGAGGTTTTCGATTGGCTTCCTTTGTAGCTGTTGCCGATTTACTCCTCCTATTGTGAGTTGTGTTTCGATGTGAGGTCACGGTTGAAGATATGGCTTGGTTAGCGAATGTTTTTAGAAATTTATGAGCAGTGGTTTCGTTTTGTTTTATGGAAATCTGAATTTCCTCAGTATGCTCTTCCGGTGGAATTGTTTGATTGCGGATTCTCGCGGTGTTTGTTTGCCTGCGATCGGATTTGGGATGTTGAGATCCACCATGTCCTAGATGTTGTGAGTTTATGAACGCTACCTGTTTGTTAATATGCCTAGCCGAGAGGAATTTGGTGGATCAAGCTGTGTTTGAGAGGTCTGTGGAGTCTTGGTTTTGGTTTATGGTTCCTGTGAAATATTGTTTTCTATGAAGTCTTTCAATGGGTTTTGTGAACAATCGTTTATGCTTTAGTTCATGATAGATTCGGATATGTAACGACCCAATTTTCCCCATTAAGAGTCTTAAACGTTCTTAAAAATATTTAGAAATGCTATAGAAAAATTCTAGAGATTTTTAGAAATTTTTATAGTATTTTTACGCAATTTTTGGAGGTCGTTTAGTATTTTTACTAAACGAAAGAAGTGTCGACAAAAAAATGTCCAAGCCGAGAATTGAACCCACGACCTTTGACTCGGTCAAAACCCGACTGACCAGGTGGGCAAACGGATTTTTCTATTTAGAATTGATAGCAAATTTATTTGAAGATAGTTAACAGAATATTAAGGTTATAAAAAGGGAGAACTTAGGGATTGAGTTAATCACCGAAGCCTAATTCCTCTCTTCCTGCTCTCGCGTGTGCGACGATTCTGCCCGAGCGAAACCGAAGCCACGATTAGGGTTGTCTCCGGCGTCGGCTTGAAGTGTTCTTCAAGGGGTTCTCTCCACCATCACGACCTCTTCGTTGAGGGGAGCTCGGGAGCACGAGGGAGAGCCGGAACCGTGAGCCATCCGAAGCCCTAGCAGTTTCTTCGGGAGTGAGTCCAAGAACGCAAGTAAGTGCTTACTCACCTGCGGTAAGATAGTTTCGAGCCTTTGATTTGAGTTTCTCTTGTTTTGTGAGTGTGCCGTGAGGAGTTGTTGACAAGGAAGCTTGATGCCGTGAGTTTTGATTCGTTTTCATGGCTTTCGGACTTTTGGTTGTAGAGATTTTTGGTTTTATGCTTACTGGCGTGAGTTAGATTCCTGAAGCATGTAGTAGTAGTTTGGATTTTGTTCCTTCTTGACTTCAAGATATGTTGTAAAGTTTGTTGTCTTGAAACCTTCTGCCGTGACCTTCAAAGAAAGACCAGGATGGGTAAAGTTCAAACGTATGGTTTTATACCTCAAGCTTTATAACTTGAATTCAGATTTTAGTTGTAGAGAATTGAGGATGTTGAAATTTTGTTTTTTCTTGCTTCCGGATCAGATTAGCCTCCTCCTTTTAGTTGTTTGAAGCATGCCTGATGAATATGGTTGCATTTTTGGCTTTCGGAATACACTGGACAGATGTAGCTTGTTAGAGATTTAGGAGTAGGATCGAGGTTTGCCTTCTCCTTTGCATTACAGCTGTGGCATGTCATAAGACCTCTTGTTGCCATGACACATGGTGTAAAGAACGGATATAGTTTGGGTTTACAGTAGTCCGTGACTTTGTTTTCTTCTTTACTCCCTTGCCAAGCATGAACAATCCTTCTTGTAGCATTAGGGTTTTGAATTTATGCAGTGAATATAACCAGCCTTGTATTTGAAAGCATTGTAGATTGAGCTTTGGGTTTCCTTAAATAAATAGGAACAACTAAAAGAGTTAATCTTTTGAATTGGTCACCTTTAACCTCTGTGGTATAGGCTGGTATTCAAGACTTTTGGTTTGCTTTATTTTCTCGGTCGTTTATACCAGAACAGGGATAATAAATTGGTCACACTAATAGTAGTGATAATATCAAATGTTTTGGAGTTAATGGTGTGACTAGTGGCACCATTAAATATGTAACTGACAAATGTTTCATAGTTAACATATCATCCTGATGTATTTAGAATAACTGCAATGATATCAGTATGTATATCATTATGAAGGTCAATAACAGTTTGTAGTTCCTTTATAAAGAGATTTATTAGCCATTTGTTATCATTATGCAATACCACTCTTCATAAACACAAGTTTATATATGTATCTTCGAATCAATACAGTAGTATATGATAACTCGACAATTAGTTCCTCTTCTTGACACCTGCTCAGATAACTTTTCCTTATGCTTTGCTTTGTTGGAAACAGTTTAGAAGTGTAAACCTATTAAGTGCAGGCTTTTGCATTTTGTAGCAGTGCTGATTTTTATAAATATTGTACTTAGATTTTTTACTAAGCTTGAATGCATATTTTGGCTAAGCTTATATGCAGATTTTATAAGTATAGTATACAGATTTTTATAAGCATAGTAGGCAGATTTTTGGTTTAAGCATTTCAAAGTTAGAATTTGTTTAAACATCTCAGTTTTTAAAAAAGCATTCTTTTATTAGAAGTATTAACAAGTGTAAGAAATATAAAGAAAAGAAAGAAGAAGGCCAAGGCCTTATGTAGATCCCAAGGTCAAGACTTTAGGGATTTTGGCACACAAGGTGCTTAAAGAAAATGCCGATGTATTATATATTAGAAGTATTAAAAGATAACAAGTATTTTACTTTTATTAGTGGCACTGTACTGGACTTTCAGTAGTCCTTGGGCTGGGCTCCCATAGTCGGTCCTGTAACACCCGAAAATTCTCAAAATTATTTTAGAAATATTCTACGATTTTTCTGGAATTTTAGGATATTTTTATGGAATTTTTAGAATAGCGGAAGTAGCAAAAATAAATAGAAAACGAAAACGGCCTAAGCGGGAATTGAACCCGAGACCTATGGTTTACGGATAATTCTAGTAACCAGTTGAACCCAGTAGGGCCGTGATGAAAGGAAAGGGAGGCAATTAAATTTATATTAGAGTTGGGCCGGAATTACCACTTAATATAAATAAGAAATTATTAAGTGAGGGTTTTATTTTAATCGTGATTCTCTTCTCCTCAACGCTCACCATTATTAAGCAATTATTAAGCAAGGTAACTTAATTAGCTATGATCCAGTATTTTACTTCCAGTAGGGGCACTGTACAGGATTAGATATCCATTGGGCTGGGCTCCCATAGTCGGTCCCTAGGTTTAGATAACCTAGTAAACCTTACTAAATTCGGGATTTGCAACCCCGGGTCTAGTTAAGGATGCGCGCATAGCATGTACAGTTGCCGGGCCCACTAGCAGTATGATTATGTACTTTAATCTATTACATTATTAGTTTTTCAAAACTCACAAAGATTAGTTATGTTAATTGAGTTTGAATTCAGCTCCAGTCTAGCTCAGTTTTATATCAGTTTAGTTTTCTGTTGATACAAATGATAGTTTATCATTATCTTTATTGCCATGATCAGTTTTACTTCTATGTGTTGTATGCCATGCCATGGCATGCTTAGCATATTCAGTATGTATTTCCATTAACATGTTTTAAAAACATAATTTGCATCGTATGCATGTTTTGTGAGTTAGATGGTTTCTTACTAAGCTCTAAAGCTTACAGATACTACTTTCCTTATACTGCAAATAAAGGTAAAGGAAAGATGGACTAGCGGAGGTTGGAGGGCAATGCTACGAAGATGTGTGTGGATGGAACTTGGAATAGAGATCTTAGGGAATTTTAGCAAGCTTGTTTAAGCATTAGAACTTTTCAGTATTTGATTATTTTGCACTTTAGTTATTAATCACTATGAATTAGTAAATCATGCACCCTATCATGTTTAGAACACTACTTTGTGATGTTAGAATGTTTTGCATTTAGTTTAGAATTGTTATATGTAATTTTAGCACGAACAGTGTCTGAATCGGGGTTGATTCGAATCAAACCGGATCGATCTGGATCGATCGGTGGAAATAGTGCCGGATCGATCGGTGGCCACCGATCGATCCGTAACGAGTTAGCGTCTGTTATGGATCGGTCACCGACCGATCCAGATGCTAACAGAGAGCTCACCGATCGGTCACCGTCGGTTAATGATCGGATCACCGACCGATCGATGTACTCTGGATCGGTCGGTGAGACCGATCCAGGTACAGAAGCAATATAGCTTATGGATCGGTCACCGACCGATCCAGAGTCTTAGTGCTTCCAATGTCGATCGATCCTTTGGATCGATCCGGCGCTAATCGATTAATGGATCGATTGAAATGCTTGATTACAGCTAGCAGGACATCCGAGAGGCATAGATTATCTTCCCTAGCATGTGTACAACTCCTAGGTACACCTAGAATATTAAGTTCAGATTTTACAGTAATCAGTTTAGTAAAATTTTAATAAATCCAGATTTCTGCAATAGTAATTTAGTACAGCATAATGTAGTGATCGACCTCACAGCCTAGTCAGTAGAAGGCGGGTCGTTACAGGTCCCCAGGTTTAGATAACCTAGTATGCAGGACTCTCAGTAGTTCTTGGGCTGGGCTCCCATAGTCGGTCCCTAGGTTTAGATAACCTAGTAAACCCTACTAGATTCGGGACCAGCTATCTCGGGTCTAGTTAGGGATGCGCGCATAGCAAGTACAGTTGCCGGGCCCAAGAGAAGTTGATTATTATTTTGAAGTATTATAAGTATAAGTTTTTGAACAAGTAAAACGAGTTTTACATTAACATAAAGTATTAAAGAATAAGTTAGAACAAATGAATCAAGTTTCACTTTGTTTTAGAATCAGCAAGTTTAGTTCCCTTTTATGCTAGCATGTTATTTAGATTAGCTTACTGTTCTTTGCTAATAGAAGAGCATGAATAGTTTTACATGTTTAGCACTTCAGTATGTTTGTTTATTTACTAGTAGATGAGCATGAGGAGTTTTCCCTTTTGAGCATTCAGTTTTAGTTTTCAGTATATTCACATGCACATTCGTGATTTTGTGAGTTAGATAGTGCTTACTAAGCAAATTTTGCTTATAGACTACACTTCCTCTTACTGCAGATACAGGAAAGGAAAAGATATAGAAAGGAAGGCGACAAGGTGGCGCGGATGGTGTGTGATGCCAGGACTATGGAAGCCTTGGGACTTAGTTTAAGAATTTATTAAGATTTCCATTTATTAAGAATGTATTAGATGAGTCATTTAGTCTTCCGCTGTTAGTTAATTGTATGTTTTTTTTTGTTTCCGCTATTCATTACTTGCATGATTTGATTTCATTAAACTGCGTGGTGATGTTATTCCTTTTGTGTGTTTGATATGTGCTCCAGCCGCCTGTGGCTGTGTATATTATGTTATGTATGTCAGTTTAAGGTCACCGGTACAGGGGAGACTCAGTCGAAATTTTTCGGTAGGGTTTCCATGTGATTTTTAATCATACCGGTTAAGTAGAGTTAGTAGTTAAGTAACTATCATCCTTAGAGAGTAGTAGTAGTAAGAAGGGTGGTCGTTACAGGATAAACTGTGGATATTTACACTTTGATGGTTTACACTTTTGGTTTAATTTTCCTGCAGTTCTGGTGGTGTTGATCTACCCACTAGTTGAGGTTTTGGATTGTTTTTTTTTTTGTGTCTTTATCATGCTTCGCCGGAATGTGCTCTTATTCTTGAATTAGTTTTGAAATTGATACGAGATTAAATTGATGTGTGTTGTTTGAATTGTCATGATCAGTTAATTGACTATAGCTAATGGCCAAAACGGTTTATTGCTTTGGGAAGTATGGTTCTATCATTTTACATGTGCAGCTTATGTTTTCATCTGTGGATAGTATTGCAAGACTTGGTTCAAACGCTAGAATGGACTTAAATGCTTTCATAAATTATCCTGTCTATTTCATCTTTTGTGATTTTTCCCCTTGTTCTCACTATGCATGATATTGGATACAGAATAAGGTAAAATGATATATTGACAGTAATTGGATAAATTGAGATATTGTTATATTTATTTTATGGGTAGAATAAGTTTTATGTGGCTAATTGGTTGAATATGTGCATATGTGGTAGCAGTACGGGATGGGTGACCCGGGATGAGCTCCGGGGAGGGCCCATCCAAACTTGACTGATACTGGAATTATGGTTAGCTTCGGCTATATGACTGAATGCATGTTCTCTAGGAGGTACCTCTAGGTTCATGGGACTGTTGACTGGCTCTAATTGTGGTTACCGGATATGTGACATATTCACCTTTATTAGCTGTGTAGGAACTTTATTTACCACATATTCTTTCTCTATTATACAACATTTCGGATATGTGTCTACCATCTAGCTCCTATCTCTATTACTTTATGGATGTCATGTTTCATCACATGAGATTATACTTGTTGGGTTGTAGGCTCATGATGACTACATTACAGGTGAGGATGTGTCTCTGGACACGACGGAGGGCCTATGGACCGAGTAGGCCAGGAGGCGGGATGGACGCATGGCATTGTCCGGGTATTAGGAGTGCCGAGCTTAGGTTCTCCATGGGAAGGGATTTTTGCTTTGGTGTTGTCGAGGGTTCTTGGTTGGGTTTTCTCTTTGTTAAACTCTTGTGTGGGATGTTGGCTTTTATTTCCGATAAAATAAATGTTTGATTTGGTATCATGTTATAAGTATATGCTTAGTTTGTGTTTGGTGGGTTGATGCAATGAAAAAAAAAGAAAAGAAACTGAGGGTTGGTTACGGGATGTTTCAATAATAGTTCTTTAGTGGAATGAATTATTATTGATGAAATTAAGTTATGTGTTCGGGGCAAACACAGGATTCTTAATTTCATCGGGAGACCAAAATGTAGGTCAATGGATGACTTAATCTCACAAGCCATGAATATGAGATATCAGGTTGACAAATGGGTATATATTAGAGAATATATGCTGAATGACCCGCCAAGAGAATGTTTCATGGATTGTTATATGAGTGTCATAAAGATTCTCATGTGACTATTGGTATGAATAGTCCTTAGACCTCAAGTCACTACGGTTCCCTACATAAGGAGTTGTGTACTTTGGTATCAGCAAACGTCACCTGTAACAAGGTGGATAATAAAGTCGATCACTGGGTATGCAATGAATTATATGGATGGATGTGAGTGATGTAGATAGGATCTATCCCTTCCATATGACGGAAGCGATATCTGTAGGACCCTTGATTAGTAGGACACAAGAAAGTATGACCATGCTCAAATAAGTCAATATGAGATATTGAGCTTATTTGATTAAGTGTGTCTACTTAGAGATCAAGAAACACAAAGGTTGATAAGAGGATGGCACGGCCTATGCCTCATTGATCAATCTAGATATCAAGGATAGAGCGACTAAGTCATATAAGATAATAACCACAGACAGGTTAGGTCGGATCTTGACTTTCTCGTCACTTGGGTAGCAATGATGTCTTGCTAGATGTCACTCATTGCTTATATATCTAAATGTTGATTTGGGTATATTGCCAATGTTACGAGAACCTATTGGGTCACTGATGTGCGTAAATATTATGATCGTTTATGCATTTTTTAACGCATATTCACTTGTTTTATACGTATATATTCTTTGCATGATCATCTCTTTTATCATATACTCATCATAAATACTCTTTTGTTCGGATATCTGCTCTTTGATTGGTTTTATATTGATAGGGATAATTTTTGGAGCAAAAACAATGATTGTCGACGCACCGGAACAAGGTAGAGAACACGGTCGTGCAACCTCACACGGTCGTGTGGCCAAACAGAAGAAGAGCAGTGCACGGCCGTGCAACTCTTGCACGACCATGCGGCCAACTAAAGACAGATCCTTGCATAGCCGTGCTATCCTGTACGGCCGTGTCCCTTACGACCATAGCCAAGCAATGTATGGTCGTGCAATCCTGCATGGGTGTGTCCCAGGAGCTGAGCCCTAGATCCACATGGCTATGCCAATTGGCATGACCGTGCAGCTCAGCCAGAAGCAGAAGAAGGCACGACCGTGCTATATCTACACGGTTGTGCCGCGGGGTGTCGGGGGGGGTGGGGGGGGGGAGCGAACCGTCAAAGGGAGAATCACCTTGGTGCCATTCCATGTCGTCCAGGACCTCCGTCTAGCGATCCTTTATCACCACATTGACTCCAGAAGCAAAGGATTGGATCCGAAGATCACTCGTCATTGTTGGATAAGCATCCTTTCTCTTTCTCTCTTCGTGTTTTGAGAATTGTATGCTTAATCACATTATGTCTTCGAATTTTTCTCTGGCGTCTATGGAGTAGATTCCTTGTTCTAGGATGAGGGAGTAGTTGTGGATTGGTTTTGATGTAAGATTCATATTCATGCCTCTATTCATTGGATGATTTCGTTTGCTTTGTTTCAACTAATATGCATGAGACTTGTTGCATATTAATTGATTGTGAAGGAATTGCTAACCTCGTAGAGAGAGTATCTTAAATCGTATACCCGAGGGACCCTAGTGACAGGGGTAACCCATTCACGGACATCTAGGGTACTTCCTTGAAAGGAGAGGTAACTTCTCCACAAGGAAGTAAGAGACCAAACCAAGCCCTTATTTCTATCATTAATGTCACCAATTAGAGTTGCGTTCTTGTAATCTATCGAGGCGCCCTAGTGATAAGGATTAACCGTAACAAGATTTCACAGAGATCTTCTCTATTTAGTACTTAAGGATAGGTTCTTTAGCTTTCGATGAATGCATGTTGATGGACAATGAGTAAAGGATAGAATGTGATACATCAATACCACCATAATGAAACCACACTCCTAGAACTCTTCATAAACCAAGTTAATTACTCTCTTTTCACTAGTTCTTGTTTCCGCTTCCCAATCTCTTTTCCTTAGATAACTTACAACCATCGATATTTTAGCTAATCCTAAGTGAACCATTGCTAGTGCTTATAACCAGTCCTTGTGGGATTGATAATCTTTATTACTGACGATGAATCCGTGCACTTGCGGAAACATAACAAGTTTTTTGCGCCGTTGTCGGGGACTGTTTGCATTAACATTAGTAGATTAGCAATTTAGTTAATCTAAAGTTGTGAATAGTTTTTGTTTTTCCATTTTCATAATTCAAAAAAAAAATATTGCATTTTGTTTCTTGTTTTTCATATAGCATTTTATTTCTTATCTTTAATTCTTCATTTTTTTTACTCAAAATTTTTTTTTCTTGAATATCGATGAGCACTAACATGTTAAGCAGACCCTTAAGAGATTTCTCGGCACCTATTTCTGCAAGATTTATGTCTCCCATTGTGCAACCTCATATTGAAGCATAAAATTTCTAACTAGACCCAGAGTTAATTTTCATGATACAAAGTCACAAATTTGGAGGAGAAGTATCAGAAAGTCCTTATCTGCACCTCGAGACATTTCTAGAGCTTTGTGATATGGTGAATTATGAAGGAGTGTCAGCAGATGTAGTTCGATTGATGGAATTTCCTTTTAGTATCAAGGATAAAGCAAGGACTTGGTTATTTTCTCTCTATCCTCAAAGAATCACAAGTTGGGAATAATTGGAGAAGCAATTTCTGAATCATTTTTCCCTCCAAGCAGAACAATTTACATGAGGAATTGCATCACAAATTTTGCTCAGGTATATGGGAAATCATTATTTGAAGCATGGGATAGATTTAAGAGTCTTCAAAGATAGTGCCCTCATCATGGTTTAGAGAAATGACTGACCTTGCACATATTCTATAGAGGAATTTCTTTCTCAGATAAGTGTTTGTTAGATTCATCAGCTGGAGGTTCTTTTATGGACAAGAGTGTAGATGAAGCATATACATTAATTGATCAAGTAGCATTGAACCTCCATGAATGGTCAAGAAAAAGTTGGATGGAATCTCCTTCAAAAATTTAAGAAGTGCAAGCCATAAATGCAAGAGAGCCTGTCAAACAAAATACAATTCAATCATCCAAGAGTTTTGAAATCCACAAGTCACAGAATGAGGAGTTCAAACATTTGGGGGCAAAGATTGATAACATTGTTTCAAAATGGATCAAACAAGATCCTCCTCTTACATAGACAGTGTCTAGTGTGTTGTCAAACGTAAGGGTATGGTTGTCCAAGCAGTTTGATATGAAGGATTCGGGAGAATGTGGACATATTCTTGGGATCAAAGTAATAAGGGATCGCAAGAAAAGAATGTTGTGCTTATCCCAAGCTTCATACATCGATACTATCCTAGCTTGGTTTAGCATGCAAAACTCCAAGAAAGGTTTTCTACCTTTTTCGGCATGGAGTACCTTTATCTAAAGAGATGTGTCCTAAAACATCAAAGGAGATAGAGGACATGAAGACAGTTCCTTATGCTTCGGCTGTAGGAAACCTAATGTATGCAATGCTATGTATGAGATCGTATATCTATTTTACTGTGGGCATGGTTAGCAGATATCAAAGTAATCCAAGATAGGGACATTGGACTACCATAAAACATATATTAAAATACCTAAGAAGGAATAGAGATTATATGCTAGTTTACCAGGAAGATGATTTTCTCCCTGTGGGTTACACGGAGTCTGACTTCCAATTAGATAGGGATAATAGTATACCGACCTCGGGGTATGTGTTTACTTTGGGAGGTGGAGCCATAGCATGGAGGAGTGTTAAGCAGAAATGCGTTTCAGACTCTACCATGAAAGCTGAGTATGTGACAGCCTTTGAGGCAGCCAAAGAAGCTGTATGGCTTAGAAACATCTTGATGGACTTAGATGTGATTCCTGGTTTGCCCAAAATTATCACAATTTATTGTAATAACAGTGGTGCAGTAGCAAACTCGAAGGAACCACGAACCCATAAGGCAAGTAAATCCATTGAGCGCAAGTACCACCTAATACGAGACATCGTAAAATGAGGAGAAATTTTTATCGCCAAGATTGCATCAGTAAATAACCTGGATCCTTTCACTTAGGCCCTTCAGGCGAGAGCTTTTGATGGCCATGTTGAGGGGATGGGAATCAGATGTATGGCAGCATATATGGCAGCATAGTCTTTTAGTATAAGTGGGAGATTGTTAGGATGTATACTAAAAGCCTAGCTTTTTATATGAACATTTATTTTGAAATGAGAATCACATTGGTTAAATGTCTGCATTTAGTAAAATACAGTTGTCCATTTAGTTTATATTGTAGATAACATGGTGTGTGGTGTCACACAGAAGATCATGTTATCAGTTCCTTATAAATTATAAATAGTAGCTCACAACCAAGATGGATTGGGATAAACCATTGGAATGGTTGTAGTTAATTTGGTACTAGTTTATCTTGACTATAAAATTACACTAGTACACTATGTGTGTATTAAGCAAGACCATTTGAGGTTGTTCCTTTTATACTGACTGAATAAAAGAACATAACCTCTGTTATTATGGATGTGCGTACTCTTAATCCTGATATAATAACAAGCGCATATACTTAGTATTTATTTCTTTAATTTATCAATGGGTGAGATTTATTCGTTAAATCAATAGACTCGATATGTTGGGAAATAATATTATTTATATGGTGTGTTGTTGATTATAGAAGAAAACTGTGTCCTAGTTATCTAGGTTGATGATGTCCCCTCGAGGAGCTCATAAGGATTGTCATGTAAACAGCTGGTGGACTTAGTCCGACATGAAAATGAAGTTGAGTGGTACTACTCTTAAAGCTAGATATTAATTAAGTGAGTTTTCAGTAACTCATTTAATTAATGGGCATTCGATATCTTAAACATAGGGAGATTAATGCACTCATGATAAGAAGGAGCCCATAATGTAATATGGGATTTGTGCGGTAGTTCAATAATAGCTCTTTAGTGGTATGAGTTATTATTGATGAAATTGAGTTTGGTGTTTAGGTCGAATATAGGAAACTCAAGCTCATCGGGAGGCCAAAACCAATTCCTCCTCTCGGTCTCTGTTGTAGCCTCTATAAAGCCTCGCGTTCACCCGTTTTGATTTTCCTTCTTACCCAAATGAGGGGCCGGCCACATCCTTGCTTGGTGCCCAAGCAAGGGGTCGGCCAAGCCCTCTTGGTGCCGAAGATATGGGCCGGCCAAGCCATGCTTGGTGGCCAAGCATGGGGCCAGCCATACAAGAAGAGAAAATCGTTATAGGAATAAAAGGAAGATTTTGTTTAAAACAAAATTTTGTTATAATCTTTTCTTTTAAAGCTATTTACAATGGTTTAAAAGAGAGATTTTAATTTTATTAAAATCTTTCCTTTTTTGTAACCATCTACAATAGCAAATAAAAGGAAATTTTATTAAAAACTTTCCTTATTAGCCGCTAGCAAAGATTATAAAAGAGGAGGAGGGGATGCTCTCTAAATACAACTAAGGCTCCTTTTCTAATTTCTTGTGGCCGGCTCTTCCCTCTTTTCCCTTTCCTCTTCATAAGGGTCGGCGGTACTTGGAGAAGAACCTTCACCTTGTGGGCGGTTGCTTAGAGGAGAAGAAGAAGGAGGAGGAGGCCTCTTCACTTTGTATTCTTTGGTGGTTGAAAGCTTTGAAAAGAAGGAGAAGGTCGGGTGTCTTCATCTTGGTAGATCGTGGCCCACACGACGTCCAAGAGGAGAAGAGGAATACAGCAGAAGATCAAGAGGTCTTTAGCTACAAGGAAAGGTACAACTAATTATTTATTCCGCTGTGAACTAGTTTAGTTTTTCTTTGTATGGATCCTGAAATACCAACACAAGAGGCTATCGATTTTGTATTTCGATTTTGTGTTTCCATTATGGTCTCTATAGTTAAACCTAAGGTTGCTGTAAGAAGTGTAAATATCTAATTTTTTTGAAAGGCTTTGTCTAGGAAGTAGTGGATAATCCCATACCCAAGAAGGCCGAGTGCCTCGCCATGTTTGGAAGCTAATCTTTGAAATAGATATTTAATCAACTTCTGTAATATGGTTTAATTTCTGAAGAACACATGGATTGAACTTGGAGTAAAAATGTTAAGTTCCATTTCTAATCCAAGTTTAACTTTTGAAGAACAAGTTGGATTAAAAATATTAAGTTTCGTTTGCAATCCAAGTTTAACTTCTGTAGAGCACATGGGTTGCTAGGAAAAGTTCTGTACATATACAAATTTTTGTACAGGGGAAACAGAATGAAATTCTGAGTAGCACCCAACAAGTATAAATCGAATAACCTTAAATGGTCCTGGTCAATACACACATAGTATACTAGTGTAATTATATAGTCAAGACAAACTAATACCAAATTACACTATAACCGTTCCAATGGTTTGTCCCTATCCATCTTGGTTGTGAGCTACTATTTATAATTTATAAGGAACCGATAACATGATTTTCTGTGTGGCACCACACACCATGTTATCTACAATATAAATTAAATGGACAACTGCATTGACATATATATAAATATAAAATGCAGACATTTGACCAAAATGATTCTCATTTCAAAATATCTTAAAATAGATGTTCATACAAAAGCTAGGCTTATAGTATACATTCCAACAATCTCCCACTTATACTAAAAGACTATTCAGCCATATATGCTGCCATACATTTAATTCTCATCCCCTCAACATGCCCATCAAAAGCTCTCGCTAGAAGGGCCTTAGTGAAAGGATTTGCCAGGTTATCTGCTGATGTAATCTTGGCGACAACAACTTCTCCTCGCTTTACGATGTCTCGTATCAGGTGGTACTTGCGCTCAATATGTTTACTTGCCTTATGGGCTCGTGGTTCCTTCGAGTTTGCTACTGCACCACTATTATCACAATAAATTGTGATAATTTTGGGTAAACCAGGAATCACATCTAAGTCCATCAAGAAGTTTCTGAGTCATACAACTTCTTTGGCTGCCTCAGAAGCTGCCACATACTCAGCTTCCATGGTGGAGTCCGAAACACATTTTTACTTAACACTCCTCCATGTTATGGCTTCACCTCCCAAAGTAAACACATACCCTGAGGTTGACTTACTATTGTCCCTATCTGATTGGAAGTCAGAATTTGTGTAACCCACAGGGAGCAAATCATCTACCTGGTAAACTAGCATATAATTTATAGTCCTTTTTAGGTACTTTAATATATGCTTTATGACTGTCCAATGTCCCTGTCCTGGGTTACTTTGATGCCTGCTAACCATGCCCACGACAAAATAGGTATCCGATTTCATACATTGCATCGCATACATTAGGCTTCCTACAGCTGAAGCATAAGGAACTGCCTTAATCTCCTTTATCTCCTTTGATGTTTTAGGACACATCTCTTTAGATAAAGGTACTCCATGCCGAAAAGGTAGAAAACCTTTCTTGGAGTTTTGCATGCTAAAACGAGTTAGGATAGTATCGATGTATGAAGCTTGGGATAAGCACAACATCCTTTTCTTGCAATCCCTTATTACTTTGATCCCAAGAATATGTCCACATTCTCCCAAGTCCTTCATATCAAACTGATTGGACAACCATACCTTTACATATGACAACACTTTGACATTGTTGCCAATGAACAAAATGTCATCTACGTATAGTACAAGAAATACCACCATGTTTCCGTCACTTTTCTTGTATACACAAGACTCATCTGGACACTAAATGAATCTATAAGACTGTATCACTTCATCAAACCAGATGTTCCAAGATCTTGAAGCTTGCTTCGGTCCATAAATGGACCAATTGAGCTTGCATACAAGATGCTCTTTGCCCTTCATAATGAATCCCTCTGGTTGCTTCATATAGATGTTTTCTTCAAGACTTCCGTTAAGAAAAGTTGTCTTGACATCCATTTGCCAAACCTCATAATCCATATGAGCAGCAATAGATAAAAGAATCCGGATAGACTTAAGCATGGCCACCGGTGAAAAAGTTTTCTCATAATCGATTCTCTCTTTCTGAGTATACCCCTTCGTAATAAGCCTCATTTTAAAGGTTTCCACCTTCCCATCTATCCCTCTTTTCCTTTTGTAGGCTCATTTACATCCAATGGCTTTTACACCATTTAGTAGTTCTACAAGCTCCCAGACTTGATTAGAATACATAGATTTTATTTCAGAGTTCATTGCACTTTGCTAAGATGCTGCATCTTTATCTTGGAGTGCTTCATCATATGTTCAGGGATCAGGTTCATGTTCACCAGGGATCAAGTCCGAAGACTCTCCCAAAAACATGAATCTATTAGGTTGCCGAACAACTCTTCCACTACGACAAGGAACTACCTGTAATTGTGCATTATTTGTGACACGTGTTGCAGTTCCTTGTGGTATCTCATCTTGTACCATTGGTACTAAATTAGATGTGCCCTCTCTTATTTTCTCAAGAATAATTTTACTCATGGGCTTGTGGTTCATTACATAGTTCTCTTCTAAAAATCAGGCATTGGTACTAACAATGACCTTTTGATCTTTAGGACTATAAAACAAACCACCTTTCATTCCTTTAGGATAACCCACATACAAGCGAACTTCTGTACATGATTCCAACTTATCAGCATCTCCCTTCAACACATGTGCTGGACTACCCCAAATCTAAATGTGTCTTAGGCTAGGCTTACGCCCATTCCATAATTCTGTGGGAGTAGAGGGTACTGACTTAGAAGGTACCAAATTCAGAATGTACGCCGCCGTTTCGAGAGCATATCCCCAAAATGAATTTGGTAATTCTGAATAATTCATCATTGATCTAATCATTTACATAAGAGTCTTATTCCTTCGTTCCGCCACACCATTCTGTTGGGGTGTACCAAGTGTAGATAATTGGGATTGAATCCCGTCCTCTGATAAGTAATTCCTAAACTCTCCTAAGAGGTACTCTCCACCATTATCTGACCGTAGTGTCTTGATACTTTTACCATGACGTTTCTTCACATCAGCCATGTACTCTTTGAACATATCAAAGCATTCAGACTTGCGGCACATCAAGTAAATGTACCCATATCTTGAATTGTAATGCCCGAAAATTCTCAAATTAATTTTAGAAATATTCTATTATTTTTCTGGAATTTTAGAATATTTTTATGGAATTTTTTTAGAGTAGCAAAAGTAGCAAAACTAAATAAAAACGTAAAATAGCCTAAGCGGGAATCGAACCTGAGACCTATGGACTCTAAGACATATAGGGTGATTCTAGTAACCAAGGGGCCCCAGCAGGGTTGTACTGAAAGAAGAGGAGAACAATTCTATTTAAGATTTAGTTGGGTGGTATTAATTACTTAATATAAATAGGGAATTAAGAGAGGAGCTATTATTTTCCAACGACAACTCTCTTTTTCCCTCACCCTTACCCGACACCATCTCTTCTCCCGCACCCTCTCTTCACGCCAAGTCCAAGGAAACCTAGGGTCGTAAGAGCACATTCCGGCGATGACTCCGGCACAAGGACGCTCCCCTCGGCAAGAGGAAAGCATAGACGTAAGAGGATCATCGAGAAGACCTTCTTCTCCGGAAACCTAGCGATCGGATTGTAAGAAAATTAGCGCAAGAAGTAAATAACCCCTCACCTGCAGTATAAGTAGCTAATCGCATGTTTTTTATGTCTATAGTTCGCGATTATGTTCATAGTGCAGCCACATGTTGAGTTAGAGCACACCAGGTGCTCGATAAAATACCTAATATAGTTATATGCTATAGTAGGTGTTTAAATAGTTCAATTAAATGCCTAGATGCATTTTTAATAGCATACATAGCCTAGCTTCAGTTTTATGGGACTACGGTCCAATGGGTGGGCTCCCATAGTCGCCTTTAGGTTCAGATAACCTAGTAAAAGCAAGATATGATAAATCAGTTTATAAACAGTATTTTACTTTATCAGTGGCACTGTACGGGACTTCAGTTGTCCTTGGGTTGGGCTCCCATAGTCTCCCTAGGTTTAGACAACCTAGTACCCCTACTAGATTCGGGACTTGCTACCTCGGGCCTAGTTAGGGATGCGCGCATAGCAAGTACAGTTGCCGGGCCCAACAGCAGCATGTTTAGTATTTTTATCTATTTACAAAAATAGTTTTCAACTTCACAAAACAGATAAGTGGATTCAACTTAGCTTCAGTTTAGTTTTCTATTTACATAGCAAATAGCTTTATGTTAGTTCTTGATTGCCATGATTTACATGCTCATGTGCCATATTTTAGCATTTTAGTATGATTCTCAACTTGCATATCAGCATAGCATCTTTCAAAAAGCATGATTTCTGCAAATGCATGTTTTTGTGAGGTAGATGGTTTCTTACTAAGCTCCCAAGCTTATAGATGCATTTTCCTCATACTGCAGATAAGGGTAAAGGAAAGATGGAATAGCGGAGGCTGGAGGCAATGCAATGAAGATGTGTGTGAGCAGGAACTTGGAATGAAGATCTTTGGGGGAGAACTAGCAAATTAAGAACTTAGTACTCTTATAGTATTACTTTTCTGCACTTTTAGATGTGTAAGTGTCTTGATTCATAAAAGTATGCACCAAGTTATACTTAGATTGTTATTTGTCATGTTAGTAGATAGCTAGCTATGAGTAATGGCATACCCAGTAGTAGTGTTATGGTGGTAGTTGAATTCCTGAAGATTTTGTACGAGGTCGGGTCTGATTTCTGCAGAAATCAGAAACCCAATCAATCAACCGATCGATTGAGCAGTCCTCAATTGATCAGCCGATCGATTGGAAGAAGTCCTCGCGTACAGAACGCTAGGGAGTCGATTAGCTGATCGATTGGGGAGCCCTCGATCGATTGGCCGATCGATCAAAACACGATCTGTCACGTACAGAGAGCTGATGAGTCGATCAGCTGATCGATCGGCCATGGATCGATCAGCAGATCGATTGAGAATTTAATTCTTGCAAATAGAGAGCCTCTGAATCGATCATCGGATCGATTGGCCAGGCTGGATCGATCGGCCGATCGATCCAGACTTGACTCCGTGCACAGTAGCGAGTTGAGTCGATCAGTGGATCGATCAGCCAACTCCAATCGATCAGCCGATCGACTGAAATGTCTGATTTCAGCTCGAAGTGTCTAATTCCAGTTTTTAATCAAATAGAAAGTTAGTCTCCCTCCTTTAGCATGTGTACAACTTCAGAAGTGTATTCTGAGTATAATTTCCAGACTTTATAGTAAATAGCAGTGTGTTTTAAATTAGTTCAATTCTTTTCCGCATAAGAATAGTCAGCAATTGTAACCCCCGGCCTTACAGCATAGTCAGTAGGAGGCGGGGCGTTACAGAGTGGTATCAGAGCAAAGTTCCATACTTCCTCACACACACATCAGCATTGAACCTGCAGCTTCCAAGTAAGAATATTCCTCACTTTAGTTATGTTTCCTTACTTTCATGTTTATAGATAACTAAAGCATGTTTAGTTTATATATGATAGCATCTAACCAGATGATAGTAGTTATGTAAACATGATTGTATTAGTTATGTATGTCCTCTATTTCTCTAGAAAATGGTACGAGGACACTCAGCTAGAAAGACACTAGCTACTGGGCCCTAGCATGAGGCAGGCAGCTCAGTGCCTCCTCCAGACCTTGCAACAGTAGTGGCTCAGTTATAGAAGCAACTAGCTGAACAGCAACAGGAGATAGCCACCTTAAGGGCTAGTCAACAGAACACTCCCACTGTCACCCCAGAGCCTAACTTAGCAACCCCAGTGGTGATAGAGGTTCCACCAGTCCAACCTGCAGCACCAGTAGCCCCAGCAGCAGGGGCAAGAAGAGAAGCTTATCTGATCCAGTGGTAGAAAATCAAGCCAGAGAATTTCTCAGGCACCAGTGAACCATGGGACGCCCAAGCCTGGTTCAAATCATTGGAGAGTACGATGGAGCTTCTGGACTGGCCAGAACATGAGAAAGTGAAATGCGCCTCTTTCTGCCTGACAGGGGACGCACGTATGTGGTGGGAGAGAATTAAAGTGAAGCGCCCAGTGAACCAGATGACATGGGCCGACTTTGAGAGAGAATTCTTTGAGGAGTTCTTTAACATGCGGGTTACAAACCGCCACTATGACGAGTTCACTGAATTTCGTCAGGGCAATCTTTCAGTTGAGGAGGCCGTGAAGAAATTCAACAGACTGGCTCGTCTATGCCCAGAATTAGTCAGCACTGAAAGAGAATGAGTCTGGTTGGTGCTCAAGATGTTAAGGCCAAACATAGCAATGAATGTGGCTAGCGGCATTCATAGGCCGCAAACTACAGAAGAACTAGTAAGCAGTGCTCTGACCACTGAGCACTACCAGAACAGCATCAAGCAGTAGAAGCAAGCCTTTTCAGAGGCAAAAGGCCAAGGAGGCTCAAGTACTCAGAAACACCAGGGCCACAGCTCTAACTGGAAAGGGAACTCCAGCCACAAACGCAAACTAGGGAGTTACCCAAAAGGCGGACTAGCTAGTAAACAGCCTAGTTATCCCAAGTGTTCTACTTGTGGGAAATTCCACCCCGGAGTTTGTCGCAAGGGCACACGAGGATGTTTTGAATGTGGCCAAGAAGGGCATATGGCTAAACAATGTCCGAACAAGACCAGTGTTCCTACACCATAGCCGATCCAGTACGGCGGTAACCCAGCACAATTACATCCGATGCAGACTGCTATAGATGGTCCACACATCAGTCAGGGCAGACTAGAAGCCCCCTCAGCCATGACGAATGCGAGGATCTACTCACTCACCAGAGAGGACGTAGCGAATGCCTCGACAGTTGTTACAGGTCAGATCAGTATTTTACAACAAAATGCAACTGTCTTATTCGATACTGGGGCAACCCATTCTTATATATCTAGGACATTCGCTGATAAGCTAGCAATATCTCCAGAGGTACTCAGTGGTCAGTTTTTGATGACACTACCTTCAGGAGAAATTATGGCATCCATGCACTGGCTCCGAGTAGTGTCAGTCATTATAGCAGACAGAGAGCTTTTTGGTGATCTGATAGTGCTATATATGGCTGATTACGATGTCATCTTGGGAATGGACTTTCTGATTAAGTACGGTGCCTCCATAGAGTGTCGTATACAGAGAGTTGTATTCCAACTTGAGGCAGGAGTGCAGTTTGGGTATATCGGAGAACCAAAGAGAAAAGCCAAGAAGTTTCTCTCAGCTCTGAAAGCACAGAAACTACTTGATTCAGGATGTATGGGATTCTCAGCACATGTAGTCAATACCAGTCAGGACAAGGACCAAAAGCTAGATGAGGTCCGAGTCGTATGTGATTACCCAGCAGTCTTCCCTGAGGAGTTACCAGGCTTAGCACCAGACAGGGAGATTGAATTTGAGATAGAACTCATCCCCGGTACGAATCCCATCTCTAAAGCACATACCGCATGGCTCCAGCAGAACTGAAGGAACTTCAGGAGCAACTACAGGAGCTGCTTGACAAGGGCTTCATATGCTCTAGTCACTCACCATGGGGAGTGCCTGTATTGTTCGTGAAGAAGAAGGACGGGAGCATACGCCTGTGTATCGACTACCGAGCACTAAACCAAGTCACGATTAAGAACAGGTATCCTCTTCCCAGGATAGATGACCTGTTCGATCAACTAAAGGGAGCGGCAGTGCTCTCTAAAATAGAACTCAGATCGGGATATCACCAAGTAAGAGTTAAAAAGGGTGATATACCTAAGACGGCTTTCAGGACTAGATACGGACATTATGAGTTCGTAGTCATGTCCTTTGGTGTGACGAATGCTCCAGCTACTTTCATGGACCTCATGAATAGAGTATTCAGAGAGTACTTAGATAAGTTTGTTATCGTGTTCATCGACGACATTCTTATCTATTCCAGAACTCAGGAAGAACACGCAGAGCACCTAAAGATAGTACTGCAGACCCTTCAGCAGAACCAGTTGTATGCCAAGTTCACGAAATGTGAATTCTGGCTCGATCAGGTATCCTTTCTGGGTCATATCATCTCCAAGGATGGTATCATGGTAGACCCCAATAAGATAGAGGCTGTGAATAATTGGAAAAGACCTAAGAATGCTAGTGAAATCAGAAGCTTTTTGGGATTAGCAGGCTACTACAGAAAATTTGTAGAGGATTTCTCCAGGATAGCCTCCCCACTGACAGCTCTTACCAGGAAGAACAGAAAATTTCAGTGGACAGAGGACTGTGAGAACAGCTTCACCGAGCTCAAAAGAAGATTGAACAGTGCACCCATTCTAACTCTACCAGAAAACACAGACAGCTTTGATATCTATTGTGATGCCTCTAAATTGGGACTAGGAGCAGTACTGATGCAAAATGGTAAGGTGATCACCTATGCCTCCAGACAACTCAAGGACTATGAGAGGAACTACCCCACTCATGACCTTGAGCTTGCAGCAGTTGTCTTCGCCCTCAAAATTTGGAGACATTACTTATATGGAGCTCAGTGAAGAATGTATACAGATCATCAGAGTCTGAAGTACTGCTTCACTCAGAAGGATCTGAATATGCGGCAACACAGATGGCTCGAGCTGGTCAAAGACTACGATATAGACATCCTCTACCACCCAGGAAAAGCCAATAAGGTGGCAGATGCACTTAGCAAGAAGTCCAGTGCTACCTTATTAACCCTATCAGCCATGTTACCACCCCTACAAAAGGAAATTACAGAGTTTGGTCTCAAACTTATAGTAGGACAGCTCTCTACTATGACCTTAGCATCTACCCTACTTGGTGATATCTAGACAGCTCAGGAGCAGGACCCTGAAATTCAGAAGATCAAGCAAGGGTTAGCAGAATCAGAAAGTGGAGAGTTCAGAGTATCTGATAGTGGAGTAGTGTATTTTGGTGACAGATTATGTATTCCAGATCAGGAGGAACTATGAAGGAAGATCCTAGACAAGGCTCATAGGACTCCTTACGCGATGCACCCTGGTTCCACCAAGATGTACCAAGATCTAAAGAAACGTTTTTGGTGGCCTGGGATGAAAAGAGACATCGCTAGATATGTCAGTACCTGTCTGACCTGTCACTGGGTAATAGTCGACAGATTGACTAAGTCAGCCCACTTCTTAGCTATCAGGATATCCTACTCCATGGAGCAGCTAGCTCAGTTATATCTCAAGGAGATCGTCAGACTGCATGGAGTCCCACGGACCATCATTTCAGATAGAGATAGTAGATTCACATCACACTTCTGGGAGTGTGTGCAGTCAGCATTGGGTACCAAGTTAAAGTTTAGCACAGCCTTCCATCCTCAGACAGATGGTCAGGCGGAGCGAGTAAATCAGGTACTCGAAGATATGCTCCGAGCATGTGCCCTAGTCTTCAAGGGAAGTTGGTGCAAATATCTGAGTTTAGCAGAATTTGCATACAACAATAGCTATCAGGCCACTATCGGCATGGCACCCTACGAGGCTCTCTATGGGTGGAGGTGTAGATCTCTAATCTGCTGGTATGAGAGTGATGAACAGAAAGAACTAGAGTTTCAGATAGATCTAGTAGCAGATACCACAGCAGCTATACAGCAGATCCGCCAGAGGATAGAGACAGCTCAGAGCCGCCAGAAAAACTATGCTGATATGCGGCGCCAACCCTTAGAGTTTTCAGTTGGGGATACAGAATTTCTCCGAGTGGCTCCCATGAAGGGAGTAATGCATTTTGGGAAGAAGGGCAAATTAAGTCCTAGATATGTGGGACCATACCTTATCACTAGAAGAGTTGGCAAGGTAGCATATGAGCTAGAGCTACCCCAGGAGATGTCAGCTATTCATAATGTATTTCATGTCTCTATGCTGAAGAAGCATATCCCAGATGCCACCCAAGTGATCGAGTCCAGTCGGTACAAGTCCGCGAAGACCTCAGCTATGACAGTCGGCCTATTCAGATAATAGACTAAGCAGTTAAGAAATTACGAAACAAGGAGGTACCATTAGTAAAAGTCATTTGGCAAAATCATACAACAGAAGAGGCCACTTGGGAGACAGAAGCTAGTATGAGGCAGAAGTACCCAGAGTTATTCTAAGTTCGAGGACGAACTTTTTATAAGGTATGGGGGATTGTAACGCTCAAAAATTCTCAAATTAATTTTAGAAATATTCTATTATTTTTATGAAATTTTAGAATATTTTTATGAAATTTTTTTAGAGTAGCAGAAGTAGCAAAACAAAATAAAAATGTAAAATAGCCTAAGCGGGAATCGAACCCGAGACCTTTGAACTCTATGACATATAGGGGGATTCTAGTAACCAAGGGGCCCCAGCAAGGGTGTACTGAAATAAGAGGAGAACAATTCTATTTAAGATTTAGTTGGGTGGTATTAATTACTTAATATAAATAGGGAATTAAGAGAGGAGTTATTATTTTCCAACGACAACTCTCTTTTTCCCTCACCCTCACCCGACGCCATCTCTTCTCCCGCACCCTCTCTTCACGCCAAGTCCAAGGAAACCTAGGGTTTCATCCCTAGGGCCGTAGGAGCACATTCTGGCGATGACTCCGGCACAAGGACGCTCCCCTCGGCAAGAGGAAAGCATAGACGTAAGAGGATCATCGAGAAGACCTTCTCCGGAAACCTAGCGATCGGATTGTAAGAAAATTAGTGTAGGAAGTAAGTAACCCCTCACCTACACTATAAGTAGCTAATCGCATGTTTTTTATGTCTATAGTTTGTGATTATGTTCATAGTGCAGCCACATGTTGAGTTAGAGCACACCAGGTGCTCGATAAAATGCCTAATACAGTTATATGCTACAGTAGGTGTTTTAATAGTTTAGTTAAATGCCTAGATGCATTTTTAATAGCATACATAGCCTAGCTTCAGTTTTATGGGACTACGGTCCAATGGGTGGGCTCCCATAGTCGCCTCTAGGTTCAGATAACCTAGCTCTAGGTTCAGATAACCTAGCTCTAGGTTCAGATAACCTAGCTCTAGGTTCAAATAACCTAGTAAAAGCAAGATATGATAAATCAGTTTATAAACAGTATTTTACTTTATCAGTGGCACTGTACGGGACTTCTGTTGTCCTTGGGATGGGCTCTCATAGTCATCCCTAGGTTTAGACAACCTAGTACCCCTACTAGATTCGAGACTTGCTACCTCGTGCCTAGTTAGGGATGCGCGCATAGCAAGTACAGTTGTCGGGCCCAACAACAGCATGTTTAGTATTTTTATCTATTTACGAAAATAGTTTTCAACTTCACAAAATAGATAAGTGGATTCAACTTAGCTTCAGTTCAGTTTTCTATTTACATAGCAGATAGCTTTATGTTAGTTCTTGATTGCCATGATTTACATGCTCATGTGCCATATTTTAGCATTTCTAATATGATTCTCAACTTGCATATTAGCATAGCATCTTTCAAAAAGCATGATTTCTGCAAATGCATGTTTTTGTGAGGTAGATGGTTTCTTACTAAGCTCCCAAGCTTATAGATGTATTTTCCTTATACTGCAGATAAGGGTAAAGGAAAGATGGAATAACGGAGGCTGGAGGCAATGCAATGAAGATGTGTGTGAGCAGTAACTTGGAATGAAGATCTTTGGGGGAGAACTAGCAAATTAAGAACTTAGTACTCTTATAGTATTACTTTTCTGCACTTTTAGATGTGTAAGTGTCTTGATTCATGAAAGTATGCACCAAGTTATACTTAGATTGTTATTTGTCATGTTAGTAGATAGCTAGCTATGAGTAATGGCATACCCAGTAGTAGTGTTATGGTGGTAGTTGAATTCCTGAAGATTCTGTACGAGGTCGGGTCTGCTTTCTGCGAAAATCAGAAACCCAATCGATCAGCCGATCGATTGTGCAGTCCTCAATCGATCAGCCAATCGATTGGAAGAAGTCCCCGCGTACAGAACGCTAGGGAGTCAATTAGCTGATCGATTGGGGAGCCCTCGATCGATCAGCCGATCGATCGAAATGCGATCTATCGCGTACAGAGAGCTGATGAGTCGATCAGCTGATCGATCGGCCATGGATCGATCAGCCGATCGATCGGGAATTTAATTCCTGCAAACAGAGAGCCTCTGAATCGATCATCGGATCGATTGGCCAGGCTGGATCGATCAGCCGATCGATCCAGACTTGACTCTGTGCATAGTAGCGAGTTGAGTCGATCAGTGGATCGATCAGCCAACTCCAATCGATCAGCCGATCGACTAAAATGTCTGATTTTAGCCCGAAGTGTCTAATTCCAGTTTTTAATCAAATAGAAAGTTAGTCTCCCTCCTTTAGCATGTGTACAACTTCAGAAGTGTATTCTGAGTATAATTTCTAGACTTTATAGTAAATAGCAGTGTGTTTTAAATTAGTTCAATTCTTTTCCGCACAAGAATAGTTAGCAATTGTAACCCCCGGCCTTACAGCATAGTCAGTAGGAGGCGGGGCGTTACATTAATAGTCATCTATAAAATGGACAAAATATTCAAAACCACCTCTCTCCTGGATAGTCATTGGTCCACACAAATCAGAATGAACCAATTCCAACACTTCTTTGGCTCTATACCCCTATGTCTTAAAATGTCTCTTGGTTATTTTCCCTTCCAAGAAAGATTTGTAGGTTGAAAAGTTTTCCACCACCAATGAACCCAAAGGTCCATCGGCTATTAACCTTTGAATCCTACTCAAGTTAATATGACCTAGCCTTAGATGCCAAAGATATGTTTCGTTCATTTTTGAAGGTTTCTTTCTCTTATTTGAATTAAAAGATGTGTTATTAATTTTCATTTGTTGCATCGTGGGAGTTATTGGATTAAGAGTGTACAAATTATCAACCAACGTACCAGAACAAATTGTTGGATCGAGAAGCGCTAAGGGGGGGGTGAATAGCACTCGTGACTTTCACAATTTTTGTATTCGTAAAACGTTTGAGTAAAGCAGCGGAAATGATAAATGAAATAAGCACACACAAAGGATACCAAGGTTTTACTTGGTTCGGAGCCTAGGGCGACTCCTACTCTAAAGCCCGCGATCGTAGATCGCTTTCGGTGGGCAATCACTATCAATCCAAAAAGTCTTTTTACAATTATGTAGTACAAGTATTTAATAATAAACTTATACCAATAGTACAAAAAGATGTAGAAGCGAGTTGTTGTCCTTCGGAGTGTCGAGACGCTTCGGAGCAGTGCACAACTTTGGAAGATCACTTGAGTTCTAGTTCGAGAGTCATGTTGAAGTTGCAGCCCGAGGCCCCTTTTATAGCTTTTATGGATCTGATCCAGATCCTCAAAGTTTGGGATCAACTTTGACCCGAGGCGGATTGATCGACCGATCCCTGCGTTCGGTCGACCGATCAGGCGATCTCCTCCTATTCGATCCGCCCGATCTGCTCGCTCTTCTTCGATCTGGTCAAGACTTTTCCCCGGTTTGGTCGACTGATCCTTCCATTCGATCGACCAATCCGCTTCTCTGACCCGATCAACCTGGCCTTATCCAGTCGTTGTTGATCCTTGGTTCGATCGACCGATCCCAAGGTTCGGTTGACCGATCCTCTGGTCGAGCCTAGTCCAATCTCTGAGATTTTGATTTGTTGGCTTGGGGGTTCGGTCGACTGATCCCAAGGTTCGGTCGACCAATCCCAGTCAGTTCTAGCCCAGCACAAAACTGTTAGTTTCCTGCAAAATAGAGTTAGAACAAAACAGAATATATAAGAAGCTTAAGTTTGACAGTCTTCGGACTGTCCGTTTCTGACTTCAGATTTCTGACTGGAAACCCTAGGTCGAACCAACGCCTACTGTTCCCTCTTCCAGGGAACGCGTCCTCACCTACTCCACTTAGGAGAACTTACCTTTTACCAGTTCGCTCCTCTAGACAGACTGGACTTTTGCTCAGCGTCCGATGCTTCCTGTCTTCATGTTGGACGTCCGGTCCACGACCCGTCCAGACTTCAACCCGGTTCGCAACACCAGGATTTCAACCTAGGGTTACCTACCTTTAGGATTTTTCCCGAAGCTCCGACCCGCTAAGACTTTCCGCCTAGGGTTACCACCCCCTAGGACCTAGGGTTACCACCCCCTAGGGTTTTTCCTTTGCATAACCGCAGCTAGGACTTTTGCCTAAGTGACCTTAGGACTTACCTGCAATCTCAATCAACATATCAGATAACAAAACAACTTAACTTTGAATCCTTTCTCATTATCAAAACTCAGGTTCGATCATCGGATGCTTCCCGCACCAATACAGATAACCTCCCTATTTTTCTTGACAACTACTTTATCATCAAAAGAAACAAAATATCCATCCATAAATAATTTAGAAACTGAAATTAAGTTCTTTCTAAAACATGGTACGTAAATACAATTTCTCAAAATCAATGTTTTATTCCTATCAAAAGATAAATAAACATCTCCCACTGCAACAGTCGCCACTTTCGTAGCATTGCCCATGTAGACGGTAATCTCCCCTTCATTTAGTCGTCTGGTTTCCTAGAACCCCTGCAATGAATTTTAGACATGATCAATGGCTCCCATATCTACACACCAGGTACCTATAGATAACACCAATAAACATGTTTCGACGACTAATGAATAAGATATACCTTTATTGTTCTCGTTTCTACGAGGGCAGTTCGTCAAATGAGCCATCATCTTGAGGATATGATCCCTCACGGGTGTCCCCTCAGTCATAGTGGGCGTCATTAAGTTTCTCATGGCCTCCTGCCTGGCAGCCCAATTCTGGTGTCCGAAGAGTTCTTTGAGATTGTACATCATGTCATAGGTAGTAGACATGGCCTGATGCTGATGTTGCAGCACATTTGACATAGAAGCCAAAATGTAACACCGCGCCATCACATCTGCCTTGACCCATTTTCTATGAAAGTCAATCTCCTCTTCACTAGAATCGCTATCAGGCACATTAGGATATACCTCAACAAGTACAAACATGTATCCTTCAGCAGTTAAGACAATATCCAAGTTTCGTTTCCAATCAATATAATTGGGACCAATAAGTTTTTTTTTTTTTTAAATAACAGCAAGAGAATTGAAAGCCATTTTGAAATCCTGAGAATCAAAAAATAAAATATTTGGTCAAAACTTTAGAATTTAAAATATTATTGATTCCTCGAATAATATAATTTAAATTCACCAACACCTCAAAACACCATGAATTTCGTATGCCACGATAGTGTGGACGTATACTAATTCAAACATTTATAAGAGGAGGTTTTACCCATTAATTTTATTATCTTGTCAACCTAACTTTATGACAAATAAAATTAATAGTTGGTTTATCTTTGGTCACACAAATAATAGCAGTGACTCTGATAGGGAGGATACTATTAAATGCGCCTAAATGTATACCATTACTTGATACTTAGTCCATTAATTAGAATTGTGCCCCTTCAGATGGAGAAGATCACACAAACCTAAATATTTTCTATAATCATCCATAGAGAAAGTTTGATCTAGAGATCCGCAAACAAACTCAACCGATATGGAGGAAGCCACTTAAAGCCAATGCGAAAATTTGTATGCATCACTTACAAACCAGTAATGGAGACCGTGGAATTTATATAAATAATTTCTCTCCCACTTAGTTATTTAAAATCGAGGAATTTTAATATACACACATCACACAAGCACACAAACATAGCATATAAAGGCAATAAATATGAAAATAAATTTCCAACTATTATGACCTCATCCATCGCTATCCTTCGTATGCCACCAATGTTAGCTAGAGCCCTAGAGCCAATAATTTGATGATTGTATTTTGGACTTATTGTATCATATTCTATATAAATAAAGGCATTTGGTTTTTGGTTATTATACTTACTTGTATTGGTGCCAAATAAACTAAATATAATAACGTCCTTGAGTAGACGGTTCTCACCTATATCAATCGGTTAGTTGAACCGATAGTGAGATGATATAGGGAACACTACTCTTAATCATTCCTAGTCGAGTATTAACATTCAGGGACAATGTTAATGTAATAAGACTAGCATGTAGGTCAACTCGATGACTTGATCTCACAAGTCATGGATATAGAGATATCAAGTTGACACATGGGTATGCATTAGAGAATGTATACTGAATGACCCACCATGAGAAAGTATCATGGATCGTTATATGAGTGTCATATACTTTCTCATGTGGCTATTAGTATGACTACTAGTCCTTAGACCTGAAGTCACCATGGTTCCCTACATAAGGAGTTATGTACTTCGGTTTCGTCAAACGTCACCCGTAACTGGGTGGACCATAAAGGCGATTACTGGGTATGTAACAAATTATGCGGAGGGATGTGAGTGATGTAGATGGGATCTATCCCTCCTATATGACGGGAGAGACATCAGTATTCTTGATAGAGTGAGACCACGAAGTGCATGGCCATGCCCAAATGAGTCAATATAGGATATTGAGCTCATTTGATTGAGTGAGTCTACTTGGAGTTCAAGATTTAGATTGATTAAAGGATGACACGGTCTATGTCTCACATTGATCAATCTAGATGTCTAGGATAGAAGGACACTTGTCATATATTGTGAGGAGTCATAATTAGTAGTCACAAGGTGATGTTGGATCTCAACATTCTTGTAACTTGGGTAGCAATGATGTATTACTAGATGTCACTCATTGCTTATGTTTCTAAAGGAGTTTAGAAACATTGCCAACGTTACAAGAACCTATTGGGTCACACACAAAGAACAAGTGGATGGAGATTAGGTTCATATGATGAACCAAGAGGATTAGATTCATTTGATCAATCAAATTGGATTAAGAGTAATCCTAATTGGGCTAATTGAGTTGGACTCAATTTGATTCATGTGTTCAATGAGTCTAATTTAGATTATGACTCATTGAATCAATTTAATTAAATGAATTAGATTCATTATATTAAATTGGCTTGAATTAAATGGTTGGATTAGATCAACCATGAGAGAGATTAAGTCAAGTTTGACTTGACTTGAGAGGAAGATGAAGATTCAAGTTTGACTTGACTTTATGCCACCTCATTGGTGAGTTGGCATTAAGTGGACCAATGATAATGCTCCACATCATCATGGTTACTTAAGTGAAGTGCCACCTCATGGGAGTTACCAAGAGTTGTGACTCTTGGTATCCCATGGAGGTTACAAACCACTTAATTAGATGAAAAAAGAGTTTCATTTTTGTAAGTGTAACTCTCATTCAAGTGATCTTCCTCCTCCTAAGCTCTCTTCTTGCTCTTTCTCTTCTCTTGGTCGTGGGTTTCAAGCAAGGGAGAAGAAAGGAGAGTGAATCAATCCAAGAAGAAAGGTTAGTGAAAGTCACATAGAGATTTTAGAGGAGTGTGTTCTCTTCTTTTCCTTTCTTCTTCTTCCAATCCTACCCGAGAGCCCTAAAGAGTGCTAGCACACTTGTGGTTCTCTCTTCTCCATCCTTGAGTGTTAGAGAACACTTCTTGTTCGTGTGGATATCACTAGAGAGTTATCTACGTTGACAACTTCGAGATCCGGCGTACTGTTGGACGAGCGGGATTTGCGAGGGCACGCTTCAAAGGTATAAAATGTTTTTCCTTTGTAGATCTACTGTAGATCATAGTTTGAAACTCGTACTCGTATTTTTGAAAGTTTTCTTCGCACGGATCCAATGGCTAGGGGGTTTCGGGGTTTCCGCGACGCGAAAAAGTGGTTTTCGCGGCCCGAAAAACCTAACAACCAACCCTAGCCACTGCCAACCCTAGCCAAGTGAGGAGGAGAAAACCTAGCCGCCGGCCCTAGGGTTTATGTCGTCGCGTTTATCTTACTTCCTTCTTCGCTGCGCCTTCGGTCCTCAAGGTAGCACCATGCATTGCTGTTGACCTCCGCAAGTGTACGGAAATGTTGTAAGTAATAATAAAAGATATTGTATCCATAGGGACTGGAATAAGCACTAAAGATGTCTCAACACGAGTTAGCTAAACAACTAATCAATAGGTTGACAAGTGTAAAGTAAAACTATGAAAAGTAAGATAGAAAATGAAAGAATAAGAAACAAGAATAAGTGCAATGATAAGGGTATGTTCTAGGAGTTTTGGTTTCTTTGTAATGTTATTCAATGTAATGATCTACCAAATCTTATTCCTCAATTGTCCGTCATTTGTAGAAGGTTGTCGGTTCTCTCTTGCAATAGACAACCGGCCTAGGCCTGAAATATATCTAAATGTGATCAATTAGGAATGAACTCAATGTTGTCCGTACACGGGCTTGCCTATCACGTGCGTCCCTCAGATAATCAACATAGAAATCCACTTCTTCTCAACCTCATTAAGATATAAAGATTAATGCATCCAATCCATCCTACCCTCTTGAAATACCTAATTTCCCTTTCGAGATTACCCCTCAAACGTCCTTACACGGACATGTTCCTATCACGAATGTCCCTCGGGAAATCGAATGAGAAACAATCCATACAAGACCCACAAGATATTTAAACATTCAATCAAGCATGGTAATTAAGCCCTAATCTCAACAATCCACACAAGAAAGAATAGATACAAACAGGGCAAAATCATATAAATAGGAATTTTGGCAAATCCACAAGAGTTTACATCAAATCTCCATTACAAATACTCCCTCCATCCTAGAACAAGAGATCCAATCCATGGAACAAGGGAAGAATCCCAAAGATAAGGAAAAAATAAGCATCTTGATCCCAAATCCAAGAAAGAAAGGGAAGAAAAGCTTATCTACGATGAAGAGTCATCTTCGGATCTAATCCTCCTTCCCCGGAGTCGAAACATTGAAGATCCGCCCTTGATTCGCCGAAAATCCTCCCAAGAAGGTGGAGGAAGGCCCAAATCTTGAATTCCCCCCCCCCCCCCCCAAAAAAAAAAGGGAGAAGATTCCCTTTGAAATGAAGAAAAAACCTTTATATAGAGGGGGAAATTCGGGCACCACACGTCCCCAGGACCTGGTGATGTGCGTAGATTATATACTCTTTTATGCATGTTTTTACGCACATTTACATACTTTAAGCATGCTTGATCTATGCATTTTTATACTTCCAGCTTTCCTTTTAGCATATTTACTCTTTTGGTTCGGAGATCTGCTTTTTGTGTATTTTCTGTACATAAGAGTCGATTTGGTGAAGAATCTACATCTTTGGGCTAGCCTTGGAGGAAACAAAGGGAGAAAACACCAGGCCGTGTACCTCACACGGCCCTGCACTGGTATGGAGCTCGGGCCGTGTGGAGTTTGGCACCAACAGAAGAGGAAGATGACATGGCCGTGTGAACCTCACACGGCCGTGTCACGATTTGAAGTCAACCAGAGCAGAAGCCTTACATGGCGTGTGGATCTACAGTGAGGTTTCCAGAGACCAGCGGTGTGGCTGTGCACCACACTGCCGTAGCATTTCCGAGAGCAAGGGTCTGGCCGTGTGAGTCACACTACTGCAGCAGAAGGAATGGACATGGCCGTGTGAATCTCACACGTCCGTCGGGCCGTGTGGCGCCCGATTCCCTCCTCTATTTAAACCCTCCTTCATGAATTGAAAGGGGATCTCTCCCCCTTTGGGAGAAGGCAAGATTTGGTGGTTTCGTCCCATTCTTGGGAGGATTTCTGGGCGATTCTAAGGGAGTTCTTGACGATTTCGACTCCGGAGTGAGAATTGGATCCGAAGACGAGGCTTCTTCGTTGATAAGTTTTCTCTTTCCCCCTTTTCTTGGTTTCTTGGATTGGGGATTTAAGAAATGCTTGTAATCTTTATTTCTTCGGATATTCTTCCTCGATTCATGGAGTAGATCTTGTATTCTAGGATTAAGGGAGTATTTGTATGATGGATTGATGTAATCTCTTATGGATTTGCCATTTTCTTGTTTCAATGACATTGTCTTGCTTGTATCAATTAGATCTTGAATTATTAATGGTGACTTGTGTTTAATTCTCATTCTTGATTAATTGTTTGGATTTCTTGTGGACTTTGTAAAGATAAACTCTCACTCGATCATCCGAGGGATCCACGTGACAGGTGCAAGCCCGTGTAAGGACGTTTGAGAGATAATCTTGAAGAGGAAATAGGAATACTCAAGAGAGTAGGATGGATTTTGTGATTAGTTTCTTGTATCTTGATAGATTAATAAGTTGTGGGATTCTATGTTGATATCCGAGGAAGGCATAGTAATAGATGCACTTCTGTGTAAAGACAACGTAGGTTCACGTCTAATTGATCATATTTAGATACATTTCTCAGTCCTTAGCCGGTTATCTATTGCAAGAGAGAACCGACAACTTTCTGCAAGTGTTTGGCAATTGAGGGATAAGAATTGGTGAACCATTTACATTCAAGAAATCTTATAAAGAAACCGAAACTCCTAGAATCTCCCTTTATCATAACCCAAAACACTAAACTCTTGTTTGTTGATCTATAATATTAGATTTGTTTACCTTCACTTTGCATTTGAAACGATTGGATAGTTGTTAAGCTAATTCGCATTGAGACATTTCTAGTGCTTATTCCAGTCCCTGTGGATACGATAATCTTTTATATTACTTGCGACATTTTCGTACACTTGCGGAGCATGACAAGTTTTTGGCGCCGTTGCCGGGGATCGAACCCGGGTCACCCGCGTGACAGGCGGGAATACTCAAGGAGTGTCAGCAAATGCAGTTCGATTGATGGCATTTCCTTTCAGTATCAAGGATAAAGCAAGGACTTGGTTATATTATCTCTATCCTCAAAGCATCACAAGTTGGGAACAATTGGAGAAGCAATTTCTGGATCATTTTTTTCCTCTAAGTAGAACAGTGTATATGAGGAATTGCATAACAAATTTTGCTCAGGCATATGGAGAATCATTAGTTGAAGCATGGGATAGATTCAAGAGTCTTCAAAGACAGTGCCCTCATCATGGTTTTGAAAAATGGTTGATTTTGCACATATTCTATGGGGGAATTTCTTTCTCAGACAAGAGTTTATTGGATTCATCAGCTGGAGGTTCTTTTTATGGACAAAAGTGTAGATGAAGCTTATTCATTGATTGATCAAGTGACATTGAACCTCCATGAATGGTTGAACAAAAGTTGGATGGAATTTCACTCAGATATTCAAGAAGTACAAGCCATAAATATAAGAGAGCCTATCAAACAAAATGAAATTCAACCACCTAAAAATGTTGAAATTCACAAGTCACAGAGTGAGGAGTTCAAACATTTGGGGGCAAAGCTTGATAGTATTGTTTCAAAATGGTTTAAAGAAGATCCCCCTCCTACACAGTCAAGATCAAATGAAAAGTGTGATGATCTTGGGTTGAGAAGTGGCAAAAATCATGAAGAACCTATGAAGAATGACATGTTTAGTTCCATTTCTCTAGGAAGTTCCCAAAGGCCACAAGTACCTTTCCCTCAACAATTAATCACACCAACATTGGATAAGCAAGTTGGACCTCCTCCAAAGCTCAAAGGAAATTTAGGAAAAAGGAAGTTCAATCTTTCCCAGGACCTTCACTAAGGGTTCCTTTTCCACAAAGGTTAGTGGGGGTCAATGAAAATAAAGACTTCGACAAATCCTGTGACACTAATATGGTTGAGTGCAGATTTTTGAATATATATGAAGATGAAGATTTTTCAGATGAGGATTTTATTGATAATGCAGTGGTAAATAAGTTTTCAGATCTACCTCAAAATTTTATAAGGTGTTATAGTGACATTGAATTTTCAGATGATGAATGTGATGTGGTAGATCAACTTAAAACTGCAAGTGAAGTTATTAATCCTCTTGTTATTGATTCTCCTTTTGAGGACATAGATGTTGGTTTATTTTTTGATGTATGTGTTGATGATGATGATATGGAAGAATGTGTAGGGAGTTGTGTTGTGGAAGCAGCATCTCAAGGATCACCACCTTTGTCAACACAACCCTTAGAGGTTTTAAGAATTAATCATGTTGTGGAACAATGTGTAGGGACTTATGCAGAGCTAGCAGAGTCTCAAGAATCACCATCATTGATATCATCAACACCTGAGCTAGAGCCAGAACCATCATTTGATTCAGAGGAAATCACATCTACATGTTTAGAAATTTCAGGTATTTCTCAGCAAAGTAAGGTTAGTATTTCTTGTGATCTTTTGGAAAACTTTATGGAGGTACCTATAATTGACTTTGTTGGATGTGATTCAGTTTTTATTACTTATTCATCTTATCTTGATATGGTTCTAGCTCTATACTATATAACATGCTTGTGGGAGATTTGTTTTTCTTTTGGATGTGCAGATTTCACATGGGCCAATAATTGGAAGCTCAATCTGAACCGTCTTCGACCACCTGAAAAAATTTCCAAGAAGACGAAGATGGAGAGAGTTATACTTTACTTTGTAGCTCCTTTGATGAAAGCTCTCTCCATAATAAGAGCCCTTGGTAGGAGGGTTCTAAAATATCTTACCCCTCCAAGAGCAATATTTAGATGAATCTAATGAGGTGGTCGAGCTAATGACCTTAAACAAGCGCTTCTTGGGAGGCAACCCAAGTTCATTTTCCTTATTTTCTTTTATGTCTTTAGTTCTCTCTTTATAATAAACATGTATCCTCTACTTAATTTTTCTTGTCTATCTTATTGTTGTAGAATTCAAAGTTGTGGAGGAATGTGAGTATTGGATGAAGGAGTATCTTTAAAAACATGAATGTCAACCATTTGGAGCTCATCACTTGGTAACTTCTCTTAAAATCTCCTCCACATTGTTTTTAGTTTTCATTGGGACAATGAAAAGTTTAAGTCTGGGGGGGCATGTAATGTTTAGTTTTTCATTTTTAGTTTTTAGTTTTTGTTAGTTTTTCATGTTGGTTCTTGTTGCTTTATGTTGCTTGTTTTTGAAATAATCATGGCAAAAAAAAAAAAATTGAGAACATCAATCTTCACTTATATTCTTTCTTGGATTCAAGTGAAATGTTAGCACGATTATTGTCTTGATTCATGGTGTTCGAATGATGCTAGTAGTAAACTTTGTGTAGTTCTTTTTTCTATCTTGGGAAGCATTAATAAGCTGAGAATCTTATGGTGATGAGTTTTAGTTTTGGTTCAACCTTAAGGATTTTATCTTCACTACACTTGTGCTTGATGTTTGAATAGTTGATGTCATTGAAATAGTCATAATTCATCTTGTTTGCTTAGTACTTGGTTTCCATGGTGATTTCTCAACTTTCATTTTGGTTATTGGATGAGGCTCAAATCATTAAAGCTCATTTGGAAAAATCAAAATATCCCAACATGTGTGCTAAAAGTACATTTATGAATAAGTTTTGCACAATGCAAACACTTATAAAAAAAAAAAAAAAAGGATATAAAAAACAGTTGTCATGAGTGGAATCTAGCAAGTCACCCCTTTGAGACCGAGTTAGGTTACTGGGGAAATGACTGCTTAGCTTCCCTTGAGATTGAGCACACCTTTGAGACCTTGGGTTAGTTGAGAAATATGAACCAAGTGAATGGTGAGTAAGTGCCTATCACTGGTTACTTATCTTTCACTGGAAACACTAGGAATTCAAATTTGATGACGACTTGACTAGGACATGGATTGAAACTTGAAGGGTGTTGAGTTACTTTTACACTGTGCACAAGATTCTTATGCTTGAACCATACTTTACTTGTTTCTATGATCATGCTTGTTAATGAAACTTTTTGATAGAGTTAGGAAAGTGCACTGGGTTTTATGAATGTGTTGTAGAACATATGAATTTAGATGCATCATTTTGCTTGAGGACAAGCAAAGTTTTAAGTCTGGGGTGTGATGTGCGTAGATTATATACTCTTTTATGCATGTTTTACGCACATTTACATACTTTGAGCATGCTTGATCTATGCATTTTATACTTCCAGCTTTCCTTTTAGCATATTTACTCTTTTGGTTCGGAGATATGCTTTTTGTGCATTTTCTATACGGAGTCGATTTGGTGAAGATTAGGCAAGCCTTGGAGGAAATAAAGGGAGAAAGCACCGGGTCGTGTACCTCTCACGGCCCTGCACTGGTATGGAGCTCGGGCCGTGTGGAGTTTGGCACCAGAAGAGGAAGATGACATGGCGGTGAACCTCACACGGTCGTGTCAAGATTTGAAGCCAGCAGAAGCCTTACATGGCGTGTGGATCTACAGTGAGGTTTCGAGACCAGGCGTGTGCACCACCCGTAGCATTTCCAGAGCGAAGGGTCCTGGTCGTGTGGGTCTTTGGCAGAGAAGGAACTGGACATGGCCGTGTTAATCTCACACGGCCGTGTCACGGGGCCGTGTGGCGCCCGAATCCCTCCTCTATTTAAACCCTCCTTCATGAATTGAAAGGGGATCTCTCCCCCTTTGGGAGAAGGCAAGATTTGGTGGTTTTCTCCCATTCTTGGGAGGATTTCTGGGTGATTCTAAGGGAGTTCTTGACGATTTCGACTCCGGAGCGAGGATTGGATCCGAAGACGAGGCTTCTTCGTAGATAAGTTTTCTCTTTCCCCCTTTTCTTGGTTTCTTGGATTGGGGATTTAAGAAATGCTTGTAATCTTTATTTCTTCAGATATTCTTCCTCGATTCATGGAGTAGATCTTGTATTCTAGGATTAAGGGAGTATTTGTATGATGGATTGATGTAATCTCTTATGGATTTGCCATTTTCTTGTTTCAATGACATTGTCTTGCTTGTATCAATTAGATCTTGAATGATTAATGGTGACTTGTGCTTAATTCTCATTCTTGATTGATTGTTTGGATTTCTTGTGGACTTTGTAAAGATAAACTCTCACTCGATCATCCAAGGGATCCACGTGATAGGTGCAAGCCCATGTAAGGACGTTTGAGAGATAATCTTGAAGAGGAAATAGGAATATTCAAGAGAGTAGGATGGATTTTGTGGTTAGTTTCTTGTATCTTGATAGATTAATAAGTTGTGGGTTTCTATGTTGATATCCGAGGAAGGCATAGTAATAGATGCGCTTCTGTGTAAGGACAACGTAGGTTCACGTCTAATTGATCATATTTAGATATATTTCTCAGTCCTTAGCCGGTTATCTATTGCAAGAGAGAACCGGCAACTTTCTACAAGTGTTTGGCAATTGAGGGATAAGAATTGGTGAACAATTTACATTCAAGAAATCTTACAAAGAAACCGAAACTCCTAGAATCTCCCTTTATCATAACCCAAAACACTAAACTCTTGTTTGTTGATCTATAATATTAGATTTGTTTACCTTCACTTTGCATTTGAAACGATTGGATAGTTGTTTAGCTAATTCGCATTGAGACATTTCTAGTGCTTATTCCAGTCCCTGTGGATACGATAATCTTTTATATTACTTGCGACATTTCCGTACACTTGCGGAGCGTGACAAGTCTGGGCGATTCTAAGGGAGTTCTTGACGATTTCGACTCCGGAGCGAGGATTGGATCCGAAGACGAGGCTTCTTCGTTGATAAGTTTTCTCTTTCCCCCTTTTCTTGGTTTCTTGGATTGGGGATTTAAGAAATGCTTGTAATCTTTATTTTTTCGGATATTATTCCTCGATTCATGGAGTAGATCTTGTATTCTAGGATTAAGGGAGTATTTGTATGATGGATTGATGTAATCTCTTATGGATTTGCCATTTTCTTGTTTCAATGACATTGTCTTGCTTGTATCAATTAGATCTTGAATGATTAATGGTGACTTGTGTTTAATTCTCATTTTTGATTGATTGTTTGGATTTCTTGTGGACTTTGTAAGGATAAATTCTCACTCGATCATCCTAGGGATCCACGTGACAGGTGCAAGCCCGTGTAAGGACGTTTGAGAGATAATCTTGAAGAGGAAATAGAAATATTCAAGAGAGTAGGATGGATTTTGTGATTATTTTCTTGTATCTTGATAGATTAATAAATTGTGGGCTTCTATGTTGATATCCGAGGAAGGCATAGTAATAGATGCACTTCTGTGTAAGGACAACGTAGGTTCACGTCTAATTGATCATATTTAGATACATTTCTCAGTCCTTAGCCGGTTATCTATTGCAAGAGAGAACTGGCAACTTTCTACAAGTGTTTGGCAATTAAGGGATAAGAATTGGTGAACCATTTACATTCAAGAAATCTTACAAAGAAACCGAAACTCCTAGAATCTCCCTTTATCATAACCCAAAACACTAAACTCTTGTTTGTTGATCTATAATATTAGATTTGTTTACCTTCACTTTGCATTTGAAACGATTGGATAGTTGTTTAGCTAATTCGCATTGAGACATTTCTAGTGCTTATTCCAGTCCCTGTGGATACGATAATCTTTTATATTACTTACAAGTTTTTGGCGCCGTTGCCGGGGACTGCGCTATAACATTAGGAATTATCAATTGAGTTAGACTAAACATAACATTTGTTTTCCTTTCATATTGCATAGTTGTAACTAAGATTTCTGTTTTTACTTTCTTATATAACTTTTACTTCTTGTTAATTCTTTTTGTACAAATTCAATTCTGCATTTTTGATTCTTTTATTTTTTCTTTTTCTGTTGAATTGTCATTTGCTATCTTGTTTTGTGTATACGAAGATCTAACTTTTCAGGGGAATTCTTTCCTTTTGACCCTGAGATTGACAGAACTTTCCATAAAAGAGGAATTCTGCAAAGGCAAATTGAAGAACAAGAATATCTAAACATGGTGTGCAAGTCACTAGGAGATTATGGAGCTCCGAAGTCTGCAAAACAAATGGGAGCAATTGTTTACCCTAACATACAAGCAAGAAATTTTATACTCAAACCATCTTTTGTTTCCATGGTTCAGAAAACTCAGTTTGGAGGATTGGAGATTGAGAACCCTTATTCCCATTTGATGGAGTTTTATAGATATTGTTATACTTTGAAATATGAAGAAGTTTCATCTGATATTGTTCAGCTGCTTGCTTTTCCTTTTAGTATGAAGGATGCTGCAAAAAGATGGTATAATTCTCTAAAGTCTCAAAGTATCAAAACATGGGATGAGTTAGAGCAAAAATTCCTTGACCAATATTTCCCTCCAAGGAAAACTACTTATTTGAGAAGTCAAATTTTAAATTTTAAGCAATTGGATGGAGAAAAATTATACCAAGCTTGGGAAAGATATTCTTCTCTTCAGCAGTTATGTCCACATCATGGAATTGAGAAATGGTTAATTATGCATTTGTTCTATGTTGGGCTTTCTTTCTCAAATAAGAATCAACTGGATTTAGCATCTGGAGGATCATTCTTGAAAAAAAATCTAAAAGAAACTTTTGAGATAGTTGGCAGAATTACGCAAAATTCCAATGATTGGGCAGAGCAAGATAGCTCATTCTTAACAATGGATATCATTAGGGAAAAGGATGATGTTGAAAAAGGGCTTATCTTGAATCAAAACGATTTCCAAACATTATTTCCTTGGTGCTGTGAATCATTATCAAAAATGTTTGGTGAAAAAGCATTTTCAACAGAAAAGGGGGTATGCCTTGGTGATCTTAAGGAGGATGATCTGTCTTTATATAATGAAGAGTTTTTAGAAGAAAGCTTGGCTAAGGAGGAGACTATGTTGATAGAACAAGAGCCAGTTTTACCAGAAATAGTACCACCTCAACTTGAACTTAAACCATTACCATCAAATCTTTAGTATGAATTTCTTGGGCCGAATTCTACTTATCCAGTTATAATTAATGCTCAGTTAAATGAGTTTGAAACAAAGAGACTATTGGATGAGTTAAGGTTGCATAGAAAGGTCATTGGATATACAATTGATGATATAAAAGGGGTTAGTCCATCTCTTTGTATGCATAGAATTTTACTTGAAGAGGGGTACAAGAACTCAATTGAGCATCAAAGGAGACTAAATCCAAATTTAAAAGAGGTAGTAAAGAAGGAAGTGATTAAACTTCTTGATGCAGGGATATTTACCCAATTTCGGATAGTGAATGGGTGCGTCCGGTCCACGTGGTTCTAAAGAAAGGAGGAATGACTGTTATCAAGAATGAAGAAGATAAGCTAATTTCAACACGAACAGTGACGGGGTGGCGAATGTGCATTGATTATCGGAAGTTGAATAAAGAAACAAGGAAGGATCATTTCCCTTTACCATTTATTGATGAAATGCTTGAAAGATTAGCTAAACATTCCTACTTTTGTTACTTGGACGGATATTCTGGATTATTTCAAATTCCAATTCATCCTCAAGACCAGGAGAAGACTACTTTTACTTGTCCTTATGGTACCTTTGCTTATCGTCGGATGCCATTTGGGCTTTATAATGCTCCAGCCACTTTTCAGAGATGCATGATGGTAATTTTTTCAGATTTAATAGAAAAAATTATGGAGGTTTTCATGGATGACTTCTCAGTTTATGGAAATGACTTTGATTCTTGTTTGTCAAATCTTTCTACTGTTCTAAAAAGGTGTGAAGATACAAACCTAGTGTTGAACTGGGAAAAATGTCATTTTATGGTTAAGGAAGGAATAGTTTTGGGGCATAAAATTTCAGAGCGTGGTATTGAGGTAGACCAGTAAAAGTGGAAGTAATAGACAAATTACCCCCACCCATCAATGTAAAAGGAGTTAGGAGTTTTTTAGGACATGCTGGTTTCTATAGACGTTTTATTAAGGACTTTTCAAAGATTTCCAAGCCATTAACTAATCTGTTGATTAAAGATGTTGAGTTTTGTTTTGATAGCGAATGTATTGAAGCCTTCAATAAAATCAAGAGTGCTCTTACAACAGCTCCAGTCATTCAAGCACCTGATTGGGATCTTCCTTTTGAAATAATGTGTGATGCTAGTGATTTTACTGTAGGAGCAGTTTTGGGACAACGAAGAAATAAGATTTTACATGCGATCCATTATGCAAGTAAAACACTTGATGCAGCCCAAGTAAACTATTCTACTACAGAAAAAGAATTATTGGCAGTGGTATTTGCTATTGATAAATTCAGATCCTATCTAGTAGGATCAAGAATAATAGTGTATACTGATCATGCAGCTATTCGGTATCTACTTGGAAAGAAAGATGCTAAACCCAGGTTAATCAGGTGGATTTTACTTTTGCAAGAGTTCAACCTTGAGATTAGGGATAAGAAAGGAGCTGAAAATGTAGTAGCGGATCATTTGTCTAGAATATCTCAAAAGTCAGAAAATGAGGTGGATTTTGATTTACCTATTGATGACATATTCCCGGATGAACACTTATTAGCTTTATCAAGTGTGAAAACTCCTTGGTACGCAGATTTTGTGAATTTCCTTGCTAGTGGAGTGTTACCTCCGGATTTTTCTCATCAATAAAGGAAAAAGTTTTTTTCAGAAGTTAAGAATTATGTTTGGGATGAACCTCTCTTGTATAAGAAGTGCAATGATGTGATTTATTGAAGATGTATACCTTAAGAAGAAGTTAGAGATATCTTATTTCATTGCCATTCTTCGTCCTATGGAGGACATTTGGGTAGTTCAAAAACAATTACGAAAATTCTTCAAGCAGGATTTTATTGGCCAACCTTATTCAGGGATGCTAAGTTGTTTGTTCAGTCTTGTGATCAATGTCAGAGAACTGGGAATATAACTAAAAGAAATGAAACGATGTTAAATTACATTCTTGAGGTTGAGTTATTTGATGTTTGGGAAATTGATTTCATGGGACCTTTCCCTCTTTCATATGGGAATAGGTATATTCTTGTGGCGGTGGATTATGTGTCCAAATGGGTAGAAGCTGTGGCATCTCCTACGTGCGATGCGAAAACAGTTATCAAATTATTTAGGAGTATTATCTTTCCAAGATTTGGGGTGCCAAAGGCAGTCATTAGTGATAGAGGATCACATTTTATAGAGAAACAGTTTGAAAACTTACTTAGAAGATATGGAGTGAAGCATAAAGTAGCAACACCTTATCATCCTCAAACTAATGGGCAAGCTGAGATATCTAACCGGGAAATTAAGTCCATATTGGAAAAGTCTGTATCCACTTCAAGAAAGGATTGGGCATTGAAATTAGATGATGCTTTATGGGCATATCGAACTGCTTATAAAACTCCTATTGGGATGACCCCATTTCGATTAGTTTATGGTAAGCCTTGCCATCTTCCAGTTGAACTAGAACACAAGGCTTATTGGGCAATTACAAATTTGAATATGGATTTAAAGGAAGCAGGGGAGAAAAGGAAGCTTCAGTTGAACGAACTTGATGAATTAAGGATGGATGCATATGAGCATGCTAAGTCTTACAAAGAAAGGACGAAGAAATGGCACGATCAACACATTCTTCGTAAAGACTTTAATGTAGGAGATTTGGTTTTGTTGTTCAATTCGAAATTAAAACTTTTTCCTGGGAAGCTTAAGTCAAGGTGGACAGGTCCATATGAGGTAAAAAAGGTTTATCCTTTTGGAGCTGTAGATATTTGGAACAAAGATTTTGGGATAATTAAGGTAAATGGTCAACGTTTGAAAAAATATATTCATGGTACGAAAATAGATGAGGTACAAAGGTTGTATTTTTCTGAACCTCGCCCTCCAGATTGAATTCTTTTAGCTAGTATAAATTCATTTTGTTGGGTTTTACTTGTTTTTGATTTTGTTATCAGGTTAGGTGCAAAACAGAGCCAGGCCGTGTGCTATACACGGCCAGGTAAAGGTTGCAGAGAAGGAAAGTGTTAGGGCCGTGTCATCCAGACACGGCCGTGTGGGATCTCCCGAGGAGAAAAAGGTATAGGCCGTGTCCCAGACACGGCCGTGTAAATAATCCCGAGAAGAAGGATGGAGAGGCCGTGTCCCAAACACGGCCCGTGTCTGGAATCCAGAGAAGAAAGAGAAGGGGGCCGTGTCACAGACACGGCCGTGTGATGAGAAATGAATATGGCCGTGTGATATCACACCGCCCGATCCACTTCTTTCTAGGGAATTAGGGCACGGGGTGTGGGCGGAACACGGCCGTGTACCGCCGCTCGTTCCTCTTTCCTATTTTCCCATTTCTAAAGGTTTAAACTACTTCTTCTAATTTTTCTTTCTCATTCTTCTTAAGGAGATTTGATTTTCTTCCATGGAAAACATGATTGAGGAGATTTCGGCCACAAGAAAAGGGAAGGAGAAGGTGGTTGCAAGAAAGGAGAGGAATGTTTGCTTTAAAGGTATTTTTAATGACTTTGGTATTGTTTTCTCTAGTGATGAGCAACGGTATAGATATTCTTCTTTATGTAAACGACCTCTTTTAGGCACTAGGTTTCTTGATGTTGAAACTTTAGAAACTTTGGGGTTTAAGGATGATTTAGTTTGGTTATTTGAAAGGATAGGATGGAGTGGTTTAGTGAACATGAAATATCCTACTTATCCTAGAATTGTTTTTGAATTTTTAAGCTCAATAGAGGTTGATAATGTTCAAGGTGGGGGGAAGTTTAAATTTCATTTGTTTAATGAAAGTTATGAATGGACGTTGGGAGATTTTAATACTTGTTATGAATTGCCAAAGAATGAGCTGTGTGTGATTTTGCCCCAATTTGAGAATTCACATTTTTGGTAACAAATTTCTGAACAACCGCTATTTGATCCTCATAATTCTAGAGTTTCCCAAATTATCAATCCTATTTTTAAATATGCTTACTTATTCATGAAAACACTATATTTGGAAGGGAGGACAAAGAGGGATCAGTAAGACTTGTAGATTTGTATTGTTTTGGGCAATGGTCGAAAATGTTCAAATTAATTCTGGTTATTTCTTTCTTAAACATTTGGCAAAATTAGGGAAATCGAATTCTACCACACCTATTATTTTAGGGGGATTACTTACTCAATTGGCCTTAGTATTAGGATGTGATTTGAGTGAATTAGAGGTGGTGGAGAGTTCTTGTACATTGGATTTGAATTCATGTTTAGCAATGAAAATGATTAAGCATGAAGAGCATGGATTTAGTTTAGTCATTAAAAATGGTTTCCCTTTAAAACTGTCCAATCATGATTTTACTACAATTCATAATAAAGAGAATTGGTGTTTGAAGCTAGCTAGGCAACAATCTAGAGCTTTGTCATCTTTTACTCCAAGAAATGTTTCTTTCTAAGGGTAACCAAGAGATTCATAGTTTTATGTTTCAAGAACTTAATTCTACTTTAAAGAATATTCATAGTGATTTAGATTCAACTTATGAATTTCTTGAGAATAAGAAGCTTATGGAGGAGGAACTATTTAAAAAGTTACAAGATTGTTTTAAGAGTGAGAGAGAATTGTGTGATAAGATTTCTAAAATGATGAATGCTTATAAGGCTAAAATGGAATTTCATGAAGATCTTAGAGGTTTTATGAGATTTGTGCAGGATGATATTGATAAATTGTTTGAGTATCATAATTTTTTCAGAAACGAAGTTAAATGGTTTGTTGAAGATTTTTCACTTCTCTTCCCTGATTTTCCTGATTTTCCTGATTTTCCACCATATTGATTTCATCGGGACGATGAAAAGTTTAAGTCTGGGGGGTGTCATGTACTGTTTAGTTTGGTTTTCATTTTTATCTTTTAGTTTTTGTTAGTTTTTCATGTTGGTTCTTGTTGCTTTATGTTGCTTGTTTTTTAAATAATCATGGCAAAAAAAAAAAAAAAAATTGAGAACATCAATCTTCACTTATATGCTTTCTTGGATTCAAGTGAAATGTTAGCACGATTATTGTCTTGATTCATGGTGTTCGAATGATGCTAGTAGTAAACTTTGTGTAGTTCTTTTTTCTATCTTGGGAAGCATTAATAAGCTGAGAATCTTATGGTGATGAGTTTTAGTTTTGGTTCAACCTTAAGGATTTTATCTTCACTACACTTGTGCTTGATGCTTGAATAGTTGATGTCATTGAAATAGTCATGATTCATCTTGTTTGCTTAGTACTTGGTTTCCATGGTGATTTCTCAACTTTCATTTTGGTTACTGGATGAGGCTCAAATCATTAAAGCTCATTTGGAAAAATCAAAATATCCCACATGTGTGCTAAAAGTACATTTGTGAATAAGTTTTGCACAATGCAAACACTTATAAAATAAAAAAATAAAAAAAAAGGATATAAAAAATAGTTGTCATGAGTGCAATCTAGCAAGTCACCCCTTTGAGACCGAGTTAGGTTACTGGGGAAATGACTGCTTAGCTTCCCTTGAGATTGAGCACACCTTTGAGACCTTGGGTTAGTTGAGAAATATGAACCAAGTGAATGGTGAGTAAGTGCCTATCACTGGTTACTTATCTTTCACTGGAAACACTAGGAATTCAAATTTGATGATGACTTGACTAGGACATGGATTGAAACTTGAAGGGTGTTGAGTTACTTTTACACTGTGCACAAGATTCTTATGCTTGAACCATACTTTACTTGTTTCTATGATCATGCTTGTTAATGAAACTTTTTGATAGAGTTAGGAAAGTGCACTAGGTTTCATGAATGTGTTGTAGAACATATGAATTTAGACTGCGCATGTATTTTGCTTGGACAAGGTTTAAAGCAGTCTGGTGATGTGCGTAGATTATATACTCTTTTATGCATGTTTTACGCACATTTACATACTTTGAGCATGCTTGATCTATGCATTTTATACTTCCAGCTTTCCTTTTAGCATATTTCTCTTTTTGTGCATTTTTTGTACACATGAGTCGATTTGGTGAAGAATCTACATCTTTGGGCAAGCCTTGGAGGAAACAAAGGGAGAAAGCACCAGGCCGTGTACCTCACACGCCCTGCACTGGTATGGAGCTCGGGCCGTGTGGAGTTTGGCACCAACAGAAGAGGAAGATGACATGGCCGTGTGAACCTCACACGGTCAAGCCAACCAAAGCAGAAGCCTTACATGGCCGTGTGGATCTACGGTCGTGTGAGATTTCCAGAGCGTGGCGTGTGCACCACGTGTAGCATTTCCAGAGCAGAAGGGTCCTGGCGTGTGAGTCACACTGCACTGGCGAGAAGGAATCGACATGGCAGTGAATCTCACAGTGTCACGGGCCGTGTGGCGCCGATTCCTCCTCTATTTAAACCCTCCTTCATGAATTGAAAGGGATCTCCCCATTTGGAGAAGGCAAGATTTGGTGGTTTCCTCCCATTCTTGGGAGGATTTCTGGCGATTCTAAGGGAGTTCTTGACGATTTCAACTCCGGAGCGAGGATCCGAAGACGAGGCTTCTTCGTAGATAAGTTTTCTCTTTCCCCCTTTTCTTGGTTTCTTGGATTGGGGATTTAAGAAATGCTTGTAATCTTTATTTCTTCGGATATTCTTCCTCGATTCATGGAGTAGATCTTGTATTCTAGGATTAAGGGAGTATTTGTATGATGGATTGATGTAATCTCTTATGGATTTGCCATTTTCTTGTTTCAATGACATTGTCTTGCTTGTATCAATTAGATCTTGAATGATTAATGGTGACTTGTGTTTAATTCTCATTCTTGATTGATTGTTTGGATTTCTTGTGGACTTTGTAAAGATAAACTCTCACTCGATCATCCGAGGGATTCACGTGACAGGTGCAAGCCCGTTTAAGGACGTTTGAGAGATAATCTTGAAGAGGAAATAGGAATATTCAAGAGAGTAGGATGGATTTTGTGATTAGTTTCTTGTATCTTGATAGATTAATAAGTTGTGGGCTTCTATGTTGATATCCGAGGAAGGCATAGTAATAGATAGGACAACGTAGGTTCACGTCTAATTGATCATATTTAGATACATTTCTCAGTCCTTAGCCGGTTATCTATTGCAAGAGAGAATCGGCAACTTTCTACAAGTGTTTGGCAATTGAGGGATAAGAATTGGTGAACCATTTACATTCAAGAAATCTTACAAAGAAACCGAAACTCCTAGAATCTCCCTTTATCATAACCCAAAACACTAAACTCTTGTTTGTTGATCTATAATATTAGATTTGTTTACCTTCACTTTGCATTTGAAACGATTGGATAGTTGTTTAGCTAATTCGCATTGAGACAATTCTAGTGCTTATTCCAGTACCTGTGGATACGATAATCTTTTATATTACTTGCGACATTTCTGTACACTTGCGGAGCGTGACACCTGGCTGTGTGTGGGACACGGCCTGCCTCACTCCCCTCTCTGCCTGTCTCACATGACCGTGTGTGAGACACGGCTGTGGCTTGCTTCTGCCAATGCTCCCCTTGCACGGCCGTGTAGATCTACACGGCCTGCACTGCCTCCGCCTCTGGAAACCTAGCACGGCCATCTAGTCTACACGGCCAGAGCCTTCTTGCTCACTGGAAACCCTGCAAGGCCGTGTGGTGTACACGGCCAGGGCCTCCCTGGTCTCTGGAAATCTTACATGGTCGTGTGGTGTACATGACCTGGCTCCAATTGGCTTCAAATCTTGGCACAGCCGTGTAAGGTTCACACGGCCGAGCCATCTTCCCTTCCTATTGCAGCTACATGGCCAAGGATCTCCATGCGGCCTGGGCAACCTCCCATGGCAGGGCCATGTGAGGTTCAGGAATAGTGCCTTCCTCCCTTGCTTCGCTTGCAGATTTGGCCTTGAACACAAAACCTTCACCAAATTCGACTCTCGTGTACAGAAAATGCACAAAAGTAGATCTTCGAACAAAAAGAGTAAATATGCTAAAAGGAAAGCTGAAAGTATGAAAACACGTAGACAAAGCATGTATAAAGTATGCTAATGTGCGTCAAAACATGCTAAACAAGTGTATACAATCTACGCACATCAATAGCAAGCCGCAACAATAAGAAATAAAAAATTATATTTATCGATCCTATATTCCATAAAGGAATGTACATATAATCTAGATCGAACAAATATAAAATAAACTAATATATCTCCTGTTGTATTTAATAATTATAATCATGCACACACAAAATACCCTCGACATGCCCAAGGGTTCAAATCACATACAAACACAATAGGCCATAATAGTTGGAACTAGGATGCCTGCAACAACAGAGTTAATCTATTTTGCATATCCTACTATTATCCTGCCTAAATTATATATGAACAGTGTATAATTTAATCGAAAACTAATCACATAGAGGCAGAAAACTTGCTCTGATACCAATTGTTGGCACTGGGAATTCAGTTCTGTGTAAATCCCCTGTACAAAAATTTGTACGAGCACATAACCTTTCCTAGCAACCCGCATGCTCTATCAAACATGTGTTTGATCAATCAAGAAAGTTCTTGATTGATCAAAGCGCACCTTGATCGAAGCACAAGATCGCTGTCCTCTTGTGTTGGTACTCAGGATCCATACAAAGAAAATAAACTAATTGCGCTGTGGAATAAAAGAACTAGTTGTACCTTTCTTCGTAGCTAAAGACCTCAAGATCTTCATCCATATTCCTCTCCTTTTCTTGGACGTCGTGTGGCCGACGATCTACTAAGACAACACCACCCTCTTTTCTTCTCTTCCAATATCGCCGACCACAAAAGAGTTGCTAGGATGGGGCACCTTTTAATCTTCTTCCTTCTCTTCTTCTTCCTCTTCTTTCTCTTCTTCCTCTTCTTCCTCTTCTTGCTTTTCTTGCTCTTCTTCCCTTTCTTCAAGCTGCCACCCACAAGTGGATGGGAAGGGGTGTCGGTCACCAAGGGAGAAGGGGGGCGCTAACCACCAAAGAGGAGGAGGGGATAAGGGCGCCGACCCTAATTTTTAAAAAATCTTTCTTTTTATAGAGATCCATAAAAAGGATTTAAAAGAATGATTTTAATATAAAACTTCCTTTTTTAGATTGGTCACAAAAGGAAATAAAAGGAGTTTTAATTTTGTTAAAAACTTTCCTTTTTTGATGGTTTTAAAAGAGAGTTTTAAATTTTAAAATCTTTCCTTTTATAGCTTTCTACAAAGGAATAAAAGAAATATTTGAAATCTTTCCTTATTTGTAGTTATCTATAATGTGAAAGAAAGATTTTAATTTTTGTTATAAAACTTTCCTTTTTTGTAACCATGTTTCTTTTCTTTTATAGATATCCATAAAAGGATTTAAAAGAGAGAGATTTTAATTTATAAAATATTCCTTTTATAACTATCCACAAAAGGGATTTTAATAGAGAGATTTTAATTTTGTTTAAAATCTTTCCTTGCTTGGAGCACAAGCTTGTGGCCAGCCTTGTCATGATAAAAAGGAAGTTTTATTTTTTGTTACAAAACTTTCCTTTTTTGCCAAGACCAAGGATTATAAAAGAGAAGGAGGGGGTGCCTCACCCATGAACACATCTTCTATTCCCCTCTTCCAATCCTTGGTGGCCGACCCTTGTCCTTCTCTCTTCTCCTTGTGGTTTCTCTCTTGGTGGCTGGCGGCATCTTGTGTGGAGTCTTCTTGGTGGCCGATTGCTTGAAGGAGAAGAAAAAGAGAAGGAAGCTCTCTTGTCTAGCATCCCTTGGAGGTTAGTTGGTGGCCAGATCTTGGAAGCCTTGGAAGAAGCTTGAGTGGATTTCATCTTGGAAGATCGTCACCCACACGATGCCCAAGAGAATGAGGAGAATACGACAGAAGATCAAGAGGTCTATAAGTGACAAGAGGTATAACTAGTTATTAGTTTCCGCATCATGACTAGTTCATTCTTTTGTATAGATCTTGAAAACCCAAACACAAGAGGTTATCGGTTTTTAAGTTATCATTTTTGTTATCGATTTTGTTTTTCGATTTCATGTTTTGATAATGTGTTTCTATTGAGGTCTCTATAGTTAAACCTACGTTACTGTAAGAAGTTAAATATCCAATTTCTTTGAAAGGCTTTATCTAGGAAGTGGTGGATGATTCCATACCCAAGAAGGCCTAGTGCCTCGCTATGTTTAACTTGGAAGTCAATCTTTGAAATAGATATTTGATAACTTCTGTAATATGGTTTAACTTAGGAAGATCACATCGGTTGAACTTAGAGTAAGAATGTTAAGTTTCGTTCCCAATCCAAGTTTAACTTCTAAAGGGAAATTTGGATTAATAATGTTAAGCATCGTTTGCAATCCAAATTTAACTTTAGTAGAACACATGGGTAGCTAGGATAGTTCTATGCTTATACAAATTTTTGTACAAGGGAACTAGAATGGTATTCCGAGTAGCAACCAACACTTCAGACTAGGCTTACGCCCAATCCACAATTCTGTGGGAGTAGAGGGTACTGACTTAGAAGGTACCAAGTTCAGAATGTACACTGTTGTTTCTAGAGCATATCCCCAAAATGAATTTGGTAATTCTGAATAACTCATCATTGATCTAACAATTTTCTTAAGAGTCCTATTCCTTCGTTCTGCCACACCATTCTGTTGGGGTGTACCAGGTGCAGACAGTTGGAATTGAATCCTGGCCTCTGATAAGTAACTCCTAAACTCTCCTAAGAGGTACTCGCCACCACGATCAAACCGTAGTGTCTTGATACTTTTACCATAACATTTCTCCACATCAGCCTTGTACTCTTTGAACTTATCAAAGCACTCAGACTTGCGACGCATCAAGTAAATGCACCCGTATCTTGAATAGTCGTCTATAAAAGAGACAAAATATTCGAAACCTCCTCTTGCCTGGATAGTCATAGGTTCACACAAATTAGAATGAACCAATTCCAACACATCTTTGGCTCTATACCCCTTGGCCTTAAAAGGTCTCTTGGTCATTTTTCCTTCCAAGCAAGATTCGCAGGTTGAAAATTTTTCCACCACTAATGAACCCAAAGGTCCATCGGCTATTAGCCTTTTAATCCTACTCAAGTTAATATGACCAAGGCTTAGATGTCATTGATATGTTTAGTTTATTTCCGAAGGTTGCTTTCTCTTATTAGAATTAGAAGATCTATTATTAATTTCCATTTGTTGCATCGTGGGAATTATTGGATTAAGAATGTACAAATTGTCAACCAACGTACTAGCACTACAAGAAAAAATGGCTTTCCTAGCACTTTTGTAATGACATTTGTTTAAAAGTATCGTTAATGTATACCTATTATGACATTAATTAAAAATAAATAATAATAATAAAATAAAAATCTAATTAGGTATATTATTATGACATTTTTAATGAATGTCACTAAAAAATTAATAATTTTTCCAACCATGCCAAATTTTCCCTCCAATAAAATCACTCACCCCGTGTCTAAATCCCTAATTTTTCTTTTCTCCTTTGACGATTCTTGTCGATTGTCCCTGACCTCCACCCACCCTCGACATACTTTTGCACCGATCTCCCACCAGTGCCATCTGCGCCTCCGTCTGCCCCGCCGCCTACCCCACAGTGTGCCCCGCCGCCTGCCCCACCGTCTACCCCGCCATCTGCCACTCCATCTGCTCCGCCGTCTGCCCCTCCATCTACCCCATAGTCCACCCTACCGTCTATCCCGTTGTCTGCCACTCTGAGCTCCTTATTCTTTCCTCTTCCACCATCTCGTGATTTGAAGCCTTAGGTTGCAAGTTTCTATGTGTTCTATTTCTTTTGAATATTTTCTTGTTGATTTCTATGATTTTAGGTGGTAAAGAGGTTGATTTCTTGTTGATTTCATGTGATTTCTAGGAAACCATTGTTCTCTGCCGCACAACCATCTTTCTATGATACGTTCTTGATTTTGTTTCAGTTTGAAGAAAGTTTTTACTGGAATTGTGATGGATTTGTGATTTTTTTTAGTAGATCTTTTTACTAGAATTGTGATGGAAAAAAGTTGGATGTTTTTTCCAAGACAAACTAAGGAATGTAGAAAAGGACTTGAGAATTATGACCGAATCTTTCCTGATTTATTTTGAAAAGATATTCTTTTGATATTCAGTGATAGATCTTATACTTCATAGAGATGTTTGTAGTTCATAATCCCTAAGTTTTCATTTTCTTCAACTCTAATATTTATTGATCCCGTGTTGTTCTGCCTGGAGGTACATCAACCAAGACATTTCTAAAGGGAATAGAGACCTGGAAAAAGGAATCGGTGTTGTTGAAGGTAATTCAGTTGCGCTTTCTTTTCTTACTGCTGAAATCTTATAGACATTGAGAGAGCTTCTGCAAATTTTTCTGGAAGCGGATAAGCACATGGGATTGTCAAACAAGCTAAGAGGTGAGTCACACACTCTTTTGAAGCAATATATTTGTTTTCAGGAATAGATGTCTTGTTGTAAAAGTTTGTATGCTATCAATATCATGGAGATGCAATTGCAAGATGAGCTATGCATATAGAATGAAGTTCTCAATAGAAATGAAATGATGAAATTAATTTGCACTATTAGATGAACTAGAATTGGAATATCAACCTCTGCCTGGGGTACCTCTTGAGAATGAAAAGCCATAAACTTCATCAAATGGAGGTGTTTAAGTGATGTATGTTAACTAACAGTTCAAGTTCATCAGTAGCATCAAAATCAAATCTAACTCAGTTTGAGTGTCCAGGTTCCAAGGGGAAAAGATACATACTTAAATGAGGTTTTATTGCTTTTGATAGTGTGGATTGGATTTCTCATCATCCACATAATTAAGGTAAGGAATTTGGATTAGTTCCACATCGACTTCAACTAGAAAAAGGTCAGAAAGTCCATTTGGCAAAACAATTTATATCATTTATAATTCCTTTTACTTGCATATTACAAGCATGACTTCTCTTTTTTTTCCCTTCCCTCTGATGAATCGTGAGGTTTGTGTCTCTATACATGACAACACCAAAATATGCTTTGCTAAATATTGGATACTCATTATGTTGCAAGTAAGATCTTTATCTACTACTTAATTTTTAATTTAGTTAGATAAACATGATTTTTATCTGGATTAGGTGACATTTGAATCTTTGGTTGGCAAACAGACATTCGTGACATTGTTTGAGAAGATTCATGATAAAATTTGTAAAAGAATATAAGGACTGCATATTTAGCCCTATCAGAGTGAAGAAATGACTGATTTTTAGACATTCTTGTTGTTTCTTACATCTGGAAAAAAAATATCTACGTCAAGATGGAATAATAGAAGATAAATTCTCAAATATAAACAATTAGGGGAATGACAAACATTACTAGGATGTGGATTTTAAATGTGCATAATTGATCAAGGTTTAGAGAAATTTGTATTTTCAACCCATAAACGTAAACACATAAACTTCAAAGTTTTTAAAGATTTAGGCACTCAAAATTAAAGAGATAATTTTAACATAAAATATCCTCTTTTTATTTTAACTATGATTCTGCTAAGGTTTTGAGGCTTAACTATTTTAATGTGAAGGTGTCCATTGCTGCTTCATTGACACTTCATGAAGCCATCTATTTTACATAAGGTTTTAAACCAATATCAATTATATTTGCAGTTAATAGTTAATGAAGAAGACTTCTACTAGGTACATTTGGATTTTTGTGGCACAATAGCAAGGTAAATTTTAGTGTCTTTTTAAACCAATTAGATTTGATGCTGTGGAGCTTTCTCAGTTTATCATTTGGTAAATATTCATGAGTTCGAATTAAAGTTTAATCTCTTTATTTTTATGCTTTTTAATTTTATTTTATTTACACAAATATATGAATTTTTCTTGTAGGTGACAAGAATATTGGATTTTGTTTAAGATGTATGGTTGAAGAATGAAGATGCACCACAAGTTTGGTTAAGTTTGGTTATATTTTACTTTACGAGACTTAATTTTTGCTAGTTCTTAAACTAAATACATTGGGTACATTTGTAATTGGTATATAAATATTTTTTCAGGTGGCAAATTTATCAGCCTTATGGATTGCAAAATTAATGACAATTATAGATTAGCACTTTAATTTCTATTTTAAAATTTTTTATTTGTATTTATGTTAATTTTTATATGTGTAAATATTATATCATGAAAATATTGAAAATGGATTTAAATATATGATATTTTTTATGTTACAATAGAACATCAAATCATGTACATAAAAATGTCATTATAAAACACCTATGGAGACATTTTAAAAAGTCATCATAAATAATTATTAATGATAATTTTTAATATCCTTATAGACTAGTATAGAAGACATTTGTAAGTGTCACTACAAATTATATAATGAGGCATTTTAAATTAACCTTATAAATTATCATGAGTGATATTTTTTATTGTCACTATAAATAAAATACAAGACACTTATAGTTGTCCTGTTAAATAATTTTAAAGGACATAAATTTGTGATCATTACTATAATAATAAGGCATGCATAAATGTCATTACAAATCTTATAGTGACATTTTTTTGTCACTATAACAATTATTCATGACATTAATGGTGTGATTATTTTTATGCTATGTGACACTAAGAAATGTCATAAAACTTTATACGACATCACTATAGAGGACATTTTGACTTAATGTCACTATATCAAAAGTGTCAGTATAAGTAGTATATGATGACACTTTTAAATGTCATTAAAAGCATATATATTTTAGTGTAGAACAGATACTCACTCTATTTTTCTTGACAACTACTTTATCATCAAATAAACAAAATATTCATTCTTAAATAATTTAGAAATTGAAATCAAGGTCTTTATAAAACTTGGTACATAAAGATAATTTCTCAAAATTAATATTTTATTTCTATCAAAGGATAAATAAACATCGACCACTACAACAACTGCCACTTTTGTGGCATTGCCCATGTAGACGGTGATTTCCCCTTCATATAGTTGTCGGGTTTCCTGGAACCTCTGCAATGAATTGCAGACATGATCAGTGGCTCCCGTATCTACACACCAGGTACCGGTAGATAACACCGCTAAACATATTTCAACAACTAATGAATAAGATACACCTTTATTGTTCTCCCTTTTGCGAGGGCAGTCCAAGTTTTGTTTCCAATCAATGTAATTGGGACCAGTAAGTTTGTTCTCTTTCAATATAATAGTAAAAGGATTGAAAGCCATTTGAAATCCTAAGAATCATAAAATATTTGATCAAAACTTTAAAATTTAAAATAGTATTGATTCCTCGAACAATATAATTTAAATTCACCAATACCTCAAAACACCGTGAATTTTGTATGCCATGATAGTGTGGACGTATACAAATTCAAACATTTGTAAGAGGGGGTTTTACCCATTAATTTTATTATCTTGCCAACCTAACTTTATGACAAATAAAATTAATAGTTGGTTTTTTCTTCGGTCACACAAATAATATGAGTGACTACGATGGAGAGGATACTATTAAATGCACCTAAGTGTATATCATTACTTGATACTTAGTCCATTAAATAGGATTGTGCCCCTTCAGATGGAGAAGATCACACAAACCTAAATAATTTCTTATAATCATTCATAAAGGAAGTTTGATTTAGTGATCCGTAAACAAACTCATCTGATGTGGAGGAAGGCACTCAAAGCCAATGCGCAAGTTTGAATGCATCACTTACAAACCAGTAATGGAGATCATGGAATTTAAATAATTCCTCTACCACTTAGTTATTTAAAGCGATGAATTTTAACATGCACACACAGAGAGCACATATAAACAGCATAAAAGGCAATAAATATGAAAAATAATTTTCCAACTATTATGACCTCATCCATAGCTGTCCTCCGTGTGCAACTAACCCTAGCCACCGCCAACGGGTCATGTCGTCGCGTCTATCTTGCTTCCTTTTTCGCTGTGCCTCTGGTCCTCAAATAGGACGCCTCGCAAGGATATGATCCGCGACAAAATAAAATTTTACATTTATCGATCCTATATTCCACAAGGGAATGTACATGCAATTTAGATCGAACAGAATGTAGAATCCTAAAACTAATACAACTCCTGCTGTATTAAATAATTACAATCATGCACACACATAAAATTCCCTCGATATGTCCGAGGGTCCAATCACACACAAACACAATAGGGTCATAATAGTTGGAACTAGGAAGCCTGCAACCATAGAGTTAATCTATTTGCACATCCTACTATTATCCTGCCTAAATTTATGTATGAAAAGTGCATAATTTAATTTAAAACCAAACACACAGATGCAGAAACCTAGCTCTGATACCAATTGTTGGGTGCTACTCATAATTCCGTTCTGTTTCCCCTGTACAAAAATTTGTACATGTACAGAACTTTTCCTAGAAGCCTATGTGCTCTACAGAAGTTAAACTTGGATTGCAAATGAAACTTAACATTTTTAATCCAAGTTGTTCTTCAGAAGTTAAACTTGGATTGGAAATGGAACTAAACATTTTTACTCCAAGTTTAACCCATGTGTTCTTCAGAAGTTAAACCATATTACAGAAGTTGATTGAATATCTATTTCAAAGATTGGCTTCCAGGTTAAACATGGCAAGGCACTCAACCTTCTTGGGTATGGGATCATCCACCACTTCATAGACAAAGCCTTTCAAAGAAATTGAATATTTAAACTTCTTACAGCAACCTTAGGTTTAGCATAGAGACCACAATAGAAACATAAAATCAAAACACAAAATTGATAGCCTCTTGTGTTGGTATTCAGGTTCCATATAAAGAAAAACTAAACTAGAAGTGGAATAAAGAATTAGTTGTACCTTTTCTTGTAGCTAAAGACCTCTTGATCTTCTGCTGTATTCCTCTCCTCCTCTTGGACGTTGTGTGGGCGATGATCTACCAAGACGAAGACACCCAATCTTCTCCTTCTTTTCAAAGCTTTCAGCCACCAAAGAATACAAAGTGAAGAGGCCAACTTCTTCTTCTTCTTCTCCTCCAAGCAACCGGCCACAAGGTGAAGGTCCTTCTCCAAGTGTCGCTAACCCTTATGAAGAGGAAAGGGAAAAGAGGGAAGAGTCGGCCACAAGAAATTAGAAGAGGAGCCTTGGTTGAATTTAGAGAGCATCCCCTCCTCCTCTTTTATAATATTTGCTAGTGGCTAATAAGGAAATTTTTTAATAAAATTTCCTTTTATTTGCTATTGTAGATGGTTACAAAAAAGGAAAGATTTTAAAAAAATTAAAATCTCTCTTTTAAACCATTGTAAATAGCTATAAAAGGAAAGATTATAACAAAATTTTATTTTAAACAAAATCTTCCTTTTATTCCTATAATGGTTGGTTACAAAAAAGAAAAGATTTTAACAAAATTAAAATCTCTCTTTTAACCATTGTAGATAACTACAAAAAAAGAAAGATTTTAATAAAATTAAAATCTCTCTTTTAATCCATGGTAGAAAGCTATAAAAGGAAAGATTTTAACAAAATTTTGTTTTCAACAAAACATCCTTTCTCTTCTTGTATGGCCGGCCCCATGCTTGGCCGTCAAGCATGGCTTGGCCGGCCCACATCTTGGGCACCAAGAGGGCTTGGCCGGCCCCTTACTTGGGCACCAAGCAAGGATGTGGCCAGCCCCTCATTTGGGTAAGAAGGAAAATCAAAACGGGTGAACGCGAGGCTTTATAGAGGCTACAGCAGGGACCGAGTGGAGAAATTAGTTTCGACCTCCCGGTGAGCTTGAGTTTCCTGTGTTCGACCCGAACACCCAACTCAAATTCATCAATAATAACTCATACCACTAAAGAGTTATTATTGAACTACCACACCAATCTCATATTACATTATGAGTTCATTTTTATCATGAGTGCATTAATCTCCCTGTGTTTAAGATATCGAATGTCCATTAATTAAATGAGTTATTGACAACTCACTTAATTAATATCTGTCTCCAAGAGTAGTACCACTCAACTTCATTGTCCTGTCAGACTAAGTCCACCTACAGGGTTTACATGACAATCCTTATGAGCTCCTCAAGGGGACATCATCAACCTTGATAACTAGGACACTGTTTTCTTCTATAATCAACAACACACCATATAAATAATATTATTTCCCAACTTATCAGGCCTATTGATTTAACGAATAAATCTCACCCATTAATAAATTAAAGAAATAAATACTAAGTATATGTGCTTGTTATTATATTGGGATTAAAAGTACGCACATCCATAATAACAGAGGTTATGTTCTTTTATGTAGTCAATATAAAAAACAACCTCAAATGGTCCTGCTCAATACACACATAGTGTACTAGTATAATTTTATAGTCAAGATAAACTAGTACCAAATTACATTACAACTATTCCAATGGTTTGTCCCAATCCATTTTGGTTGTGAGCTACTATTTATAATTTATAAGGAACTGTTAACATGATATTCTGTGTGACACCACACACCATGTTATCTACAATATAAATTAAATGGATAACTATATTTTATCAAATATAGACATTTGACTAATGTGGTTCTCATTTCAAAATAAATGTTCATACAAAAAGCTAGGCTTTTAGTATACATTCTAACAATACTGACTATATAAAAGAACAGAACCTTTATTATTATGGATGTGTGTACTTTTAATCTCGATATAATAACAAAGACATATACTTAGTATTTATTTCTTTAACTTATCAATGGGTGAGATTTATTCGTTAAATCAATAAGCCCGATAAGTTGGGAGATAGTACCATTTATATGGTGTGTTGTTGATTATAACGAAAAACTGTGTCCTATTTATTTAGGTTGATGATGTCCCCTTGAGGAGCTCATAAGGATTATCATGTAAATCCTGCAGGTGGACTTAGTCTGACATGATAATAAAGTTGAGTGGTACTACTATTGGAGTCATATGTTAATTAAATGAGTTGTCAGTAACTTATTTAATTAACGGACATACGATATCTTAAATACAAGGAGATTAACGCACTCATGATAAGTAGGAGCTCATATTGTAATATGGGATTGGTGCGGTAGTTCAATAATGACCCTTTAGTGGTATGGGTTATTATTGATGAACTTGAGTTAGGTGTTCAGGTTGAACACAGGAAGCTCAAGTCCATCAGGAGGCCAAAACCAATTCCTCCTCTAGGTCCCTGTTATATCCTCTACATATAAAGTCTCGCATCCACCCATCCATAACCGAGTTTGGTTTACCTTAGTTTGGTTTAACTTAACTTGGTTTGGTTTAACTTAACTTGGTTTAGTTTAATTTAACTTGGTTTGTTTTAGCATAATTTGTTTAGATTTTTTTTAAACAAAATTTTGTTAATTTTTCTTTCCTTGTAATCGACGGTAGGTCTATAAAAAGGAGTTGGATGTGGCCCCTAAAACCTAACTTTCTTATTCTCCATAATCCCTTCTCTCCTTGTGGTTGTCGCCCCCTCTCCTCCTCCTAGGGCCAGAGGCACAAACCTATTCACCTCCCCCCTTTCCCTCTCCTTCTCCTTGTTTAGGGTCGACGTTCTTATCCCCTCCTCCTCTTTGGTGGTCAGCGCCCCCCCTTCTCCCTTGGTGGCCAGTGGCCCCTTCTCCCTTGGTTGTCGGCGCCCCTTCCCATCCACTTGTGGGTGGCGGATTGAAGAAAGGGAAGAAGAGCAAGAAAAACAAGAAGAGGAAGAAGAAGAGAAGGAAGAAGATTAGAAGGTGCCCCATCATAGTGACTCTTTTGTGGCCGACGGTTTTGGAAGAGAAGAAAAGAGGGTGGTGTTGTCTTGGTAGATTGTTGCTCACATGACGTCCAAGAAGAGGAGAGGAATACGGCAGAAGATCTTGAGGTCTTTAACTACGAAGAAAGGTACAACTAGTTCTTTTATTCCGCAGCGCAATTAGTTTGTTTTTCTTTGTATAGATCCTGAACACCAACACAAGAGGACAGCGATCTTGTGCTTCGATCAAGGTGTGCTTTGATCAATCAAGAACTTTCTTGATTGATCAAACACATGTTTGATCGAGCATGCGGGTTGCTAGGAAAGGTTTTGTGCTGGTACAAATTTTTGTACAGGGGATTTTGTAAAATACCGAAAAATGGAGAATAATGATAAGGGAATTTTCTGGAATTTTAAAAAAAAATTCTGGGATTTTTCGGAGCTCGTATGGACGAGTTTACGGGGATAAAAAGGGGGCCCAGGAAAAGCCTGTTTAGGCTTCCCATTTAAGCGAGGAAATATTTATTTTTATATTTTCTTTTTCTTTTTCTTTTTCTTTATTTTTCCTCTTCCTCGTCGTTTCTTTCTTCTCCGCGCGGCCGACGGCTTTGCCCTAACCGTACGCACACGCTGCGGTTTCCTCCTCGCCAAGCATACAAAATCCCTCGGCAACTTCTTCTAGTCGCCTCTGCCAATCTTCTTCTTTTCCCTCCCGAGCCGAGCCGCCGACGTCGATCACCGACCCCAGGAACTCCGGTGTCGCGGCTTCCTTTGTCTTAGCCCCGGCCGACCTGCGACTCCCTCACCCTTCCGAGACATCGCCGGCCACAGGAACCCTAGCGTCGTCTATCTCCTTCTTCTTCCTCTTCTCTGTGAAGCCGAGCCCCCGCCTAGCGCCGAGCAGCAGTGTCGCCGACCCTCCCCTGTGCTCTAGCATTATTGACATCAGTTCTTCTCATTGTGCCCTAGCTGAGTTCCTTCCACCTCTGCCGACTCCTCCCTCTTCCTCAGCTGATCTTTTCGATACTTCTACGCCACCAGTTGCCGGCAGAGAGGATATCGAGTAGGTAAGGCTTATTGGGTATTGGGATTTGATTACTTTAGTTTTGCCCTAATTTGGGAGTTTGGTATCAGATCTCTAATTGTGTTAATGGGAAGTTCTAGACTTAGGTTAATGTTGGATGTGGATTCAAGCATCACCGTTTGTAGGGCATTAATTGGGTTTCCAGTAGCTACCCGATGCTGACAGCCACTCTATTCAGTGGCTACTAGTTCCTGCAACGACTGTGAATTTAGGTAAGATGTAGGGTAACAGATCATTGTTGTAGATGAGAAGTGTTAGCCAGAATTGTTAACTTGGATTCATGTGTAGGTTTTAATGTAATCGAGTAGTGGAATGATTAGGGTTTTACCCTAAATTAATTTAGAAGATTTTATTTAGCTATTCATTTAAATTTGTAGCTAAATAAAAATGTACATTATATGGTTGACACAGGATTTTGACGCGAGACGAGTATCTCGATTATCGGATTGGACCTTTTCGATTGGAGGCGGGTACTTTTTACTTTATGTTATTTGATATGCATAATAATGTTTTTAACAAATAGCAATAATTGTGCTTCTTATTTGCTTCGGTTGATCACTACCTAATCTGTTACATGCTTGCTTGTTTATTTACTATGCACATCATGTTAGTATTTACCTGATTATACATATTTATAAGGTAGTGACACAACCATGTTATTTATTATGTTCAGGACCTAGGGTTTTTGATACCTTATCTGATCTGTGTACCTTTGATTTGGTTCATTTTCCTATGGTACACATTTTATATATGTATGGATATTGTTATCCTGTTCAGTATTTTGCCATGCTTAGTATCATGCACCATTCGCATGATTGCATGTTGCGCGATACTCTGCTCCATTATTGTTGAGCACATCTCAAGTTTCATCTTTGTCGATGCTCCGTTGGTCCGCTCATGGGTAGAATGACGCAGCGTGGTAGCACGTCAGTTTGGCTCTGTCGGTGCTCCGTTGGTCCGCTCATGGGTAGTGTGACGCAGCGTGGTAGCACGTCAGGGATCCCTCCCCGTCATGGTGTACCGGGAGATGAGAGCATTGCGCTCCCCCATTTATGATTTGGGGTAGGAGGATAGGTGTACTCCGACAGCATCCCGTCCACTCGGTCACTCATCAGGAGCAGTGATGGCAGAGTGCACGGTTGTCACAGCCCTACCCACTCGGTCACACCATTGTGTGTGAGATGGCTGACTGACGTCAGGGGTGACCATGACATTTGCATCATATGCATGATGCATTTATTGCTTGTGTTTGCTGCACTTACTTGCTGCATTTATATGGATGCATATAATTGACATGCATACAGGATTTATGACACTCTCGGTCTGACGACCCTGTTGTACTTATACCTTGGTCCTGGTTAGTACAGTTTTCTCCTGCTTGTTTAAGTTGCATTTATCCTTCTTGTATCAGGAGACTATACGCATGATTAGTGCTGGTTGTTATTTTCTTTATTATGCATATCAGTTGATACCCGCTGAGTGTTGGACTCACACCCTCCTCCATTGTTATTTTCAGGTTGATGTTGTCCAGAAAGTTCCAATCGTTAGTCCCCTGCAGTCCACGAGGATGTTTATTTGTCTTTTGGTTTTATTTACTAGACTATGTTTAGACTTGTTCTATTTTGATACATTTGGATCTTGTATGTATTTTTATTGCCGAGGGGTTTGGATTGAATATGTTTTACTATATGCCTGCCTGGATGGCAGAAGAGGTAAGCTGATTTTATCGTCGGATTTGTGCTTTATGAGTGTAGTTGAGTAGGGTTGTTTTTTAATCTTCTTATTACTATTTTAGTTGTTCACTATTCAACTACGTGGATGCTTGGATGTGTGTTATATTTTATTACTGTTATTGTTTCTGCTGTGTTGGTCGAGGTATATGTGGCCAAGAGGGCATTGTAGAAAGTTTCAGATTGTCAGCCGTGCAGGGGAGATGCTGTCGAAATTTCTTCGGACAGGGACTTCCCCGGGGCATGACAATTTATTTGGTATCAGAGCACATGTATACAATCCTTTGTTTTCATATTTTGGATATTTGGGATAACCTGATACCAATTTATTTGGTATCAGAGTGCCAAGTTGGCGATACTTGTTTGATTTTCGTGTAACGGATTTTTGAGATTTAACTCATACCAATTTATTGGTATCAGAGCGGGTTATGATACTGTTGGATTTTTCGGGCCACGAAAACCGCTTTTTAGCGTCCCGGAAACCCCGAAACTCCCTAGCCAACGGATTCGTGTGAAGAGTATAGAACAAAATTTACATGTACGAATTTACTAACTAGATCTACATGTTTAGAAGGTTACCCTTGTTGCGTGCCCTTTGCAAATCCCGCTCGTCCAAGGTACGCCGGATCTCGAGTGTGTTCAAACGTACACACCTCTAGTAGTATCCACACGAACAAGAAGTGTTCTCTAACACTCAAGGATGGAGAAGAGAACACCACAAGTGTGCTAGCACTTCTTGATGCTCTCGGATAGGATTGGAAGATGAAGAAAAGAAAAGAAGAGAACACACTCCTCTAAAAACTCTATGTGACTTTCACTAACCTTTCTTCTTGGATTAGATTCACTCACCTTTCTTCTTCCTTGCTTGAAACCCACGGCAACAGTAGTAAAGGAGGAGGAAGTACCCAAGGAAGAAGATGCAACAATGAACACACATCAATGCCACAAAACAAAACCTCCACCCACATTAGTGTGGCCGGCCACATCTTGTAACTCCCCTCATTTAATGTGGTCGGCCACATTAAATGGAATGGGATGTGTAACCTCCATGAGGTGGCACACCATGATGAGGTGGAGATGATGTGGCAAGGTTAGTCATGCCATGTAGGATGAGTCAACCTTCATGATGTGGCAATACATCAAGTCAAACTTGATGTTTCAACTTCCATTTGGTCAAGTCAAAATTGACCAATTCTTTTCCTTGTTGAGTTAAAACCAACCTTTGGTTCAAGTCAATTTTAATCTAATGAATCTCAATTCATTAATATAGATTGACTCAATAAATCAAATTTAAATTAGACTCATTCAACAATTGAATCTAATTGAGTCTAACTCAATAAGTCTAATTTGAATTAATCTGAATCCAATCTTTGGTGCATCATATGAACCTAATCCAATTGGTTCATCATATGAACCTAATTTCCATCCACTTGTTCTTTGTGTGTGACCCAATAGGTTCTTGTAACGTTGGCAATGTTTCTAAACTCCTTTAGAAACATAAGCAATGAGCGGCATCTAGTAATACATCATTGCTACCCAAGTTACAAGAATGTTGAGATCCAACATCACCTTGTGACTACTAATTGTAACTCCTCACAATATATGGCAAGTGTCCTTCTATCCTAGACATCTAGATTGATCAATGTGAGACATAGACCGTGTCATCCTCTGATCAATCTAAATCCTGAACTCCAAGCAGACTCACTAAAACAAATGAGCTCAATATCTCATATTGACTCATTTGGGCATGGCCATGCACTTCGTGGTCTCACTCTATCAAGAATACCGATGTCTCTCCCGTCATATAGGAGGGATAGATCCCATCTACATCACTCACATCCCTCTGCATAATTCGTTACATACCCAGTAATCGCCTTTATAGTCCACCCAGTTACGGGTGACGTTTGACGAAACCAAAGTACATAACTCCTTATGTAGGGATCCATGGTGACTTCAGGTCCAAGAACTAGTAGTCATACTAATAGCCACATGAGAAAGTATATGACACTCATATAACAATCCATGATACTTTCTCATGGCGGGTCATTCAGTATACATTCTCTAATGCATACCCATGTGTCAACTTGATATCTCTATATCCATGACTTGTGAGATCAAGTCATCGAGTTGACCTGCATGCTAGTCTTATTGCATTAACATTGTCCCTGAATGTTAATACTCGACTAGGAATGATTAAGAGTAGTATTCCCTATATCATCTCACTATCGGTTCAGCTAACCGATTGATATAGGTAAGAACCTTCTACTCAAGGACGTTATTACACTTAGTTTATTTGGCACCAATACAAGTAAGTATAATAACCAAAAACCAAATGCCTTTATTTATATAGAATATGATACAACAAGTCCATAATACAATCATCAAATGATTGGCTCTAGGGCTCTAGCTAACAATCTCCCACTAGCACTAGTGCCAATCAGTGTTGGCTCTAAGCCCCAATGACCTAGTGTGACCATCATGCTTCCTCTGTGCCAAAGCCTTGGTCAAGGGATCTGCGATATTAGCCTCTGTGGGTACTCCGCAAATCTTCACATCTCCTCTCTTGATAATCTCTCGAATGAGATGGAAGCGCCGTAGTATGTGTTTGGTCCGCTGGAGTGAGCGAGGTTCCTTCGCCTGTGCTATAGCTCCATTATTGTCACAATAGAGCTCAATAGGGTCAGCAATGCTAGGAACCACCCCAAGTTCATTGACGAACTTGCGAATCCAAACTACCTCCTTTGCTGCCTCTGATGCAGCAATATACTCGGCCTCTATCGTAGAATCAGCTACTGTGTCCTGCTTCGAACTCTTCCAGCTCTCAGCACCACCATTTATGCAAAACACGAACTCTGACTACGATCGATAATCATCCTGGTCGGTCTGGAAGCTAGCATCACTGTAACCCTTTACAGCTAGCTCATCATCGCCTCCATATATCAAGAAATATTCTTTAGTCCTTCTTAAGTACTTAAAAATATTCTTGACCGCTATCCAGTGACTTTCACCTGGATCTGACTGGTATCTGCTCGTCATGCTCAAAGCATACGAGACATCAGGTCGAGTACATAGCATGGCGTACATGATAGATCCTATGACTGAAGCATAAGGGATCTGATCCATGCGGTCTCTCTCCTCTCTAGAAGAGGGGCCCTGAGTCTTCGAAAGACTCATGCCATGTGACATCGGAAGAAATCCCTTCTTGGAGTTCTGCATGGCAAACCGAAGGAGTACCTTGTCAATATATGTACTCTGACTTAGGCCAAGCAATCTCTTAGATCTATCTCTATAGATCTGTATCCCTAGAATGCGGGATGCTTCACCTAAGTCCTTCATTGAGAAACATGTCCCTAGCTAAGTCTTGACTGAATGTAGCAAAAGGAAAGTCTTTCCCAATGAGCAGTATGTCATCCACATATAATATGAGGAAGACAACTGTGTTCTCTACAACCTTCTTGTAGACACAAGGCTCATCTTCGTTCTTGATGAAACCAAACTGTTTGATTGCATCATCGAATCGAAGATTCCAGCTCCGAGAGGCTTGCTTTAGTCCATAAATGGACCTATGCAGCTTGCATACTCTGCCAGTATGTTGTGGATCTACAAAACCCTTAGGTTGTGTCATGTACACATCCTCGAGCAGGTTTCCATTCAAAAACGCGGTTTTGACATCCATCTGCCATATCTCGTAATCGTGGTAAGCTGCAATAGTAAGCATGATCCGAATGGACTTAAACATCGCTACTAGATAAAAGGTTTCATCATAGTCAATACCATGAATATGCTTGAAACCTTTAGCTACCAAGCAACCCTTATAGATAAGTCCATCCATGTCAGTATTTCTCTTAAAGACCCACTTGCACCCAATGGGTTTTACCCCTTCAGGTGGATCAACCAAAGTCCATACTTGGTTGGTGTACATGGATTCCATTTCGGATATCATTGCTTCTAGCCATTTCTCAGAATCTGGTCTCATAACAGCTTCCTGATAGGTGGTAGGCTCGTCCTCTATGAGCACAACGTCATCATGGTCAGACAAGATAAATGAGTATCTCTCAGGCTGACGACGTAACCTATCAGACCTGCGAAGAGGTATGTCTACTTGAACTAGTTTTTGTTCCTCAACTCCTTGTGGAACAACATCATCCACAACACTTTGTGGTTCCAGTTCAACTTCCATCGAGGCTTCAGTGCTAGGATCCGCATCTTGAACTTCTTCAAGATCGAATGTACTCCCACTAGTCTTTCTAGAAACAAAGTCCATTTCTAGAAAAACTCCAGTCTTTGCCACAACTATCTTGTGCTAACTGGGAATGTAGAAGTAATATCCCTTAGTTTCCTTGGGATATCCTATAAAGTAGCACTTGTTAGATTTGAGTCCTAATTTATCTGAGACTTGACGTCTAATGTAAGTCTCACAACCCCAAATCCTCATGAAAGACACCTGGGCATCTCTCCCAGTCCAAATCCTATATAGTGTCTTTATCACGACCTTGGATGGAACTCGGTTGAGTCTAAAAGCTGCCATGTCTAGAGCATAGCCCCAAAGGTATGTCGAAAGATCTGTGTGACTCATCATAGATCGTACCATATCTAATAGGGTACGATTCCTCCTTTCGGATACACCATTCCACTGTGGGGTTCCAGGAGGAGTGAGTTGGGATAGGATCCCACACTCAGCTAGATAGTCACGAAAAGCATGGCTAAGGTATTCTCCACCTCGATCTGATCGAAGTATTTTAATACTCTTGCCAAGCTGGTTCTGTACTTCATTCTTGAATTCTTTGAACTTTTCAAAGGATTCAGACTTATGTGTCATCAAGTACACATAACCATATCTACTGAAATCATCAGTAAATGTGATGAAGTACCTATAACCGCCTCTAGCCGCGACATTGAAAGGGCCACATACATCACTATGTATAAGTCCTAACAAATTAGTCGCTCTTTTGCTGTGCCCACTAAAGGGTGTCTTGGTCATCTTACCTAGTAGGCATGACTCGAACGTCTCATAAGATTCAAAATCAAATGAGTCCAGCGAACCATCCTTATGGAGCTGGGATAAGCGCTTGTCATTTATATGACCTAAGCGATAGTGCCAGAGATAGGTTTGGTTCAGGTCATTTGACTTGAACCTCTTGGTATTTATGTTATAAATAGGGCTTTCAAGATCTAGAATATAGAGTCCGTTTATCAGAGGTGCACTACAATAGAACATATCGTTTAAATAGACGGAACAACATTTGTTCTTTATTGTAAACGAGAAACCTTTCTTGTCCAAACAAGAAACTGATATAATGTTCTTAGTTAATGCAGGCACATAGCAACAATCATCTAATTCTAGTACAAGCCCAGAGGGCAGAGATAGATGATAAGTTCCTACAGCGACAGCAGCAACCCGTGCTCCATTGCCTACTCGTAGGTCTATCTCACCCTTCGTCAATCTCAGCGCTTGTACATTAGTACAAATGTGCGAAGCACATCCGGTATCTAATACCCACGATGAAGAAATAGAGAGGTTGACTTCTATAACATGTATACCTGAAGTAGAAATCTTATTTCTCTTCTTCTTAAGATCTTCCAGGTATTCTTTGGAGTTTCTCTTCCAATGCCTTGCTTGTCCTTGATATAGGTGACAAAGATGTTCAACCATATCATAAGCACTCATCAACTCATGTTGCTTCTGAAGCTCAGAGTTCATGGTCGCGAGCATAAGACAGGACACATCTAATGCATCATCTTGATGTTTCTTATAAGCATCTTTGTCAGCTCGCGTGGCAGTGGTAGGAGGTGCCTCCGTAATGGGCTCCTCCAGAACGTACAGTTTATGTTCCTGAGTGAGAACTATTCTCAGATTCCTGTACCAGTCTAGGAAATTTGCTCCGTTGAGCTTGTCCTTCTTAAGGACAGAACGTAGAGTGAAGATGTTCGTGTTTGACATCATGGTAATCTACAACAGAAATAAATGTAGAAATAAATATCATATTCTTAATCATTTAATTAGGCCTTTAACTAAATGATGCTCCCACTGAATTCTATAATTTATGTGGGACAAGATCCACATCATACTAACCCTTGAGTTAGCTTTGGCTAATACGCCCAAGTTTTAGTATGATCGGTAGATAACAATTACCAATTACATCTCTATGCAACTCTTGTTTATAGGATCAAGATCCGCATTGATATTAAAACTCGAGTTAGCTTTGGCTAATACGCCCGAGAATTAATATAAACGTGATTTTGTCCTACCTTTCCAACCGTTGGATGAATGCCTATAGTTGTACTCGATCCAACTGAGTAAACTAGGAATACTCAATCTAATTGAGTTTGTACTCGCCCATGCGTTGATAAGCGGGACCAAGATTGTCCCTCCGTACCCTACCAAGATAATATGTGTTGCTCTGCTTTGGCAGATTCAACAACACATGTGATCGAGGTAGTGATAGGTATCACGGCATGGTAGGCATTAGAGTCGACGTGATTTAGATCTAATCTAATTGGTGATGCGTATCATATACTTGATTTAGATCTAATCAAATCGTGGGGTGCATCATGTGCACGATTTAGATCTAATATAATCATTAGGCACTAATTAAGTACATAATTAACTAGCATGCATCACATACACACAAAATAAATTAATTAAATCATTTTGTGATTATGTCATGGCCCTACTACGATCTTCTCAAGCCAATGAGAAGATTGGATGGTCAACCTAAGGTCAACAGCTTCTCAAGCGCCTTCCTTTTGACCACCTTGTGTTACTCGCGCCTTCCTCGTAACTCCGTCTTGAGTGGACCTTCCACCGCTTCAAAATTTACATTACAATTTTGAAACTCGAGTTACATTCGAGTGTAAATCTAATTTACAATCAGAATATAAATAGGGAGGCACGACGCGCAGGTCGCATATCAAATACAGCAAACATAAACACATGACGGCATGCAGGCCGTATTATAAATTACAACACAAATCCAATCATATTGGGTCTTTTGGGGCCATGACTATCACAAAAATAATATATAATTCTAAATTATATATTTTTCATAATTTTCTGTAATTTTTCATAATTTTTTTACAATTTTATGAGTAAATTTTTCCCAGCGGTCCCGATCCGCGATTTCGGGCGCAATCGCGGAGCAAATCCCCTTGCGGGGTTAGGGACAGTACCCCTACCCGCGATCTAACCATCGTGAGTTGCTCCTAAGCGATCCTACAGCGCCTTAGCCCACTGTCCCAAAAGGTTTTGGGTTGAAACATTGTCGTTACGAAAAAATTTTCTCGGTAGTAGAAGCCTACAAGTGTCTAAACACTTGTGCTCCGCTTCTACGAGAAAAATACCCTTTAAACTATAAAAATCATGAAATTACAGAAATTCACAGAATGTTTATTTTTCATAAAAACCAAAATAAACTCGTACACGCCTTCGCACGTGGCTCTGATACCAATGTTGGATTTTTCGGGCCGCGAAAACCAATTTTTTGTGTCGCGGAAACCCCGAAACTCCCTAGCCAACGGATCCGTGTGAAGAGTATAGAACAAAATTTACATGTACGAATTTACTAACTAGATCTACACTTAGATCTACATGTTTAGAAGGTTACCCTTGTTGCGTGCCCTTTGTGAATCCCGCTCGTCAAAGGTATATCGGATCTCGAGTGTGTTAAAACGTACACACCTCTAGTAGTATCCACACGAACAAGAAGTATTTTCTAACACTCAAGGATGGAGAAGAGAATACCACAAGTGTGCTATCACTTCTTGATGCTCTCGGATAGGATTGGAAGATGAAGAAACGAAAAGAAGAGAACACACTCTTCTTAAAACTCTATGTGACTTTCACTAACCTTTCTTCTTGGATTAGATTCACTCACCTTTCTTCTTCCTTGCTTGAAACCCATGGCAACAGTAGCAAAGGAGGTGGAAGAACCCAAAAAAGAAGATGCAACAATGAACACACATCAATACCACAAAACAAAACCTCCACCCACATTAGTGTGGCCGGCCACATCTTGTAACTCCCCTCATTTAATGTGGCCGGCCACATTAAATGGAATGGGATGTGTAACCTCCATGAGGTGGCACACCATGATGAGGTGGAGATGATGTGGCAAGGTTAGTCATGCCATGTAGGATGAGTAAACCTTCATGATGTGGCAATACATCAAGTCAAACTTGATGTTTCAACATCCATTTGGTCAAGTCAAAATTGACCAATTCTTTTCCTTGTTGAGTTAAAATCAACATTTGGTTCAAGTCAATTTAAATCTAATGAATCTTAATTCATTAATATAAATTGACTCAATGAATCAAATTTAAATTAGACTCATTCAACAATTGAATCTAATTGAGTCTAACTCAATAAGTCTAATTTGAATTAATCCGAATCCAATCTTTAGTGCATCATATGAACCTAATCCAATTGGTTCATCATATGAACCTAATCTCCATCCACTTGTTCTTTGTGTGTGACCCAATAGGTTCTTGTAACGTTGGCAATGTTTCCAAACTCCTTTAGAAACATAAGCAATGAGCGGCATCTAGCAATACATCATTGCTACCCAAGTTACAAGAATGTTGAGATCCAACATCACCTTGTGACTACTAATTGTGACTTCTCACAATATATGACAAGTGTCCTTCTATCCTAGACATCTAGATTGATCAATGTGAGGTATAGACCGTGTCATCCTCTGATCAATCTAAATCTTGAACTCCAAGTAGACTCACTAAAACAAATAAGCTCAATATCTCATATTGACTCATTTGGGCATGGCCATGCACTTCGTGGTCTCATTCTATCAAGAATACTGATGTCTCTCCCGTCATATAGGAGGGATAGATCTCATCTACATCACTCACATCCCTCTGCATAATTCGTTACATACCCAGTAATCGCCTTTATAGTCCACCCAGTTACGGGTGACGTTTGAGTAAACCAAAGTACATAACTCCTTATGTAGGAATCCATGGTGACTTCAGGTCCAAGGACTAGTAGTCATACTAATAGCCACATGAGAAAGTATATGACACTCATATAACGATCCATGGTACTTTCTCATGGCGGGTCATTCAGTATACATTCTCTAATGCATACTCATGTGTCAACTTGATATCTCTATATCCATGACTTGTGAGATCAAGTCATCGAGTTGACCTACATGCTAGTCTTATTGCATTAACATTGTCCCTGAATGTTAATACTCGACTAGTAATGATTAAGAGTAGTGTTCCCTATATCATCTCACTATCGGTTCAGCTAACCGATTGATATAGGTAAGAACCTTTAACTCAAGGACGTTATTATACTTAGTTTATTTGGCACCAATACAAGTAAGTATAATAACCAAAAACCAAATGCCTTTATTTATTTAGAATATGATACAACAAGTCCATAATATAATTATCAAATTATTGGCTCTAGGGCTCTAGCTAACAATCTCCCACTAGCACTAGTGCCAATCAGTGTAGGCTCTAAGCCTCGATGACCTAGTGTGACCATCATGCTTCCTCTGTGCCAAAGCCTTGGTCAAGGGATCTGCGATGTTAGCCTCTGTGGGTACTATGCAAATCTTCACATCTCCTCTCTCGATAATCTCTCGAATGAGATGGAAGCGCCGTAGTATGTGTTTGGTCCACTGGTGTGAGCGAGGTTCCTTCGCCTGTGCTATAGCTCCATTATTGTCATAATAGAGCTCAATAGGGTCAGTAATTCTAGGAATCACCCCAAGTTTAGTGATGAACTTGTGAATCCAAACTGCCTCCTTTGCTGCCTCTGATGCAGCAATATACTCAGTCTCTGTCATAGAATCAACTACTGTGTCCTGCTTCGAACTCTTCCAGCTCACAACACCACCATTTATGCAAAACACGAACCCTGACTACGATCGATAATCATCCTGGTTGGTCTTGAAACTAGAATCACTCTAACCCTTTACAGCTAGCTCATCATCGCCTCCATATATCAACAAATATTCTTTAGTCCTTCTTAATTACTTAAGAATATTCTTGACCGCTATCCAGTGACTTTCACCTGGATCTGACTGGTATCTGCTCGTCATGCTCAAAGCATACAAGACATCAGGTCGAGTACATAGCATGGTGTACATGATAGATCCTATTGCTGAAGCATAAGGGATCTGATCCATGCGGTCTCTCTCCTCTCTAGAAGAAGGGCCGTGAGTCTTCGAAAGACTCATGCCATGTGACATCGGCAGAAATCCCTTCTTGGAGTTCTGCATGGCAAACCGAAGGAGTACCTTGTCAATATATGTACTCTGACTTAGGCCAAGCAATCACTTAGATCTATCTCTATAGATCTGTATCCCTATTATGCGGGATGCTTCACCTAAGTCCTTCATTGAGAAACATGTCCCTAGCCAAGTCTTGACAGACTGTAGCAAAAGGAATGTCTTTCCCAATGAGCAGTATGTCATCCACATACAATATGAGGAAGACAACTGTGTTCTCTACAACCTTCTTGTAGACACAAGGCTCATCTTCGTTCTTGATAAAACCAAACTATTTGATTGCATCATCGAATAGAAGATTCCAGCTCCGAGAGGCTTGCTTTAGTTCATAAATGGACCTTTGCAGCTTGCATACTCTGCCAGTATGCTGTGGATCTACAAAACCCTCAGGTTGTGTCATGTACACATCCTCGAGCAGGTTTCCATTCAGAAACGCGGTTTTAACATCCATCTGCCAGATCTCGTAATCGTGGTAAGCTGCAATAGCAAGCATGATCCGAATGGACTTAAACATCGCTACTGGAGAAAAGGTTTCATCATAGTTAATACCATGAATATGCTTGAAACCTTTAGCTACCAAGCGACCCTTATAGATAAGTCCATCCATGTCAGTCTTTCTCTTAAAGACTCACTTGCACCCAATGGGTTTTACCCCTTCATGTGGATCAACCAAGGTCCATACTTGGTTGGTGTACATGGATTCCATTTCGAATCTCATTGCTTTTAGCCATTTCTCAGACTCTGGTCTCATCACAGCTTCCTGATAGGTGGTAGGCTCATCCTCTATGAGCACAACGTCATCATGGTCAGACAAGAGAAATGAGTATCTCTCAGGCTGACGACGTAACCTATCAGACCTGCGAAGAGGTATGTCTACTTGAACTAATTGTTGTTCCTCAACTCCTTATGGAACAACATCATCCACAACACTTTGTGGTTCCAGTTCAACTTCCATCGAGGCTTCAGTGCTAGGATCCGCATCTTCAACCTCTTCAAGATCGAATGTACTCCCACTAGTCTTTCTAGAAACAAAGTCTCTTTCTAGAAAAACTCCAGTCTTTGCCACAACTATCTTGTGCTGACTGGGAATGTAGAAGTAATATCCCTTAGTTTCCTTGGGATATCCTATAAAGTAGCACTTGTCGGATTTGAGTCCTAATTTATCTGAGACTTGACGTCTAATGTAAGCCTCATAACCCCAAATCCTCATGAAAGACACCTGGGCATCTCTCCCAGTCCATAACCTATATGGTGTCTTTATCACGGCCTTGGATGGAACTCGGTTGAGTATAAAAGCTGCCGTGTCTAGAGCATAGCCCCGAAGGTATGTCGGAAGATCTGTGTAACTCATCATAGATCGTACCATATCTAATAGGGTACGATTCCTCCTTTCGGATACACCATTCCACTGTGGTGTTCCAGGAGGAGTGAGTTGGGATAGGATCCCACACTCAGCTAGATAGTCACGAAAATCATGGCTAAGGTATTCTCCACCTCGATCTGATCGAAGTATTTTAATACTCTTGCCAAACTGGTTCTGTACTTCATTCTTGAATTCTTTGAACTTTTCAAAGGATTCAGACGTATGTGTCATCAAGTACACATAACCATATCTACTGAAGTCATCAGTAAATGTGATGAAGTACCTATAACCGCCTCTAGCCGCGACATTGAAAGGGCCACATACATCACTATGTATAAGTCCTAACAAATCAGTCGCTCTTTGGCTGTGCCCACTAAAGGGTGTCTTGGTCATCTTACCTAGTAGTCATGACTCACATATCTTATAAGATTCAAAATCAAATGAGTCCAGCAAACCATCCTTATGGAGCTGGGATAAGCGCTTGTCATTTATATGACCTATGCAGCAGTGCCAGAGATAGATTTGGTTCAGGTCATTTGACTTGAACCTCTTGGTATTTATGTTATAAATAGGGCTTTCAAGATCTAGAATATAGAGTCCGTTTATCAGAGGTGCACTACAATAGAACATATCGTTTAAATAGACGGAACAACATTTGTTCTTTATTGTAAACGAGAAACCTTTCTTGTCCAAACAAGAAACTGATATAATGTTCTTAGTTAATGCAGGCACATAACAACAATCATCTAATTCTAGTACAAGCCCAGAGGGGCAGAGATAGATGATAAGTTCCTACAGCAACAGCAGCAACCCGTGCTCCATTGCCTAGTCGTAGGTCTATCTCACCCTTCGTCAATACCCTGCTATTTCTCAGCGCTTGTACATTAGTACAAATGTGCGAAGCACATCCGGTATCTAATACCCACGACGAAGAAATAGAGAGGTTGACTTCTATAACATGTATACCTGAAGTAGAAATCTTATTTCTCTTCTTCTTAATATCTTCCAGGTATTCTTTGGAGTTCCTCTTCCAATGCCTTGCTTGTCCTTGATATAGGTGACAAAGATGTTCAACCATATCATAAGCACTTATCAACTCATGTTGCTTCTGAAGCTCAGAGTTCATGGTCGCGAGCATAAGACAGGACACATCTAATGGGTCATCTTGATGTTTCTTATAAGCATCTTTGTCTGCTCGCGTGGCAGTGGTAGGAGGTGCCTCCGTAATGGGCTAATCCAGAACATACAGTTTTTGTTCCTGAGTGAGAAATATTCTCAGATTCCTATACCAGTCCAGGAAATTTACTCCGTTGAGCTTGTCCTTCTTAAGGACAGAACGCAGAGAGAAGATGTTCGTGTTTGACGTCATGGTAATCTACAATAGAAATAAATGTAGAAATAAATATCATATTCTTAATCATTTAATTAGGCTTTTAACTAAATGATACTCCCACTGAATTCTATAATTCATGTGGGACAAGATCCACATCATACTAACCCTTGAGTTAGCTTTGGCTAATACACCCAAGTTTTAGTATGATCGGTAGGTAACAATTACCAATTACATCTCTATGCAACTCTTGTTTATAAGATCAAGATTCGCATTGATATTAAAACTCGAGTTAGCTTTGGCTAATACGCCCGAGAATTAATATAAACGTGATTTTATCCTACCTTTCCAACCGTTGGAAAAATGCCTATAGTTGTACTTGATCCAACCGAGTAAAATAGGAATACTCAATCTAATTGAGTTTGTACTCGCCCATGCGTTGATAAGCAGGACCAAGATTGTCCCTCCGTACCCTACCAAGATAATATGTGTTGCTCTGCTTTCGCAGATTCAACAACACATGTGATCGAGGTAATGATAGGTATCACGGCACGGTAGGCATTAGAGTCGACATGATTTAAATCTAATCTAATCGATGATATGTATCACATACTTGATTTAGATCTAATCTAATCGTGGGGTGCATCATGTGCACGATTTAGATCTAATCTAATCGTTAGGCACTAATTAATTACTTAATTAACTAGCATGCATCACATACACACAAAAGAAATTAATTAAATAATTTTATGATTATGTCATGGCCCTACTACGATCTTCTCAAGCCAATGAGAAGATTGGATGGTCAACCTAAGGTCAACAACATCTCAAGCGACTTCCTTTTGACCACCTTGTGTTGCTCGCGCCTTCCTCGTAACTCCGTCTTGAGTGGACCTTCCACCGCTTCAAAATTTACATTACAATTTTGAAACTCGAGTTACATTTGAGTGTAAATCTACTTTACAACCAGAATATAAATAGGGAGGCACGACGCGCAGGTCGCGTTTCAAATACAGCACACACAAACACATGACGGCATGCAGGCCGTATTATAAATTACAACACAAATCCAAACATATTGGGTCTTTTGGGGCCATGAATATCACAAAAATAATATATAATTCTAAATTATATATTTTCTATAATTTTTCATAATTTTTTTACAATTTTATGAGTAAATTTTTCCCGGCGGTCTCGATTAGCGATTTCGGGCGCAATCGCGGGGCAAATCCCCTTGCGGGGTTAGGGGCAGTGCCCCTACCGATGATCTAACCATCGCGAGTTGCTCCTAAGCGATCCTACAGCGCCTTAGCCCACTGTCCCAAAAGGTTTTGGGTCGAAACATTGCCGTTACGGAAAAATTTTCTCGGTAGTCTAAACACTTGTGCTCCGCTTCTACGAGAAAAATACCCTTTAAAACTATAAAAATCATGAAATTACAGAAATTCACAGAATGTTTATTTTTCATAAAAACCAAAATAAACTCGTACACGCCTTCGCACGTGGCTCTGATACCACTGTTGGGTTTTTCGGGCCGCGAAAATCGCTTTTTCACGTCGCGGAAACCCCGAAACTCCCTAGCCAACAGATCCGTGCGAAGAGTATAGAAAAAAAATTACATGTACGAATTTACTAACTAGATCTACATGTTTAGAAGGTTACCCTTGTTGCGTGTCCTTTGCGAATCCTGCTCGTCCAAGGTACGCCGGATCTCGAGTGTGTTCAAACGTACACACCTCTAGTAGTATCTACACGAACAAGAAGTGTTCTCTAACACTCAAGGATGGAGAAGAGAACACCACAAGTGTTCTATCACTTCTTAATGCTCTCGGATAGGATTGGAAGATGAAGAAAAGAAAAGAAGAGAACACACTCCTCTAAAAACTCTATGTGACTTTCACTAACCTTTCTTCTTGGATTAGATTCACTCACCTTTCTTCTTCCTTGCTTGAAACCCACGGCAACAGTAGCAAAGGAGGAGGAAGAACCCAAGGAAGAAGATGCAATAATGAACACACATCAATGCCACAAAACAAAACCTCCACCCACATTAGTGTGGCCGGCCACATCTTGTAACTCCCCTCATTTAATGTGGCCGGCCACATTAAATGGAATGGGATGTGTAACCTCCATGAGGTGGCACACCATGATGAGGTGGAGATGATGTGGCAAGGTAAGTCATGCCATGTAGGATGAGTCAACCTTCATGATATGGCAATACATCAAGTCAAACTTTATGTTTCAACTTCCATTTGGTTAAGTCAAAATTGACCAATTCTTTTCCTTGTTGAGTTAAAACCAACATTTGGTTCAAGTCAATTTTAATCTAATGAATCTCAATTCATTAATATAAATTGACTCAATTAATCAAATTTAAATTAGACTCATTCAACAATTGAATCTAATTGAGTCTAACTCAATAAGTCTAATTTGAATTATTCTGAATCCAATCTTTGGTGCATCATATGAACCTAATCCAATTGGTTCATCATATGAACCTAATCTCCATCCACTTTTTCTTTGTGTGTGACCCAATAGGTTCTTGTAACGTTGGCAATGTTTCTAAACTCCTTTAGAAACATAAGCAATGAGCGGCATCTAGCAATATATCATTGCTACCCAAGTTACAAGAATGTTGAGATCCAACATCACCTTGTGACTACTAATTGTGACTCCTCACAATATATGACAAGTGTCCTTCTATCCTAGACATCTAGATTGATCAATGTGAGGCATAGACCGTGTCATCCTCTGATCAATCTAAATCTTGAACTCCAAGTAGACTCACTAAAACAAATGAGCTTAATATCTCATATTGACTCATTTGGGCATGGCCATGCACTTCGTAGTCTCACTCTATCAAGAATACCAATGTCTCTCCCGTCATATAGGAGGGATAGATCACATCTACATCACTCACATCCCTTTGCATAATTCGTTACATACCTAGTAACCGCCTTTATAGTCCACCCAGTTACGGGTGACGTTTGACGAAACCAAAGTACATAACTCCTTATGTAGGGATCCATGGTGACTTCAGGTCCAAGGACTAGTAGTCATACTAATAGCCACATGAGAAAGTATATGACACTCATATAACGATCCATGATACTTTCTCATGGCGGGACATTCAGTATGCATTCTCTAATGCATACCCATGTGCCAACTTGATATCTCTATATCCATGACTTGTGAGATCAAGTCATCGAGTTGACCTACATGCTAGTCTTATTGCATTAACATTGTCCCTGAATGTTAATACTCGACTAGGAATGATTAAGAGTAGTGTTCCCTATATCATCTCACTATCGGTTCAGCTAACCGATTGATATAGGTAAGAACCTTTAACTCAAGGACGTTATTATACTTAGTTTATTTAGCACCAATACAAGTATAATAACCAAAAACCAAATGTCTTTATTTATATAGAATATGATACAACAAGTCCATAATACAATCATCAAATGATTGGCTCTAGGGCTCCAGCTAACAGATACCTGCTTTTGGTATTCTGGATGTTTGAGTTAGCCAAAGTTTGCGAGTCAAACTGGGTATTTATTTTGAATTAGCACGAATTTCCATTATGTTTATGTTTCAGCCTTCCGTTTCAGATTTATATGGATTTCTGGTGGTTTTCTTGTACGGAATTCTGAGGTATTATGGGGATTGGACAACGACGGAACATCTCCAGACAACAAATAGATAAAAAGGTAATTTTATAATTTTTTATACTTGTAGTAATACATGAGTAATAATTACTATATGAGTATTGGTCTTTTTCTCGGTACTCCAAACTATCAATCACATAATCAGTGATAATATTGGCTTTCAGGAAAATACTTATTTCTTGAGTTGAACTTTATAGTTATCCAATCTTGATCTAATGTAGTGCCAACTTGATCCTTGCTCTTGTCCGTTGCTTATCTGTGTAGTCTTCCACGATTAATGTGTATCATTTCTTGTCTATTGCTCTATTAGATTGTTACATCCATTTGGTGTGCCATGCCCATGGCTTTGCCCATAACCTTCTGTAAGAGTTCTCTATTCATAGATTTGTTCAGACTCTCTAAACTTTAATTATCACAAAGTGTTGTCATCTACAAATTGCATTATTATAAGTTTCTGTCCATGCCCATAAAGATGCCCTCAATGGCAGTGTTGTATCAACTTTAAATGAAATTCCTTTAGTGCAAGGAACTATAATAAAAGAGCAATGGTGATACATTTTCGGGCTGGCTTCTCATGAAAAGTCTTATCTTAGAGAAAGTAGAGAAGCTTCATAATGCCTGTCTTTCTGACCAAGCTCAGGACCTGGCTTCTCATGATTTCACTATTCTACAGGAACAAGAGCTGAGGAAAGCCCAAGATAACGAATTATCACTGCTCCAGGAGGAATTGGAACAGCTAAGATCAGAGAAAGATGCTTTAAAAGAACAAAACACAAAGCTGCAAGCTGATTTCCAGAATTATAAGGAGCAGGAAAAGGGTCGATGGGAAGAATGGCGACAAGTTTACTTACAGTCCCCGGCATTTGCCCGGGAATTTGTTCACAGGATAGTGGGTGCGCTAAATCATTCCGTGTCGGGAGTTCTACGACAGTTAAAAGAGGGTGGATATCTACCCAAAGAACCTCCACTATCTTTCATAAATCGCCGCAGGCTTAATGAAGAACTACCTTCAGATTTGAAAGGCCCTTTTCCTAATGTCTAAGGAAATTATTCATAAAAACTTGTAAAGTAAGAACTGACAGTGAAAAAAGTGCATTTGATACTAAGTAATTAAGTACTTGCAAGGTGTAAGAAAAATTGTAACACTTACTTGCTTTTCCTTTATGCTAGTTCAAGAATACCCCTTCCTGACATGCTTTTGATTGCTAAGTATAAACTTTATTGGAAAAATCCCTTGTTCATCTTTCAGAATTAAACCTTATCTTGATGGATTCTTCCTTATGTAACATCCGACATGCTTTGTATCTCCCCGAGGATGAATGATCTTAGTTGAGACTGGATCCGGAATTGTATTATTGATCTTCAAATTAAGTATAATATCCCAACCGGATTTTGAATAAAGACTTTCATATATCTGAGCTCCCATATAGAATCCCTTCTCAATTCCTGCTTAATTAGGCTTCGAAGCCCGAAGAGTCCCTGATTAATTATACCTTGCGTTAGTTCGAAATCTCTGATTTCATCCATGAAATCTTGCCTGATGTATTTCATAGAATCTTCCCGATCGACTTTGGTTTATAGTCTCCGAGTCTTCCTATGAATGCCCGACCGGGTTACTTCATAGGATTTTCTTGATCGACTTTGGATTATAGTCTCTGAGTCTTCCTATGAATGTCCGACCGGGTATAGGATTTTCTCGATCGACTTTGATCTATCTCAGTTTATAGTCTCCGGTTTTTTCTATGAAGGTCTGCCGGGTTACTTCATAGAATCTTCCCGATCGACTTTGGTTTATAGTCTCCGAGTCTTCCTATGAATGCCCGACCGGGTATAGGATTTTCTCGATCGACTTTGCTTTGTCTCAGTTTATAGTCTCCGGTTTTTCCTATGAAGGCCTGCAGGGTTACTTCATAGAATCTTCCCGATCGACTTTGGTTTATCTCAGTTTATAGTCTCCGGTTTTTCCTATGAAGGCTTGCCGGGTTACTTCATAGAATCTTCCCGATCGACTTTGGTTTATAGTCTCCGAGTCTTCCTATGAAAACCCGACCGGGTTACTTCATAGGATTTTCTCGATCGACTTTGATCTGTACGAAAGTATAATACTTGGGCTAACCTCGTGTTGGCCTGTAATTCCTTGAGGGGAGCTGAATAGGCCTTTATGATTTCCCCTTATTTTACTACTTGAAAAATAGAAAGGAGGCTTCTCCTGATATTTATCAATTTGTATGAACCATATTTATTTCCTGTATCAATATTTATCTTGCTTGACTTTCATCAAAGAAACAAAGTACATAGACTGTAAGTATCTCAACTTGCCTGGGATTTTCAAAATATGTGAACATATTTAAAGTAATATGATCAAATCAGGCTCGATAGGGTTGCAAATGATTAGCGCTCCAAGGGCGTTCCAACATTCTTCCTTCGGCATCTTGGAGATAGTATGAGCCTGACGCGAGCTTTTCTATCACTTTATAAGGCCCTCCCCATTGTGGTGCCAACTTGCTGACATCTCCCATAGGCTTAACTCGTTTCCATACCAAATCCCCTACTTGGAAGAATCTGGGGATGACCCTTTTGTTATAATTCTGTCTCATCCTTTGTCGATATGATATAAGACGAGTAGCAGCTTTATCCCTTATTTCCTCGATTAAGTCCAGCTCCATAAGTCATCGGTCTCTATTATCTTCATCATACAATTGTCTTCTGTCAGACTCTACTCCTACCTCAATGGGGATTACTGCTTCTCCTCCATAGACTAGTTGGAAAGGCGTGATTCCTATAGCTTCACGAGGCGTAGTACGATATGCCCAGAGAACACTGGGTAACTCGTCTACCCAGCTACCTCCAACATGATCTAGCTTAGTTTTTAGTCCTCTAATAATCTCCCTATTAGTTACTTCTACTTGACCATTGCTCTGCGGGTAAGCTACAGAGGTGAAGGCCTGGGTAATCCCATAACTCTGACACCAGTCTAGAATTCTATCACCTTGAAACTGCCTTCCATTATCAGAGACCAACTTATGAGGAATGTCAAACCTACAGATTATATTTTTCCATAAGAATTTAATGACCGCGTCTTCTGTAATTCTAGCAAGTGGTTCTGCTTCTACCCATTTAGAGAAATAATCCACAGCCACCAGCAAGAACCTCCTCTGTGCAGCGGCCATAGGAAATGGACCCACTATGTCCATACCCCATTGATCTAAGGGACACGAGACTATAGAGGTTCTTAATAACTGGGTAGGGTGATGTAATATATTCTGATGCTTTTGACAAGAAATACAAGTTCTTACCAATTTAGCAGAATCTTCATGTAGAGTAGGCCAGAAATATCCCGCTAGGAGGATTTTACGAGCCAAAGATCTTCCTCCTATATGACTACCACAAGAGCCCTGATGCACCTCCTGTAAAATAAATTGTGTGTCTTCTGTGCCTACACACTTGAGCAGAGGTCTGGAAAAAGCCCTTTTATATAATTGCTCCCCCACCATAGTATATTGAGCAACTCGTTTCTTAAATACCCTGGCTTGTTCTGTATCTCTCGGAAGAAAACCTTGCTATAAATATAATATAATTTGGGCTCGCCAATCACCTTGAATTTCTATATCAGTCTGTCTTTCAATACAGGAAATTAACAGGGTCTGTTCCACTGGTCGATCAAGACTCCATGGTACTACAGCAGAGGCTAGCTTAGCTAATTCATCTGCCACTTGATTCTCTGATCGAGGAATTTTTTGTATGCTCACATCTTGAAATTGAGACTTCAACTTATCGAATGCCTCTGCATATAACTTAAGCTTGTCATTATTGATTTCAAAATTACCTGATAATTGTTGAGCTGCTAGCTGAGAATCAGAATATATAAGTGTAGGACCGTTGGGCCGGCTAGAAGGGGGGGTTGAATAGCCCTGTAAAAAAAATAAAAGCAACCCTTCTCGAACTCTTAAAGCAACACTTGTATAAAATTAGCTAAGCAGAAATACAAGAAAGAAACGAGGCACCGTGTTTGCCTTGGTTACAACCGGGGAGGTTGTTAATCCAAGGAAAGTGATCGCACTAAAAACTCCTTCGGGCAGAGAAGCCTCTTATAGAGGTGAAAGCACAAAAACAGAAGCTAAACTAGAACAGTGAGCGCACAAGTGTTTGGAATGCTAATTACTGAGTTGATTGTGAAGCTTCTGGACCAAGGCTATATTTATAGCCTTGGTCGGGGCGCTTGGAAGGGTTCCGGGTGCCCTAGGGGGGATAAAACTTTATCCCCCAATGTCCAGAATGCGAAAGATGCGTTTTGGTCAAACTTCACGTTCCGGGCGCCCCGGACTGTTCCGGGCGCCCCGGGCTGCTCCGGGCGCCCCGGATAGTTCCGGGCGCCCCGGAGCAAAAAGTCAACTCTGGTTGACTTTTGCGTCCGGGACCTCTGCTCCGTTTCAGTCCCGCCTCGGTCCGGGTCTTCTCCTCCGGATCCACTCGCTTGGGTGATCTCTGCCATCCGGAATAGGGCTCACCCGAACCCAACTTCCGGTCTTCTTAAGCGTGCTTCCCTCTGGCTTCTCGTCCCTCGGAATTGCCGCATGTTTCCTTCTCGGCCGCCAGCGTACTCATCCGCAGTCTTCGTCCCTCGGTCGTCGACCTTCTCGCTAGCTGCGTCTCTTGCTCCCCGAGCAATCTTCCGCTCCGGCTTTCGTTCCTCGGAACCACCGCGCGCTTCCTTCTCGTCCGCCGGTGTACTCTTCCGCAGCGCCTCGTCCCTCGGACGCACAGCGTGCCGTCCTTCTCGCTAGCTGCGTCTTCCACTCGAGTACCTGTGCTCCTAAGCTCCTGCAGACTTAGACACAAGGTTAAATACACACAGGACCTATCTTAACTTGTTGTTCACACCAAAACAACCTTGGGGTTCCAACAATCTCCCCCTTTTTGGTGTGATCAACCCAAGTTAAGCTAGGGTCAAAAATAGATATAAAAATTAAGACAAACTTAATTTTCAATTTAGTGTTAAAGGATAGAAACATAAATTTGCAATTTTCTACCTCCACCTAGACTTATACTCTTTCTTCTCCCCCTTTGATCACAAAAAAATGGGGTTCCAAGAAAAACAATCTAACGGTTTAGAAAAGAATATTTAAAAAAATCTAAGTTTTTAAGAAGTTTAGAAAATACTTCTAAGTAATTTTGCTAACATTTCTAGTTTTAGAAAAAAAAATTTTAGCTTATCAAAAAGTGATTTTTTGAGAATTTTTCTAAAAAGAATTTAAGTAAGAATTTTTCTTAAGTAAGAATTTGACTTAGGCAAAAAGTATTTTTCTAAGTATAAAAATTTTGAAAAAAAATGTTTAAAAAAAACTTTGACTGCATTAATTAATTCTAATTTTAATGCTTTGACAAAAAGTTAATTAAACATTTATTTCAATATTTTGGCTTCCAGGTCGTGGCGAGGCACTAGGCCTTCTTGGTTATTGGAGCAACAACCACTTCCTTAGACAAGGCCTTATAGAGAAACTTATTGTTTAATTTTCTCACTGAAAAGCGCTAATTTTAATTTTAAAACTTAAACTAAGCAAGATTTAGGAACCCAATAAAGGTTCCAGCCTACTGGATTGATTAAAAATTTCTTAGGGACATATTTTCTAGAGATATTCTAAATTTGTCCCGGGTGATATCTATAATACCAATTTAAATTTTTAAACTTTCTAGAATTAGATGAGCATGCATGGTTTTTCAAAATTTCTACTTGAATTTTTAAATCATTATTTTCAAGTTTCAATTTTTTATTTTCTAATTTTGATTTATCTATTTCTTCTAGAGGGCAAGACTTAGCTAAAATTATTTTTAAATTTTTTATTTCTTTTTCTAATTTACAGCAGTCTTTAGTTAATAACTTAACAAATTTATAAAGTTTATCGGGAGGAAGAGAACGTACCTGACTTACCTTATCGAGTTCATTTTCCGTGTCTCCCCCTGAACTGCTGCTTTCTTCTGACGAAGCTCCCCCTTCATCGATGCTCTCGATGCTCATTTCGGAAGAGCTTGACTCGCAGTCGTCGTCTTGATGACTTGCCATTAGAGCAAGTCCGGAGAATGCCTCGACTTCCGACTCCGATGACGTATCGTCCCACGTCGCCTTTAGGGCTTTTCGCTTTTGGATAGGCTTCTTACCCTTTTCCTTGTTCTTGTTCTTCAGCTTGGGGCAATTGTCCTTGACGTTCCCTTCTTCGTCGCAATGGTAGCAGCGGATCATCCTTTTCTTCTTCCCCTGCGGATGGTTAGTAGATCTAGATTTACAAAGTTTCTTGAATCTTCTTACCATCATTACCATTTCCTCGTCGTCGAGAGAAGATTCCGACTCAGGTTCGTCTCTCGAAGCATTGAGGGCGACGTTGTTCTTGGGCTCCTTCATTCCTGCACATCTTGACTCATGCACTTCAAATGTTGAAAAAAATTCTTCTAATGAAATTTTTTCTAAGTCCTTCGAAATGTAAAAAGCATCTACTAGTGATGCCCATTTTGAATTTCTTGGAAATGAATTTAAGGCGTACCTGAGCGAATCTCGGTTACTTACCTTTTCTCCGAGATTCGTGAGTCCGGTGATGATTTCTTTTATTCTGGAGTGCAGATGTGTGACTGTCTCATCTTCCCCAAGTCGCAGGCTGGTGAGCTGATTGCGAAGCAGATCTCGTCTAGCGAGTTTGGCTTCGGACGTACCTTCGTGCAGCTCGAGGAACTTCTCCCAAAGTTCCTTTGCGGAGTTGTATTTACCGATCCTGTTGACTTCTTGAGGCGGAAGAACGCTTAGCAGATGGTACTCTGCTTTGCCATTCGCCACGAAGTCAGCCTGCTCCTTTTTTGTCCATTTATCTATTTCCTTGTCCTCTGGAGCTTCAAAGCCAAATTTCATTGTTAAAAATAGTTCAATATCTGTTGTAAGAAATACCTGCATCAGTTTTTTCCACGTAGCGAAGTCCCCTTCATATTTCGGCGGGTGGATGCTTGGTCCGGCCATGACGTTGCTTCGTTCGGCGGTTAGTCCTCCTGAAGCGCCTCGGCTCTGATACCACTTGTAGGATCGTTGGGCCGGCTAGAAGGGGGAGTTGAATAGCCCTGTAAAAAAAATAAAAGCAACCCTTCTCGAACTCTTAAAGCAACACTTGTATAAAATTAGCTAAGCAGAAATACAAGAAAGAAATGAGGCACCGTGTTTGACTTGGTTACAACTGGGGAGGTTGTTAATCCAAGGAAAGTGATCGCACTAAAAACTCCTTCGGGCGGAGAAGCCTCTTACACAGGTGAAAGCACAAAAACAGAAGCTAAACTAGAACAGTGAGCGCACAAGTGTTTGGAATGCTAATTACTGAGTTGATTGTGAAGCTTCTGGACCAAGGCTATATTTATAGCCTTGGTCGGGGCGCCTGGAAGGGTTCCGGGCGCCCTGGGGGGGATAAAATTTTATCCCCCAACGTCCAGAACGCGAAAGATGCATTCTGGTCAAACTTCACGTTCCGGGTGCCCCGGACTGTTCCGGGCGCCCCGGGCTGCTCCGGGCGCCCCGGAGCAAAAAGTCAACTCTGGTTGACTTTTGCGTCCGGGACCTCTGCTCCGTTTCAGTCTCGCCTCGGTCCGGGTCTTCTCCTCCGGATCCGCTCGCTTGGGTGATCTCTGCCATCCGGAATAGGGCTCACCCGAACCCAACTTCCGGTCTTCTTGAGCGTGCTTCCCTCCGGCTTGTCGTCCCTCGGAATTGCCGCATGTTTCCTTCTCGGCCGCCAGCGTACTCATCCGCAGTCTTCGTCCCTCGGTCGTCGACCTTCTCGCTAGCTGCGTCTCTTGCTCCCTGAGTAATCTTCCGCTCCGGCTTTCGTTCCTCGGAACCACCGCGCGCTTCCTTCTCGTCCGCCGGTGTACTCTTCCGCAGCGCCTCGTCCCTCGGACGCACAGCGTGTCGTCCTTCTCACTAGCTGCGTCTTCCGCTCGAGTACCTGTGCTCCTAAGCTCCTGCAGACTTAGACACAAGGTTAAATACACACAGGACCTATCTTAACCTGTTGTTCACACCAAAACAACCTTGGGGTTCCAACAATAAGGACTCGAACTGCTCCTACATGTCGAGCAGCTTGTAAGCCAGCTATGAGAGCTTCATATTCAGCCTCATTGTTGGTGGCTCTGTAATTTAATCTAATGGAGAGTTGAAGTCTGTCTTCTTTTGGGGATATAAGAAGAATACCAATCCCACTGCCTTGTCTAGTTGCAGAGTCATCCACATAAATTTTACAGGTATCTTCTTCTTCTGGGCCTTGAACCTCTATGATAAAATCTGCTAGAGCTTGCGCCTTGATGACCGAGCGGGGTTGATATTGGATGTCATATTCCCCAAGCTCGGTCGTCCATTTGACTAACCGTCCTGATGCTTCTGGGTTGAGCAATACCCGTCCGAGAGTGCTATTGGTTAAGACAATAATCTCATGTGCTAAGAAATACGGGCGCAACCTCCGAGCAGTCAATATCAGAGCATAAGCTAGCTTTTCTAGTGTAGTGTATATACACTCCGCTCCTTTTAATAAATGACTAGAAAAATATACAGGTTGTTGCTCTTTTCCTTCCTGTCTGACTAATACAGAGCCTACGGTGTTTTCATTAGCCGACAAATACACCCACAAAGTCTCTCCTACCATAGGTTTAGCCAACACAGGGAGGGTAGCTAAATAATCTTTCAACTCCTGAAAAGCCTTATCGCATTCTTCATTCCATTGAAACTTAGTAGCCTTTCTGAGTATTTTAAAGAAATGAAAACTGCGATCGGCTGATCTGGAAATAAATCTAGACAAAGCTGTGATTCGGCCTGTCAATCTTTGAGCTTCTCTCAGGTTGCGGGGTGGCTCCATGCTCTGCAATGCCTTGACCTTGCTCGGGTTGGCCTCTATCCCCCGTTTGGACACCATATATCCCAGGAATTTTCCTCCCTTTGCGCCGAACAAGCATTTGCTTGGGTTCAACTTGAGCCCATACTGTCTTAATGTCTTGCAAGTCTCCTCTATATCCCTGCATAGATCAGCAGCTTGAAGAGACTTAATTAAGATGTTATCAACATATACTTCCATATTCCTACCAATCTGCTTCTGAAAAACCTTATTCGTAAGCCTTTGATAGGTTGCTCCTGCATTCTTTAGTCCAAAGGGCATAACATTATAACAATAAGTTCCTTCAGATGTTATAAAACTAACTTTTCTTGATCCTCTTTGGCCAAGGGGACTTGATGATAACCTTGATATGCATCCAGCATGGAAATATACTCGCATCCGGCAGTAGAATCAACTAGTTGATCAATCCTGGGTAAGGGATAGTAATCCTTCGGGCAAGCTTTGTTGAGATCTCGAAAGTCAATGCACACTCGCCATTTATTCCCAGGTTTAGAGACTAACACCACATTAGCCAACCAACTTGGGAATTGCACTTCCCTAATGTATCCGACCTCCATAAGCTTGGTTATTTCTTCCTTGATAATCTGATTTTGCTCCATACTGAAACTCCTCTTCCTTTGCATGACGGGGCGGGCATCCGGAAAGACATGCAAGGAATGTTCCATGACAGCAGGAGAAATGCCCGAAACTTTCTTGGGAGTCCAAGCAAATACATCATTATTCTTCTTCAAACATTGCACCAACTCAGCTTTAAGATCAGGATCGAGATCGGCTGCAACGTAGGTGGTAGCTTCTGGACGCCCAGTCTGGATTTGAACTTCTTCCTTTTCCTCATAAACCAGGACAGGCTGCTTTTCACGAATGGCATTAACTTCCATTCTTTGATTCTTCCGAGCGGTGTTAGCCTCAGTCCGAATGATTCTACGTAACATTTTCGGGCTGTCTTTTGATCCCCCCGTACTTCTCCGACCTGATTCTCCACGGGAAACTTAATCTTCTGACAGAAAGTAGAAACGACCGCCCTGAACTTGTTCAGGGCGGGCCGACCCAATATCACATTATAAGAAGATGGAGCATCTACTACCATAAAGTAGGACCTCCTGGTTCTCATCAGGGGTTCCTCTCCCAGAGAAATGGCCAATTTTATTTGACCCAAAGGCTGCACCTCATTGCCTGTGAATCCATACAGAGGAGTTGCAATCGGTTGAAGTTCACTGGGGTCAACTTGTAGCTGATCAAAAGCCTTTTTGAATATAATGTTGACTGAGCTGCCAGTGTCTATGAAGGTATGGGCGATGGCGTAGTTAGCTATCACAGCTTTGATGATTAATGCGTCATCATGAGGTATCTCTACCCCCTCAAGATCCTTGGGCCCGAAGCTTATTTCAGGACCGGCTGCTCGTTCCATGCTGCATCCTACTGCATGAATCTCCAACCTTCGGGCATGTGCTTTTCTGGCTCTGTTGGAATCCCCATCAGTGGGTCCGCCCGTAATCATGTTAATATTTCCCCGAGCAGCATTGTTTCTGTTCTCTTCCTGACGAGTCGTTGTGGCTTCGGAAGGTGCTTTATCTGATACTTGGCTAGTACCAGCTGGGACCGGCATTGCTTCTTGCCGGGTTCCATCCGGGTGATATTCCGATTTGAGTGGACTTTGCTGCCTGGGGTATTGTTGCCGGTAATAGTTCTGTTTCTGATAGCGCTCTTTATTGACTCTTCTATTTCTCAAAACGAAATAGTCATCAGAGTGATGATTGCTAGTTTTATGATAAGTACACCATCTCCTCGGTGCCTCCGGCTGCATCTCTACATGCTGTACAGCTTGTGGACGATAATCTGGTTGCCGATGAGGTGGATGAGTAGTTCTAGGTCCTCTTGGTGGGGGTACCGGGGTCGGAGCCTTCTCCTTCACATGAGTAGGAGAAGAGGGAACACCTTCTTTCCTACGAGCAGCTTGGGCTTCTTCTACGTTAATGAACTCAGTGGCACGTTCAATCAGGGAATCAAAATTAACAGGAGGATTTCTTACCAGATCTTTAAAGAAATCATTATCATTTAGGCCCTGAGAGAAAGCACTTACTAATATTTCAGTAGTAGCATTAGGTACATCTATAGCTACCTGATTGAACCTTTTAATATACGCCCGGATGGATTCTTTAGACATCTGTTTAATTGAGAATAGGCTCCATGGGGTCTTATGATACCTTTTGTTGCTGGAGAAATGATGTAGAAAGACTTTCTTGAAATCTTTGAATTTTCGAATAGACTTTTCAGGCAATCTCTTGAACCAGCGCTGCGCTGCTCCCCCAAGAGTAGTGAGAAACATTCGACACTTCACCCCATCGGAGAATTGTTGCAATAAGGCTACATTCTCAAATTTTAACAAATGATCTTCCGGATCTGTGGTTCCGGTATATTCTCCAATTTGCAGATTCTGATATCGCTTGGGAAGTGGGTCATCTAATACACTTTGTGAAAATGGGGAGATGACCTTTTCCGGTGAACTATCACTAGTTATCATTTTAATCTTACGCTTCTCTCTATCCGGCACCTCACCAGAGGACTCTTGGAACACAGGCCTCTTACCCCCTGGATCCAAGGGAGTGCGAAGGAAAGCTCATGGACGCCTGGTTGGAGAAACAGTAGCTGGAGGAAAATACAAAGGTTCTTCTTCTTCCATCTCCTTTCCTTTCCGATGCTCAGTAGTTGATATCGCCGGATGATGAGCCGTCGGCAAAGTGGCCTCAGTATGAGCTTGCAATTGTTGCTGCTGTTGTTGTAGGGCTTTCTGAACATGGGAATTAATGAGGAGATCCAAATCTTCGCGACTGATAGTAAGTAGGTTCGACTTCCCAGCCTCTTCCATCACGTAGTCTCAGATTCAGGCGAAGTTTCCCACAGACGGCGCCAAATTTGATCCTGTCTGAGAAGCTAACCGTGAAGGAGATCCGGGAGAAGGAGACCCACTGTAGTGACGAAGAGTAATGACGGTGAAACCTCGACCCGAGAAACCCAAAGCGGATCGGAAGAAAACCCGATAAGTAGGAAGAAATCCCCGTCCAAATAAGAGAAAACCGGACCTTCAAGCTCCCGAGGCTCCCTACGCACAAGAGACCAATCAACACTATCGTCAGTGACCTAAGACCGGGGTGGGAATCCCTGGCTAGGCCCTCCGACGCTCAAGTTAGGGATCTCTCTTGATGCCGAGGAAAGAAGAAGAAAGAAGATGAACAGTAGCCCCAGAATTAGAGATGTGAACTTACCTAGCCAACGAAGAGGATTCCCCCTTTTATACCACTTCATATAACCTCCGTAGTCATGAAGTGGACCCCGGTTTGTTAGAGTTCGTTATGACATCAGCTGCGTACTTGACGAAGATGATTTTTAAGGAATCTTTTCTGTACCCCAGATGTACCTTCTTTGTCGTTTAGCGCCTGCAAGACAATCTGAAAGCATATTTCCCGCCAAAAAATATATACTCTCCATCATAAATTATTCTATTCGATATATTCATGTATGATTCTTCTTCATGTGGCTTCTATTTGTAATAATATTTTATTCAACATGTTTCTAAGGCATTCATTAATCCTTTTGGCCGATATTAGTCTACTTTTGCTCTGGAGTATGTATCAGTCGTTATTAACTTACCCTGATACGGCAAGCATGTGTTGACCGATATGGGCCCACCTTTGTTCGGCAGACATGTATTGATCGATATGGGCCTACCTTCGTTCGGCAGACATGTATCGACCGATTTTGGGCTATCTTTGCTTTGGTATGCGTATCGGTCGTTATTAACTTACCTTTATACAGACAGCATGTATCGACCGATATTGGCCTACCTTCGTTCGATAGGCATGTATCGACCGGTTTTGGGCTATCTTTGCTTTGGCATGCGTATCGATCGTTATTAACTTATCTTTATACAGACAGCATGTATCGACCGATATTGGCCTACCTTCGTTCGGCAGACATGTATCGACCGATATTGGCCTACCTTCGTTCGGCAAGCATGTATCGACCGATATTGGCCTACCTTCGTTCGACAGGCGTGTATCGACCGATATTAACTTACCTTTATACAGACAGCATGTATCGACCGATATTGGCCTACCTTCGTTCGGCAGACATGTATCGACCGATATTGGCCTACCTTCGTTCGGCAAGCATGTTGCTACCGATATTGGCCTATCTTCGTTCGATAGGCATATATCGACCGATATTGGCCTACCTTCGTTCGACAGGCGTGTATCGACCGATATTGACCTACCTTCGTTCGACAGGCGTGTATCGACCGATATTGACCTACCCTCATTGCGCAGGCATGTATCGACCAATATTGACCTACCTTTATTCGGCAGGCATGTATTGGCCGATATTAGGTTATCTCTGCTCTGGAGTGTGCATCGGTCGTTATTGGCTTTCCTCCTTTGACTCTTTTTTCCTTTTCTTTCCTCATTTGAAGACCCAGAAAACCTAACCCATATCACTAGCCTTCCCTTCAAGTCTAGTCGAAGGAGGTATAGACGACTGACTAGACATAAGTATGATCTTATTTTTTCCTACCCGTGACTCTGCTCCAGATTTTGAAATGACCTCACAGATTTTGTGTACCACTATCTTAATAGATTAAGTGTGGACATACTGTAAGCCTTTTTCTCCTTTAAATAGGGCTACAACCTTCTATTCACCCATAACCCCTCTCAGTTCTTTTTCCTCCCTGTCAGTTTTTGTTGCTAAGGCCATGATCGTGGATCCTCCTTTTTGGAAGCAACTTTTGTTGGACAAGGTGAGATCTATATATGAGTTCATTGGGATTTTTGCTCTGGTTACTTCAGGGGTTCAAGGGATCGTCTTAAGAGATGAAGTTTTGCGGTTCATATCTTGTATCCAAAGATGTAGGTGCTCTGAAGGACCCAAGAAACTTCAGAGAAATTTTTCCTACTTATAGAGGGGCAGCCAAATGACCCATGGGCGTTGTGTGAAGGGCACAGCACATGATACCCTTGGGCTAAGATTGGTTGCTCCACTTGCTGAGCTCATACGGCTTGAGAGGGGAAGTGGTTTCTACATTTACTTTTCCATTATGGAATGAATCAATGTCCCCTCTTTCATTGCCTTTGAGCTCTCTTGCTTTTGTTGCTTTCTTCGTCCCGAGCAAAATATTGCCTCTTGTGCGCCTTGGCAAGCTCGGACGAAGTGGGCTATTTCTATCTCTACTCCATGGTAAGTTTGAATCCAGTGGGACTAAAATCTTCTAAGTGCCCTAAGAGTTTATGTTTGTAATATTTGTTATCTATTTGAGGTTGGCTGTTCCCGAGGAAATGTGACGCTATGTATTTGATCAGATTCTAAGTGTAAAGACAAATTTTGTATCTAATCAAAGGCTTTTATGGTTTGATTTAGCATAATTTGTTTTAGCATAACTTAACTTCGTTTAGTTTAATTTAACTTGGTTTGTTTTAGCATAATTTGTTTAGATTTTTTTTAAACAAAATTTTGTTAATTTTTCTTTCCTTGTAATCGACGGTAGGTCTATAAAAAGGAGTTGGATGTGACCCCTAAAACCTAACTTTCTTATTCTCCATAATCCCTTCTCTCCTTGTGGTTGTCGCCCCCTCTCCTCCTCCTAGGGCCAGCGGCACAAACCTATTCTCCACCCCCCTTTCCCTCTCCTTCTCCTTGTTTAGAGTCGACGCTCTTATCCCCTCCTCCTCTTTGGTGGTCGGCGCCCCCCCTTCTCCCTTGGTGGCCAGTGGCCCCTTCTCCCTTGGTTGTCGGCGCCCCTTCCCATCCACTTGTGGGTGGCGGATTGAAGAAAGGGAAGAAGAGCAAGAAAAACAAGAAGAGGAAGAAGAAGAGAAGGAAGAAGATTAGAAGGTGCCCCATCATAGTGACTCTTTTGTGGACGACGGTTTTGGAAGAGAAGAAAAGAGGGTGGTGTTGTCTTGGTAGATTGTTGCTCACATGACGTCCAAGAAGAGGAGAGGAATACGGCAGAAGATCTTGAGGTCTTTAAGTACGAAGAAAGGTACAACTAGTTCTTTTATTCCGCAGCGTAATTAGTTTATTTTTCTTTGTATGGGTCCTGAACACCAACACAAGAGGACAGCGATCTTGTGCTTCGATCAAGGTGTGCTTTGATCAATCAAGAACTTTCTTGATTGATCAAACACATGTTTGATCGAGCATGCAGGTTGCTAGGAAAGGTTTTGTGCTGGTACAAATTTTTGTACAAGGGATTTTGTAAAATACCGAAAAATGGAGAATAATGATAAGGGAATTTTCTGAAATTTTAAAAAAAATTCTGGGATTTTTCGGAGCTCGTATGGACAAGTTTACGGGGATAAAAAGGGGGCCCAGGAAAAGCCTGTTTAGGCTTCCCATTTAAGCGAGGAAATATTTATTTTTATATTTTCTTTTTCTTTTTCTTTTTCTTTTTCTTTATTTTTCCTCTTCCTCGCCGTTTCTTTCTTCTCCGCGCGCTCGACGGCTTTGCCCTAACCGTACGCGCACGCTGCAGTTTCCTCCTCGCCAAGCATACAAAATACCTCGGCAACTTCTTCTCCTCACTTCTTCTAGTCGCCTCTGCCAATCTTCTTCTTTTCCCTCCCGAGCCGAGCCGCCGACGTCGATCACCGACCCCAGGAACTCCGGTGTCGCGGCTTCCTTTGTCTTAGCCCCGGCCGACCTGCGACTCCCTCACCCTTCCGAGACATCGCCGGCCACAGGAACCCTAGCGTCGGCTATCTCCTTCTTCCTCTTCTCTGTGAAGCCGAGCCCCCGCCTAGCGCCGAGCAGTAGTGTCGCCGACCCTCCCCTGTGCTCTAGCATTATCGACATCAGTTCTTCTCATTGTGCCCTAGCTGAGTTCCTTCCACCTCTGCAGACTCCTCCCTCTTCCTCAGCTGATCTTTTCGATACTTCTACGCCACCAGTTGCCGGCAGAGAGGATATCGAGTAGGTAAGGCTTATTGGGTATTGGGATTTGAATACTTTAGTTTTGCCCTAATTTGGGAGTTTGGTATCAGATCTCTAATTGTGTTAATGGGAAGTTCTAGACTTAGGTTAATGTTGGATGTGGATTCAAGCATCACCGTTTGTAGGGCATCAATTGGGTTTCCAGTAGCTACCCGGTGCTGATAGCCACTCTATTCAGTGGCTACTAGTTCCTGCAACGATTGTGAATTTAGGTAAGATGTAGGGTAACAGATCATTGTTGTAGATGAGAAGTGTTAGCCAGAATTGTTAACTTGGATTCATGTGTAGGTTTTAATGTAATCGAGTAGTGGAATGATTAGGGTTTTACCCTAAATTAATTTAGAAGATTTTATTTAGCTATTCGTTTAAATTTGTAGCTAAATAAAAATGTACATTATATGGTTGACACAGGATTTTGACGCGAGACGAGTATCTCGATTATCGGATTGGACCTTTTCGATTGGAGGCGGGTACTTTTTACTTTATGTTATTTGATATGCAAAATAATGTTTTTAACAAATAGCAATGATTGTGCTTCTTATTTGCTTCGGTTGATCACTACCTGATCTGTTACATGCTTGCTTGTTTATTTACTATGCACATCATGTTAGTATTTACCTGATTATACATATTTATAAGGTAGTGACACAACCATGTTATTTATTATGTTCAGGACCTAGGGTTTTTGATACCTTATCTGATCTGTGTACCTTTGATTTGGTTCATTTTCCTATGGTACACATTTTATATATGTATGGATATTGTTATCCTGTTCAGTATTTTGTCATGCTTAGTATCATGCACCATTCGCATGATTGCATGTTGCGTGATACTCTGCTCCATTATTGTTGAGCACATCTCAAGTTTCATCTTTGTCGGTGCTCCGTTGGTCTGCTCATGGGTAGAATGACGCAGCGTGGTATCACGTCAGTTTGGCTCTGTCGGTGCTCCGTTGGTCCGCTCATGGGTAGTGTGACGCAGCGTGGTAGCACGTCAGGGATCCCTCCCCGTCATGGTGTACCGGGAGATGAGAGCATTGCGCTCCCCCATTTATGATTTGGGGTAGGAGGATAGGTGTACTCCGACAGCATCCCGTCCACTCGGTCACTCATCAGGAGCAGTGACGGCAGAGTGCACGGTTGTCACAGCCCTACCCACTCGGTCATACCATTGTGTGTGAGATGGCTGACTGACGTTAGGGGTGACCATGACATTTGCATCATATGCATGATGCATTTATTGCTTGTGTTTGCTGCACTTACTTGCTGCATTTATATGGATGCATATAATTGACATGCATACAGGATTTATGACACTCTCGGTCTGACGACCCTGTTGTACTTATACTTTGGTCCTGGTTAGTACAGTTTTCTCCTGCTTGTTTAAGTTGCATTTATCCTTCTTGTATCAGGAGACTATACGCATGATTAGTGCTGGTTGTTATTTTCTTTATTATGCATATCAGTTGATACCCGCTGAGTGTTGGACTCACACCCTCCTCCATTATTATTTTCAGGTTGATGCTGTCCGGAGAGTTCCAGTCGTTAGTCCCCTGCAGTCCACGAGTATGTTTATTTGTCTTTTGGTTTTATTTACTAGACTATGTTTAGACTTGTTCTATTTTGATACATTTAGATCTTGTATGTATTTTTATTGTCGAGGGGTTTGGATTGAATGTGTTTTACTATATGCCTGCCTGGATGGCAGAAGAGGTAAGTTGATTTTATCGTCGGATTTGTGCTTTATGAATGTAGTTGAGTAGGGTTGTTTTTTAATCTTCTTATTACTATTTTAGTTGTTCACTATTAAACTACGTGGATGCTTGGATGTGTGTTATATTTTATTACTGTTATTGTTTCTGCCGTGTTGGTCAAGGTATATGTGGCCTAGAGGATATTGTAGAAAGTTTCAGATTGTCAGCCGTGCAGGGGAGATGCTGTCGAAATATCTTCGGACAGGGACTTCCCCGGGGCATGACAATTTATTTGGTATCAGAGCACAGGTATACAATCCTTTGTTTTCATATTTTGAATATTTGGAATAACCTGATACCAATTTATTTGGTATACGAGCACCAAGTTGGTGATACTTGTTTGATTTTCGTGTTACGGATTTTTGAGATTTAACTGATACCAATTTATTGGAATCAGAGCGGGTTATGATACTGTTGGGTTTTTCGGGCCGCGAAAACCATTTTTTCGCGTCCCGGAAACCCCGAAACTCCCTAGCCAACGGATTCGTGTGAAGAGTATAGAACAAAATTTACATGTACGAATTTACTAACTAGATCCTCACTTAGATCTACATGTTTAGAAGGTTACCGTTGTTGCGTGCCCTTTGCAAATCCCGCTCGTCCAAGGTACGCCGAATCTCGAGTGTGTTCAAACGTACACACCTCTAGTAGTATCCACACGAACAAGAAGTATTCTCTAACACTCAAGGATGGAGAAGAGAACACCACAAGTGTGCTAGCACTTCTTGATGCTCTCGGATAGGATTGGAAGATGAAGAAAAGAAAAGAAGAGAACACACTACTCTAAAAACTCTATGTGACTTTCACTAACCTTTCTTCTTGGATTAGATTCACTCACCTTTCTTCTTCCTTGCTTGAAACCCACGGCAACAGTAGAAAAGGAGGAGGAAGTACCAAAGGAAGAAGATGCAACAATGAACACACATCAATGCCACAAAACAAAACCTCCACCCACATTAGTGTGGCCGGCCACATCTTGTAACTCCCTTCATTTAATGTGGTCGGCCACATTAAATGGAATGGGATGTGTAACCTCCATGAGGTGGCACACCATGATGAGGTGGAGATGATGTGGCAAGGTTAGTCATGCCATGTAGGATGAGTCAACCTTCATGATGTGGCAATACATCAAGTCAAACTTGATGTTTCAACTTCCATATGGTCAAGTCAAAATTGACCAATTCTTTTCCTTGTTGAGTTAAAACAAACCTTTGGTTCAAGTCAATTTTAATCTAATGAATCTCAATTCATTAATATAGATTGACTCAATTAATCAAATTTAAATTAAACTCATTCAACAATTGAATCTAATTGAGTCTAACCCAATAAGTCTAATTTAAATTAATCTGAATACAATCTTTGGTGCATCATATGAACCTAATCCAATTGGTTCATCATATGAACCTAATCTCCATCCACTTGTTCTTTGTGTGTGACCCAATAGGTTCTTGTAACGTTGGCAATGTTTCTAAACTCCTTTAGAAACATAAGCAATGAGCGGCATCTAGGAATACATCATTGCTACCCAAGTTACAAGAATGTTGAGATCCAACATCACATTGTGACTACTAATTGTAACTCCACACAATATATGACAAGTGTCCTTCTATCCTAGACATCTAGATTGATCAATGTGAGACATAGACCGTGTCATCCTCTGATCAATCTAAATCCTGAACTCCAAGCAGACTCACTAAAACAAATGAGCTCAATATCTCATATTGACTCATTTGGGCATGGTCATGCACTTCGTGGTCTCACTCTATCAAGAATACCGATGTCTCTCCCGTCATATAGGAGGGATAGATCACATCTACATCACTCACATTCCTCTGCATAATTCGTTACATACCCAGTAATCGCCTTTATAGTCCACCCAGTTACGGGTGACGTTTGACGAAACCAAAGTACATAACTCCTTATGTAGGGATCCATGGTGACTTCAGGTCCAAGGACTAGTAGTCATACTAATAGCCACATGAGAAAGTATATGAAACTCATATAACAATCCATGATACTTTCTCATAGCGGGTCATTCAGTATACATTCTCTAATGCATACCTATGTGTCAACTTGATATCTCTATATTCATGACTTGTGAGATCAAGTCATCGAGTTGACCTACATGCTAGTCTTATTGCATTAACATTATCCCTGAATGTTAATACTCGACTAGGAATGATTAAGAGTAGTGTTCCCTATATCATCTCACTATCGGTTCAGCTAACCGATTGATATAGGTAAGAACCTTCTACTCAAGGACGTTATTACACTTAGTTTATTTGGCACCAATACAAGTAAGTATAATAACCAAAAACAAAATGTCTTTATTTATATAGAATATGATACAACAAGTCCATAATACAATCATCAAATGATTGGCTCTAGGGCTCTAGCTAACAATCTCCCACTAGCACTAGTGCCAATCAGTGTAGGCTCTAAGCCCCAATGACCTAGTGTGACCATCATGCTTCCTCTGTGCCAAAGCCTTGGTCAAGGGATCTGCGATGTTAGTCTCTGTGGGTACTCTGCAAATCTTCACATCTCCTCTCTCGATAATCTCTCGAATGAGATGGAAGCGCCGTAGTATGTGTTTGGTCCGCTGGTGTGAGCGAGGTTCCTTCGCCAGTGCTATAGCCCCATTTTTGTCACAATAGAGCTCAATAGGGTCAGCAATGCTAGGAACCACCCCAAGTTCAGTGACTAACTTGCAAATCCAAACTGCCTCCTTTGCTGCCTCTGATGCAGCAATATACTCGGCCTCTATCGTAGAATCAGCTACTGTGTCCTGCTTCGAACTCTTCCAGCTCTCAGCACCACCATTTATGCAAAACACAAACTCTGACTACGATCGATAATCATCCTGGTCGGTTTGGAAGCTAGCATCACTGTAACCCTTTACAGCTAGCACATCATCGCCTCCATATATCAAGAAATATTCTTTAGTCCTTCTTAAGTACTTAAGAATATTCTTGACCGCTATCCAGTGACTTTCACCTGGATCTGACTGGTATCTGCTCGTCATGCTCAAAGCATACGAGACATCAGGTCGAGTACATAGCATGGCGTACATGATAGATCCTATGACTGAAGCATAAGGGATCTGATCCATGCGGTCTCTCTCCTCTCTAGAAGAGGGGCCCTGAGTCTTCGAAAGACTCACGCCATGTGACATCGGCAGAAATCCCTTCTTGGAGTTCTGCATGGCAAACCGAAGGAGTACCTTGTCAATATATACACTCTGACTTAGGCTAAGCAATCTCTTAGATCTATCTCTATAGATCTGTATCCCTAGAATGCGGGATGCTTCACCTAAGTCCTTCATTGAGAAACATGTCCCAAGCTAAGTCTTGACAGAATGTAGCAAAAGGAAAGTCTTTCCCAATGAGCAGTATGTCATCCACATACAACATGAGGAAGACAACTGTGTTCTCTACAACCTTCTTGTAGACACAAGGCTCATCTTCGTTCTTGATGAAACCAAACTGTTTGATTGCATCATCGAATCGAAGATTCCAGCTCTGAGAGGCTTGCTTTAGTCCATAAAGGGACCTATGCAGCTTACATACTCTGCCAGTATGCTGTGGATCTACAAAACCCTTAGGTTGTGTCATGTACACATCCTCGAGCAGGGTTCCATTCAAAAATGCGGTTTTGATATCCATCTGCCAGATCTCGTAATCGTGGTAAGCTGCAATAGCATACATGATCCGAATGGACTTAAACATCGCTACTAGAGAAAAGGTTTCATCATAGTCAATACCATGAATCTGCTTGAAACCTTTAGCTACCAAGCGACCCTTATAGATAAGTCCATCCATGTCAGTCTTTCTCTTAAAGACCCACTTGCACCCAATGGATTTTACCCATTCAGGTGGATCAACCAAAGTCCATACTTGGTTGGTGTACATGGATTCCATTTCGGATCTCATTGCTTCTAGCCATTTCTCAGAATCTGGTCTCATCACAGCTTCCTGATAGGTGGTAGGCTCGTCCTCTATGAGCATAATGTCATCATGGTCAGACAAGAGAAATGAGTATCTCTCAGGCTGACGACGTAACCTATCAGACCTGTGAAGAGGTATGTCTACTTGAACTAGTTGTTGTTCCTCAACTCCTTGTTGAACAACATCATCCACAACACTTTGTGGTTCCAGTTCAACTTCCATCGAGGCTTCAGTGCTAGGATCCGCATCTTGAACTTCTTCAAGATCGAATGTACTCCCACTAGTCTTTCTAGAAACAAAGTCCCTTTCTAGAAAAACTCCAGTCTTTGCCATAACTATCTTATGCTGACTGGGAATGTAGAAGTAATATCCCTTCGTTTCCTTGGGATATCCTATAAAGTAGCACTTGTTGGATTTGAGTCCTAATTTATCTGAGACTTGACGTCTAACGTAAGCCTCACAACCCCAAATCTGCATGAAAGACACCTGGGCATCTCTCCCAGTCCAAATCCTATATGGTGTCTTTATCACGGCCTTGGATGGAACTCGGTTGAGTATAAAAGCTGCCATGTCTAGAGCATAGCCCCAAAGGTATGTCGGAAGATCTGTGTAACTCATCATAGATCGTACCATATCTAATAGGATACGATTCCTCCTTTCGGATACATCATTCCACTGTGGTGTTCCAGGAGGAGTGAGTTGGGATAGGATCCCACACTCAGCTAGATAGTCACGAAAATCATGTCTAAGGTATTCTCCACCTCGATCTGATCGAAGTATTTTAATACTCTTGCCAAGCTGGTTCTGTACTTCATTCTTGAATTCTTTGAACTTTTCAAAGGATTCAGACTTATGTGTCATCAAGTACACATAACCATATCTACTGAAGTCATCAGTAAATGTGATGAAGTACCTATAACCGCCTCTAGCCGCGACATTGAAAGGGCCACATACATCACTATGTATAAGTCCTAACAAATCAGTCGCTCTTTTCCTGTGCCCACTAAAGGGTGTCTTGGTCATCTTACCTAGTAGGCATGACTCGAACGTCTCATAAGATTCAAAATCAAATGAGTCCAGCAAACCATCCTTATGGAGCTGGGATAAGCGCTTGTCATTTATATGACCTAAGCGATAGTGCCAGAGATAGGTTTGGTTCAGGTCATTTGACTTGAACCTCTTGGTATTTATGTTATAAATAGGGCTTTCAAGATCTAGAATATAGAGTCCATTTATCAGAGGTGCACTACAATAGAACATATCGTTTAAATAGACAGAACAACATTTGTTCTTTATTGTAAACGAGAAACCTTTCTTGTCCAAACAAGAAACTGATATAATGTTCTTAGTTAATGCAGGCACATAACAACAATCATCTAATTCTAGTACAAGCCCAGAGGGCAGAGATAGATGATAAGTTCCTATAGCGACAGCAGCAACCCGTGCTCCATTGCCTACTCGTAGGTCTATCTCACCCTTCGTCAATGCCCTGCTATTTCTCAGCGCTTGTACATTAGTACAAATGTGCGAAGCACATCCGGTATCTAATACCCACGATGAAGAAATAGAGAGGTTGACTTCTATAACATGTATACCTGAAGTAGAAATCTTATTTCTCTTCTTCTTAAGATCTTCCAGGTATTCTTTGGAGTTTCTCTTCCAATGCCTTGCTTGTCCTTGATATAGGTGACAAAGATGTTCAACCATATCATAAGCACTCATCAACTCATGTTTCTTCTGAAGCTCAGAGTTCATGGTCGCGAGCATAAGACAGGACACATCTAATGCATCATCTTGATGTTTCTTAAAAGCATCTTTGTCAGCTCACGTGGCAGTGGTAGGAGGTGCCTCCGTAATGGGCTGCTCCAGAACGTACAGTTTACATTCCTGAGTGAGAACTATTCTCAGATTCCTGTACCAGTCGAGGAAATTTGCTCCGTTGAGCTTGTCCTTCTTAAGGACAGAACGCAGAGAGAAGATGTTCGTGTTTGACGTCATGGTAATCTACAACAGAAATAAATGTAGAAATAAATATCATATTCTTAATCATTTAATTAGGCCTTTAACTAAATGATGCTCCCACTGAATTCTATAATTCATGTGGGACAAGATCCACATCATACTAACCCTTGAGTTAGCTTTGGCTAATACGCCCAAGTTTTAGTATGATCGGTAGATAACAATTACCAATTACATCTCTATGCAACTCTTGTTTATAGGATCAAGATCCGCATTGATATTAAAACTCGAGTTAGCTTTGGCTAATACGCCCAAGAATTAATATAAACGTGATTTTGTCCTACCTTTCCAACCGTTGGAAGAATGCCTATAGTTGTACTCGATCCAACTGAGTAAAACTAGGAATACTCAATCTAATTGAGTTTGTACTTGCCCATGCGTTGATAAGCGGGACCAAGATTGTCCCTCCGTACCCTACCAAGATAATATGTGTTGCACTACTTTGGCAGATTCAACAACACATGTGATCGAGGTAGTGATAGGTATCACGGCATGGTAGGCATTAGAGTCGACGTGATTTAGATCTAATCTAATCGATGATGTATATGATATACTTGATTTAGATCTAATCAAATCGTGGGGTGCATCATGTGCACGATTTAGATCTAATCAAATCACCAATAGTGTATTACATTTCACAAAACCAAAGCATAGTTCTTAAAGGTTTTAAAGCAGATTCTTAATTAGTTGCCTAGCCACCGCCACACACATCTTCGTTGCCCCTCCTGCTGCTCCTTTAACTCATCCAGCTTTTTCCTTTATCTGTGGTACAAGGAAAGTAAGATATGAGCACTCATGGCTCAGTAAGTTCCTTTCCTACTCACTAAAACCAAAAATCAGCACATAATCAAGAATGTATCAACAAGTCATAATCTCAACTAATCATGGCATAACCTAGCATTCTATTCAAGCATATCATGCATCATAATATAATCACCACTAGTCATGGCATATCAAACATCATCATGGCCGAAACATATACCTAGTGCATTGCATAAAACATAGCTAGACATGGCATAACAACCAAGTATCATGGTATATCAAAGCATGGCCGAAACATGTATATCAAAGCATCATAACTATGGCCGAACATGTACATCAAGGCATCATCATATCCATGGCCGAAATCTATATATCAAGCATCAACATATCCATGGCCGAAACATGTCTATAAGGTATAGCATGAACATAACATAATCATACCTTATCATGGCATATCATAATCAAGAGCATAGCATGAAACATAGCATAATCATACCTTATCATGGCATATCATAATCAAGAGCATAGCATGAAACATAACATAATCATAAGGTGTATGCAATATGATTTTGGAAAACATGTATCCGAAAAACATGTGTATGTCTCATGATCTTTAAAACCATTTTCTTTTACATATATATACTTGAAAATAATCTCAACATAGGGGGATCCCGGCTATGTACCACTTACATATTGCGCGCAACCTTGTAGGTCCAAGGTAGCAAGTCTTGAACCCTACGAGGCAAACATACTAGGCCCTTAGTGTCACGCCCCCAAAGGAGTCTCTGCTAGACCGAAATCCGGCAGCATCTCCCCTGTACGGGTGACAATATGAAGCATCACTACAAGCAAAATACATCAGCCACATGCGGCTGGAATATTTATATACACAACCACGCAGTTATAATAACAGCCCACACGGCTGGAATGAAACAATCACAACCACGCAGTTATATATAAAACAGCCCACACGGCTGTACTAAAAACCAACACAGCGGAAAACGAAAACGGAAAGCCCAATACAACACAATCAACACACTGCTAGCCGGCTAGGCTTTATACAACAAATACAACACCAAAACCATAAGATAGCCACATGGCTATACACAAATACAATGTCAAAAATAAGGAGAGAATATACCGAAGAAAACAATCACGATCTTCGGATGTGACGTAGGACCCGGCAGACAGGATACTCCGAGCGACACTCCAACCATCTACCTGAAAACATAAATGTATACATGCGGTGGTGAGTATAGGTAACTCAGCGGGTAATAGACAAGATAGTGCATGGTCAATAACAAACATGGAGATCAAAAGTATACAGTCTCAGTAGGGAAACAAAGAACATGATCATACTATCATAATCAATGCATCTGAACATACCTGACGTGGTAACCCGACATAATCATAATTGACATACAAACTGCACAAACCACTACTGACATAATGGTAAATACATACCCAATCTGAAATCGACGCAAGGTACCAAGATCAGTAACCTCACTAGATCTGCAACAGACATACCCGTGACACCTGTGCAATATAAATATAACTGCATATACATGTAAAATAAATGACATGTATGCAGTATGGTAACCATATGCAACAAGCATATCTCAAACAAGTACAACAACCACAATTACATGCATCTAGTATCTACTAGGTATGTATGCAAATATATCTCCAAAGATGCACCGTGCATCATATGCAAAAATGTGTATGCATGCTCCATGGTCACCCCCGCCACCTCTCTAGACACCACGACCCCTGTATGGTAGAGAGGCTTGGGTCTGTGACAAACCGTACTAGCCTCCGGTACATGCACCGCTATAGGCGCCCGAAGCGGACGACCAGCTAAGTAGTTATCTAACTACATAGCTAAGGGTCCCTGACCACTCACATCTCTAGCCCTCTGACTATTGTACCCTCAAGACTCACTACTCCAGAGTGATCGAGGCTGATAGAACACTGAGTGATCGAGTAAGCGCAACAGGACTAGCTCCACTCCTAGCTACCACTCTTCATCAGTGGCAGAATGGACAGCTATAAACAACCGACGACTCTCTCACCACAAGGGAGACAATAGTCGTCAGATGCAATGAATGATGACATAATATATATATAATCATGAAACGAACACCGTCATCATCCATGCAACTCTAAATCCACCTAACCACCCCTCAACATGAGTATAATCATCATGATAAATCCACACATCCCACCCAACACATGTACACAACTACACATGTATAATCAACTAAGAATCTTCAATAATCCCCCTGAACACATATGCACAGATCATAAATACAATCAACATGTATCCTCCAATAATAAACACATCAGACACGTGTATAAACCACAAACATACAATCAACATAACTCCTCCAAAAGTACATAACCAAACACGTGTGTACATACAACATGCAAATGTAGGGTCAACATGATGACTCCTAAAACCCATACCAAACTACATACAATCCACATTATGTACCCAATCAGCATGGTAATACTAACAACCCGACAATCCCTACAAGACCTACTCTACACGTGTAATCACAACAGAGTAGATATCAAGAGCTGAGACTATATATGAATTAAATAGATCATCTCTAAGCTCAAGCAAAAGTAACAAGCAGGAAAAACAACAACCGAACACGATATAAGGTAAAGTAACCTAATCCATCAAATAACAACCATGCACTAAGCTCAAAGAAAATCTACATAGAGGCAAAGGAAGAAATACCCGCCTTAAACGTAGATCGTGCAGAATACAACCCCCACATCGAGACGCTCGCCTCGAATCACCGTCCTGCAAATCACATGATATATATATAGTTTAGCTAATCACATAATCAGCAACTAACCAAACTCTAAACCTAATCCTACGTCGATTAGGTAACCCTGTTTAATTCCACCTAAAGATCCAACTAGATAATAAGTTCATTCTTAATTCACCAATAAATTCCTCAATTCTCACCAATCAAGCCTATCATAAATCCTTCAATTTTTCCACTCATTATCTACAATCCATTAATCAATCCAAAATAACTTGATTTATTCCCACAATCCATTAAACCATCTACTAGACATTATGAATCAATCCTACAATATTCATCCACCCAAAATAATCCATCATTCAATCCATGACTTAGCACAACTAACTACACAGATTACAACTTAAATGAAATATGATAATATGATCATCTTAACCCAGTATCATCATCAACAATCAACCACTACATCACCGAAAGGCAAACCAACCTCCAAACACATAATAAATCTATACTCTGCCCACAATTAACACCTCCAATTCTATAATGAAATTCATCCAATGCAGCCAAACAATCAATGAATTTAATTCATCAATACATCATGCACTCAATTACTCCTACACATACCTCAATCAAGCTACTGTTGTTGCTGGCTTGAGTGCTGCCGGCATCAAGAACACCACAGCAAGAACAGAACAAAACCTCCTGATCGGATCAAGCAATGAATCAAGCAAGAAGATCACAGATCCAAACACCAACCGAATTAATAACCTAACCTTACCTCATTCGGTTGTCTTCAAGGAATTCACCCAATCCGTGACCTAAATCAACCCAAAGAAGAGGATCAAGATCTGATCCTGCGATGTCAGTAGGAAGAATCAAAGGGTATAGGTCTGAAGCTAGGGCACAAATCAAAGAAATAGAAGGAATAAGGTTCGGATTTCTCACCCTTGATGCCCTAATTGCCCCCTTCACGCCGGCGATCGAGTGGATCTCGCTCGATCCAGTGACATCAGTGATTGGCGCAAGGAAACGTGAGTGTCTACAACTCAGAGACGAAAGGCATCGACCAAATCTGAGCTCCATCCAGCGGCGCGAAACAGGAACTAGGGTTCGGCACACACGATCGATTAGGGGTGGGGAGAATCGACCGCAGAACTCATCGGAACAGACACCCCTCGACCGAAGACAACCCTAGACTCCGCCGATTCTGTCGATCTCCGACGATGTACTCCTCAGTCGACGTCGACGGTCGCTGAAACTTCGCCGGCTTCGGTTCATCCGCGAGAGAACAGCGAGAGGAGAAGAGGGGAAAGAGTTCGGGTCGAGTGGAGAATCGGCGATTTCGTTTTGGGATAAAAGGAAATAAAGGAATTTATATATTAAACATTTCCTCACTTAAGCGGGTATCCCAAACAGGCTTTATCCGCACCCGCCGAACGATCCCCTCAAAACTCGTCGTACAAGTTCCGAAAAATTCCTAGAAAATTTCTAAAAATTCCGGAAAAATCCAATATGATTTCTCGTCCAGTAATATTTATTATTTATTTTGCGATATCTTACATTCTCCCCCACTAATAAAAATTTGGTCCCCAAATTTACTGGTCAACTTAGGGATCCTTATCCAAGGGTAACATCTAAACAGTATCCTCATCCACTACTCCGTCATAACATCATAAACATATCTCCAAGCATGACAATCCACCTCCAAGTGAATAGTGATGACTTTGTGAGCTATGAGCTCACTCTGCTCCTGTTACTCCCACTCTGCAATCTAGCCAACTGTGGATAAATCAAACACCTCTAAAATCCAAAATCCACTATCAATAAATCCTCCAACACATGATAGAGCGCTCAAACTATCCATCACTCTAAGATGAAAATCTATACTAAAGTGAAACTCCTAATCCAAAGTCTGCTGTAACCATAATCAAAACCATAACATGAAATCACTAATCTCCATCCAAAACAATACTCAGAGATATACCATAAGGTCCGAAAATATCTCTAGAGTATAATCCTGCTACTTAATCCAAAAGAATATATCCTACAAATCGATAGCTAGAAAGCTAAGTCATCATCCAACAATGATTACCCAAACTATTATATCCTCTCCATGTCCTGGATAATCCCACAACAAAATCCATCATAATATGCTCCCAACTCCACTCTAGTATCCAAATCAATGGAGACAATCCAATAACATAATAATCCCGAAAATAATCCTGATGGTCTCCGATGTTCAACCTCACTGATACACTAAACATCAAGCTACAAAATCCACGATGTCATTCTTCATACCGTTTCACAATAAGAATGCTCCAAATCTCCATACATCAGGTGTCACCCGAATGTATCGCAAATCCAGATCAATGTGTTTCCTGCAGTAACTCCTCTCGGACAAGAAGTGACTCGAAGCACACATAATCTCCACGAAGAAAAAGAATCTAATGCTCATTACCGAGAATCCTAACTACTCGCACAAGACTACTCTGCTCATGCTACATCGAAACTACACTAAATCTCGGTATGACACATCTGTGTAGAGTACAAATCCGTCTATACTAGAAGGTACAACTAAGACGGTGCAGTTAATAACTTTTCGTTTCAACTCCTGAAACTGATCTCGTAAGCGTCTATCCAGGAGAATTCCATACTCATCCTGAACAGTCCCGTCCACGGCATAAATGCTGGAGAAAACCCTCACTAATCTCCAGTAATATCCATCCAGACCATGAAAGGAATAGCGAATCTCCGGTATAGACTACGCCCACTCCCAACTGATAACCACCTCTATCTCCTGTGGATCCACTAATATCCCTCTACTAAAGACAACGTGTCCTAGAAATCTCGTAGAAAACAATCACAATACATACTACTGACCTTCACATATAGATGTTCCCGTCGAAACATCTCTAGAACTATGCGAAGATAGTGTACGTAATCCACCTCGGACCGAAAATAGATCATAACATCGTCAATGGAGACCATGAAAACTGATCTAAACACCCTAATAATACCTAATACATCGAGTCGATAAAAACATCTAGGGTACTGTAAGCCTAAACGGTAACACCAATGACCCATAATGTACGTACAATAGGCTCACTCAACCATAGGATCCCCAACCACGAGTCTGTGATCGAATCACCCACTACAAATCACCAAATCCATATATATCACCGACATACTACACTCCATGTCACTATCAACATAAAACACCAAATCATAGATCATCAAATCAAATATCCACTAATAGATCCTCAAAAGATAACATATCACCACACCTGATTTCCCAAGATCCATCAATTAAAATCATCCTCAATATCAATCAATCATACCAGATAATCCCCTAAATATAGATAGAGTAAAAGGAAACCACCCAACCTTCCACACTCACTGCCCACAAACTAAATGTATCCATAAAGTCTGCCAAATCTCATCATCTTATCCTTTCTGATAATCAAATATCCATAGTAAAAGAATATCAATCCAAAGTCAAAGGGTCACACAATCTCCTGACTAAGAATCTATCAATCCAGAAGATATCTCCACAACCCTCATAACCATCCTATAAATGTCCCTCGACAAATATCGATAACAGGTCGAACCCTCTAATCTGAGATATAGACTACAAGATCTGGTAAAATGATCACGGGGTCAAGGTCTTGAGCCACCTGATAGAGACAATGTTAGCTGAGTCGTCTAACCATTGTCTTGTACTACATCATACTGTGATTGCTCCACCCTGAGGTTCAACAACCTCCAGTATCGAGCAATGAACACAAAGATAGAAGAACGCTACAACAAAATAACTGATCAAAATATCTGTCAATCGATGCGATCCCCCTCGAAGATCATCATCTAAAACTATACCTAATTATGATCAGAACTCCTAAGTATTACTCAACTAATACCACTACCTCTGTATCATTACAGGTCGTAGATCACTAGGTACATCACGGATATCTAACTATATCTGATAAGTCTATGAGTTAGGATCTCCCGTGGAGCAACGTTAGGCGAGTCTCGTCGCCTTATAAACCACCATGCTACCGAAAGAGGTAAAGAACTACTCTCTCTCCAAACACCTCAAAGAAATCCCTACGTGATGTCCTAATCTCCGAAAAGCATTCTCCGCTTCTTCCTTCACGTGGTACCGGGTCACGTAAAGGTTAAGCAGCTAATTTCGACTCTCTCATGTCAATACAAATCATATATCCAAATGTACTCTCCAACTCGTATACCCTAATAATGGTTATATCTCATAAGTGTTAAGCAAGTAGCTTTACACTGTTCCACATCAGTGGAGGTATCCTATCCAAATGTACCTTCTAAGTCATCCTATCAGGTATAAACAGTCTATGGTCAAAGTCCCCATGGAATAGGATACGACAACCCTCTACAGGCTGACCCAGCCGATAATGGTATACGGCTAATTCAGTCTTTTCCACGATGGTATAAGTCATGTACTCAAATATATCTCCCAAATATCTAACCAAGCACGGAATAACCCAAAGATAGGAATCTCTAAAAGTAGAGTAAGTCAGTCCCCTACTGGTCGGACCAACAAAATAAATTGATCATCTCCTAACTGATCCAATAAGAGTAAATCAATCATCCACTGATGAAACTAACTAAGGTAAATCAATACACCACTACCCAAGTCAACAAGGGTAAATCGATCCTTTACTGACCGAACTAATAGGATCACAAAACCAACTAAGATAAGTCAAACCCCAACTGTCCAAGTCAACAAGGGTAATAAGTCAGACCATAACTACACAAGTCAACCAAGTAAATCAATCCTCAACAGGAGTAAATCGGTACTCTACTAACTGAGTCAACATGGGTATACAGATATCATTCACTACACAACTAATGATAACCGAGACTGGTATACGACTCTACCTCTCAACCAACTAGTAGTAATAGACACTAAACTACTGGTAGTATGATATGATGAATCCCGTGAGACTGTAATCCTTGATCTCCATTAGGTCAACCGTGATCAGTGATTGACCCAACACATGCAATGCATGCTACAAACAAATAGGCAAATACTAACAAGAGAACACTAACACACATCATAACTATATGGGCAACAATACATACACCAACAGAAATGTATGATAACAATATGCAAACATACCTCCTAAAGCCTGGAGATGTCCTGCTGCTGCCTGGTCCCAAAACCCGAAAAGTCACATCAAGAAAACCGAATCACGAAATCCAAAACACGAATAATAGGCATCATACCTACTCTGATACCAAAATTGGTATAAGATAAATCTCGAAAATCCAAAACGCATAGCAAGTATCGTAAACCTGCTCTGATACCACTAAATTGTCACGCCCCCAAAGGAGTCTCTGCTAGACCGAAATCCGGCAGCATCTCCCCTGCACGGGTGACAATATGAAGCATCACTACAAGCAAAATACATCAGCCACATGCGGCTGGAATATTTATATACACAACCACGCAGTTATAATAACAGCCCACACGGCTGGAATGAAACAATCACAACCACGCAGTTATATATAAAACAGCCCACACGGCTGTACTAAAAACCAACACAGCGAAAAACGAAAACGGAAAGCCCAATACAACACAATCAACACACTGCTAGCCGGCTAGGCTTTATACAACAAATACAACACCAAAACCATAAGATAGCCACATGGCTATACACAAATACAATGTCAAAAATAAGGAGAGAATATACCGAAGAAAACAATCACGATCTTCGGATGTGACGTAGGACCCGGCAGACAGGATACTCCGAGCGACACTCCAACCATCTACCTGAAAACATAAATGTATACATGCGGTGGTGAGTATAGGTAACTCAGCGGGTAATAGACAAGATAGTGCATGGTCAATAACAAACATGGAGATCAAAAGTATACAGTCTCAGTAGGGAAACAAAGAACATGATCATACTATCATAATCAATGCATCTGAACATACCTGACGTGGTAACCCGACATAATCATAATTGACATACAAACTGCACAAACCACTACTGACATAATGGTAAATACATACCCAATCTGAAATCGACGCAAGGTACCAAGATCAGTAACCTCACTAGATCTGCAACAGACATACCCGTGACACCTGTGCAATATAAATACGACTGCAAATACATGTAAAATAAATGACATGTATGCAGCATGACAACCATATGCAACAATCATATCGCAAACAAATGCAACATACCACAAACACATGCAACTAGTATCTACTAGGCATGTATGCAAATATATCTCCAAAGATGCACCGCGCATCAAATGCCAATGTGCATGCATGCTCCATGGTCACCCCCGCCACCTCTCTAGACACCACGACCCCTATATGGCCGAGAGGCTTGGGTCCGTGACAAACCGTACTAGCCTCCAGTACATGCAGCGCTATAGGCGCCCGAAGCGGACGGTCAGCTAAGTAGTTATATAACTACATAGCTAAGGGTCCCTGACCACTCATAACTCAAACCCTCTGACTACTGTACCCTCAAGACCCACTACTCCAGAGTGGTCGAGGCTGACAGAACAATGAGCGGCTGAATGAGCGCAACAGGACATAGCTCCACTCCTAGCTACCACTCTCCAACAGTGGCCGAATGGGCAGCTATAAACAACCGACGACTCTCTCACCACAAGGGAGACAATAGTCGTCAGCATGCAATGAATGATGACATAATATATATATAATCATGAAACGAACACCGTCATCATCCATGCAACTCTAAATCCACCTAACCACCCCTCAACATGAGTATAATCATCATGATAAATCCACACATCCCACCCAACACATGTACACAACTACACATGTATAATCAACTAAGAATCTTCAATAATCCCCCTGAACACATATGCACAGATCATAAATACAATCAACATGTATCCTCCAATAATAAACACATCAGACACGTGTATAAACCACAAACATACAATCAACATAACTCCTCCAAAAGTACATAACCAAACACGTGTGTACATACAACATGCAAATGTAGGGTCAACATGATGACTCCTAAAACCCATACCAAACTACATACAATCCACATTATGTACCCAATCAGCATGGTAATACTAACAACCCGACAATCCCTACAAGACCTACTCTACACGTGTAATCACAACAGAGTAGATATCAAGAGCTGAGACTATATATGAATTAAATAGATCATCTCTAAGCTCAAGCAAAAGTAACAAGCAGGAAAAACAACAACCGAACACGATATAAGGTAAAGTAACCTAATCCATCAAATAACAACCATGCACTAAGCTCAAAGAAAATCTACATAGAGGCAAAGGAAGAAATACCCGCCTTAAACGTAGATCATGCAGAATACAACCCCCCACATCGAGACGCTCGCCTCGAATCACCGTCCTGCAAATCACATGATATATATATAGTTTAGCTAATCACATAATCAGCAACTAACCAAACTCTAAACCTAATCCTACGTCGATTAGGTAACCCTGTTTAATTCCACCTAAAGATCCAACTAGATAATAAGTTCATTCTTAATTCACCAATAAATTCCTCAATTCTCACCAATCAAGCCTATCATAAATCCTTCAATTTTTCCACTCATTATCTACAATCCATTAATCAATCCAAAATAACTTGATTTATTCCCACAATCCATTAAACCATCTACTAGACATTATGAATCAATCCTACAATATTCATCCACCCAAAATAATCCATCATTCAATCCATGACTTAGCACAACTAACTACACAGATTACAACTTAAATGAAATATGATAATATGATCATCTTAACCCAGTATCATCATCAACAATCAACCACTACATCACCGAAAGGCAAACCAACCTCCAAACACATAATAAATCTATACTCTGCCCACAATTAACACCTCCAATTCTATAATGAAATTCATCCAATGCAGCCAAACAATCAATGAATTTAATTCATCAATACATCATGCACTCAATTACTCCTACACATACCTCAATCAAGCTACTGTTGTTGCTGGCTTGAGTGCTGCCGGCATCAAGAACACCACAGCAAGAACAGAACAAAACCTCCTGATCGGATCAAGCAATGAATCAAGCAAGAAGATCACAGATCCAAACACCAACCGAATTAATAACCTAACCTTACCTCATTCGGTTGTCTTCAAGGAATTCACCCAATCCGTGACCTAAATCAACCCAAAGAAGAGGATCAAGATCTGATCCTGCGATGTCAGTAGGAAGAATCAAAGGGTATAGGTCTGAAGCTAGGGCACAAATCAAAGAAATAGAAGGAATAAGGTTCGGATTTCTCACCCTTGATGCCCTAATTGCCCCCTTCACGCCGGCGATCGAGTGGATCTCTCTCGATCCAGTGACATCAGTGATTGGCGCAAGGAAACGTGAGTGTCTACAACTCAGAGACGAAAGGCATCGACCAAATCTGAGCTCCATCCAGCGGCGCGAAACAGGAACTAGGGTTCGGCACACACGATCGATTAGGGGTGGGGAGAATCGACCGCAGAACTCATCGGAACAGACACCCCTCGACCGAAGACAACCCTAGACTCCGCCGATTCTGTCGATCTCCGACGATGTACTCCTCAGTCGACGTCGACGGTCGCTGAAACTTCGCCGGCTTCGGTTCATCCGCGAGAGAACAGCGAGAGGAGAAGAGGGGAAAGAGTTCGGGTCGAGTGGAGAATCGGCGATTTCGTTTTGGGATAAAAGGAAATAAAGGAATTTATATATTAAACATTTCCTCACTTAAGCGGGTATCCCAAACAGGCTTTATCCGCACCCGCCGAACGATCCCCTCAAAACTCGTCGTACAAGTTCCGAAAAATTCCTAGAAAATTTCTAAAAATTCCGGAAAAATCCAATACGATTTCTCGTCCAGTAATATTTATTATTTATTTTGCGATATCTTACATTCTCCCCCACTAATAAAAATTTGGTCCCCAAATTTACTGGTCAACTTAGGGATCCTTATCCAAGGGTAACATCTAAACAGTATCCTCATCCACTACTCCGTCATAACATCATAAACATATCTCCAAGCATGACAATCCACCTCCAAGTGAATAGTGATGACTTTGTGAGCTATGAGCTCACTCTGCTCCTGTTACTCCCACTCTGCAATCTAGCCAACTGTGGATAAATCAAACACCTCTAAAATCCAAAATCCACTATCAATAAATCCTCCAACACATGATAGAGCGCTCAAACTATCCATCACTCTAAGATGAAAATCTATACTAAAGTGAAACTCCTAATCCAAAGTCTGCTGTAACCATAATCAAAACCATAACATGAAATCACTAATCTCCATCCAAAACAATACTCAGAGATATACCATAAGGTCCGAAAATATCTCTAGAGTATAATCCTGCTACTTAATCCAAAAGAATATATCCTACAAATCGATAGCTAGAAAGCTAAGTCATCATCCAACAATGATTACCCAAACTATTATATCCTCTCCATGTCCTGAATAATCCCACAACAAAATCCATCATAATATGCTCCCAACTCCACTCTAGTATCCAAATCAATGGAGACAATCCAATAACATAATAATCCTGAAAATAATCCTGATGGTCTCCGATGTTCAGCCTCGCTGATACACTAAACATCAAGCTACAAAATCCACGATGTCATTCTTCATACCGTTTCACAATAAGAATGCTCCAAATCTCCATACATCAGGTGTCACCCGAATGTATCGCAAATCCAGATCAATGTGTTTCCTGCAGTAACTCCTCTCAGACAAGAAGTGACTCAGAAGCACACATAATCTCCCACGAAGAAAAAGAATCTAATGCTCATTACCTGAGAATCCTAACTACTAGCACAAGACTACTCTGCTCATGCTACATCGAAACTACACTAAATCTCGGTATGACACATCTGTGTAGAGTACAAATCCGTCTATACTAGAAGGTACAACTAAGACGGTGCAGTTAATAACTTTTCGTTTCAACTCCTGAAACTGATCTCGTAAGCGTCTATCCAGGAGAATTCCATACTCATCCTGAACAGTCCCGTCCACGGCATAAATGCTGGAGAAACCCTCACTAATCTCCAGTAATATCCATCCAGACCATGAAAGGAATAGCGAATCTCCGGTATAGACTACGCCCACTCCCAACTGATAACCACCTCTATCTCCTGTGGATCCACTAATATCCCTCTACTAAAGACAACGTGTCCTAGAAATCTCGTAGAAAACAATCACAATACATACTACTGACCTTCACATATAGATGTTCCCGTCGAAACATCTCTAGAACTATGCGAAGATAGTGTACGTAATCCACCTCGGACCGAAAATAGATCATAACATCGTCAATGGAGACCATGAAAACTGATCTAAACACCCTAATAATACCTAATACATCGAGTCGATAAAAACATCTAGGGTACTGTAAGCCTAAACGGTAACACCAATGACCCATAATGTACGTACAATAGGCTCACTCAACCATAGGATCCCCAACCACGAGTCTGTGATCGAATCACCCACTACAAATCACCAAATCCATATATATCACCGACATACTACACTCCATGTCACTATCAACATAAAACACCAAATCATAGATCATCAAATCAAATATCCACTAATAGATCCTCAAAAGATAACATATCACCACACCTGATTTCCCAAGATCCATCAATTAAAATCATCCTCAATATCAATCAATCATACCAGATAATCCCCTAAATATAGATAGAGTAAAAGGAAACCACCCAACCTTCCACACTCACTGCCCACAAACTAAATGTATCCATAAAGTCTGCCAAATCTCATCATCTTATCCTTTCTGATAATCAAATATCCATAGTAAAAGAATATCAATCCAAAGTCAAAGGGTCACACAATCTCCTGACTAAGAATCTATCAATCCAGAAGATATCTCCACAACCCTCATAACCATCCTATAAATGTCCCTCGACAAATATCGATAACAGGTCGAACCCTCTAATCTGAGATATAGACTACAAGATCTGGTAAAATGATCACGGGGTCAAGGTCTTGAGCCACCTGATAGAGACAATGTTAGCTGAGTCGTCTAACCATTGTCTTGTACTACATCATACTGTGATTGCTCCACCCTGAGGTTCAACAACCTCCAGTATCGAGCAATGAACACAAAGATAGAAGAACGCTACAACAAAATAACTGATCAAAATATCTGTCAATCGATGCGATCCCCCTCGAAGATCATCATCTAAAACTATACCTAATTATGATCAGAACTCCTAAGTATTACTCAACTAATACCACTACCTCTGTATCATTACAGGTCGTAGATCACTAGGTACATCACGGATATCTAACTATATCTGATAAGTCTATGAGTTAGGATCTCCCGTGGAGCAACGTTAGGCGAGTCTCGTCGCCTTATAAACCACCATGCTACCGAAAGAGGTAAAGAACTACTCTCTCTCCAAACACCTCAAAGAAATCCCTACGTGATGTCCTAATCTCCGAAAAGCATTCTCCGCTTCTTCCTTCACGTGGTACCGGGTCACGTAAAGGTTAAGCAGCTAATTTCGACTCTCTCATGTCAATACAAATCATATATCCAAATGTACTCTCCAACTCGTATACCCTAATAACGGTTATATCTCATAAGTGTTAAGCAAGTAGCTTTACACTGTTCCACATCAGTGGAGGTATCCTATCCAAATGTACCTTCTAAGTCATCCTATCAGGTATAAACAGTCTATGGTCAAAGTCCCCATGGAATAGGATACGACAACCCTCTACAGGCTGACCCAGCCGATAATGGTATACGGCTAATTCAGTCTTTTCCACGATGGTATAAGTCATGTACTCAAATATATCTCCCAAATATCTAACCAAGCACGGAATAACCCAAAGATAGGAATCTCTAAAAGTAGAGTAAGTCAGTCCCCTACTGGTCGGACCAACAAAATAAATTGATCATCTCCTAACTGATCCAATAAGAGTAAATCAATCATCCACTGATGAAACTAACTAAGGTAAATCAATACACCACTACCCAAGTCAACAAGGGTAAATCGATCCTTTACTGACCGAACTAATAGGATCACAAAACCAACTAAGATAAGTCAAACCCCAACTGTCCAAGTCAACAAGGGTAATAAGTCAGACCATAACTACACAAGTCAACCAAGTAAATCAATCCTCAACAGGAGTAAATCGGTACTCTACTAACTGAGTCAACATGGGTATACAGATATCATTCACTACACAACTAATGATAACCGAGACTGGTATACGACTCTACCTCTCAACCAACTAGTAGTAATAGACACTAAACTACTGGTAGTATGATATGATGAATCCCGTGAGACTGTAATCCTTGATCTCCATTAGGTCAACCGTGATCAGTGATTGACCCAACACATGCAATGCATGCTACAAACAAATAGGCAAGTACTAACAAGAGAACACTAACACACATAATAACTATATGGGCAACAATACATACACCAACAGAAATGTATGATAACAATATGCAAACATACCTCCTATAGCCTGGAGATGTCCTGCTGCTGCCTGGTCCCAAAACCCGAAAAGTCACATCAAGAAAACCGAATCACGAAATCCAAAACACGAACAATAGGCATCGTACCTACACTGATACCAAAAATTGGTATCATATAAATCTCGAAAATCCAAAACGTATAGCAAGTATCGTAAACCGGCTCTGATACCACTAAATTGTCACGCCCCCAAAGGAGTCCCTGCCAGACAAAAATCCGACAACATCTCCCCTGCACGGGTGACAATATGAAGCATCACTACAAGCAAAATATACATCAGCCACATGCGGCTGGAATGAAACAATCACAACCACGCAGTTATATATAAAACAGCCCACACGGCTGTACTAAAAACCAACACAGCGGAAAAACGAAAACGGAAAGCCCAATACAACACAATCAACACACTGCTAGCCGGCTAGGCTTTATACAACAAATACAACACCAAAACCATAAGATAGCCACATGGCTATACACAAATACAATGCCAAAAAATAAGGAGAGAATATACCGAAGAAAACAATCACGATCTTCGGATGTGACGTAGGACCCGGCAGACAGGATACTCCGAGCGACACTCCAACCATCTACCTGAAAACATAAATGTATACATGCGGTGGTGAGTATAGGTAACTCAGCGGGTAATAGACAAGATAGTGCATGGTCAATAACAAACATGGAGATCAAAAGTATACAGTCTCAGTAGGGAAACAAAGAACATGATCATACTATCATAATCAATGCATCTAAACATACCTGACGTGGTAACCCGACATAATCATAACTGACATACAAACTGCACAAACCACTACCGACATAATGGTAAATACATACCCAATCTGAAATCAGCGCAAGGTACCAAGATCAGTAACCTCACTGGATCTGCAACAGACATACCCGTGATACCTGTGCAATATAAATACAACTTCAAATACATGTAAAATAAATGACATGTATGCAGCATGACAACCATATGCAACAATCATATCGCAAATAAATGCAACATACCACAAACACATGCAACTAGTATCTACTAGGCATGTATGCAAATATATCTCCAAAGATGCACCGCGCATCAAATGCAAATGTGCATGCATGCTCCATGGTCACCCCCGCCACCTCTCTTGACACCATGACCCCTGTATGGCCGAGAGGCTTGGGTCCGTGACAAACCGTACTAGCCTCCAGTACATGCAGCACTATAGGCGCCCGAAGCGGACGGTCAGCTAAGTAGTTATATAACTACATAGCTAAGGGTCCCTGACCACTCATAACTCAAACCCTCTGACTACTGTACCCTCAAGACCCACTACTCTAGAGTGGTTGAGGCTGACAGAACACTGAGCGGCTGAATGAGCACGACAGGACTAGCTCCACTTCTAGCTACCACTCTCCAACAGTGGCCGAATGGGCAGCTATAAATAACTGACAACTCTCTCACCACAAGGGAGACAATAGTCGTCAGTATGCAATGAATGATGAACATGATATATATATAATCATGATACAAACACCGTCATCATCCATGCAACTCTAAATCCACCTAACCACCCCTCAACATGAGTATAATCATCATGATAAATCCACACATCCCACCCAACACATGTACACAACTACACATGTATAATCAACTAAGAATCTTCAATAATCCCCCTGAACACATATGCACAGATCATAAATACAATCAACATGTATCCTCCAATAATAAACACATCAGACACGTGTATAAACCACAAACATACAATCAACATAACTCCTCCAAAAGTACATAACCAAACACGTGTGTACATACAACATGCAAATGTAGGGTCAACATGATGACTCCTAAAACCCATACCAAACTACATACAATCCACATTATGTACCCAATCAGCATGGTAATACTAACAACCCGACAATCCCTACAAGACCTACTCTACACGTGTAATCACAACAGAGTAGATATCAAGAGCTGAGACTATATATGAATTAAATAGATCATCTCTAAGCTCAAGCAAAAGTAACAAGCAGGAAAAACAACAACCGAACACGATATAAGGTAAAGTAACCTAATCCATCAAATAACAACCATGCACTAAGCTCAAAGAAAATCTACATAGAGGCAAAGGAAGAAATACCCGCCTTAAACGTAGATCATGCAGAATACAACCCCCCACATCGAGACGCTCGCCTCGAATCACCGTCCTGCAAATCACATGATATATATATAGTTTAGCTAATCACATAATCAGCAACTAACCAAACTCTAAACCTAATCCTACGTCGATTAGGTAACCCTGTTTAATTCCACCTAAAGATCCAACTAGATAATAAGTTCATTCTTAATTCACCAATAAATTCCTCAATTCTCACCAATCAAGCCTATCATAAATCCTTCAATTTTTCCACTCATTATCTACAATCCATTAATCAATCCAAAATAACTTGATTTATTCCCACAATCCATTAAACCATCTACTAGACATTATGAATCAATCCTACAATATTCATCCACCCAAAATAATCCATCATTCAATCCATGACTTAGCACAACTAACTACACAGATTACAACTTAAATGAAATATGATAATATGATCATCTTAACCCGGTATCATCATCAACAATCAACCACTACATCACCGAAAGGCAAACCAACCTCCAAACACATAATAAATCTATACTCTGCCCACAATTAACACCTCCAATTCTATAATGAAATTCATCCAATGCAGCCAAACAATCAATGAATTTAATTCATCAATACATCATGCACTCAATTACTCCTACACATACCTCAATCAAGCTACTGTTGTTGCTGGCTTGAGTGCTGCCGGCATCAAGAACACCACAGCAAGAACAGAACAAAACCTCCTGATCGGATCAAGCAATGAATCAAGCAAGAAGATCACAGATCCAAACACCAACCGAATTAATAACCTAACCTTACCTCATTCGGTTGTCTTCAAGGAATTCACCCAATCCGTGACCTAAATCAACCCAAAGAAGAGGATCAAGATCTGATCCTGCGATGTCAGTAGGAAGAATCAAAGGGTATAGGTCTGAAGCTAGGGCACAAATCAAAGAAATAGAAGGAATAAGGTTCGGATTTCTCACCCTTGATGCCCTAATTGCCCCCTTCACGCCGGCGATCGAGTGGATCTCTCTCGATCCAGTGACATCAGTGATTGGCGCAAGGAAACGTGAGTGTCTACAACTCAGAGACGAAAGGCATCGACCAAATCTGAGCTCCATCCAGCGGCGCGAAACAGGAACTAGGGTTCGGCACACACGATCGATTAGGGGTGGGGAGAATCGACCGCAGAACTCATCGGAACAGACACCCCTCGACCGAAGACAACCCTAGACTCCGCCGATTCTGTCGATCTCCGACGATGTACTCCTCAGTCGACGTCGACGGTCGCTGAAACTTCGCCGGCTTCGGTTCATCCGCGAGAGAACAGCGAGAGGAGAAGAGGGGAAAGAGTTCGGGTCGAGTGGAGAATCGGCGATTTCGTTTTGGGATAAAAGGAAATAAAGGAATTTATATATTAAACATTTCCTCACTTAAGCGGGTATCCCAAACAGGCTTTATCCGCACCCGCCGAACGATCCCCTCAAAACTCGTCGTACAAGTTCCGAAAAATTCCTAGAAAATTTCTAAAAATTCCGGAAAAATCCAATACGATTTCTCGTCCAGTAATATTTATTATTTATTTTGCGATATCTTACATTCTCCCCCACTAATAAAAATTTGGTCCCCAAATTTACTGGTCAACTTAGGGATCCTTATCCAAGGGTAACATCTAAACAGTATCCTCATCCACTACTCCGTCATAACATCATAAACATATCTCCAAGCATGACAATCCACCTCCAAGTGAATAGTGATGACTTTGTGAGCTATGAGCTCACTCTGCTCCTGTTACTCCCACTCTGCAATCTAGCCAACTGTGGATAAATCAAACACCTCTAAAATCCAAAATCCACTATCAATAAATCCTCCAACACATGATAGAGCGCTCAAACTATCCATCACTCTAAGATGAAAATCTATACTAAAGTGAAACTCCTAATCCAAAGTCTGCTGTAACCATAATCAAAACCATAACATGAAATCACTAATCTCCATCCAAAACAATACTCAGAGATATACCATAAGGTCCGAAAATATCTCTAGAGTATAATCCTGCTACTTAATCCAAAAGAATATATCCTACAAATCGATAGCTAGAAAGCTAAGTCATCATCCAACAATGATTACCCAAACTATTATATCCTCTCCATGTCCTGGATAATCCCACAACAAAATCCATCATAATATGCTCCCAACTCCACTCTAGTATCCAAATCAATGGAGACAATCCAATAACATAATAATCCTGAAAATAATCCTGATGGTCTCCGATGTTCAGCCTCGCTGATACACTAAACATCAAGCTACAAAATCCACGATGTCATTCTTCATACCGTTTCACAATAAGAATGCTCCAAATCTCCATACATCAGGTGTCACCCGAATGTATCGCAAATCCAGATCAATGTGTTTCCTGCAGTAACTCCTCTCAGACAAGAAGTGACTCAGAAACACACATAATCTCCCACGAAGAAAAAGAATCTAATGCTCATTACCTGAGAATCCTAACTACTAGCACAAGACTACTCTGCTCATGCTACATCGAAACTACACTAAATCTCGGTATGACACATCTGTGTAGAGTACAAATCCGTCTATACTAGAAGGTACAACTAAGACGGTGCAGTTAATAACTTTTCGTTTCAACTCCTGAAACTGATCTCGTAAGCGTCTATCCAGGAGAATTCCATACTCATCCTGAACAGTCCCGTCCACGGCATAAATGCTGGAGAAAACCCTCACTAATCTCCAGTAATATCCATCCAGACCATGAAAGGAATAGCGAATCTCCGGTATAGACTACGCCCACTCCCAACTGATAACCACCTCTATCTCCTGTGGATCCACTAATATCCCTCTACTAAAGACAACGTGTCCTAGAAATCTCGTAGAAAACAATCACAATACATACTACTGACCTTCACATATAGATGTTCCCGTCGAAACATCTCTAGAACTATGCGAAGATAGTGTACGTAATCCACCTCGGACCGAAAATAGATCATAACATCGTCAATGGAGACCATGAAAACTGATCTAAACACCCTAATAATACCTAATACATCGAGTCGATAAAAACATCTAGGGTACTGTAAGCCTAAACGGTAACACCAATGACCCATAATGTACGTACAATAGGCTCACTCAACCATAGGATCCCCAACCACGAGTCTGTGATCGAATCACCCACTACAAATCACCAAATCCATATATATCACCGACATACTACACTCCATGTCACTATCAACATAAAACACCAAATCATAGATCATCAAATCAAATATCCACTAATAGATCCTCAAAAGATAACATATCACCACACCTGATTTCCCAAGATCCATCAATTAAAATCATCCTCAATATCAATCAATCATACCAGATAATCCCCTAAATATAGATAGAGTAAAAGGAAACCACCCAACCTTCCACACTCACTGCCCACAAACTAAATGTATCCATAAAGTCTGCCAAATCTCATCATCTTATCCTTTCTGATAATCAAATATCCATAGTAAAAGAATATCAATCCAAAGTCAAAGGGTCACACAATCTCCTGACTAAGAATCTATCAATCCAGAAGATATCTCCACAACCCTCATAACCATCCTATAAATGTCCCTCGACAAATATCGATAACAGGTCGAACCCTCTAATCTGAGATATAGACTACAAGATCTGGTAAAATGATCACGGGGTCAAGGTCTTGAGCCACCTGATAGAGACAATGTTAGCTGAGTCGTCTAACCATTGTCTTGTACTACATCATACTGTGATTGCTCCACCCTGAGGTTCAACAACCTCCAGTATCGAGCAATGAACACAAAGATAGAAGAACGCTACAACAAAATAACTGATCAAAATATCTGTCAATCGATGCGATACCCCTCGAAGATCATCATCTAAAACTATACCTAATTATGATCAGAACTCCTAAGTATTACTCAACTAATACCACTACCTCTGTATCATTACAGGTCATAGATCACTAGGTACATCACGGATATCTAACTATATCTGATAAGTCTATGAGTTAGGATCTCCCGTGGAGCAACGTTAGGCGAGTCTCATCGCCTTATAAACCACCATGCTACCGAAAGAGGTAAAGAACTACTCTCTCTCCAAACACCTCAAAGAAATCCCTACGTGATGTCCTAATCTCCGAAAAGCATTCTCCGCTTCTTCCTTCACGTGGTACCGGGTCACGTAAAGGTTAAGCAGCTAATTTCGACTCTCGTCAATACAAATCATATATCCAAATGTACTCTCCAACTCGTATACCCTAATAACGGTTATATCTCATAAGTGTTAAGCAAGTAGCTTTACACTTTTCCACATCGATGGAGGTATCCTATCCAAATGTACCTTCTAAGTCATCCTATCAGGTACAAACAGTCTATGGTCAAAGTCCCCATGGAATAGGATACGACAACCCTCTACAGGCTGACCCAGCCGATAATGGTATACGGCTAATTCAGTCTTTTCCACGATGGTATAAGTCATGTACTCAAATATATCTCCCAAATATCTAACCAAGCACGGAATAACCCAAAGATAGGAATCTCTAAAAGTAGAGTAAGTCAGTCCCCTACTGGTCGGACCAACAAAATAAATTGATCATCTCCTAACTGATCCAATAAGAGTAAATCAATCATCCACTGATGAAACTAACTAAGGTAAATCAATACACCACTACCCAAGTCAACAAGGGTAAATCGATCCTTTACTGACCGAACTAATAGGATCACAAAACCAACTAAGATAAGTCAAACCCCAACTGTCCAAGTCAACAAGGGTAATAAGTCGAACCATAACTACACAAGTCAACCAAGTAAATCAATCCTCAACAGGAGTAAATGGACTCTACTAACTGAGTCAACACGGGTATACAGATATCACTCACTACACAACTAATGATAACCGAGACTGGTATACGACTCTAACTCTCAACCAACTAGTAGTAACAGACAATAAACTACTGGTAGTATGATATGATGAATCCCCTGAGACTGTAATCCTTGATCTCCATTAGGTCAACCGTGATCAGTGATTGACCCAACACATGCAATGCATGCTACAAACAAATAGGCAAGTACTAACAAGAGAACACTAACACACATCATAACTATATGGGCAAGAATACATACACCAACAGAAATGTATGATAACAATATGCAAACATACCTCCTATAGCCTGGAGAAGTCCTGCTGCTGCCTGGTCCCAAAACCCGAAAAGTCACATCAAGAAAATCGATTCACGAAAACCAAAACACGAATAACAGGCATCGAACCTACTCTGATACCAAAAATTGGTATCAGATGAATCTCGAAAATCTAAAACGCATAGCAAGTATCGTAAACCTGCTCTGATACCACTAAATTGTCACGCCCCAAAGGAGTCTCTGCTAGACCGAATCCGACAGCATCTCCCCTGTACCGGTGACAATCTGAAGCATCACTACAAGCAAAATACATCAGCCACATGCGGCTGGAATATTTATATACACAACCACGCAGTTATAATAACAGCCCACACGGCTGGAATGAAACAATCATAACCACGCAGTTATATATATAACAGCCCACACGGCTGTACCAAAACACGAAAACGGAAAGCCCAATACAACACAATCAACACACTGCTAGCCGGCTAGGCTTTATACAACAAATACAACACCAAAACCATAAGATAGCCACATGGCTATACACAAATACAATGTCAAAAATAAGGAGAGAATATACCGAAGAAAACAATCACGATCTTCGGATGTGACGTAGGACCCGGCAGACAGGATACTCCGAGCGACACTCCAACCATCTACCTGAAAACATAAATGTATACATGCGGTGGTGAGTATAGGTAACTCAGCGGGTAATAGACAAGATAGTGCATGGTCAATAACAAACATGGAGATCAAAAGTATACAGTCTCAGTAGGGAAACAAAGAACATGATCATACTATCATAATCAATGCATCTGAACATACCTGACGTGGTAACCCGACATAATCATAATTGACATACAAACTGCACAAACCACTACTGACATAATGGAAAATACATACCCAATCGGAAATCGACGCAAGGTACCAAGATCAGTAACCTCACTAGATCTGCAACAGACATACCCGTGACACCTGTGCAATATAAATGTAAAATAAATGACATGTATGCAGCATGACAACCATATGCAACAATCATATCGCAAACAAATGCAACATACCACAAACACATGCAACTAGTATCTACTAGGCATGTATGCAAATATATCTCCAAAGATGCACCGCGCATCAAATGCCAATGTGCATGCATGCTCCATGGTCACCCCCGCCACCTCTCTAGACACCACGACCCCTGTATGGCCGAGAGGCTTGGGTCCGTGACAAACCGTACAAGCAGCGCTATAGGCGCCCGAAGCGGACGATCAGCTAAGTAGTTATATAACTACATAGCTAAGGGTCCCCGACCACTCATAACTCAAACCCTCCGACCACTGCACCCTCAAGACCCACTACTCCAGAGTGGTCGAGGCTGACAGAACAATGAGAGGACATAGCTCCACTCCTAGCTACCACTCTCCAACAGTGGCCGAATGGGCAGCTATAAACAACCGACGACTCTCTCACCACAAGGGAGACAATAGTCGTCAGCATGCAATGAATGATGACATGATATATATATAATCATGAAACGAACACCGTCATCATCCATGCAACTCTAAATCCACCTAACCACCCCTCAACATGAGTATAATCATCATGATAAATCCACACATCCCACCCAACACATGTACACAACTACACATGTATAATCAACTAAGAATCTTCAATAATCCCCCTGAACACATATGCACAGATCATAAATACAATCAACATGTATCCTCCAATAATAAACACATCAGACACGTGTATAAACCACAAACATACAATCAACATAACTCCTCCAAAAGTACATAACCAAACACGTGTGTACATACAACATGCAAATGTAGGGTCAACATGATGACTCCTAAAACCCATACCAAACTACATACAATCCACATTATGTACCCAATCAGCATGGTAATACTAACAACCCGACAATCCCTACAAGACCTACTCTACACGTGTAATCACAATAGAGTAGATATCAAGAGCTGAGACTATATATGAATTAAATAGATCATCTCTAAGCTCAAGCAAAAGTAACAAGCAGGAAAAATAACAACCGAACACGATATAAGGTAAAGTAACCTAATCCATCAAATAACAACCATGCACTAAGCTCAAAGAAAATCTACATAGAGGCAAAGGAAGAAATACCCGCCTTAAACGTAGATCATGCAGAATACAACCCCCCACATCGAGACGCTCGCCTCGAATCACCGTCCTGCAAATCACATGATATATATATAGTTTAGCTAATCACATAATCAGCAACTAACCAAACTCTAAACCTAATCCTACGTCGATTAGGTAACCCTGTTTAATTCCACCTAAAGATCCAACTAGATAATAAGTTCATTCTTAATTCACCAATAAATTCCTCAATTCTCACCAATCAAGCCTATCATAAATCCTTCAATTTTTCCACTCATTATCTACAATCCATTAATCAATCCAAAATAACTTGATTTATTCCCACAATCCATTAAACCATCTACTAGACATTATGAATCAATCCTACAATATTCATCCACCCAAAATAATCCATCATTCAATCCATGACTTAGCACAACTAACTACACAGATTACAACTTAAATGAAATATGATAATATGATCATCTTAACCCAGTATCATCATCAACAATCAACCACTACATCACCGAAAGGCAAACCAACCTCCAAACACATAATAAATCTATACTCTGCCCACAATTAACACCTCCAATTCTATAATGAAATTCATCCAATGCAGCCAAACAATCAATGAATTTAATTCATCAATACATCATGCACTCAATTACTCCTACACATACCTCAATCAAGCTACTGTTGTTGCTGGCTTGAGTGCTGCCGGCATCAAGAACACCACAGCAAGAACAGAACAAAACCTCCTGATCGGATCAAGCAATGAATCAAGCAAGAAGATCACAGATCCAAACACCAACCGAATTAATAACCTAACCTTACCTCATTCGGTTGTCTTCAAGGAATTCACCCAATCCGTGACCTAAATCAACCCAAAGAAGAGGATCAAGATCTGATCCTGCGATGTCAGTAGGAAGAATCAAAGGGTATAGGTCTGAAGCTAGGGCACAAATCAAAGAAATAGAAGGAATAAGGTTCGGATTTCTCACCCTTGATGCCCTAATTGCCCCCTTCACGCCGGCGATCGAGTGGATCTCGCTCGATCCAGTGACATCAGTGATTGGCGCAAGGAAACGTGAGTGTCTACAACTCAGAGACGAAAGGCATCGACCAAATCTGAGCTCCATCCAGCGGCGCGAAACAGGAACAAGGGTTCGGCACACACGATTGATTAGGGGTGGGGAGAATCGACCGCAGAACTCATCGGAACAGACACCCCTCGACCGAAGACAACCCTAGACTCCGCCGATTCTGTCGATCTCCGACGATGTACTCCTCAGTCGACGTCGACGGTCGCTGAAACTTCGCCGGCTTCGGTTCATCCGCGAGAGAACAGCGAGAGGAGAAGAGGGGAAAGAGTTCGGGTCGAGTGGAGAATCGGCGATTTCGTTTTGGGATAAAAGGAAATAAAGGAATTTATATATTAAACATTTCCTCACTTAAGTGGGTATCCCAAACAGGCTTTATCCGCACCCGCCGAACGATCCCCTCAAAACTCGTCGTACAAGTTCCGAAAAATTCCTAGAAAATTTCTAAAAATTCCGGAAAAATCCAATACGATTTCTCGTCCAGTAATATTTATTATTTATTTTGCGATATCTTACACTTAGTCCTAGGGGCACTTAGGAGCCCATCCCTAACGAGGTCCTTAGTCCCCGGGGCGCTTATGAAGCCCACCCTTGGTACAAGCCACTCACACATAAAGTAAAGTACATGTCATACATATCATGTATCATAAAAGCATGCATCACTTAGGCACACATCATATCATAAAGGTATGCATCACTTAGGCATACATCATGTCATAAAAGTATGCATCACTTAGGCACACATCATATCATAAAGGTATGCATCACTTAGACATACATCATGTCATAAAGGTATGCATCACTTAGGCATACATCATATCATAAGGTATGCATCACTTAGGCATACATCATGTCATAAAGGTATGCATCACTTAGGCATACATCACATCATAAAGGCATGCATCACTTAGGCATACATCATGTCATAACAATATGCATCACTTAGGCATAGATCATAAAAACATGCATATCTTAAGCATAAAGCATATCATCAAGCATGCATGATTTAACCACATAGCATATCATGAAAGCATGCATATTTTAAGCACTAAACATAGCATTAAAGCATGCATAATTTAACCACATATCATAACCTAAGCATGCATATTTTTAGCACAAAGCATATCATATCATAAAAGCATGCATATCATATCATAAGTCATAAATCACAAGCATACATATTAAGCATAAGGGTGTATCTTGTGATTATCCTATCATAGGAAACATGGTATCATATTCATCTTGGTTCTAAGCTTCCTAAACCCTTGTGGCCGAAACCCCTTTAGAGCTCAATTTATGTTAAACACAACATCCAAGCATGTGGCACCTAAATTATCATCATAACATTTTCATTGGAAGCATTATAAACATGATTAACTTAGTTTCTAAGTTCTTCAAGTCCCTAATTTCATGTGGCCGAAAACTTAAGGTGTGAAACAAGGTTCCATATGACATAAAAGCATGGACAACTTTAAATCATATTTATAACATTTTTACCAAGGAACAAGGTAAACACATTTGACACATTTGAATTAGTTCCTAAGTTCTTTAAGCCCTTAACATATGTCATGGCCGAAATTTAACAAGTTCTCATTAGGGCTACAAAAAAGAATACAAGCATGTGAACTTGGACTAACCTTATGTATAAATTCATACAAGGCATCATACAATAGTTATGGCCGAAACATACCCTAGCATCATTTTAGGTCATAAAACAACATATAGCAATTGAACCTTGGCTTTCTACTTATCATATTTCATGTAGAGTGACATGAGCATATTTAATTTAAGTCCTAGGGTCCCTAGGGCATCTAAACCTTCATGGCCGAGACTTACAATGATCCATTTAGGTCATGGAAAAATTATACAAGCATGTGACACAAGCAATAGGTTATCATATTTTCATAAGAAGCATTTTAACACCTTTGGTTTAAATTCTAAGGCCTCTAGGTCATTTAAACCCTACTTGGCTGAAACTCATCAATGTTTAAACTTGCTTCAAATAACATAAAAAAACATATGAAGTCATACGAGTTTCATAGCATATGTAAAGACAAGCATAATGAGTATACATATGAATTGTGTCTTAGGCTTTCTAGGTTTCTTTTTCTCTTTTTCTTTTATTTTATCTTAGCCAAAACCTACCATTCTTTAGCTAGGTTCTTAAGTGGCCTAAAGCATGAAAAACCTAAGTAAGTTTCATGGCAAAAGTTACTAAGAAACATATATACAAATTGGTTCATGAATAAGCTAGGACCCCTTGTGGTCATACATGTTATATGTCATGCAACTAATTTTTCTACACCCTAATTAAGCATGAGGGCATTAAACAACCTTCATATCTAAACAGCACAGAGGTCTTGAGCATATTAAAATTTTGTTTAAGCTTTTCTAAGCTATCCATCTCATCATGGCCGAAAAACCCTAAGAAGGAGTTCATGAAATTCTAGCAATATTCAAGCATACAAATCCTTTAAGATCTTTGTATTCTATCACATGAGCATGGTTATTTAAATTTCAAGGTCTTCCTAACCCTAAACCCTTTCTTGACCGAATCATATGAGTGGGTTTTCTCTTAGTTTCAAATATCTTCTAAGGAAGAAAAACTAATACATGATCCTTAATATTTCATAGGGAGAACCTTGTACTAGTTGGGTAAAACAATAAATTTCCCTAGCCTCTTAAGAATATTTTTGGCCGAAATTCTAGGGTTCAGTACTCCTCTGATCAAGCATCATATAGGTATAAAAGCATGAAGAAGAACCCCTCTACATAGCATAGAAAAATCTATCATGTAGTGAAGACTAGTTTAAACATCATTAGATTTTTGAAAGCTCTTCTTGGCCGAATTTTCTCAAACTTGTTTCTAGGTTTTAAAATCTCCATAAAATCCGAAAAACACTTAAAACGCCTTGTACCACAGGTGAGGGGAAGCTTACATCCTTTTCACTTGTGAATCTAAGGTATGGTGAAGAAGAAGTAGTCTCTTCTTCTAGTTCCTTTCCCTTGATTCCTTTGCTAAGTCCTCCTTGTATCTTAGGCTTTCTTAGGGAAAAACTTGGCTTTGGGGCCGAAGATGGAGGAGAGGGGACTGTGGTGTTCTCGGTGAGGGAGAGGGTGAATGAGAGAAATGAGAGAAAGAAATAAAATCTTCTCTTTACATATTCTCTTTTAAGTTAAGGAGGAAGAGGTAGCAAACTTAGTTTTTGCTTTCCTTCTCCCTTAGTTTTTTTTTTCTATTTTATTTTTATTTTTATTTATTTATTTATCCTCATCATTCATGGTGAAATAAGGGGGAATGAATCCCCTTAATTCCTCTTTAAGTTTTTGGCAAAATCAAAGAGGAAGAGGGAGAGGAAGGGAGGAAGGCAAGTTGCCTTTCTCTTGCTCTTTTCTTGTTTCCTTTTGGCTAGCTTTTACTCTCATCTTTATCATAAGTTTCCCTCCTTTGCTATCAACATATTATTTCTATCCCAACTGGTTATTACCCATTAATTCTATAAAATATAATATAAGAGGTTCAAGGTTCAATCCTTGACCTCTCCCTATTTTTATTTCTTTTTATTTCCTTTTTGATTCAACTCACTTCCTATTATTTTCTAAGGCAAAATCCCACATTCATATATTTATCTTACAAGCTTAGTGGGTATTACAGTACCCCGTACCTCATAAAAAGTTCGTCCTCGAACTTTAAAATAGCTCCGGGTACTTTTGTTTCATATCGTCCTCGCGTTCCCAGGTGGCTTCTTCGAATCGTTGATTCCGCCACAAGACCTTTACTAAGGGTATTTCTTTGTTCCTTAACCTCTTGATTTCTCGGTCCAGAATCTGGATAGGTTTACTTTCATAACTTAAGTCCTCCTGAACCTGTACCGACTGCGGCTCAATTACTTGATCTGTGTTGGGAATACACTTCTTGAGCATCGATACATGGAACACATTGTGAATGGCTGCCATGTCTGGAGGTAGTTCTAGTCTATAAGTGACTTGGCCCACTCTCTCTAAAATCCGGTACGGTCCTACGTATCGGGGGCTTAACTTGCTCCTCTTTCCTAACCTCATTATCCCTTTCATGGGGGATACTTTAAGGAATACCAAGTCTCCGATGTTGAATTCTAGCGGCCTGCGCCGTTTATCGGCATAATTCTTCTACCGACTCTGAGCAGTTTCTATTCGTTGACGGATCTTTTGTATAGCTCGGGTGGTGTCATCAATAAGTTCCGTTCGGAACCCCATTTCCTTCTTTTCACCACTTTCATACCAGCATATAGGAGATCTACACTTCCTCCCATATAGAGCTTCGTAAGGTGCCATTCCAATAGTAGCTTGGTAGCTATTATTGTAGGCGAATTCTGCCAGGTATAAATATCGGCACCAGCTCCCCTTGAAGTCTAGGACACTGGCTCTTAACATATCTTCCAATATTTGATTTACTCTTTCAGTCTGCCCATCAGTCTGTGGGTGGAAGGCTGTGCTAAACAACAACTTCGTGCCGAGGGCCTTCTGAACGCACTCCCAAAAGTGCGAGACAAAACGTCCGTCTCTATCAGAAATAATGGTCTTAGGGATACCATGTAATCTGACGATTTCCTTAACATATAGTTGAGCTAGTTGTTCAGTTGAATAAGTCATCTTGATCGCCAAAAAGTGTTCAGACTTCGTCAGTCTGTCCACGATCACCCATATAGCATCATACCCGTTTGTCGTCTTGGGTAGACCTGAAATGAAATCCATGGAGATTTCTTCCCATTTCCATTCTGAAATTTGGACAGGTTGTAATAATCCGCCGGGTCTCTGGTGTTCAGCTTTTACCCTTTGGCACGTCAGACAAGTACTGACGTACTGAGCCACTTCTCTTTTCATACCGGACCACCAAAATTTCTTTTTCAGGTCCTGGTACATCTTAGTGGAACCCGGGTGCATTGCATAAGGCGTTGTATGGGCTTCTTCCAGTATCTTCTTTCGCAACTCTGGATCCTCTGGAATACATAATCGATCCCTGAGGTATAATATTCCATCGTCTGCGATACGGAACCCGTCATTCTTTCCTTCTGCGGTCTCTTGTTTAATTCTTTGAAGGCTCGGGTCTCTGGTTTGCTTCTCTAACATGTTCTCGAATAACGTCGGTGTTATGGTGAGGGTAGAGAGTCGTCCAGACATGGTTTCAACTAATGGATATGAAACATGTTTCAGTTTCTCAATGGATTCCCTTATTAGTTCGCTTTCAGCATTGAATAAAATTCTAGCATACTAACTGAAATTAGATATCTGACCTGTGATGATAGTAGAGGCGTTCGCCACGTCATCCTGAGCGAGAGAGTAGACTCTGGCGTTGGTCATAGTGGGAGGGGCCTCCAATCTTCCTTGGCTGATTGAAGTCCCTTCTATGGCAGCTTGCATCTGGTGAAGCTGTGCGGGGGCACTCCTGTTCTGGAAGTTCTGCGAAGGTGGTGCTTGAGACTGAGTAGGGCAATTTCTCGCCAAATGACCTTCCCCTCCGCAGTTGTAGCACTTTTTGGTGCTCAGAAGACATACTCCAGAATGCATCTTCCCACATGTGGCACACTGAGGGTACTTAGTCTGCTTATTGGCCGGATCACCTTTTGTTTTATTTCAGTTTCCTTTCCAGTCAGTTCTGGTACTGTGCGATTTTTGTCCTCCGGTCAGTGCTTGGTTCTTGCCCTTATTCATTGCTTCCTGATAGTGCTCGGTAATCAGGGCGCTGCTGACCAGCTCCTCTGCAGTCTGCGGTCTATTAACTCCGCCGGCTACGTTCAGAGCTATCTCGGGTCGGAGCATCTTTAACATCAACCGGACCCTTTCTTTTTCAGTACGGACCAGTTCTAGGCACAATCGAGCTAAGCGGTTGAACCTCTTGACGGCTTCATTGACTGATAGATCACCTTGCCGGAACTCAGTGAACTCGTCATAGTGCTTGTTGGTCACTTGCATATGGAAAAATTCATCTAAGAACTCTGTCTCAAAATCTGTCCACTGCATTTGGTTTATTTGCCTTTTCGCCTTTACTCTGTCCCACCACATCCGGGCATATCCGGTAAGACAGAACGACGCGCATTTGACCTTCTCGTATTCAGGCCAATCCAATAGTTCCATTATGTTCTCCATGATTTTGAGCTAGGCTTGCGCATCCCATGGTTCACAGTTTCCCGAGAATGCTTCCGGCTTAAGCCTTTGCCACTGAAGTAGATAGGCCTCTTGTCGGACCATCGGAGTAGGGGCTGCCGTGTGGCTGTAGGTATAACAGGTAGTGGATTCACCGGTGGGGTAACTGGGTTGCCTTGCTGACCCATTAAGGTAGTGATCAGCTGTTGTTGTTCTGCGATCTGATGCTGGAGATCTGCGACTACCTGCGTCAGATCTGGTGGAGTCACTGTCCCTTCGGTTCGGGCATTGCGTGTCCTAACCATGTTTATCTAAAAGAAATAGACTAGTGTAAGTGGTTATCGATTTTAGTCAATCTAACGTACTGGTTTGTTTCTATTTATTTGTTATGGTATTATTCCTAACCTACCAATATGTAATCCTAATCTAATTTATAACTAAAAGCATAGAATAAAGCATTAAACATAAGCAAGTAAAACATGAACTAAAGCATAAACAACATAAGGAAAAATAAGGAATATAATGACAAACAATGTAACATAAGGAAATAAAGCATAAGCAATGTAGTAAAGAAAATAAAGCATAAGCATATGACAAGAAAATCAAACATAAACATATAACAAATAAATTTAACATAAACATTCTTACTTGGAGCGGCAGGTAGGAGGCTTGATGTGTGTGTAGTGAGGTGGCAATAACCTGGCTCTGATACCAACCTATAACGCCCGCCCTCCCTGCTAACCCTAAGGGACGAGGCTACGATACTCTAAGTACATATTACAGCGGAAGACTTAAAAATTATTTTTATTAACTTATTTCAAACCGAACTACACTAACATGGTTTCATAACATGATAACAAAATCAATAAAAACTTAACATCAAGTCACCAATAGTGTATTACATTTCACAAAACCAAAGCATAGTTCTTAAAGGTTTTAAAGCAGATTCTTAATTAGTTGCCTAGCCACCGCCACACACATCTTCGTTGCCCCTCCTGCTGCTCCTTTAACTCATCCAGCTTTTTCCTTTATCTGTGGTACAAGAAAAGTAAGCTATGAGCACTCATGGCTCAGTAAGTTCCTTTCCTACTCACTAAAACCAAAAATCAGCACATAATCAAGAATGTATCAACAAGTCATAATCTCAACTAATCATGGCATAACCTAGCATTCTATTCAAGTATATCATGCATCATAATATAATCACCACTAGTCATGGCATATCAAACATCATCATGGCCGAAACATATACCTAGTGCATTGCATAAAACATAGCTAGACATGGCATAACAACCAAGTATCATGGTATATCAAAGCATGGCCGAAACATGTATATCAAAGCATTATAACTATGGCCGAACATGTACATCAAGGCATCATCATATCCATGGCCGAAATCTATATATCAAGCATCAACATATCCATGGCCGAAACATGTCTATAAGGTATAGCATGAACATAACATAATCATACCTTATCATGGCATATCATAATCAAGAGCATAGCATGAAATATAGCATAATCATACCTTATCATGGCATATCATAATCAAGAGCATAGCATGAAACATAGCATAATCATACCTTATCATGGCATATCATAATCAAGAGCATAGCATGAAACATAGCATAATCATAAGGTGTATGCAATATGATTTTGGAAAACATGTATCCGAAAAACATGTGTATGTCTCATGATCTTTAAAACCATTTTCTTTTACATATATATACTTGAAAATAATCTCAACATAGGGGGATCCCGGCTATGTACCACTTACATATTGCGCGCAACCTTGTAGGTCCAAGGTAGCAAGTCTTGAACCCTACGAGGCAAACATACTAGGCTCTTAGTCCTAGGGGCACTTAGGAGCTCATCCCTAACGAGGTCCTTAGTCCCCGGGGTGCTTATGGAGCCCACCCTTGGTATAAGCCACTCACACATAAAGTAAAGTACATGTCATACATATCTTGTATCATAAAAGCATGCATCACTTAGGCACACATCATATCATAAAGGTATGCATCACTTAGGCATACATCATGTCATAAAAGTATGCATCACCTAGGCATACATCATATCATAAAGGTATGCATCACTTAGGCATACATCATGTCATAAAAGTATGCATCACTTAGGCATACATCATATCATAAGGTATGCATCACTTAGGCATACATCATGTCATAAAGGTATGCATCACTTAGGCATACATCACATCATAAAGGCATGCATCACTTAGGCATACATCATGTCATAACAATATGCATCACTTAGGCATAGATCATAAAAACATGCATATCTTAAGCATAAAGCATATCATCAAGCATGCATGATTTAACCACATAGCATATCATGAAAGCATGCATATTTTAAGCACTAAACATAGCATTAAAGCATGCATAATTTAACCACATATCATAACCTAAGCATGCATATTTTTAGCACAAAGCATATCATATCATAAAAGCATGCATATCATATCATAAGTCATAAATCACAAGCATACATATTAAGCATAAGGGTGTATCTTGTGATTATCCTATCATAGGAAACATGGTATCATATTCATCTTGGTTCTAAGCTTCCTAAACCCTTGTGGCCGAAACCCCTTTAGAGCTCAATTTAGGTTAAACACAACATCCAAGCATGTGGCACCTAAATTATCATCAAAACATTTTCATAGGAAGCATTATAAACATGATTAACTTAGTTTCTAAGTTCTTCAAGTCCCTAATTTCATGTGGCCAAAACCTTAAGGTGTGAAACAAGGTTCCATATGACATAAAAGCATGGACAACTTTAAATCATATTTATAACATTTTTACCAAGGAACAAGGTAAACACATTTGACACATTTGAATTAGTTCCTAAGTTCTTTAAGCCCTTAACATATGTCATGGCCGAAATTTAACAAATTCTCATTAGGGCTACAAACAAGCATACAAGCATGTGAACTTGGACTAACCTTATGTATAAATTCATACAAGGCATCATACAATAGTTATGGCCGAAACATACCCTAGCATCATTTTAGGTCATAAAACAACATATAGCAATTGAACCTTGGCTTTCTACTTATCATATTTCATGTAGAGTGACATGAGCATATTTAATTTAAGTCCTAGGGTCCCTAGGGCATCTAAACCTTCATGGCTGAGACTTACAATGGTCCATTTAGGTCATGGAAAAATTATACAAGCATGTGACACAAGCAATAGGTTATCATATTTTCATAAGAAGCATTTTAACACCTTTGGTTTAAATTCTAAGGCCTCTAGGTCATTTAAACCCTACTTGGCTGAAACTCATCAATGTTTAAACTTTCTTCAAATAACATAAAAAAACATATGAAGTCATACGAGTTTCATAGCATATGTAAAGACAAGCATAATGAGTATACATATGAATTGTGTCTTAGGCTTTCTAGGTTTCTTTTTCTCTTTTTCTTTTATTTTTTCTCATGGCCGAAACCTACCATTCTTTAGCTAGGTTCTTAAGTGGCCTAAAGCATGAAAAACCTAAGTAAGTTTCATGGCAAAAGTTACTAAGAAACATATATACAAATTGGTTCATGAATAAGCTAGGACCCCTTGTGGTCATACATGTTATATGTCATGCAACTAATTTTTCTACACCCTAATTAAGCATGAGGGCATTAAACAACCTTCATATCTAAACAGCACAGAGGTCTTGAGCATATTAAAATTTTGTTTAAGCTTTTCTAAGCTATCCATCTCATCATGGCCGAAAAACCCTACGAAGGAGTTCATGAAATTCTAGCAATATTCAAGCATACAAATCCTTTAAGATCTTTGTATTCTATCACATGAGCATGGTTATTTAAACTTCAAGGTCTTCCTAACCCTAAACCCTTTCTTGACCAAATCATATGAGTGGGTTTTCTCTTAGTTTCAAATATCTTCTAAGGAAGAAAAACTAATACATGATCCTTAATATTTCATAGGGAGAACCTTGTACTAGTTGGGTAAAACAATAAATTTCCCTAGCCTCTTAAGAATATTTTTGGCCGAAATTCTAGGGTTCAGTACTCCTCTGATCAAGCATCATATAGGTATAAAAGCATGAAGAAGAACCCCTCTACATAGCATAGAAAAATCTATCATGTAGTGAAGACTAGTTTAAACATCATTAGATTTTTGAAAGCTCTCCTTGGCCGAATTTTCTCAAACTTGTTTCTAGGTTTTAAAATCTCCATAAAATCCGAAAAACACTTAAAACGCCTTGTACCACAGGTGAGGGGAATCTTACATCCTTTTCGCTTGTGGATCTAAGGTATGGTGAAGAAGAAGTAGTCTCTTCTTCTAGTTCCTTTCCCTTGATTCCTTTGCTAAGTCCTCCTTGTATCTTAGGCTTTCTTAGGGAAAAACTTGGCTTTGGGGCTGAAGATGGAGGAGAGGGGACTGTGGTGTTCTCGGTGAGGGAGAGGGTGAATGAGAGAAATGAGAGAAAGAAATAAAATCTTCTCTTTACATATTCTCTTTTAAGTTAAGGAGGAAGAGGTAGCAAACTTAGTTTTTGCTTTCCTTCTCCCTTAGTTTTTTTTTTCTATTTTATTTTTATTTTTATTTATTTATTTATCCTCATCATTCATGGTGAAATAAGGGGGAATGAATCCCCTTAATTTCTCTTTAAGTTTTCGGCAAAATCAAAGAGGAAGAGGGAGAGGAAGGGAGGAAGGCAAGTTGCCTTTCTCTTGCTCTTTTCTTGTTTCCTTTTGGCTAGCTTTTACTCTCATCTTTATCAAAAGTTTCCCTCCTTTGATATCAACATATTATTCCTATCCCAACTGGTTATTACCCATTAATTCTATGAAATATAATATAAGAGGTTCAAGGTTCAATACTTGACCTCTCCTTATTTTTATTTCTTTTTATTTCCTTTTTGGTTCAACTCACTTCCTATTATTTTCTAAGGCAAAATCCCACATTCATATATTTATCTTACAAGCTTAGTGGGTATTACAATAAATAGGGAGGCACGACGCGCAGGTCGCATATCAAATACAGCAAACATAAACACATGACGGCATGCAGGCCGTATTAAAAATTACAACACAAATCCAATCATATTGGGTCTTTTGGGGCCATGACTATCACAAAAATAATATATAATTCTAAATTATATATTTTTCATAATTTTCTGTAATTTTTCATAATTTTTTTACAATTTTATGAGTAAATTTTTCCCAGCGGGCCCGATTAGCGATTTCGGGCGCAATCGCGGAGCAAATCCTCTTGCTGGGTTAGGGACAGTACCCCTACCCGCGATCTAACCATCGTGAGTTACTCGTAAGCGATCCTACAGTGCCTTAGCCTGCTGTCCCAAAAGGTTTTGGGTCGAAAAATTGTCGTTACGGAAAAATTTTCTCGGTAGTCGAAGCCTACAAGTGTCTAAACACTTGTGCTCCGCTTCTACGAGAAAAATACCCTTTAAACTATAAAAATCATGAAATTACAGAAATTCACAGAATGTTTATTTTTCATAAAAACCAAAATAAACTCGTACACGCCTTCGCACGTGGCTCTGATACCACTGTTGGATTTTTCGGGCCGCGAAAACCGCTTTTTCACGTCGCGGAAACCCCGAAACTCCCTAGCCAACGGATCCGTGCGAAGAGTATAGAACAAAATTTACATGTACGAATTTACTAACTAGATCTACACTTAGATCTACATGTTTAGAAGGTTACCCTTGTTGCGTGCCCTTTGCGAATCCCGCTCGTCCAAGGTATGTCGGATCTCGAGTGTGTTCAAACGTACACACCTCTAGTAGTATCCACACAAACAAGAAGTGTTTTCTAACACTCAAGGATGGAGAAGATAATACCACAAGTGTACTAGCACTTCTTGATGCTCTCGGATAGGATTGGAAGATGAAGAAAAGAAAAGAAGAGAACACACTCTTCTTAAAACTCTATGTGACTTTCACTAACCTTTCTTCTTGGATTAGATTCACTCACCTTTCTTCTTCCTTGCTTGAAACCCACGGCAACAGTAGCAAAGGAGGAGGAAGAACCCAAGGAAGAAGATGCAACAATGAACACACATCAATACCACAAAACAAAACCTCCACCCACATTAGTGTAGCCGGCCACATCTTGTAACTCCCCTCATTTAATGTGGCCGGCCACATTAAATGGAATGGGATGTGTAACCTCCATGAGGTGGCACACCATGATGAGGTGGAGATGATGTGGCAAGGTTAGTCATGCCATGTAGGATGAGTCAACCTTCATGATGTGGCAATACATCAAGTCAAACTTGATGTTTCAACTTCCATTTGGTCAAGTCAAAATTGACCAATTCTTTTCCTTGTTGAGTTAAAACCAACATTTGGTTCAAGTCAATTTTAATCTAATGAATCTCAATTCATTAATATAAATTGACTCAATGAATCAAATTTAAATTAGACTCATTCAACAATTGAATCTAATTGAGTCTAACTCAATAAGTCTAATTTGAATTAATCCGAATCCAATCTTTAGTGCATCATATGAACCTAATCCAATTGGTTCATCATATGAACCTAATCTCCATCCACTTGTTCTTTGTGTGTGACCCAATAGGTTCTTGTAACGTTGGCAATGTTTCCAAACTCCTTTAGAAACATAAGCAATGAGCGGCATCTAACAATACATCATTGCTACCCAAGTTACAAGAATGTTGAGATCCAACATCACCTTGTGACTACTAATTGTGACTCCTCACAATATATGACAAGTGTCCTTCTATCCTAGACATCTAGATTGATCAATGTGAGGTATAGACCGTGTCATCCTCTGATCAATCTAAATCTTGAACTCTAAGTAGACTCACTAAAACAAATGAGCTCAATATCTCATATTGACTCATTTGGGCATGGCCATGCACTTCGTGGTCTCATTCTATCAAGAATACTGATGTCTCTCCCGTCATATAGGAGCGATAGATCCCATCTACATCACTCACATCCCTCTGCATAATTCGTTACATACCCAGTAATCGCCTTTATAGTCCACCCAGTTACGGGTGACGTTTGAGTAAACCAAAGTACATAACTCCTTATGTAGGGATCCATGGTGACTTCAGGTCCAAGGACTAGTAGTCATACTAATAGCCACATGAGAAAGTATATGACACTCATATAACGATCCATGGTACTTTCTCATGGCGGGTCATTCAGTATACATTCTCTAATGCATACCCATGTGTCAACTTGATATCTTTATATCCATGACTTGTGAGATCAAGTCATCTAGTTGACCTACATGCTAATCTTATTGCATTAACATTGTCCCTGAATGTTAATACTCGACTAGGAATGATTAAGAGTAGTGTTCCCTATATCATCTCACTATCGGTTCAGCTAACCGATTGATATAGGTAAGAACCTTCTACTCAAGGACGTTATTATACTTAGTTTATTTGGCACCAATACAAGTAAGTATAATAACCAAAAACCAAATGCCTTTATTTATATAGAATATGATACAACAAGTCCATAATATAATAATCAAATGATTGGCTCTAGGGCTCTAGCTAACAATCTCCCACTAGCACTAGTGCCAATCAGTGTAGGCTCTAAGCCCCGATGACCTAGTGTGACCATCATGCTTCATCTGTGCCAAAGCCTTGGTCAAGAGATCTGCGATGTTAGCCTCTGTGGGTACTCTGCAAATCTTCACATCTCCTCTCTCGATAATCTCTCGAATGAGATGGAAGCGCCGTAGTATGTGTTTGGTCCGCTGGTGTGAGCGAGGTTCCTTCGCCTGTGCTATAGCTCCATTGTTGTCACAATAGAGCTCAATAGGGTCAGCAATGCTAGGAATCACCCCAAGTTCAGTGATGAACTTGTGAATCCAAACTGCCTCCTTTGCTGCCTCTGATGTAGCAATATACTCGGTCTCTGTCGTAGAATCAGCTACTGTGTCCTGCTTCGAACTCTTCCAGCTCACAACACCACCATTTATGCAAAACACAAACCCTGACTACGATCGATAATCATCCTGGTCGGTCTGGAAACTAGCATCACTGTAACCCTTTACAGCTAGCTCATCATCGCCTCCATATATCAACAAATATTCTTTAGTCCTTCTTAATTACTTAAGAATATTCTTGACCGCTATCCAGTGACTTTCACCTGGATCTGACTGGTATCTGCTCCTCATGCTCAAAGCATACGAGACATCAGGTCGAGTACATAGTATGGTGTACATGATAGATCCTATGGCTGAAGCATAAGGGATCTGATCCATGCGGTCTCTCTCCTCTCTAGAAGAAGGGCCGTGAGTCTTCGAAAGACTCATGCCATGTGACATCGGCAGAAATCCCTTCTTGGAGTTCTGCATGGTAAACCGAAGGAGTACCTTGTCAATATATGTACTCTGACTTAGGCCAAGCAATCACTTAGATCTATCTCTATAGATCTGTATCCCTATTATGCGGGATGCTTCACCTAAGTCCTTCATTGAGAAACATGCCCCTAGCCAAGTCTTGACAGACTGTAGCAAAAGGAATGTCTTTCCCAATGAGCAGTATGTCATCCACATACAAAATGAGGAAGACAACTGTGTTCTCTACAACCTTCTTGTAGACACAAGGCTCATCTTCGTTCTTGATAAAACCAAACTATTTGATTGCATCATCGAATCGAAGATTCCAGCTCCGAGAGGCTTGCTTTAGTCCATAAATGGACCTTTGCAGCTTGCATACTCTGCCAGTATGCTGTGGATCTACAAAACCCTCAGGTTGTGTCATGTACACATCCTCAAGCAGGTTTCCATTCAGAAACGCGGTTTTGACATCCATCTGCCAGATCTCGTAATCGTAGTAAGCTGCAATAGCAAGCATGATCCGAATGGACTTAAACATCGCTACTAGAGAAAATGTTTCATCATAGTCAATACCATGAATCTGCTTGAAACCTTTAGCTACCAAGCGACCCTTATAGATAAGTCCATCCATATCAGTCTTTCTCTTAAAGACCCACTTGTACCCAATGGGTTTTACCCCTTCAGGTGGATCAACCAAGGTCCATACTTGGTTGGTGTACATGGATTCCATTTCGGATCTCATTGCTTCTAGCCATTTCTCAGACTCTGGTCTCATCACAGCTTCCTGATAGGTGGTAGGCTCATCCTCTATGAGCACAATGTCATCATGGTCAGACAAGAGAAATGAGTATCTCTCAGGCTGACGACGTAACCTATCAGACCTGCGAAGAGGTATGTCTACTTGAACTAGTTGTTGTTCCTCAACTCCTTGTGGAACAACATCATCCACAACACTTTGTGGTTCCAGTTCAACTTCCATCGAGGCTTCAGTGCTAGGATCCGCATCTTGAACTTCTTCAAGATCGAATATACTCCCACTAGTCTTTCTAGAAACAAAGTCCCTTTCTAGAAAAACTCCAGTCTTTGCCACAACTATCTTGTGCTAACTGGGAATATAGAAGTAATATCCCTTAGTTTCCTTGGGATATCCTATAAAGTAGCACTTGTCGGATTTGAGTCCTAATTTATCTGAGACTTGACGTCTAACGTAAGCCTCATAACCCCAAATCCTCACGAAAGACACCTGGGCATCTCTCCCAGTCCATAACCTATATGGTGTCTTTATCACGGCCTTGGATGGAACTCGGTTGAGTATAAAAGCTGCCGTGTCTAGAGCATAGCCCTAAAGGTATGTCGGAAGATCTGTGTGACTCATCATAGATCGTACCATATCTAATAGGGTACGATTCCTCCTTTCGGATACACCATTCCACAGTGGTGTTCCAGGAGGAGTGAGTTGGGATAGGATCCCACACTCAGCTAGATAGTCACGAAAATCATGGCTAAGGTATTCTCCACCTCGATCTGATCGAAGTATTTTAATACTCTTGCCAAGCTGGTTCTGTACTTCATTCTTGAATTCTTTGAACTTTTCAAAGGATTCAGACTTATGTGTCATCAAGTACACATAACCATATCTACTGAAGTCATCAGTAAATGTGATGAAGTACCTATAACCGCCTCTAGCCGCGACATTGAAAGGGCCACATACATCACTATGTATAAGTCCTAACAAATCAGTCGCTCTTTGGATGTGCCCACTAAAGGGTGTCTTGGTCATCTTACCTAGTAGGCATGACTCGCACGTCTTATAAGATTCAAAATCAAATGAGTCCAGCAAACCATCCTTATGGAGTTGGGATAAGCGCTTGTCATTTATATGACCTAAGCGACAGTGCCAGAGATAGGTTTGGTTCAGGTCATTTGACTTGAACCTCTTGGTATTTATGTTATAAATAGGGCTTTCAAGATCTAGAATATAGAGTCCGTTTATCAGAGGTGCACTACAATAGAACATATCGTTTAAATAGACGGAACAACATTTGTTCTTTATTGTAAACGAGAAACCTTTCTTGTCCAAACAAGAAACTGATATAATGTTCTTAGTTAATGCAGGCACATAACAACAATCATCTAATTCTAGTACATGCCCAGAGGGGCAGAGATAGATGATAAGTTCCTACAACAACAGCAGCAACCCGTGCTCCATTGCCTAGTCGTAGGTCTATCTCACCCTTCGTCAATGCCCTGCTATTTCTCAGCGCTTGTACATTAGTACAAATGTGCGAAGCACATCCGGTATCTAATACCCACGAATAAGAAATAGAGAGGTTGACTTCTATAACATGTATACCTGAAGTAGAAATCTTATTTCTCTTCTTCTTAATATCTTCCAGGTATTCTTTGGAGTTCCTCTTCCAATGCCTTGCTTGTCCTTGATATAGGTGACAAAGATGTTCAACCATATCATAAGCACTCATCAACTCATGTTGCTTCTGAAGCTCAGAGTTCATGGTCGCGAGCATAAGACAGGACACATCTAATGCGTCATCTTGATGTTTCTTATAAGCATCTTTGTCAGCTGCGTGGCAGTGGTAGGAGGTGCCTCCGTAATGGGCTAATCCAGAACGTACAGTTTACGTTCCTGAGTGAGAAATATTCTCAGATTCCTATACCAGTCCAGGAAATTTGCTCCGTTGAGCTTGTCCTTCTTAAGGACAGAACGCAGAGAGAAGATGTTCATGTTTGACGTCATGGTAATCTACAATAGAAATAAATGTAGAAATAAATATCATATTCTTAATCATTTAATTAGGCCTTTAACTAAATGATACTCCCACTGAATTCTATAATTCATGTGGGACAAGATCCACATCATACTAACCCTTGAGTTAGCTTTGGCTAATACACCCAAGTTTTAGTATGATCGGTAGGTAACGATTACCAATTACATCTCTATACAACTCTTGTTTATAGGATCAAGATTCGCATTGATATTAAAACTCGAGTTAGCTTTGGCTAATACGCCCGAGAATTAATATAAACGTGAATTTATCCTACCTTTCCAACCGTTGGAAAAATGCCTATAGTTGTACTCGATCCAACCGAGTAAACTAGGAATACTCAATCTAATTGAGTTTGTACTCGCCCATGCGTTGATAAGCAGGACCAAGATTGTCCCTCCGTACCCTACCAAGATAATATGTGTTGCTCTGCTTTCGCAGATTCAACAACACATGTGATCGAGGTAATGATAGGTATCACGGCACGGTAGGCATTAGAGTCGACATGATTTAAATCTAATCTAATCGATGATGTGTATCACATACTTGATTTAGATCTAATCTAATCGTGGGGTGCATCATGTGCACGATTTAGATCTAATCTAATCGTTAGGCACTAATTAATTACTTAATTAACTAGCATGCATCACATACACACAAAAGAAATTAATTAAATAATTTTGTGATTATGTCATGGCCCTACTACGATCTTCTCAAGCCAATGAGAAGATCGGATGGTCAACCTAAGGTCAACAGCATCTCAAGCGACTTCCTTTTGACCACCTTGTGTTGCTCGCGCCTTCCTTGTAACTCCGTCTTGAGTGGAACTTCCACCGCTTCAAAATTTACATTACAATTTTGAAACTCGAGTTACATTTGAGTGTAAATCTAATTTACAACCAGAATATAAATAGGGAGGCACAACGCGCAGGTCGCGTTTCAAATACAGCACATACAAACACATGACGGCATGCAGGCCGTATTATAAATTACAACACAAATCCAAACATATTGGGTCTTTTGGGACCATGAATATCAAAAAAATAATATATAATTCTAAATTATATATTTTCCATAATTTTTCATAATTTTTTTACAATTTTATGAGTAAATTTTTCCCGGCGGTCCCGATTAGCGATTTCGGGCGCAATCGCGGAGCAAATCCCCTTGCGGGGTTAGGGGAAGTGCCCCTACCTGCGATCTAACCATCGCGAGTTGCTCCTAAGCGATCCTACAGCGCCTTAGCCCGCTGTCCCAAAAGGTTTTGGGTCGAAACATTGCCGTTACGGAAAAATTTTCTCGGTAGTCGAAACATACAAGTGTCTAAACACTTGTGCTCCGCTTCTACGAGAAAAATACCCTTTAAAACTATAAAAATCATGAAATTACAGAAATTCACAGAATGTTTATTTTTCATAAAAACCAAAATAAACTCGTACACACCTTCGCACGTGGCTCTGATACCACTGTTGGGTTTTTCGGGCCGCGAAAACAGCTTTTTCACGTCGCGGAAACCCTGAAACTCCCTAGCCAACGGATCCGTGCGAAGAGTATAGAACAAAATTTACATGTACGAATTTACTAACTAGATCTACACTTAGATCTACATGTTTAGAAGGTTACCCTTGTTGCGTGCCCTTTGCGAATCCCGCTCGTCCATGGTACGCCGGATCTCGAGTGTGTTCAAACGTACACACCTCTAGTAGTATCCACACGAACAAGAAGTGTTCTCTAACACTCAAGGATGGAGAAGAGAACACCACAAGTGTTCTATCACTTCTTAATGCTCTCGGATAGGATTGGAAGATGAAGAAAAGAAAAGAAGATAACACACTCCTCTAAAAACTCTATGTGACTTTCACTAACCTTTCTTCTTGGATTAGATTCACTCACCTTTCTTCTTCCTTCCTTGAAACCCACGGCAACAGTAGCAAAGGAGGAGGAAGAACCCAAGGAAGAAGATGCAACAATGAACACACATCAATGCCACAAAACAAAAACTCCACCCACATTAGTGTGGCCGGCCACATCTTGTAACTCCCCTCATTTAATGTGGCCGGCCACATTAAATGGAATGGGATGTGTAACCTCCATGAGGTGGCACACCATGATGAGGTGGAGATGATGTGGCAAGGTTAGTCATGCCATGTAGGATGAGTCAACCTTCATGATATGGCAATACATCAAGTCAAACTTGATGTTTCAACTTCCATTTGGTCAAGTCAAAATTAACCAATTCTTTTCCTTGTTGAGTTAAAACCAACATTTGGTTCAAGTCAATTTTAATCTAATGAATCTCAATTCATTAATATAAATTGACTCATTTAATCAAATTTAAATTAGACTCATTCAACAATTGAATCTAATTGAGTCTAACTCAATAAGTTTAATTTGAATTAATCCGAATCCAATCTTTAGTGCATCATATGAACCTAATCCAATTGGTTCATCATATGAACCTAATCTCCATCCACTTGTTCTTTGTGTGTGACCCAATAGGTTCTTGTAACGTTGGCAATGTTTCCAAACTCCTTTAGAAACATAAGCAATGAGCGGCATCTAACAATACATCATTGCTACCCAAGTTACAAGAATGTTGAGATCCAACATCACCTTGTGACTACTAATTGTGACTCCTCACAATATATGACAAGTGTCCTTCTATCCTAGACATCTAGATTGATCAATGTGAGGCATAGACCGTGTCATCCTCTGATCAATCTAAATTTTGAACTCCAAGTAGACTCACTAAAACAATGAGCTTAATATCTCATATTGACTCATTTGGGCATGGCCATGCACTTCGTGGTCTCACTCTATCAAGAATACCAATGTCTCTCCCATCATATAGGAGGGATAGATCACATCTACATCACTCACATCCCTCTGCATAATTCGTTACATACCCAGTAATCGCCTTTATAGTCCACTCAGTTACGGGTGACGTTTGACGAAACCAAAGTACATAACTCCTTATGTAGGGATCTATGGTGACTTCAGGTCCAAGGACTAGTAGTTATACTAATAGCCACATGAGAAAGTATATGACACTCATATAATGATCCATGGTACTTTCTCATGGCGGGTCATTCAGTATGCATTCTCTAATGCATACCCATGTGTCAACTTGATATCTCTATATCCATGACTTGTGAGATCAAGTCATCGAGTTGACCTACATGCTAGTCTTATTGCATTAACATTGTCCCTGAATGTTAATACTCAACTAGGAATGATTAAGAGTAGTGTTCCCTATGTTATCTCACTATCGGTTCAGCTAACCGATTGATATAGGTAAGAACCTTTTACTCAAGGACGTTATTATACTTAGTTTATTTGGCACCAATACAAGTATAATAACCAAAAACCAAATGTCTTTATTTATATAGAATATGATACAACAAGTCCATAATACAATCATCAAATGATTGGCTCTAGGGCTCTAGCTAACAGATACCTGCTTTTGGTGTTCTGGATGTTTGGGTTAGCCCAAGTTTGCGAGTCAAACTGGGTATTTATTTCGAATTAGCACGAATTTCCATTATGTTTATGTTTCAGCCTTCCGTTTCAGATTTATATGGATTTCTGGTGGTTTTCTTGTACGGAATTCTGAGGTAATATGGGGACTGGACAACGACGAAACATCTCCAGACAACAAATAGGTAAAAAGGTAATTTTATAATTTTTTATACTTGTAGTAATACATAAGTAATAATTACTATATGAGTATTGGTCTTTTTCTCGATACTCCAAACTATCAATCACATAATCAGTGATAATATTGGCTTTCAGGAAAATACTTATTTCTTGAGTTGAACTTTATAGTTATCCAATCTTGATCTAATGTAGTTGCAACTTGATCCTTGCTCTTGTCCGTTGCTTATCTGTGTAGTCTTCCACGATTAATGTGTATCATTTCTTGTCTATTGCTCTATTAGATTGTTACATCCATTTGGTGTGCCATGCCCATGGCTTTGCCTATAACCTTCTGTAAGAGTTCTCTATTCACAGATTTGTACAGACTCTCTAAACTTTAATTATCACAAAGTGTTGTCATCTACAAATTACATTATTATAAGTTTCTGTCCATGCCCATAAAGATGCCCTCAATGGCAGTGCTGTGCCAACTTTAAATGAAATTCCTTTAGTGCAAGGAACTATAATAAAAGAGCAATGGTGATAATGGATTCTGTTTCCCGAGGTCACTGACCATAACCACAGTAGAGCATATAAACACAATGGATTTTGTCTAGCCATGGAATTTAAGAATGTTGATAAGGGCATGCCAATTAATTCTGTCAATGGTCTAGTTGACGTGGTAGGTTAGTCTAATCATTTTGACAATCTTATGATTCCTTAGACATTCACTAAGGTTCTTGTGTGGCTATGACTAGAGAAGAAACTTATTGAATTGAAGAGGTCTGAACAAATTAATGGCATCTTCATCAAGGTTTTAGAGACTCTAGTACATAAAGACTCCATCCCTTGACTTCCCTTCTTAACTTTCTATTTGCAATACACCAACTGGTTGTCGCAGAGCTCACATACCAAATTCTTCCATCTGCAGTGCTACTCCACCTCTATGAAACTTGTTGAGCTAACCAATTCATTTTATAATTTGAATGATTTGGTTCAGATTTACCTCTCTTTTGTGAGTGATCTGATAAGGCTTAATCTTAAGCATGACATTTGATGAATTCCTGGTTGATCATAAACGTGTCGAACTTCACAAAACCAAGTTCGGGTGGGTAGTTTACCCAGATAAAAATATTCCCAAATTAAAGGAATTGTTAGATCTTGACTTTGGCAACATGATATTCATGGTTGATTTATTAGTTCTGAAAATGATCGAGTTCGATATTATCCTTGGCATAGATTGGTTGTCTACATATCATGCCACTGTTGATTGTCAGACGAGGGTGGTCACATTCCGACCTCCGAACCAACCCTCGTGGGATCTTACTGGCATCAGAGACGACGTCATATCGATCATTTTAGCGATTCAGGCTCAGAAGCTGCTGTAGCATGGTTGTCAGGGTTTTCTGCTATCTTTGATTAGTACTGACGACAGCAGTAGTTCGAGAGTACCTAGATGTATTCCCAGAGGAGCTACCAGGTTTGCCTCCCAGAAGGCAAGTGGAGCTTTGCCTCCCAGAAGGCAAGTGGAGTTCGCTATTAAGCTGATTGCGAGGACCGCGCCGGCATCGAAAGCTCCTTATCGTATGGCACCAAAAGAGTTGAACGAGCTGAAGGTTCAACTCCATGGGCTTTTAGACAGGGGATTTATTCACCCTAGTGTTTCTCCATGGGGTTCTCCGATGTTATTTGTCAAGAAGAAGGATGGTACATTGAGATTATGCATTGACTATAGACAGTTGAATGTAGTGACTGTTAGAAATAAGTACCCCTTACCACGGATCGAGGATTTGTTTGATCAACTCAGAGATACATCAGTGTATTCTAAGATTGATCTGCGATCCGGGTATCATCAGCTGAGAGTCAGAGAATCTGATATTCAGAAGACAGCTTTCCGTACCAGATACGGTTATTATGAGTTTTTGGTAATGTCATTTGGGCTTACTAATGCTCCAGCGGTATTTATGGACTTGATGAACCACGTCTTTCTGGAGTATCTTGATCAGTTTGTTATCGTTTTCATTGATGATATATTGTTCTACTCGCATTCCGAGGAGGAGCATGCACAGCATCTTCGCATAGTCTTGGAGACTCTTAGACGACATTAGTTGTACGCGAAGTTCAGCAAGTGTACATTCTGGCTATCCTCAGTCGATTTTCTGGGACACGTGGTTTCTAGCAGAGGTATTTCAGTAGATCCTCAGAAGATCGAGGCTGTCACTAGTTGGGAGCAGCCGAAATCAGTACAGGATATCCGTAGTTTTCTGGGACTAGCCGGATATTACTGAAGTTTTGTCGAGGGTTTCTCGCGTATTGCTATACCGCTGACACGCCTTACTAGAAAAGGCGTGAAGTTCACGTGGTCCGAGGATTGTGAGAACAGCTTTCAGGAGCTGAAGCGGAGATTAGTGTCGGCTCCAGTTTTGGTGTTACCTTCTGGAGAGGATGGATTTGTACTCTAAACCAACACGTCTCTTCAGGGTTTGGGCGCTGTTCTGATGCAGCACGATAGGGTAGTCTCCTATGCTTCTCAACAGTTGAAGGAGCATGAGAAGAACTACCCAGTACATGATCTGGAGTTAGCTGCCATCATCTTTGCTCTAAAGCTTTGGCGGCATCATTTATACGGCATTACATTTGAGATTCTCACTGATCATAAGAGTCTCAAATATATTTTTACTCATAAGGAGCTTAATCTCCGACAGAGGAGATGGATGGAGTTCCTGAAGGATTACGATTGTACCATTTGCTACCACCCGGGGAGAGCTAATGTGGTTGTCGATGCACTCAGCAGGAAGTCCAGAGGGACTTTGGCTTGCCACCGAGTTTCAGTTACAGACTTGGTTCAGGGTTTCTTCGAGTTAAACCTTGAGGAGAAGGGACCTACAGAGCAGGGTATTATTGTTACCATGGTTGCTCAATCATCAATTAGGACGAGGATCCGAGTGGCCCAGGCTGGTGATCAGCATTTACAGTTCATTGGCATCCAGATAGCTTCCAGGCAACAGACCGAGTTCATACGAGACGAGGAGGGTATTATGTACTTCCGAGGCAGATTATGTGTATCTCAGTCTCATCCGGTCTTACAGGAGCTACTTCAAGAGGATCATCGCTCTCGATTTACGATCCACCCAGGCGGGACCCGCATGCATCGAGATTTGAGGCGTTCTTACTGGTGGAACGGTATGAAGAAAGACATCGCGGAATTTGTAGCTAGATGTCTTGTCTGTCAACAGGTGAAGGCTGAGCATCAGAGACCTGCCGGGTTACTTTAGCGGATTCCTATTCCTGAGTAGAAATGGGAACATATTACCATGGACTTTGTGGTGGGCTTGCCGAGGACACGACGAGGCCATGATGCGATTTGGGTAATCGTTGATCGATTAACCAAATCCGCGCACTTCTTAGCGATCCGGAGGACTGATCCCCTGGATCGATTGGCAGATTTGTATTGCCGGGAGATCATCAGATTACATGGTGTCCCTTTGACTATTATTTCGGATAGAGACCCCCGGTTCACATCTCGTTTCTGGCAGAGTCTGCAGCAGGCCTTGGGCACTCAACTCCGTTTCAGTACAACTTTCCATCCGCAGACAGATGGACAGTCAGAGCGGACCATTCAGACTCTAGAGGACTTGCTGAGATCGTGTGTATTAGATTTTAGAGGCAGTTGGGAGGACCATCTGCCATTGGTAGAGTTCGCCTACAACAACAGCTTTCATTCGGCTATCCAGATGGCACCGTTTGAAGCATTGTATGGTAGGCCTTGTCGGACACCCATCCTCTGGGATAAGGTTGGGGAGGCCCAGTTGTTGGGACCTCATAGGGCTCAACATGACACAGAGTTGGTCCGTACTATCAGACGGAGGATGTCAGAGGCGCAGGACCGCCAGAAGAGTTATGCAGATCGGAGACCCAGACCTTTGGAGTTCTCTACAGGTGACCATGTATTTCTATGAGTTTCACCCACGAAAAGGGTGAAAAGATTTGGCCTCAGAGGTAAGCTAGCTCCGCGATACATTGGCCCTTTCCAGATCCTGGAGAGGATTGGAGCAATAGCTTACCGGTTAGCACTACCACCGTCCCTGGCAGGCGTGCACGATGTATTCCACGTATCTATGCTGAGGAGATACATACTCGACCCGACGCATGTGCTGACAGATATCTCAGTTCCAGTTCAGCCTGAGGTCACTTATGAGGAGATTCCGGTACGGATTTTGGACCTGAAAGAGTGTCAGTTGTGGAACAAGACTATCCGGTTGGTTAAAGTCAGATGGCAGCATCATACGAACGAGGAGGCTACCTGGGAGCTCGAGGATATGATTCGAGCTCGATACCCCCATCTTTTCACTTGAGGTATGTGATTTAATTCACCGTTCAGCATTTATACTTTCTATCTATTGTTAGTACTTGCTGATGGTAGATAACAAAATTTGGGGACCAAATTTTTATTAGTAGGGGAGAATGTAAAATATCAGAAAATGGAGAATAATGATAAGGGAATTTTTCGGAATTTTTCAGAGCTCGTATGGATGAGTTTACGGGGATAAAAACGGGGCCCAGGAAAAACCTGTTTAGGCTACCCATTTAAGCGGGGAAATATTTATTTTTATATTTTCTTTTTTCTTTTCTTTTTCTTTTTCTTTATTTTTCCTCTTCCTCGCCATTTCTTTCTTCTCCGTGCGCCCGACGGCTTTGCCCTAACCGCACGCGCACGCTGCGATTTCCTCCTTGCCAAGCATACAAAATCCCTCAGCAACTTCTTCTTCTCACTTCTTCTAGTCACCTCTGCCAATCTTCTTCTTTTCCCTCCCGAGCCGAGCCGCCGACGCCGATCACCGACCCCAGGAACTCCGGTGCCACGGCTACCTTTGTTTTAGCCCCGGCCGACCTGCGACTCTCTCACCCTTCCAAGACATCGCCGGCCACAGGAACCCTAGCGTCGGCTATCTCCTTCTTCTTCCTCTTCTCTGTGAAGCCGAGCCCTCGCCTAGCACCGAGCAGCAGTGTCACCGACCCTCCCCTGTGCTCTAGCATTGTCGACATCAGTTCTTCTCGTTGTACCCTAGCCGAGTTCCTTCCACCTCTGCTGACTCCTCCCTCTTCCTCAGCTGATCTTTCCGATACTTCTACGACACCAGTTGCCGGCAAAGAGGATATCGAGTAGGTAAGGCTTATTGAGTATTTGGGATTTGATTACTTTAGTTTTGCCCTAATTTGGGAGTTTGGTATCAGATCTCTAATTGTGTTAATGGGAAGTTCTGGACTTAGGTTAATGTTGGATGTGGATTCAAGCATCACCGTTTGTAGGGCGTTAATTGGGTTTCCAGCAGCTACCCGATGCTGACAGCCACTCTATTCAGTGGCTACTAGTTCCTGCAACGACTGTGAATCTAGGTAAGATGTAGGGTAACAGATCATTGTTGTAGATGAGAAGTGTTAGCCAGAATTGTTAACTTGGATTCATGTGTAGGTTTTAATGTAATCGAGTAGTGTAATGATTAGGGTTTTACCCTAAATTAATTTAGAAGATTTTATTTAGCTATTCGTTTAAATTTGTAGCTAAATAAAAATGTACATTATATGGTTGACACAGGATTTTGACGCGAGACGAGTATCTCGATTATCGGATTGGACCTTTTTGATTGGAGGCGGGTACTTTTGACTTCATGTCATTTGATATGCATAATAATGTTTTTAACAAATAGCAATGATTGTGTTTCTTATTTGCTTCGGTTGATCACTACCTGATCTGTTACATGCTTGCTTGTTTATTTGCTATGCACATCATGTTAGTATTTACCAGATTATACATATTTATAGAGGTAGTGACACAACCATGTTATTTATTATATTCAAGACCTAGGGTTTTTGATACCTTATCTGATCTGTGTACCTTTGATTTGGTTCATTTTCCTATGGTACACAATTTATATATATATGGATATTGTTATGCTGTTCAGTATTTTGTCATGCTTAGTATCTGATAACCATGATTTTACTATACTATTCTCATTCACATAATCATGGTTTGATGTAGTTTTCATATATAGAATCCACATTTACACTACATTTTTATACTTTGTATCAATTTTGGACCTAATTACAAATTAGTCTATTTTCATGGTATTTGATGCTAATATTTGCTTATTATTTTGTAGGCATCAAAAGGGTCATGGACCCGATCAGATCAGGCTGCATTTGGGCTCAAATCAAGGGCTAAACAAGAAGATCAAGCCTCGGAGCATTATAGGCCGTTCATCCAAGATTGAGTAGATCTGAGCCATCCGTTGAAGATCTGGCCGATCCAACTTAAAGGGGAGCAGATCTGAGCCATTTATGAAGATCCAGAAGTTTTGATCCAGATCTGAGTTCATCCAGCCATTGATCCAGCCGGATTAATCTGGACCGTTCATTGAAGACTGGGCTGATCTAGACCATCCAGTGATGATCTGATCGATCCGACCTACAGGAGAGTAGATCCAGACCCTAGATCAACATCAGTACATTTAGATCGGATTTTGGATGACTTTCCACCGTTGATCTAGCCCAAATGAATCTCAGCCGTTGGATCTGAACTGAGGAGGTTTAAAAACCTGCGTGAGAAGCTACAGTAGCTGGGCTCGGCTTCGTGATTTCCGCTACAGTGTCATCGTCTTCTTCCTTGCGGCGGCCGAGTTCCCATTCCACGTTCCAGATCCGAGAGCTTGGTTTCTTCGACGACGAAGATCATCAGCTGCCGGCGTTCATCTTCCGGTGATCAGAGAGCTTGAGGGAGGTTTCCCGAATGGCGATTTGGGTTCTGTTTCATCGCCGCGATTCCGATTGTGGAGGTCTCCCAATCGGCGATCTTCGCATCCACCAGAGCTGAAGGGAGGTTTCTCAGATGCTACTGGATCTTTTCCGATCTCCATTCCGCAGCAAACTGTGTTGAATTGGCCATTCGATCTGGTTTGCAACTTCACAGGACCTGGGCTCTGTTTCTTCGGCCGATGAGGTTTCCAGATGGATGGAGCTTGAACGGAGGTTTCCGTGAGCTGTGAGTGCCCTATGGAAATAGCTGGAAGTTTGTTTGATTGTTGTTGAATGTTTATAGGGGTTCCGAGAGCATTTCTGTTGGTTTTACAGCAGATTGGAGGAGTTTTTGCTACGGGATCCGGATTGAGGAATGCTTAGGGTTTAGATTTATTTGTTTTGTCTTTGAATTGTTGATGTTCATGTTCAGATCCTCAGATCTGATCCATTACTTTGCTATTTTAATTTGTTTGAGTTTTTCTTATGCAATTCTGTTTTGATTTTCTTTGTTGCAAAAACCCAGTTCTTATTTCTGATTCGAATTCTAATTCCTTGAGATTTTTTGGCAATCCAAATCTTGTTCAGTTACTAACTTAGTTTGCAACTTATTTCTAGTTTTTAAGTCATGTTTTGGTTTCAACAAGTTAGAGTTTAGTTTCAATTCTTGAGTTTAGTTTCATTATAAATTCTGTTAACCTTGTTGATTGTGGAGTGAATTCAAGATTTGGTGATCAAGTAAGTGTTGAATTTGATTGTGATAGAGAATGGATTGTTATTTTCGGTTCTTGTAACTTTGATGAGAATTTGAGTTGAGTTATGGCTACTAAGAGTGTCAATGTTAAATACTTGAAGGCTCTATTTCTGTTAACTTGAATGGAAGGGAATTCAATTGATTTATTTGATGAGCTGATACTTAAGAATTTGAGTTTAATTGTTGTTTATTTGATGAGGAGAAGTTTAATCATGTTGAGGTGAGAATGGACATTCTTTGATCTATTTGTGATTGTGTAAGGATTCAGTTTGAAGTGTTAATTAAATGAAAAGTTAAATTGATCTTGTTGATGTAGGAATTTGATTGGAACTAATTGTAGGATACACACACATTAACTAGTTAACCTTGGAAAAATACGACTCGGGACTCGTTACTACAATACTTGTTTTAATTTTAAATGGGTTCCAATCTTTATTAATTTGGAGCGCCTTGTGACATGCAAAAAGGCCGACACCAAATTTTGGCGCCGTTGCCGGGGAGCAACTAACTAGTAATGTGTGTTTATTTTAGATTGATGCATTGATTGATTTTATTTGTTAGCATGTTGATTGATTTGATTGCTTATTTCTCTTTTGTATTTTCATGTTGGGTTGTTCTTGAATTATTAATTGCTTTTACTGTTCCTGTTTTCATGAGATTGAAACTTTATGCTCTAGAATCTTCTAACATTGATTTGTAGTGTTGTTTTGAAAGAACAAGAGATTTCTTTAGCATGGATTCATATTTTCAGAATTTTGGAAGTGGAATGGAGAGTTATCAGTGTTTTCAACCTGAGTATCAAATTTACCCAAACATGGATCAACAAAATAGGTATGGGTCATTTTCAAATGGTTTTAATGCTAATTGGGTGGATAATTCATGTTTCAGGTATGAAAGTGCACAAGGACCATTTGTTGAGCCATATCCTACCTACCAGAGTTCATATGGATTTCAAGAAGTTTCAACAAATTTTATCCCACAACCTTTTCAACAAAACGAACCTCAGATGGATGAGTCAGCATGGAAACTCAGAGAGATGATGCATCAAATGATCGAACATCAAGAGCAACAATTTTCAAGGATTCAGAACATACAGATTCAATTAGATCAAATTACATCATCTATTAATCAAGCACAAAACTCCAGTGGAGAGATGGAAAGTAGCGATTCTGTCAGGCCTGACCCTACTTCCATTACTTCACATGATTTTTCTAGTAATTTTTGTGATGATTATGTGATTATGCAAATTTCTGATCCTACTGATATTGTTGTTGAAGATGTTGTTAGTGATTCAGGTTCTGAACATTTCTTTGAAGATGATTTAAGTGTAGGGGAGTGCTTACCGGAAGCATTACCTCAAGAATCACCAAGAACTGAAGATGTAAGTGTAGGGACTTGTGCTATGGAGCCAAGCACCCAAGAATCACTACATGAGGATGTACATTCACCAGAACAAGAGCTTGAGCCATATCTTGATGAAAAGGAGGTAACAATCACCACTCCAGGTACCTTTCAACATAACAAGGTGAGTATTTCTTGTGATTTATCAGAAAATTTAATTGAGGTACCAATTGTTGATTTTATTAGTTGTGATTCATTGATTGACAAATTTTCTACCAACACTAATATTCTCCTATCTTCTTTTTACCCCACATGCGTGTGGGAGACATTTTCTTTGATTGATGTTGTAGGAGAACATAAGCTTCCGGAGTGGATGCTTACACTGAACCGCCTTAGTCCTCCAGAAAAAGCTTTGAAAGGAAAAATGAAGAATAAAAAGGAATTGAGTGGAACCAAAAGTACTCCACTACCGGCATGGATTATTCTTCTCAATCTTCTTCGACCGCCGGAATTTAAGGGGAGTTGGTTCTAATTTTACTTTCTTTTGCATTTTAATTCATGCTTTGTTAATAAATTCTTGCTTCATACGTTTCTTTAGTTTCATACTTAGCAATTGCATTTTACTTCCACACTTTGCTTCATACTTTGCATTTTGTCTAGTATATATAGCATTTTAATTGGAATAAAAGTCTCCATGGGAATTTTCTAAGTAATATTTTTAAGATGGTAAAAGCTTCTTAAATTTGATCATCAAGTTTAGGTCATGTGACATGATTGGATGCTTTCTTGCATGATATTGGTTAATTTGGTGGTGGAATCCAATTTGATAAATTGAGCTTGATTGCATATAAAAATACTTAGAGAGGACCATTTTTAAGCCTATACTCTATTATTTTCTTTGTGTGACATGCACTCACAACAATTGAACTCTAGAACTTGCTTAGCTTCTTTTCAAGGTCACAATAGCATTTGTGTGCATGGAGATAAAGGATATTTATCATTCTTGTTCCATTATTATTTCCCATTTCTTTCTCCATAATTTTCTAAGAACATTTTCATCTAGCCTTCTAATTCTTAATTCTCTTTGCTTGTTATATTTCTTTTATTTCGTTGAGAGTTTTGGATTAATTGCTTGATAAATTAACTTGACCAAGATATGGATGAAGATTGAGTGTGGGGGAGATGTTCATTCTTTGAGTGAGTTCTTGTGTGTTTGAATTCTGCAGAAAAGAGGAAACAGTGGCAAGTTGGTACAATGACCAGAATGTGATGAAGAATTGGAATCAGCAGTGGCTGTGCAGAATGGAGTTCAAGGGCTAATAGACCATAGAAAAATCTGAAACCTAGCTGCTATTTAGTATTGATGAATGATTGTCCTTCTTCTCTAGAGTTTACAAACTTTTAGATAGGGAATTTGATACCAAACAGAAACATAAAGCTGAAACTGGAAGTTAAAACAATTCTGCAGTTTGGGTTTTGGACGGTAATTGCAGCAGGTGGAAATTAAACTCGAGTTGAATTTTTTGTGCTATTGCAAGAAGTTAAACAGCAATGAAGGAGCTAAAACTTTGAAGGATTTTGTGCCAAAAGTGTATCAAAAATCAAGTATATCATTTAAACAAGTGAGAAGTTTAAGTGAAGCTTTGGGATTTGCAGTAACAAATGGTGCCTTTGTGTCTCTATGTCTTATACGAATTTACTAGACAGAGTTCTCAAAAGCTATGGCTCAGAAGTAGAAACAATTACTTATAGCTATAGAAGTCTGTGGAAGAAAAGGAAATGCTAATGGAAATATAAGTTGTTGCATAGATCACATAGATGAAATCATTTTCCATCCAACCAAGGAACAAGTGTTTAATACACATGAAGGAACAGTGGTAAAAGGCTAAAAGGCTGTAAGTGTAGCATGAAGCAAACAGAATTTAGATTTAAAAGTGGTATCAAGTTGGAACCAGCTGTTTACCAGAAATCATATCAGAGAAGAATGCAGAAACTAGGAAATGCAGATGTCTGTCAGCGAATTAAAATCTGCTGTTGATGACTTTCTTAATTGATTATACAAGCTGTTGGCTGATGCTTGCATTCCCTAATTTCTGAAACTGAAGATTCAGGATTAGCTGGATTGCTGAATGGATTTTAGTATTTTCCATTATGTAGCAAGAATAAGCTTCCAATCTGCATTCAATTGATCAGAAATTCTGGAAAAGGGAAACTGAGTTAACAGAAATGGAGACAGAATGCAGATGTGCCAATTCCAATCTGTTCCCAGAATTCAGAATTCAGAATCAGATTCATATCTGTTTTCAGTTTTGATTTTTGAACTGTTTGAATAGGAGGAAGAGCAAAGATTGACACAAGAGTGGGAAAGAAGAGGAGTTACTGATTTGGTGCAATTGTGAAGATCTGCAATTTCCTTAAATTTGATGCTTGAATCAAATTCTAGAGCTTTGAAAACTGTGAATTCAGAACTGTAAAAATTCAATTTTGAATAGTTGTTGATAGGCTACTTTAAGCTTAGTTTCAATGCAATGGAAGGCGCCCTTCTAGCTGAATGGAAATGAGAGTCACATGTTCTGAATTCTAAAATCAGATTCTGTTATGTAAATCTGGGATTTGTGGAGCTGAGTTTACTTAAGTGCAAGAGTTAAATGTAACTAACTGTTGGGGAATCTGATCAATCACCTTCATTGAGTTTTATGCAAGTTCAAATGAAGATACAAGAAGTTCAAACAGTTGTTCATCAGATATAAAATTTTATAGACAGCTATAGCAGTTTTCAACAATTCAGAATCTGAATTTTGAATTTCTGAATTTGCAGAGTTCAAAACCTGTGCAATTGAAAGAGATTGTGGTTAGGACTGGCTGTAGGTTAAATGCAACAAGAAATATACAAAGTGGAGGATGCATGAAAGAGGACAGTGTACAGTTGGAAAAGGAGCTGGGAAACTGCAGCACATGAGAAGTGTAGGGACTTGGTATCAAAGTGTATCAAAAATTCAGAAGTTGTATCAAGAAAAGGAGAAGATCTGGTGAAGTTTTCAAGTGTGAAGAAACAAATGGTAATTTTGCATCAAATTACTGAAAGATGCAGTGGGCTAGAAACTGGAATATGCAGGAAGATAAGCTGGAAACTGAGAAGTGCAAATCTGTGCTGAAATTATTTTCTGATTACTGAAATTGCAGTACATCATAGATTCAAATGAAACAACCAGAATTGCAGATGTATTATACAGTTTTGCTGTTTTCTGAAGTTGATGCTGAGAATTTGATTTGGGAAATTGTAGTTGTGCTTCAAACTGAAGTTGGGTTGAATTCTGTTAACAAGAGTAGGAAAGTTAATGAATCTGAAGTTCTGGGCGAATTTTCTGAATTTATGTGAACATTTTTGCTGAATTCGGGAGGCTGCTGTTTAGCAGAAATTTATCTGAGTTGCTGATGTTTATGTCATTAATTAATTATGGAATGCCAATTAGGATATTGGAGTTTGCTTGGCAAATCAAGTGGAGTGAAAAATTTGGGAAATTGTAGTTGTGATTGGAAGCTGTCAGACACAGAAAGGAAAAGCTGCAGAAATGAATTGGGCCTTTAGCAGATTTCTGTTTGCAGAGAAGCTGGATTCTGGAATTGGGTAGCTACACTTAAGCTTTTAAATCAGACAAAGCTGAATCTCTGAATTTTGTTTTCACCTTGCTGTTGCTGAAGAAATTCTGCCGAGTGTAACCTCAGTGGGTTAATTTCTGAAATTGCAATATTGATGCTGTTATTGAGGAAGTTTTGAAATGGAAATGGAAGCTTTGACATCTGTGATTAAATAGAATCTTTTCTTCCAATGAGAAATACAAGATAATCAAGGAGTGAAAGAATGTACCAACTTAAGTGTTAGTGTGCCAAATTATGTTGTTGAAGCTAATTTCTGCAAACAGAACTATGATTCTGATTCCTGCTGATCTTCAAAATTGCTGCATTGCCAAGCGATATTCTCTCCTATTTTTTATCCTTCAAATCTTGATTAGAAGTACCAGAAGTTAATTGAGAATTCTGTTGTGGGCATTAGTATAGAAATGAGTTTCATCTATAGAGTACTTTGATATCAATTCTGAAATCCTTAAATGAGTACTTTGGGATCAAAGCTGAATGCAGTTCAGCTACATTCTGAGTTGTAGGAAGTTTGTTGCTGTTGAAGACGTTTTTTTTTGTGGAATTGTGTGATGCATCACTTCTAATGATTTTGACTACGTGAAGTGTTTTGAATCGGAATTGCATCTTGATTGACATTGGATGGAGATACTGTGTATAGAAGAATTAAAACAAAAGTTTGATGTTTGATTCTGCCAAAGATAGAAACAGAGAAATAGAAAGAAGAATCTGCAAAAATGAGGACAAGGTAATAGTGGTTTTAAAATGTATCAAATGGATAACATGTGATGTATTTTATTGCCCGAGACGACCAATGCTTTAAGTGTGGGGGAGACAAAAGAGAAGAGGTTAGCTTGATTGAGTATCAAAAGAGTATCAAAGTTGGAGATAGAGTATCAAGATTCTATGGTTGCATTCAAATTGAAGGAGAGGTTAGCTTGATACTTTGAAGTGGTAATAACAAATGGTATTCATCATTTTATACATCAAAATTGGTCAACTGATCAAGTATACTCCTCCAATACTCTCATCTTCTCATTTTCTTCATTAATACCTTTTCTTTTGCCTATTTCATCCATTTCAATTGTTCTTTTTACTTCAATTTCAATTCTTCATGATATTATCCTTTTGATTCATGTATGCTATGTTTTATAGTGGTGGAGAAGTAGAATATAAGCAAGCTTATGGTAGTGAAATGTTGTGAGTTGCATTGAGTGAGCTCCACTAATACATGTTTTGAGTGTGAGAGCTAGAATAGGTAAAACCTTTGTGAGATTGCATCTTGCTTAATTTTTCAATTGGATTGAAACTACCATACCTACTGATTATTGTTTGGATTGTATTCATGATTGTTTGTGATTTTTAAGATGATCTTAGTTAATTACCTTTTACTATCTTTTAGGTATTGCTAGGGAATTTTTTATGGAGATGATTTTTTAGTTTTCTTTACTTTCACGGGACGTTCAAGAGTAAGTGTGGGGGAATTTGATAACCATGATTTTACTATACTATTCTCATTCACATAATCATGGTTTGATGTAGTTTTCATATATAGAATCCACATTTACACTACATTTTTATACTTTGTATCAATTTTGGACCTAATTACAAATTAGTCTATTTTCATGGTATTTGATGCTAATATTTGCTTATTATTTTGTAGGCATCAAAAGGGTCATGGACCCGATCAGATCAGGCTGCATTTGGGCTCAAATCAAGGGCTAAACAAGAAGATCAAGCCTCGGAGCATTATAGGCCGTTCATCCAAGATTGAGTAGATCTGAGCCATCCGTTGAAGATCTGGCCGATCCAACTTAAAGGGGAGCAGATCTGAGCCATTTATGAAGATCCAGAAGTTTTGATCCAGATCTGAGTTCATCCAGCCATTGATCCAGCCGGATTAATCTGGACCGTTCATTGAAGACTGGGCTGATCTAGACCATCCAGTGATGATCTGATCGATCCGACCTACAGGAGAGTAGATCCAGACCCTAGATCAACATCAGTACATTTAGATCGGATTTTGGATGACTTTCCACCGTTGATCTAGCCCAAATGAATCTCAGCCGTTGGATCTGAACTGAGGAGGTTTAAAAACCTGCGTGAGAAGCTACAGTAGCTGGGCTCGGCTTCGTGATTTCCGCTACAGTGTCATCGTCTTCTTCCTTGCGGCGCCGAGTTCCCATTCCACGTTCCAGATCCGAGAGCTTGGTTTCTTCGACGACGAAGATCATCAGCTGCCGGCGTTCATCTTCCGGTGATCAGAGAGCTTGAGGGAGGTTTCCCGAATGGCGATTTGGGTTCTGTTTCATCGCCGCGATTCCGATTGTGGAGGTCTCCCAATCGGCGATCTTCGCATCCACCAGAGCTGAAGGGAGGTTTCTCAGATGCTACTGGATCTTTTCCGATCTCCATTCCGCAGCCAAACTGTGTTGAATTGGCCATTCGATCTGGTTTGCAACTTCACAGGACCTGGGCTCTGTTTCTTCGGCCGATGAGGTTTCCAGATGGATGGAGCTTGAACGGAGGTTTCCGTGAGCTGTGAGTGCCCTATGGAAATAGCTGGAAGTTTGTTTGATTGTTGTTGAATGTTTATAGGGGTTCCGAGAGCATTTCTGTTGGTTTTACAGCAGATTGGAGGAGTTTTTGCTACGGGATCCGGATTGAGGAATGCTTAGGGTTTAGATTTATTTGTTTTGTCTTTGAATTATTGATGTTCATGTTCAGATCCTCAGATCTGATCCATTACTTTGCTATTTTAATTTGTTTGAGTTTTTCTTATGCAATTCTGTTTTGATTTTCTTTGTTGCAAAAAACCCAGTTCTTATTTCTGATTCGAATTCTAATTCCTTGAGATTTTTTGGCAATCCAAATCTTGTTCAGTTACTAACTTAGTTTGCAACTTATTTCTAGTTTTTAAGTCATGTTTTGGTTTCAACAAGTTAGAGTTTAGTTTCAATTCTTGAGTTTAGTTTCATTATAAATTCTGTTAACCTTGTTGATTGTGGAGTGAATTCAAGATTTGGTGATCAAGTAAGTGTTGAATTTGATTGTGATAGAGAATGGATTGTTATTTTCGGTTCTTGTAACTTTGATGAGAATTTGAGTTGAGTTATGGCTACTAAGAGTGTCAATGTTAAATACTTGAAGGCTCTATTTCTGTGAACTTGAATGGAAGGGAATTCAATTGATTTATTTGATGAGCTGATACTTAAGAATTTGAGTTTAATTGTTGTTTATTTGATGAGGAGAAGTTTAATCATGTTGAGGTGAGAATGGACATTCTTTGATCTATTTGTGATTGTGTAAGGATTCAGTTTGAAGTGTTAATTAAATGAAAAGTTAAATTGATCTTGTTGATGTAGGAATTTGATTGGAACTAATTGTAGGATACACACACATTAACTAGTTAACCTTGGAAAAATACGACTCGGGACTCGTTACTACAATACTTGTTTTAATTTTAAATGGGTTCCAATCTTTATTAATTTGGAGCGCCTTGTGACATGCAAAAAGGCCGACACCAGTATCATGCACCATTCGCATGATTGTATGCTGCGCGATAGTCTGCTCCATTATTGTTGAGCACATCGCCAGTTTCATCTCTGTCGGTGCTCCATTGGTCCGCTCATGGGTAGCGTGACGCAGCGTGGTAGCACGTCAGTTTGGCTCTATCGGTGCTCCGTTGGTCCGCGCATGGGTAGTGTGATGCAGCATGGTAGCACGTCAGGGATCCCTTCCCGTCATGTTGTACCGGGAGATGAGAGCATTGCGCTCCCCCATTTATGATTTGGGATAGGAGGATAGGTGTACTCCGACAGCATCCCGTCCACTCGGTCACTCATCAGGAGCAATGATGGCAGAGTGCACGGTTGTCACAGCCCTACCCACTCGGTCACACCATTATGTGTGAGATAGCTGACTGACGTCAGGGGTGACCATGACATTTGCATCATATGCATGATGCATTTATTGCTTGTGTTTGCTGCACTTACTTGCTGCATTTATATGGATGCATATGATTGACATGCATACAGGATTTATGACACTCTCGGTCTGACGACCCTGTTGTACTTATACCTTGGTCCTTGTTAGTACAGTTTTCTCCTGCTTGTTTCAGTTGCATTTATCCTTCTTGTATTAGGAGACTGTACGCATGATTAGTGTTGGTTGTTATTTTCTTTATTATGCATATCAGTTGATACCCGCTGAGTGTTGGACTCACACCCTCCTCCGTTGTTATTTTCAGGTTGATGCTGTCCGGAGAGTTCCAGTCGTTAGTCCCCTGCAGTCCACGAGGATGTTTATTTGTCTTTTGGTTTTATTTACTAGACTATGTTTAGACTTGTTCTATTTTGATACATTTGGATCTTGTATGGATTTTTATTGTTGAGGGGTTTGGATTGGATATGTTTTGCTACATGCCTACCTGGATGGCAGAAGAGGTAAGTTGATTTTATCGTCGGATTTGTGCTTTATGAGTGTAGTTGAGTAGGGTAGTTTTTGAGTCTTCTTATTACTATTTTAATTGTTCACTATTAACCTGCCTGGATGCTTGGATGTGTGTTATATTTTATTACTGTTATTGTTTCGGCCGTGTTGGCCGAGATATATGTGGCCCAGAGGGCATTGTAGAAAGTTTCAGATTGTCAGCCGTACAGGGGAGATGCTGCCGAAATTTCTTCGGACATGGACTTCCCCGGGGCATGACAGATTTACACAACTGAATTCCCAGCGCCAACATGAGGTGCCTTCCAGGCAGCTGAAGGTGTCCTGGAGGTTGGCGCGAAGGCACCTTTGAGTGCCTTGAAGGTTCCTTCAAAAGGATGAATTTTGCAGAATGTGAAGGTTATCGAGTCCGAGGATAAGAGATACAACTGGAGGTGCCTTGGATGGTGTTGGAGGTACCTTCAACAACCTATAAAAGAAGTCTTCAGGCAGCCTTACAAATACAACTCATTCTTGCGATCCTTCTCTTGTGCACTGCTTCAAAGATGATCCTACGACTCTATGACACGACTCTGATGACCGAAAGCACAACTCTCTAGATCCTTAAGTCGTCAATATAATTTTTCTTTATAGAGCACTTAAATTATATTTTTCTTGTAATCATCTTTTGTACTTGTAAGTTACGAACTGATAGTGAATTGCCCAATGAAAGTGGTCAATCGCGGGCCTTGGAGTAAGAGTCGTCACAGGATCTGAACCAAGTAAAATCAAAAAGTGTTAGTGTTTGCTTTCTTTTACTATTATCTTTATTCCATTGCATTATTCTAATCGAGTTTTTCTGAAAAAATGTTAAAATTTCAACTTGAAAAGTCAAGTCAAGAAACTTAGGGTCTCGTTGGAACAGTTCACTTTGGGTTCCAACAATTGATTCGGGCTCGGATAAAATTAATCTAATTATACCTAAATCTAATTTAATCTAATTAATCTAATCAAACCTAAAATCTAATTAATCTAATTATTCCAAATTTAATTTAATTAAATCAAAATTAATCAAATTAAACTTTAATCTAATTAATCTAATTAAACCTAAATAAACCTTAAATTAAACCTCAATCAAACAATCAAACCTAAGTTAAACTTAATTAACCATCTCACAAGCACTCATAGGTATAATGTGATTGGTAATCTAGATTAGGTGAGATTGAAAATAAGGGGTTGAATTAAATCAAATTTTAATCCATTTAGATTGGATCCAAATCAAATATTTTATGTGTAGGAAGATACGGATTTAAACCAACGGATGTTGGATAGTGGATGTTTCATACACATAACTGGAGACAGATTGAAATTCACCATGCTAAAATACAAGAACTTAGGATCAATTACATTTGGAAACAACGGAGAACTTAAGGTGATTGGAACTGATAATATTGAACTGAGTTCTGATTTCATTATTTGAAAAGTTTTATTAGTCAATAAATTTAATTTTAACTTATCATAAGTCAACTGTGTGTCTCTGGCTACTTAGTAACTTTCTCGAGCTCTGAATACGTAATTAAAAATATTAAAAATTCTAAAATTATACTTAAGGGAATTAGAAAAAAAATAATATTTACATAATTAACCTACCAACCTCCTCACTGAAGTGTATATTGACACAACAAGAAGAACCCAAATTGTGGCACAGAAGATTGGATCACACTCACATCAAACTCATTTTAAAAATGAGTCAAAATAGTTTAGTTAGAGGTTTACCAAAATTAAAAATCTTAGGAATTATAATCTGTAATGCTTGTCAACAAGATAAACAAACTAAATCAACCCATAAACTAACAAAACTAAATTGAACCAACTCTATACTTGAGCTCCTATATTTAGACCTATTTGAATCACACAAAACTAAGTCACTAAGCAAAAACTAGCACTGTCTACTTAGATAAAATTTATAAAAACCAAAGATGAAACCTTTGAAACCTTTAATAATTTTTTAAAATTAATAGAAAATGAAAAAGATACCAAAATTAAAAGAATTAGAAGTGATCATGGGGAGAATTTGAAAATCATAGGTTTATCAAAAAATTTCAAACTAATGGATATCATTATGAATTTTCGTGTCCTAGAATCCCTCAACAAAATGAACTAGTGGAAAGAAAAATAGGATATTACAAGAAGCAACCATGTTAAACAAATACAACCTAAGTAATCAATTTTGGATAGAAGTAATAAACACAGCTTGTTACATTCAAAATAGAATCTTAATAAATAAATTTGACAATAAAACCCCTTATGAAATATATTATAATAAAATACCCAACCTAATTTTTCTAAAAGTTTTTAGATGTAAAGTACACATATTAAACACTAAGGATTATTTAAGTAAATCTACGTCTAAATTAACAACTAACATCTTTTTAGGGTATTCTACAACTAGTAGAGCTTATAGAGTCTATAACAAAAATCCCTTGAAAGTTGAGAAAACAATCAATGTAATTTTTGATGAAGAAAACAACCTACCTAATTTAATTAATGAAAATAATAATTAAAATACAAGAAACATAGAAGATGATAAAGATAATGAAATTAGACATGAGTTCAGTATAGTTAGAAGACAATTAAGAATGTGCTTAGTAGAATAGATTACAATCCTTTCAAAATCATGCTTTTTTTCTTACCTTTCCAAAATTATGGTTTTTTAAAATTATATTATCAATTCTTTTTTTCAAAAACCTTATATCCTTAAAAATTAGCCTGTTTTCAAAATTCTAGGGTAAATAGTTATGTTTTCTTCAAAAATCTCACTTTTACTAGTGCTTTCAAAATGTTGAAATTAGCCTAGGCTTAACCCCTCGAAAGCATGTACTCAAAGGTTCTAGCCAAAGCAACTCACAAGTACACTAGGATTACCATGCTTGTATATGAAAAATACTTAGAACGGTGTAAGATGCATATGGTATTGCCTGGATTTTAAGATGCTTATGTCAATGCATCAATATAAAGTCTGGGCAAAAAATACCAATTCAAATTGATCAAGTTAAGTCTTCCTTCTTAGTTAAACTAGCTGGATCACTTACTTAACTTGACTAATTAAGTGAATGTTACTACCTTATGCTAAATAGCTAATAACTAAAGGTTAGACATTTCTTCTAAAGGAAAAAGATGATTATATTTAATACTTTTCCTATAATTTTTTTTTACTTTGACTTTTTCCATGCTTGGACTCTAGGATCAAAATCATCTTAAAGTTAACCACCCCCTCAAACATAAAATACTTACTTAAAAAGTTTCTAAGGCATTAAGCATCCAAGGGAGATTAAAAATAATTTTTGGTAAAAAGATTAAAAGTTAGTATTTTTTTTCAAAAGGGAGTACTATTTTTCAAATTAATAGCTTTTTCTCTCTACTCAGTTTTTTTTATATATGTCAAATAGGGAGTAAAAAGAAAAAGTTAACTATTTTTCTAAAAGCTAGCAAAAGTATAACTAAAACTAAGTCTTTTCAAATTAAGAATATTTCAAAAAGAAAGTTATATTTTTCAAAATTGACATTTCAAAACTATAATTAAAGCTAAGCCTTTTCAAATTAAGAATGTTTCACAAAGCAAAGTTATATTTTTCAAAATTTATATTTCAAAAGTATAACTAAAGCTAAGTATTTTTCGCAAGCTCAGGATTTTCAAAGTTAAGCATTTAGCTAAGGTTTTCAAGGAAAAAGAAAAGCTAAGTGTCTTTTTGTGTTCAAAGAAATTCTTTTCAAAACTAAACATTTAGTTAAGTTTTTTTTGAAAAAAGTTATGTTTTTTTGAAAAAAGTTAGGTTTTTATTGTTCTTCAAAAAAGTGCTATGTTTTAGATGGAGTTTTAAGTTTCTTAACATAAAGAATTTCTTCCAAGTTCTATTTCAACACTTAGAAACTTATCTTTTGTAAAATATTTTTTTACTTGTGAAAATACTTACTTGTTCTTACTTGTTATCTATTTTACTTAACTTAACTTTGAATTGTGTTGCTATAATTAAAAAAAGGGAGATTATTGGTGCAAGGAGCACCAGATGATCAAATCTAAGTTTTGATAATGGCAAAGGATTCTAATTTAAGGGTTATTGTTGTTCTAACAAGTTGAAATAAGTATGCAGGAAAGTCCTAAGTGATATTAGGCAAAGGAAAGTCCTAGTCGAGGCTAGAGAGGTGGAAAGTCCTAGTTATAGTTAGGCAATGAAGTCTTGGTCCGGGGGACTGGGCAAAGTCTTGGTGGGTTTAGGATGTTGGGCATAATCCTAGGATCGAGGACACTAGGTGAAAGTCCTGGGGGTCAATAACACCAGGTGGAAGACTGGACGGGTCAGAGATCGGAAGTCCAATAAAAAGTCCTGATTTCTCTGATGCTAACCAAAAGTCTAAATTATCTAGAGGAATGATTTAACAAAAAGTAAATTCTCCTGAGAGGAATAGGTAAGGATACATTTCTCGTTGAGGGAATAGTAGACGTCGGTTCGATCTAGGATTTTCAAGAAATTCAAAAGTTAGAATCGGATAGTTTAGAGACTGTCAAACATTTTATTACCATAATATTTATTGTATGAACTTTGTTTTACAGGATATCTTTGTGTATTTGAACTAACGTATTTTGTAGGAGCTAAAACACATAAGTTTGTCTCCGATGAACAGTACTTGAGGAGCCTCTTATGGTGCTAGAGGTACCTCAGACACCTTGGTCAAAGGCCTCGCATTGGAGGGCGCTGAGATGCCTTCCAGATAGCTGAAGGCACCCTGTACGTTGGTGCAAAGGCATCTTCGAGTGTCTTGAAGGCACCTTCAAAAAGATGAACTTCACTGATTACAGAGGTTATTGAGTCTGAGAGTAAGGGGATAAGACATATAGCTGGAGGTAACTTAGATGGTGTTGGAGGTGCCTTCAACACCTATACAAGAAGTCTTCAAGCATCCTTTCAAATACAACTCATTCTCGTAATCCTTCTCTTGTGCGCTGCTTCAAAGATGATCCTACGACTCTACGACGCAATTCCGACAACCGAAAGCGTGACTCTCTGGATCCTTAAGTCGTTGGTATAATTTTTCTTTATGGAACACTTAAATTATATTTTTCTTGTAATCATCTTTTGTACTCGTAAGTTACGAACTGATAATGAATTGCCCAATGAAAGCGATCTTCTATTGCGGGCCTTGGAGTAGGAGCCATCACAGGCTCCGAACCAAGTAAAACTAAAAAGTGTTAGTGTTTGTTTTCTTTTACTATTATCTTTATTCCGTTTTGTTATTCTAATCAAGTTTTTTTTGAAAAACTTGAAATCCATGAGCGCTATCACCCCCCCCCCCCCTCTAACGCCTTTGATCCTACATATTAAAGACATAATAAATGTAGGACTATAGTACCCTAGAACCACTAGTTTTGACCTATTAGGATATTCTGGCTCGGACTATATTGGGTGTAAACTGGATAAAAAAAGCATAAGTAGTAGTTGTCAATTATTAGGTCAAAATCTAGTCAGATAATGCAGTAGAAAGCAACACTGTGTTGCATTATCCATTGTTGAAGTAGATTATATAGTTATGGGGGAATGTGTAGCTTAACTACTATGGATGATGCAAACACTTAAAGTCTTTCAACTAAATTACACCAACACAAAATTCTTAATTGATAACATTGGCTCTATTAATTTAATAAAAAATCTAATACAACATTCAAGAACTAAACATATAGAAGTAAAATACCACTTTGTAAGGGATCATGCAGCTAGAGGTGGTATTATACTTAACTATGTTGAGTCTAAGTCTAACCTAGCAAATATTTTCACTAAACCCTTATCTATAGCTGAGTTTGGCACACTAGAAGATAATTAGGAATATACTTAGTAGAATAGGATATTGTTTATGTCTTTCAAAACTTACATATTTTTCAAACTTGTGCTTTTTAGAAAACCTTATTTTTCAAAACTATCTTCTTCAAAATTTTAAGTATAAACCTTACTTTTATATACAAAGTAATAAAAATTGTATTTTTTTTAAAAAAAAATTAGACTTAGCCTAGGTTTTCCCCTAGAAAGTATGAACCTATAGATTTAGGCAATCAACATCTCACAAGCACATTGGGATTACCTAGCTTTTATATTAAGAATATTTAGAATGGTATGAGATGCTTAGGACTAGGCATGAATTTTAAATTCTTATTATATTAATGCATCATCATAAGTCTAGACTAAAAATACCAACTCAAATTGATCAAGTTAAGTAATCCTTCGTAGCAAATAACTAGCTGAATACTTTTACTTAACTTGACTAATCAAGTGAAATCTACTATCTATTAGTAGTCTGCTAGTAGTTAAATATTAAATATTTCTTTCAGAAAATAGATGAATTATTTTTACATATTATTTTTCAAAATTACTAAATATTTTTTAATCATGCTTGGATTATAAGGAAATCATTCTTTAATTGCCGACTTGGATTATAAGGGCATCTTGATTAATTATTTTCTTGCTTAATTTTTTTTTTTTTCTAAATCCTATTACTTGAATAGAAATATTCATCATGAATTTTCCTTTGGAAAATTGAGTGAATTTTTTTTCAAAAACCTGAGTAATTTTTTTTTTCTAAAACTTGTAAAATTTTCAAAACTAATTCTGATTAAATGTTTTGAAAAATACCTATGTTCTTATTTTAAAATATTTTTTTACAAACTTTAGTTTCTCCTTCTGTCAAACTTTTTGATATATGACAAAGGGGGAGAGAAAGGTTAAAGTTAATGGATTTCTAAGATAAAATAGATTTTCAAAATATTCTTTAAAACTCTTGAGAGGGAGAATGTTAAATTAAGGGGGACTTTTTTTAAAAAAAAATCTCCTTACTTTAAAATTCAAAAGCATTTAACACTTAAAAAAAACTAAACTCAAACTTCTCACTTTGAAACAATTTTTTATGTTAAAATTTATCTTAAAAATGCTATGTTTTACTTAACTTTAAACTAGGTTGTCATAAATCAAAAAAAGAGAGATTGTTGATGCTGAAAGTACTAAGTAATCAAATATGTATTTTGATATTGTCAAAGGTTCAAAGTTAAGAGTTATTGTAATCTAACGAGGTTAAAAAAAGTGTGTAGGAAAGTCCTAATTGAGGTTAGGTAAAGAAGTTCTAGTCAAGTGGATTAGGCATGAAGTCTTGGTCGAGTGGATTGGGTAAAGAACCCTAGTCGAGTGGACTGGATAAAGAAGTCCTGGTCGAGTGGAATGGACAGAAGTCTTGGCAGATTATGACATTAGAAAGAAGTGCTAGAGGCTGATGACACTAGGCGGGAAGCCCTTGGGGTCACGAACACCAGGCAGAAGTCTAGGCAAGTCAAGGATCGGATGTCTAGCAAGAAGTTCTGAAGGTCCAGGTTAGATATTGAGCAAAGTCCAAATAGGTCAGTGTAGGATCGGTGAGTACATGAGAGGGGGATGAATCATATAATTTTTTTAAAAAAACTTGTATTTTTTTGAATTTCAAAAACAAGTGAGTTCGTAGCGGAAATGTAACTAAGTGAGAAAAAGTAAGCGAGACAAAAAAGGAAATCAAGCACTAATACAAGTTCATTTTACTTGGTTTGGAGCCTTCGATGCCTCCTACTCTAAGATTTGCATTCATTGAGTGCTTTTGTTGGACAATTATTATAAGCTCAAGATGATTACACAAATTTAAGTATAATGCAGGAAAATTAAAGTGTACCGACAATAAAAAAAAAGTAGGAGTTGGTCATTCATTGTTGGAGTAGTCTTTTGGTATCATAAGAGTCTTCTTGGATCAATGTGCAAGTACAAAAGTCAGAGCGAATGAATATTAGAAGCTTCTAGTCTAAGTCCTTTTTATAGGCCTTTTTTAGGTGCTCAGACCACCCCCAAGCGCCTCCAATGAGGCCTATCCGATCCTAGGACTTTGCTAACTTATCTATGTCAAAGTGCCTGGACCTAGTTCGGGCATCCAGACCACTAACGTCTTCGTGCCTCATCGAAGCTCTATCTCTAAAACTTTATCTATCTCTAGGTGCTCGGACCGGTCCAAGCACCTAGACTCTAACGTATGCCGACCAATCAAAGTATGCCACCTTAGCTAACTAGTCATCCAGAGGTCTGCGTTAGAGTCTAACGTTAGAGTCTAACGTTAGAGTCTAAGTTAGTACAGGTGTCCAAACATAGTATGCCGACCGGTTCGGGCACCTGTACTAACTTTCGGAGCCCAGACCTCTGGACGCCTAGACTATGTTTGGACATCTGGAGCCCTCTTTCAGCATCTAATTTCTTGCATCACAAGGTTAGTACAACTAAGTATAACCTGCAAAACAGAGTTAGCATAATATAAAATAGAATGATTATTAATTAGATCCTATCTTACCAAGACTAGGATCTACTCATAGTCTTAGCTCAGACTTCCAAAATGGCTCTAAGCTTGACCAACACCTATAATCACTCTAGGACTCATTCTCACTGGACCACTCTCCTTTAGTAACTTACCTTTACTTACCATTTGCAGTCGCTTGACTTGCCTCTTGACCCACCAGGTCTTCTTGTCAATTGTCAAGTCTACAGACCCAACTAGACTTTAACCAGGTATCAGGTCCTGCAAACTCAGCTAAAATTTCTATCAAATATCGGATCACACCTTAATCTATCTAGACTTTGTGCTAGTTATTAGGTGTTCATACCTAACTGGGCTTTAGCTTGGTGTCAGGTCCTCTAGACCTGTCAATTCTTGGGCACTTAGTAAAAGTATTAGATCACACAGAATCTATCTTTAACTATTTTTCATTCATCAAAACTAAAGTTTAATTATTAGTTCCAACTACACTAATAGTCAGGAGGACTAGATGTTTGGAAACAGGTAAACTCTCTTAAGAGAAGTAGATGAAGACGTGTTCCCCATTGAGGAAATAGTAGGCGTCGATCCGACCTAGAGTTTCAGCAAAATATAAAAGTCAAGAGTGGACAGTTCTGAGACTATCTAAATTTTTTGTATTTATATTTCATATTATGTCTATTATTCTAACTCTGTGATGCAGGAAAACAAAACTAAAGTTAAGGCATTCCAGGTGCCCGGAATGGATCCAGGCGCCCAGAGGTCCGGGTAATCGAAAAGGATCCAAGTGCCTGGAATGGCTCGAATCCAGTTACGCAAGCTGCTGAGTTGGTATACCCTAGTTGGATGGCACACACTAGACTCCAAGCACTTGGAAGGGATCCAAACATCCGGGAAGGGATAAAGGTGATTCAAATAGAGGTTCGTTAACCACGTCAGCAGTCCAAGCGCCAGGAAGGGATCTAAACATATGGAGTTGGATAAGTCAATGATGAAGGTGGATCATATAAGCCTCGGTTGAGGTGCCCAGAACTCGTCCTAGTGCCTAAAAGAGACTATAACAGAAGGGTTCGACTAGTAGCTTGATTCATTTATTCCATACGACTTTCATTCTTGTGTGCTACTCCAGAACCCTCATTAAGATGCCAAAACACGACTCCGACAACCAACGCCTCATCTTCTACTCTAATTATTATCGGTATTAGTTCCATTATTGTGATATTCTTTATTATACTTGATTGTTATAATCTTCAAGATTATAGTGAATTGTCCAACAAAATCACTCAGCAAGTGCAAGCTTTGGACTAGTAGTCGTCGGGCTGTGAACCATGTAAAAACAAATAGTCTTAGCATTGTTTCTATTTTCTATTTATTTCAGTGCATTATCTCTCATGTTTTACAAAAAAGTGATAAAGTGAACAGCGTTATCCCCCAGCGTTGCTTTTGATCCTACACCTAAGACTGAGTTGGTTGGCAAACTAGAACTTAGGATATACAATCCTCCGGCCAAAGGCTTCACAACCAAATTACTAGGTGGCCTTTCTCTACCTAGCTACCACACTTCATTTACAATGATGTTGCTTAAAGTTAAAATCTCCAAGATTATATTCACTCTCATGATCTCTCATAGGTCTCATTGACCACACCAAGCCTCCCAAGCTCACACTTTCATCTAATCCTCTATGTCAACAAGTTCATCATTGAATGCTATGTACCCTAGAGTCCACCTTGTTCTAAGTCATCACATCAGAAAATACACCAAGCTCCCCTAGCTTGCTCCATGCATTTTTAATCTCCATGTTTGAGAGTCTACCACATTCTAAGCCATTGAGCCATTTGACATATGATCACAACTGTAATCACTCAATTCGTCATACCTTAGAGTCATTCAATCTCCTCTAAAGCTCCACACTTATTCTAGGATGCCAAGCTATTAAGCAAAATCAATTTACCCTGTTGAGCCAACAAGCTTCATTTGCACTATTGTAAGTCTATCACACTTGATGCACATATTAAAAATACAAACAAAACTTAAACCCTATTGTTAACGCATCAAGATAACATGGTCAAACTCGACCATAAGAAAGCATTGTTTTTTCAATACATATATATCATCTTTATGAGATGGATGAATAAGGAAAATCTTATATAAATTAACAAATGGCTAGCACCCAAACTTTTTTTTGGACAGGAGTAAAATGGTGATGAAATGGGGAAAAAAAATTGAAATATAGTACTAGAAATAAAGTTTGTTGATACTGTAAGAAAAAGTGGCGCATCAAATTTGAATGCATCTTAGGTATTTCTTACCGTCCGTCTCAAAATTATATGAAGGAAACTAAATTACAAGGTCAACTTATAGCTGATCATCAAGTGACTAGCGGATGAGAGTGATTTTTTTCCCGAAGACATGCGCCCGTCGAAAATTAACCCTTTGCCCCATTGTAGTACAGCTACGACCCTTTATGAACACCCCATTGGGACAAATATTGTAAGCTCTAGAATAATAAGAAGGTTGCTACTAATCAAAAGAGAAATCAATTGGAAAAAAAATATCAAGTGAATGTTTTGGAAGATCACATTGATGGAGAACTCCTAGTTGCTTTTGAGGGTATCTCTAAACCTTGCAAAGATATTGAATTCTTAATTTTGGGTGTTCTTGTGTGTCCCGATAGGTATTAGTTTTAAACATATGCAATTGTGACTATAGTATATGACTTTAATTCTTGATAGACAAAACATTAGTTTATAAAAGTTTTCCAAACACATTTTTGGAAAGCAGAAGAGAATTCGATTATACATTCTAATCGTCGTTGGGGACTATCTAAGGTGCCTTCTAGGAGAGGCGCTAGTTACATGTTGATTATCATTGATAATTTCTCGAGGAATTTTTAGATGTTTTTCGTGAAGCCATACAGTGATGTGTTGCCTACGTTGAAGGAATGGAATACTATGGTTGAAAAGTAGATAAGGAAGCATGCATCTTAAGCATCTCTACATTAATAATTGCTTGGGTTTTTATTTAGATGTTAATACTCTATGCAAATTAGAAGAAAGTATGCCATGCTTGACAATTCATTATACTTCATAATAAAATATTGTGGCAAAGAAAATGAACGGAACTTTGATTTAATTTAAGGTTAGTGTCCAGATATTTTTATCATCCATTCACTAGGAGGTGATTAGTTTGAGGGAATAAAATAGTTATTCAACTGCATCATAACAAATTTAGAACCAATATAAGTCCCAATCAAATAGTAAATTATATATATATCCACCTTTTCTAATATATTAATATATATTATACCATTGCTCAAAAGAGTTTATGACAACCTCCAAGGATCATCATGTTTCTTAGGAAGAGAAGAAAAGACACAAGAATTAGTTTGTTGATTGATCAATTTATCTAACGTCTATAAAACTCTTGAGGTATGTCTTCAACTTCAGTCTTCTACCAAAAACAAATCTAAACAAAACTTGCTTTTTCTATTCTATTGGTGATTGCAGCTGGGGCTTGGTCTCATGCCCATGAAGCCTGATTTGTTGGCAATCAAACTCGTGGAAAATTCCTTGGAAGTTCTTCTCCATGTAAAAAATAGTTAAGGGACGTAGTATTAATGCTCCCTCGGAAGGAATAAGAGGAGCTAGCTATACTTGCACCTGCACTATAATGGCTCCTTCTCAATGGACTGTATATATCATCCGTGGTATGGTCCATGATTGATGGAGCAAACTTCTGAGCCTAGCCTTGGAATCTCCAACAGACTGCTGCATGTCTCCCTTTCAAACTCCACCTCTTCAAAAGCAAACCAGAAAGTGATTTTTTTTTTCTTTTCTTTGTTGGAGATAGATGAATGGATAGATTGATGGCCGGCTGATGTAACACCAAATGTTTTCTATATATAGGTGAATAAACAATGACAACATCTATCACATGATCGATCACCTACCCCAACCTCCCCCTCTCTTTTTCTTTTTCTTTTTCTTTTTCTCTGTTAGCCAACGTACAGGGTTAGGTTAACACTATAGTGAGCGTCATGTTATGCAAACAAAGAATGTTTCTTGCACTTGTCTTCTTCTCCTACTGAAAAATAACATGAGCAAAGTGACAACCACCAGCCTGGTGTTTCCTCCATTGTAGCAAAGTCTTTGATGGCAACAAGACAACACGTTTGTGAGCTTGAATGATTGAAGGACATGGACAGGTGGTCAGGTAAAGAAAAAGGCTGGGAATATTGGTTACATGTGACAGCGCCACTAAGTTCTCCAGCTCTTATTTGCTGTTGAATCAACGTCGGCGTCCACTCTTCTCTTCGCTTCTGTGATTCATCATCTTGTTGAGTCTTTTAACAATTTGTCTCTTCTCTCATGCCGGTCTTCTGGACAAGGGAGATGATGCTTGATTCTTTCTTAGGATAGAGAGAAAGGGAGGGGCCTTTATGGGGGGTCACAAAAAAGGTGTCCACTATCACAATTAAAGAACAAGAACAAGCATGGAAGGGTTTGGGTTCCCCATTCATTGACTTGGGAAAGAATCTTACTCTCAATCCCTGAAACTTATATATTTTCATCCTTCGAGAAAGTTGCAGGGAAGGAGTATTTTTATTATCGTTGATGTTGTTATTATTTATTTGAAAGTATGATCGTATGGGACACAGAGACGGAAAGTTTGTTCTCTGTACCTTTATGATGTAGATTGAGCAAAAGGTTCACGTGCCAGCATCAACAAACGAGTTTATAAAATCATATTCCAAATAAATAGCTCGACTTTCTTTCTTAAACTCTGGAACAACAAATAGCTTATAGGACATTGATCTGCAGATTAGTTCTCAACTGTTGTACACAATGAATAAGGCCAGTGGAAAAGAAGTGTCAGGGAAGCAGTTAGGCTCTCTTGAATCTCCTGATACTAATGGTGTAGTATCTGAATTCATGAGGTCGGAAACTCGAAGCTGATGAATTCAACTATGCATCTCTGACCGTGCTGCAAAAGAAAAAGAAGGTTGTACCGACTAGTGAATTTTAACCAATTGCACTTGGTTTCTACAAACTCTATGGTTTAAGGCACTACAATCAACAAGAGTTAATTTCTCTCCAAAAGTTATTCAATTTTGGTGTGACATTGGCCGATATGGAAGGATAGGGATCTTCCTATTAGTTATCTAGCTGTAACTGTGTCTAAAGCCCCACAAAGGTCTCTATGAATCCTATCGCCAATAAGATAACTAGTAGATTTGGTGTTTGTCAGTGCAAGTATCTATCCAATGGAGGGAAGTATACACTGATAAATACTGTCAACACTCATTTGATTCTCCATCAAGCATGATAAGCTGAGGCTAAGTTTTCATGCTACAATGGAGTTCTGATAATAATTTCACCTTGGCGCTTGGTCTAATGTCGATAGAACAAAACAACTTTGTGGTTTCGGCTTGCCGGTCACCACCTTTTCGTAAATTGTGCTTTTGCAAGGAAAGGCTAGTTGGCCATAAGCAATTTTGCTGGGATCCCAACTCGGGAGTGCTCATGCTGGTTCTTCTCAAGCGATCTAAAGGTGGACTCTAGAGTTAAACTTTTCTTCTTGGTTGGCATCTATCATGGTTGATTGTGGATGCTCTGAAAGGACAGGAATGATTGAAATTTAGACAAGATGTTGTGTCTCGGGATCGTGATTCTGCAGTGACTTGGGATTGATCTTAAGCAATCAAAACCATTAAGATAAATAATGCCATTTAACTTGTTAAGATTGGGATTAATAGATAGTTTAGACCTTTCTAGTTGTATTGTCAGAGCAGAGTAGGTGTTTTGTAGGATTGAGCTATAGAGGAGTTTAGTTAAGGGACATCTCTCTCTCCATTCTTACTAGGCAATATTTAGAGTGTAAGATTTGCAATACATCATATATGAACGAGAGGATGTATCTATAATAGAATTTAGTGTTTATCAATCTCTAAAACTCAATACAAATTGAAACAATAGCACATGAATGGCTGATCTGAATCCATCGCAAAGGCTAATGTTTCTTACTTGTCGCCGGAGTTCTTGCTATTGCGGAAAAGTTTTCTACAGGAGTGGGCGGTGGCAATCCTTAGCTTTCTATTGATGAGGAAAAGAAGAGGTTGAAGAGACTCTAAAACATGCCCTAATTCATGAGTCTCATCCTTTTTATACCAAGCTCATCCTATAGAGACTATCCTCCTTAAAGTCCATCCATCATTAACAGCCCATCAATGTTAATGAACCAGATTTTGGATCTACACATTGAATCCACATCCATTTAACCTAAACCCTCCTTATATGCAATGAAGCATTAGACCACTTAATCGGGTTTAATCATTTTAATGACAATTAGTTGTGTGTGTGTTAATCAAGTGTGAGTCCAACCTTATGGAGATTAAGTCTACCCATGTGGACTCAATTGGATCTAGTCCACCCATGTAGACTTAATCCTACATAGAGTGTTGGTGCGGGAAACATCCGATGATCGAACCTATGTTTTGATTATGTCAAAGGGTCCAAAGTTAAGTTGTCTTATTATCTAATAAGGTTCATTAAGCTTGCAGGAAAGTCCTAAGTTGTCTTAGGTAAAAGTCCTAGTGGATTCAAGACAAGTGGAAACCCCTAGGGGTGGTAACCCTAGGTCCTAGGGGGCGGTAACCCTAGGTGGTAGAAAGTCCTAGCTGTAGTTAGGCAGGTGGAAAACCCTATGGGGCCATAATCCTAAGTCCTAGGGGGGTGGAAACCCTAGGCTGAAGAAAATCCTAGGGGGGTTACCACCGCTGAGGAAAACCCTAGGGGGTGGTAATCCAAGGCTGAGGAAAATCCTAGAGGGTAGTAACCCTAGGCAAAACATCCAGTCGGTCTGGAGGACCAATCTGGCAACAGGAAAATTCTCCTGAGAGGAATAGGTGAGGACGAGTTGCCCAGCGAGGGAATAGTAGGCATCGGTTCGACCTAGAGTTTCGACGAAATTCAAAAGTGAGAACCGGACAGTCAGAGGCTGTCAAACTTCAGTTTATATATATTGTTTTATGTCTAGACTAACTTTATTTTGCAGAAAATAAGGTGTTGGAAAAAACTGGTCTAGGTGCCCGGAAGGGGTCCGGGCGGCCCGAGCTGGTCCGGACGCCCGGAACTTAAAAGTTATCGCCAAGCTGTTGTGGCGGTCGCGGAGTGGCCAATCAATGTGGTCCAGGCGCCCGGAGGGGTTTCGAGTGCCCGTAACAGCCTATAAAAATAGTTTCGACCAGGAGCTTAAGAATAATACAACGAACGACTTTCGCTTCTTTGAGCTTCTCAGAAAACGTTTCCACGACGCTCGAAAGCTCCGACGACGATTCTTCTAAAGATTTCCTCATACGAAGGTGTCGGTATTATTTTATTTAAAAGTTACTTGTACTACAACTGTAATCATTTTGTATTGTTTTGGATTGATTAATGATTGCCCATCCAAAGCACTCTTACGTGCGGGCCTTGGAGTAGAAGTCACCACAGGCTCCGAACTAAGTAAAATCTTGAACTTGTTAGCATTGCTGTGTTTTCTTTTCTTTCGTTATTTCACTGCGTATTTACTTAAAACGAATGAAATAGCCACGAGCACTATTCACCAAGCTAAAACTCAAAAATTTAGGGTCAGTTGTGTTCGGCAACGATGGTATACTTAAGATAATCGAAAAAGGTAATGTTGAACTGAGTTCTAAATGTTTTATTTGAAAAATTCTATTGGTTGATAAATTGAATTTTAACTTACTTAGCATAAGTCAATTGTGTAACTCTGGGTACTTAGTAACATTTTCAAACAATGAATATTTAATTAAAAATGTCAAAAAACTTGAAATAACCCTTAAGGGAACTAGGAAAAAGAATATCTACACAATTAACCTACCAACCTCCTCACTCAAGTGTCTGTTGACACAACAAGAGGAGACTAAATTGTGACACAGAAGATTGGGGCACACTCATATCAGACTCATTTCAAAAATGAGTCAAAATGGCTTAGTCAGAGAGGTCTACCTAAATTAAAAATTTTAGAAAATACAATCTGTAATGTTTGTCAACAAGATAAACAAACTAAGTCAACCCACAAGTTAATCAACCTAAATTGAACTAACTCAATACTTGAGCTCCTACACTTATACTTATTTGATTCACATCAAGCCAAGTCACTAAGCAAAAACTAATACTAATACTGCTTAGTCATAATTGATGATTACTCAAGATTTACTTGGGTAAAATTTTTAAAAACCAAAGATGAAACCCTTGAGATCTTTAAGAATTTTTTCAAATTAATAGAAAATGAAAAAGTCACCAAAATCAAAAGAATTAGAAGTGGCCATGGAGGGGAATTTGACAATCATAGGTTTAACGAATTTTGTCAAACAAATGGATACAATCATGGATTTTTCATATCCTAGAACCCCCTAACAAAATGATCTAGTAGAATGAAAAAATAGAATACTACAAGAAGCCACTAGCACCATGTTAAACGAATATAACCTAAGTAATCAATTCTGGGCCTAAGCAATAAATACGGCATGTTACATTCAAAATAGAATATTAATCAATAAATTTCAATATAAAACTCCATATGAAATATATTATAATAAAATCCCTAACTTAAATTATTTAAAGGTGTTTGGATGTAAAGTCCACATACTAAACACTAAGGAATACTTAGGAAAATTTATATCAATATCAACAACAGGAATCTTGTTAGGATACTCTACAACTAGTAGGGCTTATAGAGTCTATAATAAAAATACCCTAAAAGTGAAAAAAAAAACAACCAATGTAATTTTTGAAGAAAAAAAAAATTACCTAATTCAATAAATAAAATTATTAATCAAAATACAAGAAACATAGATGATGATGAAGATATTCAAATTAAACCTAAACCTAGAGAATCACAAGAACCAATTGTTGACCCTAACATAAGACCTTCCAGAATATGTTCTAATCACCCGTTTGACCAAATTTTGGGTGATCTAACCCTAGGAGTTCGAACTCGATCATCGTATAGAAACCTAAGTCAAATAGCTCTAATTTTCAAAAATTGAACCCAAGACTATAGAAGAAGCTCTACCTGACCCAGACTAGATAATTGTAATGTAAGAGGAACTAGCTCAATTCGAAATAAACCAACTCTGGGAACTTGTACCTAAACTCATAAGCAAATCCATAATTGACACTAAGTGGATATTTATAAATAAACTAGATGATAAGGGTGAAATAGTAAGAAATAAGGCTAGATTAGTAGCAAAGGGGTTCAACCAAATAGAATGATTAGATTATGATGAAACCTATGCACCTGTGGTTAGACTTGAATCCATTACGATGCTGCTAGCCTATGCAGCACATAAAGGATTCAAGTTATACCAAATGGATGTAAAATTCACATTCTTAAATGGGTTCATCAAAGAAGAAGTTTATGTAAATCAACCCCTAAGATTTGAAGATTTAGGTTAAATAAAGTCATAAGAAGTTTATGTAGACCACCCAAACCATGTCTTTAGGTTAAAGAAAGCCTTAATATGGATTAAAACAAGCACCTAGGGACTGGTATGAATGTATATCAACCAACCTAGTATCCAAGGGGTTTAACCAAGGACAAATAGATCAAATTTTATTTGTTAAAACCTTAGAAAAAGATATCTTTATAGCTCAAATTTATGTAAGTGACATAATTTTTGGCTCAACTAATACTAAATTTTTAAAAGAATTTACTAAATTAATGGAAGGTGAATTTGAAATGAGCCTAGTAGGAGAACTTAATTTTTTCTTAGGCTTACAAATAAAACAAACAAAAGAAGGAATATATATTTTTCAAACAAAATATGCTAAGGAATTAATTAAAATGTTTGGAATGGAAAATTTTAAGAATATAAATACCCCAATGACAACCAATGTTAAAATTGACTCTGAATTAGAAGGAAAACTAGTATACTTGAAATATTATAGAAGTGGAATAGGGAGTCTACTATACCTAACTGCAAGTTGACCTGATATTCTATTTGCAATAGATATGTGTGCTAGATACCAATCTTGTGCAAAAGAATCACACCTAACTAATGTAAAAAAAGAATACTTAGGAACATTAAGGGAACCCTTAGTGTAGGACTTTGGTACCCTAGGACTAGCACGTTTGACTTAGTTGGGTACTCTGACTCAGATTATGATGGGTGCAAACTAGATAGAAAAAGTACAAGTGAAAGCTACCAACTTCTAGGTCAGTACCTAGTAAGCTGGTCAAGCAGAAAGCAACACTGTGTTGCTCTATCCACTACTAAAGTAAAGTACATAGCAATGGAAGAATGTACATCTCAATTACTATAGATGATGTATACTTTAAAAGATTATTAGATTATAAAAATACAAAAATTTCAATTGATAACATAAGCTCCATCAACTTAACTAAAAATCCAATCCACCACTCAAGAACTAAACACACAGAAGTAAAATATCACTTTCTTAGGGATCATGTAGCTAAGGGTGATATTGTACCTGACTATGTTGAGTCTAAGTCAAATCTAGCTGATATTTTCACAAAACATTTACCTGAACTTAAGTTCAATACACTTAGAAGATAATTAGCTATGTGCTTAGTAGAATAGATTTTAATACTTTCAAAATTATTCCTTTATACTTTGCTCTTTCAAAAGTTATGATTTTTTTTTCAAAATTAGCTTGGTTTTAAAATTCTAGAAAAAATATTTTCAAAATTCCAATTTTATTAGCATTTTTAAAAGATTGGACTTAGCCTAGGTATCTACCCCCTAAAAAATATGTACCCCTAGGTTTTAGTCAGAGCATCTCACAAGTATACTAGGAATACCTTACTTGTGTATAACAAACACTTAGAACGGTGTGAGATGCATAGGGTACTGCCTGAACTTCAGAATGCTTATGTATGTGCATCAACATAAGTCTGGGCAATAAATACTAAGTTAAAGCGATCAAGTTAAGTTAACCATTTTAGTAAAACTAACTGGAGCACTTAACTTGACTAACCAAGTGAAAGCTATTACCTTATGGAAAATAGTTAGTAGCTAAAGGTTAGACATTTGTTTAAGAAAAAATAGATGTTTGTTTTTGAAGATTTTGCTACTTTAAACACTTATGCTTGGACTCTAGGACCATAAACTTAATTTTACCATTAATCAAGGGGGAGTGACAAGAGTTGAGGCATTAAGTTAAATATTTTCTCAAAGTTAAATTTTTCAAAATGTCAAATATCCTTTAATTTTTTTGCAAAAGCTAAGTGTTTAGTTTTTGTTTCTAAAAGTTAAGTATTTGATATTGCTAAGTATTTTGATAAACTTTGAAAATATTTCTAAAGCTAAGTATTTAGTTATTTTTTTAAAAAAAAATCATTAGTTAATCTTTTTTTTAAAAAAAAATATTTTAGCTAAGTACTTAGTCAAATTTTTCTAAAGATAAGTATTTAAATTTTCTTAAGATTTTTTTTTCAAATTGTAAGTATTCTTAAGACATCTTTCAAAAGCTAAGTATTTAATTTTTTTTTAAGGAAATCCTTCAAAAACTAACATATTTAGTTAAAGGTTTTAACTAAAGGCTTTTATCAAATTGTTTCTAAAAAGACAATTAAACTGCTTAAGCCTTAAAGATTTTAAAAGTTTTCTTTGCTAAAAACTTAACTAAGTGTTTTAAATACCTCTCAAAACTAAAATTATTTATTTAAGGGGGAGCTTAGTCATGTAATTATGAAAGAGATTAAAATTTTTTAATTATCTTTACAACTAAATTTTTTTCTCTCACTTAGTATCTTTTTGATATATGTCAAATAGAGAGAGAGAGAGAGATTAAAGTTAAGTTAAACATATAACCTTTGATTAAGGGAGAGTATAAGGGAATTTTTTTTGTCAAATTATTTTACTTATGCATAAGTCCTTTTGATGGTTAAGTTCAATATTTTATTGTTATATTTTACTTAACTTTGACCAGATTGGTATAATCAAAAAGGGAGAGATTGTTGGTGCAGGGAGCACCAGATGATCGAACCTAAGTTTTGATTATGACAAAGGGTCTAAAATTAAGGTTATTTGTTGTTTAACAAGGTTGAATGAGCTTGCAGGAAAGTCCTACGTGTTCTTAGGAAAAAGTCCTAGGGGGAGGTAACCCTAGGTCCTCGGGGGTGGTAACTCTAGGTGATGAGATGTCCTAACTGCAGTTAGGCAAGGTGAAGTCTTGGTGGGTCAAGTACGTTGGGTTAAATCGTAGAGTCGGGGACTCTCGATGAAAATCTTGGTGGTCGCGGACCAGGTGGGCGGACGTTCAGTATAAAGACCTAAAGTCTCGGATGTTAAGCAAAAGTCCAGATGACCTGGAGGACCAGTTTGGCAAAAAGGTACACTCTCCTGAGAGGAGTAGGTGAGGACATGTTCCCCCGAGGAGGGAACAATAGGCATCGACTTGACCTAGAGTTTCAGTGAAACTCAAAGTCAGAATCGGATAGTCAGAGGCTGTCAAATTCATGTTTTACATATATTTTATACTGCTGGATTAACCTTATTTTGTAGGAAAATAAGTTGCTGAAAAAGTCGGTCCGACCACCTTGAGCTGGTTCGAGCGCCCGGAATGCCAAGACTTATCTCGTCACAGTTTGGAGCGCGCTGATTGGACGAGCTGATGTCAAAGTCCAAGCGTCCGGAGGGGTTCCAAGCACCCGGAACAGCCTATATAAGCAGCATTCAACCAAGAGCCAGAGACATAACTTGCATTTGCAATTGCTTTCTTGCGCGCTACTCCAAAGATTTTCTTGTGATTCCACAACACTGTTGGTGCAACCTTAGGTCAAGGTTGACCTGGTTGACCCGACTCGAGTTGACGTGACTCGAGTTGTATTTTGATGTTTGACCTGGGAAGATTGTCGGTGCAACCTTAGGTCAAGGTTGACCTAGTTGTGTTGCATGTTGATGTTTGACACTCGTGAGAGAGTTCTATTCTTGATGTGGGACAAGAATAGATGTTTGGGAGATTATTGGTGCAACCGTAGATCAAGGTTGGCCTGGTTGACCTGATTCGGGAAAAGTCCAAGTATGGAGACTTGGCACGGAAAAGTCCAAGCAGGGAGCTTGGCACTGGAAAAGTCCAAGTATGGAGACTTGGCACGGAAAAGTCCAAGCAGGGAGCTTGGCACTGGAAAAGCCCAAGTATGGAGACTTGGCACGGAAAAGTCCAAGCAGGAGCTTGGACGCGAAAAGTCCAAGTATGAAGACTTGGCTCGAAAAGTCCAAGTATGGAGACTTGCATCGGAAAGTCCTAACTGGATGTTAGGCGGTTGGAAAGTCCTAGTAGTGAAGGCAGTGATGGAAAGTCCTAACTGGATGTTAGGCGTGTGGAAAGTCCGGTGAGTGAAGCCAGGCGGTGGGAAAGTCTGGTGAGTGAAGCCAGAGGAGAAAGTCCTAACGGGATGTTAGGCGGTGTGGAAATCCGGTGAGTGAAGCCGGTGAAAGTCCCGTGAGTGAAGCCGGCAAGGAAAATCCAGATGGATCGGGGATGATCGGACTTCGGTGTTGGAAAGTCCAAGTAGGTCAAAGGGATTGACCGGACACTTGGCAGGGAGTTCTAGCAGGTCAAGGGATGACCAGATGCTAGGGATAAAGTACCAATAGTCTAGTTCGACTAGACTTGAAGGAGAGGCAAGTGATCCGGTGGTAAGAACAGGGGACCCCCGTCCTGGGGAGTCGATGCCACGTGGAAGTCAACGGTCCCGGTGACCGATCGGCGAAGGATGGACCGACCGGACGCCTTAGAAAAGGTTGGATCGATATGCCGATCGGAGAGTGGTGGGCCAACCGTCTGGCCAGCCGACCGGGTCCAACTGATGGCAAAAAGCGCCCCGGCGTGAGTCGGGGTTCCGACGCTTGTTGAACGGATCGTAAGGCCGAGCGGATGGCAAGCTCGGCCGAAGACATAAGGTAGCATACTGCTACAGTCTCCACAGAGCACATACCGAGAATCGTCCCAGTGACCACTATATATGTCCGGCAGGACGTAAGGCCTGATCGGTCCAGGTTCTAGCCGTTGCATTGCAACGGCTAGTTTCTTCACTGTCTTCTTCGCAGGTATAAAAGGGGTCGAGAGCTGCTGCTGCATTTCTTCTTCTTCCTCTTCTTCTCTGCGACAGAGTTGCTGTTGTGGTGCTAGAGCTCTGTTGAGTTCTTCTTCGCAAGCGTGAGCTTCCCCGACTGGAACAATTGCTGCTGTTAGAGTTTTTGAAGCTGCTGCTTCATCCGGACTCCAGTCGACGAGAAAGCAAGATTGGTAGAGTGCTTGTGTATTCTTATTGTATTTCTTGCTTATTCTTTGTACTTGTACTCTTTGTTTGCTGTTGCAAACGTTTGTGGCGAGGTTTCTCCACCCACAAGGAGTATATTGTATTAGCCGGTTCTCCGGGGACTCATCCACCGACGGATTGACTGGTCTCGTCCACCTTACGGACACGCCGAGGAGTAGGAGCCCTAATCTCCGAACCTCGTTACATCCTTGCGTTGAGGTTTGATTTCTTCTCCTGTTTTCTTTCTACGTTGTTATTTCCGCTGCTAACCTAATTTGTAGAAAGAAACGAGCAAAGATTTGGGGTCGGCTATTCACACCCCCCCTCTCTAGCCGTACGAAGGATCCTAACAAGTGGTATCAGAGCGAGGCCGCTCTTCATCGGATCAACACCCGTGGGAGCAAAGCTAGAGATGGATCTCTATGGAGAAGATGTCACGATTCAACCCTTCTACGAGTCTCACGACAACTTCACATATTGGAAGGTAAGGATGATGTATTTTCTTAGGACTAATATGTTAAATTGGTTTTGTGTACAAGAAGGGTTTTCCCCTCCGATGGATGAGGAAGGAAAACCTATCAAGAAGAAGGAGTGGACGAAAGAGCAAATCCGACAATCCGAAATCAATGACGAGGTAACGAAAATCATTGAATTTTCTTTACCTAATGATGTTTTGTGTAGGGTAGAAGGATACAATAGTGCCAAGGAGTTGTGGAACAACTTGGCCAAACTTCATGAGAAGAACTCCACTTCAAGTCATGAAGAGGAGACAAGTGAGTCATCAAGTAGCTCACTTCATGGAGATAGAGAATTAGGAGTTGAGGGTTACTCAACATCTAAGGAAGAAGAGGAGGAGAGTTCTTCTTCAAGTTCGGAGCAAGAAGAAGAAGCTTCTACCTCCGGAAGGGATGAAGAAGAGAGCTCGCATCCACCCTCATCCCTAGGTAACTCAAGCATTTTAGTTTCAAATAAATTACATATATTATGCTTTGAGTGTAGGGAGTATGGACATTACAAGAGCAAATGTCCAAAGAGAGTTAGGAAGACTCCACCGGCGCCAAAGGTCAAGGTAGCCGGAGTCCCGACACGCAAGGGCAAGGAGCACGTGGTGTGCTTCCAATGCAAGCGAAGGGGACATTATCGGAGTCATTGTCCGAGGGGGAGGCAACCTCACAAGGGCAAGAGACCGAGCACATCGATAGGGGGAGCTAAGGCAAACCCTAAGGTAACCTCTAAGGTTCATTTTGCAACTCTAATAAAATGCATGCTAGGAATTTTATTGCACTTGTCGATAATAACAAACATGATAACCTTAGGAATCAATACATGTGCTTAGGAGCCAAGCATGTTAGCCTAGATAAGAACAATTCTAGAAATGCTAACCCTAGAATTAACTCATCTAAGGCTAAGGAGAACCTAGGTAGAAACCCCAAAACAACTAGACACATGCCTAGGAATACCTCAAAGAAAAATGACAAATCAAAAATTGAGGTATTAGAGAAGGAGAATCAAGTCTTGAGGTCAAGACTTGATACTTTGGAAAAGGCTCTTAAGAACTTGGAGAAGTCATCTCTAGGGTTTAAGGGTCAAAAACCAATGTCCAAGGACAAGAAAGGTTTGGGTCACAAACCTAAGTCCCAAGTGGTCAAGCCCACTTACCACAATGTTCCATTCGATTATGGAACAAAACCTAGGGCTAGGAAGACCATTACCAAGGTTACAAGGGGAGTCACCCCTATAGTTGACCTTGATGAGACCCAAATGACCAAGGCTTCAAAGCCTAAGAGGGTCATTAGGAGGGTTGCTAGGGAAGTCATCCCTAGTGAATATTTAGTGAACCCAATGAGCTCAAATAGGTATTGGGTTCCTAGGAGCATCTTCTCTACCCCATAGATGGGTTAGAGAGTGTCAACTCCAATAAGAAGGGTAGTTAACCCAACTTTGAGGAAATTGACACTCAAGGAGCATTTTCAAGGTTTTTGGGAACCTTTGAAAATGAAATGGAATAATCTTTATCATTCACTCCTTGGAAGAGTAAAGTGTGCCAAAGTGAGAATATATTAATCTTACTTTAAATTGACACAATTTGGAAAAACCTAGAGAAATATCAAATTGGGATTTTGATATTCTCTTAGGTAATCAAGGCAATCCGGGCCTTAATTTAGAAATGCTACTCTTGTAGAATTTTAAATGGTATAAATCAAACAAGAGATCAAGAAATGCCAATTTGGGTTTTGACATTTTCTTGGAGCACTTTTGGCAATCTAGGATTAGAATTTAAGTTAGCTAAGTGATTAAGGATACTTAGATAGGTAATCTAGGTATTTTATTTGTGTTAACTTACCATGGTTGTTTGCCATATGCCATGTCATGACATCATATTTAATTTATGATCATTTGAAATGTCATGATAATGCTTAGGTAATTATATGTCATGCTCTAGTTAAGTTTCATACTTTATGTCATAACATCATGACATTGACACATGTTTTCCATTTATGATATCATTTTATGTCATGTCATCATCTCTTGCATTAATAATCAATTGAATTGATTTAAGGGTGAAAAACACATTTTGATATTGAGATCAAATTTGTGTTTAGAAAATGCATGAGACCTTAGTCTAAGATACCTAAACCCATATCTCACATCAAAATTGACATGGATGTGTTTGATACACTTTAGATGTGTGTGAGATATTAGGATCATGAGTTAGGATCAAGGTGCATAGTTCTTGTACCTAGATGAGCCTAATTCAAGAAATGGAGGATCATAGGGAAAGCTTGTGTACAAGTCATGTACATTTAGCCCTAAGATTATGGTCCTAAATTAAAAGGTTTAAAATCATTTTGAAATTGATTTGTAAAACCTTGATGAAGCCATCTTAGTGATAGCATTCATCATTGAACATTGTGATACAAAGTTGAGTTAAACTTGAAATATTTCAAAGTTTTTGAACTTTGTATCAAGATTGAAAAATGGAAGTTATTTTCATAGAAAACTATTTTTTCGTGATAGTATATGGTATGAGGAGTGTATCCTCAAAATTTTATGATTTTTGGAATTTTCTGGAATTTATTAGGAGTTTCTGAATTTCCGGGAAGGGAAATCAGAAATCTCTGATTTCAGAGTGTGGATCGGTCACCGGACCGATCCAGGGAAGTTCTGATCGGTCTGGTGACCGATCAGTGACGATCCAGTGCGATCAGTGAAGGGTGGATCGGTCTGGGGACCGATCCAGGGGCTTTTTGATCGGTCTGAGGACCGATCAGTGCGTGCCAGTTTCTGATTTTCAGCATGTGTCTGAAATTTCAGTTTTTGAGAGTTGAGTTTCGGGTTTCTAAAGGTTTGAAACTTTCCAAGATATTGTTGGTGCAATGGTAAAGGGGGAGTTGACCTTTAGGGGGAGTTTTTACCTAATTGTCAAGGGGAGTTGACTCTTAGGGGGAGTTTTTACTCCTTAAGACTTTTGAGGATTAGTGATATGGGATTATCACTAAGTTGATTGTTGAGTTTAGTATCAAGGGGGAAATTAAGAGTTTCAAATGAAAGGTATGGGACTTTCATTAGGAAGAAACTCTTGACCTTGATACCCTCCTTTTTCTTTTTGATGTGTGTCAAAAAGGGGGAGAATTATTGGAGAACCCAAGTTAGGTTATCGGGTTAACCTAAGCTAGGGGAAGAATGTCAAGGAATGTTCAAGGAAGAACATTGGAATTCTTTTTGATGTGTGTCAAAAAGGGGGAGAATTATTGGGGAACCCAAGTTAGGTTATCGGGTTAACCTAAGTTTGGGGGAGAAACGTTCAAGGGAGAATATTGGAGTTTGGAAAGAATGTTCAAGGAAGAACATTGGAAAACCTGAGTTAAGGTTATCGGTTTAACCTAACTTGAGTATGGTTTTGTCAAACATCAAAAAGGGGGAGATTGTTGGTGCAACCTTAGGTCAAGGTTGACTGTTGACCCGACTCGAGTTGACGTGACTCGAGTTGTATTTGATGTTTGACCGAAGTTGTTGCAACCTTAGGTCAAGGTTGACCTAGTTGTGTTGCATGTTGATGTTTGACACTGAGAGAGTTCTATTCTTGATGTGGGACAAGAATAGATGTTTGGGAGATTATTGGTGCAACCGTAGGTCAAGGGTCAAGGTTGACCGATTCTGGGAAAAGTCCAAGTATGGAGACTTGGACGAAAAGTCCAAGCAGGAGCTTGGCATCGAAAAGTCCAAGTATGGAGACTTGGACGGAAAAGTCCAAGCAGGAGCTTGGCATCGAAAAGTCCAAGTATGGAGACTTGGCACGAAAAGTCCAAGCAGGGAGCTTGAAAAGTCCAAGTATGAAGACTTGGCACTGGAAAAGTCCAAGTATGGAGACTTGGCACTGGAAAGTCCTAACGGGATGTTAGGCATTGGAAAGTCCTAGTGAAGGTGGAAAGTCCTAATCGGGATGTTAGGCAAGGTGGAAAGTCCTGGTGAGTGAAGCCGCAGTGGGAAAGTCCCGTGAGTGAAGCCAAGAAGTGAGAAAGTCCTAACTGGATGTTAGGCGGTGGAAATCCTGAGTGAAGCCGTGAAAGTCCCGTGAGTGAAGCTGGGCAAGGAAAATCCAGATGGATCGGTGATGATTTCTGGTGTTGGAAAGTCCAAGTAGGTCAAAGGGATTGACCGAACACTTGAGTTCTAGCAGGTCAAGGGAGTGACCAGATGCTAGGGATAAAGTACCAATAGGTCAAGGTTGACCGGATATTGGTTTGAAGTCTTGGGACTTGGTTTGGGCAAAACCAAGCTCGATCGATCACCGCACCGATCCGTGATACCTGTTGCTCGATCGTCCGGTGACCGATCGATACGGTCAAGCTCTCTGTTCGATTCTTATCGATCGGGTGACCGATCGCAGTTAACAGAGGCGAAAGAAAGACAGTGCCGATCGGTCCACGCATCGATCAGTTACGTCCCGATCGGTCCGGGACCGATCAGAGACGATGTCGCTGAATGAAAGCCAGAGTAGGATCGGCCCGTGGACCGATCCATTCAGGCTCGATCGGTCCACGCATCGATCGAGTACGCATGAAGGTTCTGGTACCGATCGATCGCCGGGACCGATCAGCAGTGGCCTGATCGGTCCCTAGACCGATCAGGGCTTGATCGCGACACCTGATCGGTCCGGGGACCGATCAGTGACAAACAAGCCTCATGCGCTTAGCCGATCGGCCGCATCGATCGGTTCTAGCATGACGCAACGCTAGTTTCTTCGCATCTTCTTCGCAGTATAAAGGGGTCGAGGGCTGCTGCAACTTCCTTCCTTCTTCTCTTCTCAAGATTTGTGGGCCGCGATAAGAGCTCATTGAGTTCCTTCCAAAGCCGCGTGAGCTTCTCGATCGAACGTCATTGTTAGAGTTTTTGAAGTCGCCGCTTCATCCGACTCAATGACGAGAAAGCAAGATTGGTAGAGTGCTTGTGTATTCTTATTGTATTTCTTGCTTATTCTTTGTACTTGTACTCTTTGTTTGCTGTTGCAAACGTTTGTGGCGAGGTTTCTCCACCCACAAGGAGTATATTGTATTAGCCGGTTCTCCGGGGACTCATCCACCGACGGATTGACTGGTCTCGTCCACCTTACGGACACGCCGAGGAGTAGGAGCCCTAATCTCCGAACCTCGTTACATCCTTGCGTTGAGGTTTGATTTCTTCTCCTGTTTTCTTTCTACGTTGTTATTTCCGCTGCTAACCTAATTTGTAGAAAGAAACGAGCAAAGATTTGGGGTCGGCTATTCACACCCCCCCTCTCTAGCCGTACGAAGGATCCTAACAAACACGACTCCGATGATCGAGTTACACTGCTCCAATGACCGAGTAATACAACTCCGATGATAGAGTGACGCGACTCCAACAACTGAAAGCACAACCTTCCAGATCCCCATAAGTTGTTGGAATACTTTTAATTACAACACTTAAATTATAAATATATTGTAATTGTCTTTGTAAAAGATTTGCCAAACTGATAGTGAATTACCCAACGAAAGAGGTCAACGATCGTGGGCTTTGGAGTAGGAGTCGTCACAAACTTCGAACCAAGTAAAAATAAACTGTGTTAGCTGTGTTTGTTTTTTTCCTTCTGTCTTTCTTTCCGCTATATCATCTTTGATCGTGTTTTTTCAAAATAAATTAGTCACAAGCTTTATTCACCCCTCCTCTAGCGTAACGATCTTATAAAATCTAACACCAATTGATCGACTGATCGATTAGTGATGGCCAATTGATCAGATAATCGATTGGGAACTTCTCTGTGCTCACAAGAATGTCTCCCAATCGATCGACCGATCGATTGGGCCCCTTTTTCTCGCAGCACTTTCCCAATCAATCGGCTGATCGATTGGGCTCTGGTTCAATTGATCTCTTGATCAACTTAACCAACCCTAACTTGTCTAAATCAAGTCTAGGGTTCTCAAATCCAACATCCAGTTAACATTGACCTGCTAGGACTCCATCACCAAGTGTCTAGTCGATCCTTTGACCCACTTGGACTTTTCTCTCCATGCCAAGTGTCCGGTCCTCCCATGACCCACTTGGACTTCCAAACACCAGGGGTTTGGTCACCCTAGACCCACCTAGATTTCCACGTTCCTGGTTTCACTCACTCGGGCTTTCACCTAGCTTCACTCACCAGGATTTCCCACCAAGTGTCCGATCAACACTGACCCACTTAAATTTTCATGTTCTGCCAACCTTTCTATTGGATTTTCCAGTCAAGTATCTGGTCAATCTTGACCTACTTGACTCTTCTTCACATTCAACTGGTCAACCTTGACTAATCTCCCCAAATGGGTGATTGCTCCTGCAATCTCCATACATTGTCAAAACAATCTTCATATATTGTCAAACATTGAAACTCACACATTATGACTCAAGCTTAAGCCAATTTAAGCTTAGTCAACCTGGTTAACTTTGACCTAGTGAAATTGCACCAACAATCTCCCCCTTTTTGATGTTTGACAATAAATTTAAGTTAGGCTAATCCCATAGCCTCAACTTCTTCTTCATGTCAAAGCATGAATGAGGGTTTTCCTTCATTCTCTCCCTTTCTTAGAGGGTAAACTCCCCCTTTGAGTAATGAAGGCCTAACTTAAACCCTGCATTCTCCCCCTTTGGAACACATCAAAAACTCTCCCCTTGAAGAGTTATCCATATGTTGTTCACAACCTCATATGTTGTGTACAACATCACAATGAAGGTCTCATACCCTTCATTGTCTCAAATGCTCACCCTTGAGCATTAAACCATTTCACAATGAAGATATCCAATCTTTCATTATTTTCTAATACCCTTCATTGTTTACTATAACAGAGGTTTTATAAGCTTCCATGGTTTTAAAATTATTTTCATGTCTTTAAGGAGTATCTCCCCCTCAAAACATGCTCTAAATTTCTATCATTGCACCAACAATGACTTGGAATTCCTAAAACTTTAGGAAATCCAAAATTTAAAGTTTTAAGATTCAAGAATTAATATTGAATGCAAACCTTAACTTCAACTTAGTCTTTCTTTAACCAATCCAATCTTGTTTTCATCAAGAAAACTACCCTTAAATGTTCAAAAATGAATTTCATAGGGTTATGATGGTTAATACAACTAAATATGGCTTAATGGATTGAAATTAGATCATTTTAGCCAAAATCAACCTTTTAATCGATTGACCAATCAATTGGAGCCTTGCAATCGATCTACTAATCTGTTTTGTGAGCTTCTGTTCTTGAAAAATGCTCTTGAATCAATTACCTGATTGATCCAAGCAGGGTTAATCGATCAACTGATCGATTTCGTGAGCTTCTGCTCATGAGAAAACCCAATTCAATCAATCAGCTGATCGATAGAACTCTCCCAATCGATCGGCTAATCGATTGGGTTTCTGATTTCTTGAAATCAAATTTCAGTTGAAATTTAGAAATATTCCAATAATTCTACAAAATTCTAAAAATCATAAATATTCTTGTAGACATTATTTAAGACATATACTATCAAGGGAAAAAAAATTTCTAAGAAAATAATTTCTATTTTTAAATATTGACACAAACTTGGAAACTCTTGAAAACTTCAATATTTTGCACTAGTTTGTGTTTAACTTTTCAATGATGATTACTATCAAAAGATAGTCTTCACCAAGATTTTCCAAATTATTTTGAAATGATTTTCAAAACTAATTTCCATCCATGTCCTTTGGGCTAAATGCACATGACTTGTACATTAGCTTTTCTAATGATTGGATAACACATAACTATGTGTTTTGATGAAGCTAAAACTCAAATGGATGCACTAAATCAGCATCTTGAGTCTTGTTTATCATCCTAACATCTCACTTGTATCTAATGTACACTAAAACACATACAAGTCACCTTATAGTATTTATGAGATGTAGACTTTGGTTTTGCCCTAAACTAAAGGATCATGCATATCTATCTAGGCATTGTAAACTTGATCATCCACCTAGGATGTCACTTGTTGAAAATTTCTTTTATCACACTTCTTGGTAAATGTCATTATCCTTAATTACAATGTAATTTTAAAATAATGCATGATGACTTATGACATACATCAAAATGAGTAATTTTCAAAGAAAAGTATACTATAGCTACATGATATATGTATGACATGACATGATATTTTTATTATGTTTTTCATAATAAAATGAATGTGAAATATGATACCATGACAAATGATGAGCAAACAATCATGGTAATTTAGTGTAAATAAATATACCTAGATTATTTATCTAAGTATCTCTAGATCTTTGCTAACTTAGAATTAATCCTAGATTGCCCTCATTTTCCTAAGAAAATGCCAAAATCCTAATTTGACATTTCTTTTGCTTTTCCTTATTTGTGCCAATTTAAATTAAGTCCAATTACTCAATGTTTGGTACATTTTACTCTTCCAAAGAGTAATCAATTAATCCTTTTCATTTTCAAGGTGTAACAATACCTTAAAAATGACTTCCAAGTATCAACTTTTTCAAGGTTAGGTTAACTACCCTTCCAGTTAAATTTGACACTCTCTAAATCCATCTAGGGTGTAGAAAATATACTCTTAGGAACCCAAAATCTATTGGTGCTCCTTGAGTGTTCTAGGTATTCACTAGGGATAACTTCCCTAGTTACCTTCCTAGAATTCTTAGAGGCCTTGGTCATACTCCTCTCCTCTAGGTCAACTCTAGGGATAACTTCTCTGGTAACCTTCTTAGTGACTTTCTTAGGCTTCTTAGAAGCCTTAGTCACATTGGTCTTCTCAAGGTTAGTTCTAGGGATAACCTCCCTTGTAACCTTGGATTGACTCCTAAACCTAGGGTTACTTCCATAACTATATGGAACTTTATGATAAGAAGGCACATCCTTCTTGGCTTTAGATTTGTATCCCAAACCTCTATGGCCATAGGATGAATCTTGCATTCCTAAACCTAGGTTGTGCTCATTTTTCCCCTTAAAGATATTTTTCATTCTTTTTAGGGTATTTTCTAATTTATCAAGTCTTAACCTTAAGGCTTGATTTTCCAACCTTAAATCCTTAGATTTTGTTTTTTCATTAGGTCCTTCAGCATTTCTATTTCTAGGCTTATATCTAAAATCTATAGAATTTTTGCCTAGATTATTATTTATCTTCCTAACCTTAGGTGAGGTGGTCTTGGCATGAAAAGCTACATATTTTTCTTTAATCCTATTATGCCTTCTATTTTCATGATAAATAGCATTAAAATGATATAAATTATTTCTAGCATGCTTTTTATTATTACTTAAAGGAGTTGGTTCAATAAACGATACCCTGGGTTTGCTCTTAAGAGCTCCCCCTTGACTTGTACTTCCTCCTTTGACTTTAGCCAGATTCTTCCCCTTTTGATATTGGCTTCGGTAATGTCCATTTTGTTTGCACAAGAAGCACACAATGTGCTCCTTGCTCTTGTGTAGCATAGGGCCGATCTCCTTGGGCTTCTCCTTGCCCTTTGATGCCACTTGACCCTTCTTCTTGGCCAATTTAGGATATTTACTCTTGTAGTGCCCTTTTTCCCTTCACTCAAAATAAATAATATGATCTTTATTCTTTATAATTGAAATTTCTATACCTTTACTTGTAGGGGTGGCACTTTCTCCATTTGATCTGGATGAAGAGACTTCTTCTTGATCCGACATTAATGTTCCATGATCCCCCTCAATCCTTGAAGTGGAGGCTTCTCTATCTTCATACTCTTGTACATGAAACAAAGAGTATGCTCCTTCTTTACCTTTTTCATTGCACTTCTTTGAGGATGAAACTTCTTGGACTTCTTCTTCTTGCGATGTTGAGCACCTCTCAACCTCAGAGTCCTCTTCTTGTTGATCCAATTAGTTACCCTCTTTGGATTTTTCTTGACTTAGTGTAGTGGAGGGTTCTTCATGGATCTTTGTTAACTTTCTCCAAAGCTCCTTAGCGTCTTTGTGTTCCCTTATCTTTCTCAAGATGTCGCTAGGTAATAAATTGACCAATATTTTGGTCACTTTGTCATTGGCCTCACATCTTTGAACTTGCTCCTTGCTCCATCATGAAGAAGTTTTTGATTCTTGATTTCTAAGAATCAAAGCTTTTCATTGTCAATGGTGCAGGCACCCTTGTATTGAGTCTGAGTCCATCTTGAAATTCCATCTTGAAGTTGAGCCTTTGATGAAGACTTTGACTTGATGAAAATTTAGCTTCAACTTCTTCTTCCTATAGCTCATTGCCCTTCCGGCGATGAGTCCGGTAAAGAGAAGATTGACTCTGATATCACTTGTTGAGTCACTTCGGAGCTAGAAGGGGGGGGGGGGTAAATAGCTCGTCATGCTCATTCGCTTGCTTCGTAGATGATGATGTGCAGTGGAATAAACTCGAAGTCAAGCTCTCCAATGATAACAAGTAGATTTACTTGTTATCCACCTCAAGAAGAGGTGACTAATCCAAGGATCCACACACATGAGCACTCTCCACTAAGAAAAAACTCCTTCTTAAATAAAACTAGAGGTGAAGAAGCCTTGTACAAGACTCTCACAACAAGATACAACACACACAAGAAGCAAATACACAAGAATACAAATAAAACCTTCTTCTTGCTTGATCTTGTTGATGTAGATTGCCTCTTGAACCCTGGAAGTGCAGTAGCACTTGTCTCCAAGAGCCTCCAAGAACTGGCGTGAAAAGATGTGAGCTTGGTGAAGAATATTGGGAGAAGTCTCATGTAACTTGTCCTCATTTGAACTCGCTATCACCTTTATATTCCGCGATCTAGGGCTCCCAATTGATTGCCATGTCAGATCCTAGCGATCTTAGCCCTCCAAAACGCACTGCCTACATAATGGTCATATCTCAATCGATAGGCTGATCTATTAGGGAGGCTTGAATCGATCGACCAATCAATTTAGAGTATCTCTGTGCTCTCATTGGAAACACCCGGAATCGATCAAATGGACTCAACTTCGGGGTGCGAAAGGATTTGCATGCTGGATGCATACCAAGGTTATCATCAAATCCCTCTGGCATGGAAGGATCAAGAAAAGGTTAGTTTCATCACGGTCGATGGCACTTTCTGTTATATTGTCATGCCCTTTGGACTAAGAAATGCAGGAGCAACCTATCAAAGGATGATGGATAAGATATTTAGAGAGTAGATAGGTCGTAATGTGGAGGTTTATGTGGATGACATACTCATCAAGTCCACCCTAGAAGTTAAGCTGATTGTTGATGTTAAAGAGACCTGCAACACGTTACGACAATATGGGTTGAAGTTGAATCTGTTGAAGTGCCTATTCGAGGCTCGGGGAGGAAAGTTTTTGGGATATCTCGTTACTGAGCCAGGAATTGAGGCCAACCCTAAGAAAGTGCGTGCACTCCAAGACATGAAGGCCCCTCAAAATATGAAAGAAGCTCAGAATCTAGTAGGCCAGATAACGATGCTATCCAAATTCATATCCCGATCAGCGGATCGAGCCTTATCCTTCTTCAAAGTTCTCAGGAGAGCTGCTAAATTTCAATGGGATGAAGAATGCAATCAGGCCTTTGAAGAATTAAAGAAGCACTTGGAGACCCTACCCTCTTTGTTTAAACCTATGGTGGGGGAGCCACTTTGGGTGTATTTGTCAGCCACCCCTAAGGCTGTGGGGGCGGTGTTGGTCAAGGAGCAGGATAATGTACAACGGCAGTGTACTTCTTTAGCCATTATTGAAAGGGGTTGAGTCTCGGTACACAGCCCTAGAAAAGTTGGTCTATGGATTGGTACTCATGGCACGCCTCTTAAGACCTTATTTCTTAGCACATCCCGTTACAGACCTGACCAATAGCATCATGGGTAAAGCTCTCACTAACGTGGAAGTGGCAGGCCAGCTCATCAAATGGGCGACTGAGCTAGTAGAATACAACATACAGTATCAACCCCGAGCAGCGATTAAGGCTCGGGCCCTGACCGATTTTCTGACGGAAGTTCACCAGACAGAGTCTGAAGAAACTTGGAAGGTTTATGTGGATGGGTCATTCACCCAATAGGGGAGTGGGTGGGAATCCTTTTGATATCTCCCCAGGAAGACATCTTATAGTTAGTCGTCCGATTAAATTTTAGAGCCACCAATAATGAGGCAGAATATAAGGCTCTATTGGCCAGTCTGTAGGCAGCTCAGCATGTAGGGGCAGCTCAGTCATTATATATTCAGACTCTCAACTTGTAGCTCAGCAGGTGGCAGGAAACTTCGAGGTCACTAGTAATAAGTTACAAGTATACCGAGAAGCTTATGAGAAAAATGAAGGATGACTTTAAAGAGGTCGTAGTCACTAATATTCCTTGGGCGGAAAATCAAAGGGCCGATGAATTAGCCAAAATGGCTAGCTCTTTGACTACTTGGGTACTAGATAGTTCAGTAGCTCAGACCTTCTTGATAGCTCAAATAGACTTGTAGAATAATATTAAAGAAGCAATTGATTGGAGGGCTACGATGATCAATTATCTGCAGCGAGGTATCCTACCGAATGATCTAGAAGAAGCTAGGTTGGTCAAGAAATTGGTTCATATGTACACTCTGATCGGGGACCAACTGTATAAGCGAGCATTCTCCAGACCACTTCTTAAGTGCGTGGGAGTAGAGGAGGCAAAATATGCTCTACAAGAAGTACATCAGGGATGTTGTGGAAGTTATGTTGAGGGAAGAATGCTGGCCTGGAAAGTATTGCTGGCCGGGTATTTTTGGCCCACTCTGCAGAAGGATGCACAATGACTGGTAAACACCTGCTTGTCTTGCCAAAAACATCAAAACCTGATCCATCGCCCGACAGACATACTAAAAACCGCCATGGTCTTTTGTCCATTCGATCAATGGGGCATGGATATTGTAGGACCTTTTCCCATGGCACCGGGATAAAAATGATTTCTACTTGTGGCTGTGAATTATTTCTCCAAATGGGTAGAAGAAGAAGCCCTAGCCAGGATCACAGAGGGAGCTATTATCCAATTCTTGTGGAAGAACATCCTTTTCCAATTTGGGATTCCTCACGAGTTGGTTTCTGACAATGGAAGACAATTTCAAGGAAGAAAAATCCAAGCTTGGTGTCAAGGGTTCGGCATAACTCAAGTCTTCATGTCTGTACCTTATCCTCAAAGCAATGGGCAGACTGAGGTCACTAATAGGGAAATTGTCAGGGGATTGAAGGTCAAACTGGATCACGTTGGAGGTGATTGGGTGGAAGAATTACCTAGTATCCTCTGGGCATACCGAACAACCCCTCGAGAGAGCACAGGGCTCACCCCATTCCATCTAGTCTACGGCAGTGAGGCAGTGGTGCCCATAGAGGTTGGGGTGCCCTCGGTCAGAAGAATGTTGTATGATGAAGAAAACACAGAACGTCGACTATCAGAGCTGGATTTTATTAGTGAAGTTCGTGAGCGGGCGACCATACGACTAACAGTGTACCGATAAAGGATGCACCAAAATTATGATAAGAGGGTGATGCCCAGATTCTTTTGAGAAGGAGACCTAGTCTGGAAGCAGACGAGGCCCGTAGGAGAGGTGACTAAGTTGTCACCTCAATGGGATGGCCCAAACAAAGTGGTCAAAAAGCTAGCCTCAGGGGCCTATTATTTGCAAGATGCTCAGGGTAGACCACTGAGTCACCCATGGAGCACTAACCATCTCCAGCCTTAGCAGGTCTAGTGTAGGATTTGTAAAACATAAGGATAAGAAGAAAATGAGATAGGTCGGGCATGAAAAATCATATCAGAATGTATAGATGTACATCTCCGTTCTAAGGTTTAACAGCTTAGGATCTCTTGTGTCGTGACCAAATAAAAGGTATAATATTCAAATATCATAGCACACTAAAATAGTCCTACAGTTTTCACATACAGTCATTTAAAGGCATCAAACACATCATCGGGCATCTCTCTAAGGATGCGCCGATGATCCAGAAAATTCTTGGGGGGAATGGAAGATAGGTGTCCTCCCTCGTGGAGTTATCTGAGCGCTCCTACCACCCCATAAGTCACGGACATAGTAAAGCGATCCCCCACTTGTGTACCAAACTCCAGAGAACGTAAGTATTCTTCTAGGTGTGCTCTTAGCCGATCAGCCTCCTCTGCCTTATACGTCTCCAGGGCAGATAAGGCTCCCGAGAGATTTGACTAGGCTTCTTGATACTGCATCTCGGACATTTGTAAAAGAGACTCAAGCTTTCTCTTTTCATCCCAGAGGTGATTAGCCTCTCACTGGGTTTCCTTGAGAATTTGTTGTTGAGTAGCACTTGTTCTGTTCAAGGTGGCCACTTCTCCCCTCAGCAAGAACCTGGAGGAGATTGGATCAGATAGTTGAAGTTTCAGGTCAGCCACCTCTTCTTTCAAGGTTTTATTCTGCTGATAAAGGAGGAAAAGTGTGTAACCCAATGCCATGGAATCAGTAAAGGCCTAGGCAGGAAAACGAATAGGTAGAATTGAAGGGTCAGAATAAAGAAAAAGGAGGAACGACAAAGGGTCATAAAAACTTATCGTAACATATCCTTCGGATAACTGATCCAGCTGGGCAGGTATAGGAAGAGCTTGCATTTGATGAAGACGCTCCTCCCATTGAGTTGACAATTGGCCCCTCAGCTTGAGACGACTAGTGGGGGCATCTGACTGATCACGTATGTTCCATTGTGAAGCCTTAGTGATTGTCACAGATCGCTACTGGGATGACTTCGAATGCGATGGTGCAGCCCCAGTCTCACCAGAAGGAGGGCAGCTTGATGGACTAGCATCAGTCTTGCCGACGGGCGGATGTGCAGAGGTGGAAGGTTGGGATGTAGGAGGGCTAGCCTGAGTCGCAGTGGTGTCATCTGGTCCCGTCCTAGGAGGCATCCTCGGAGAGGGAGGCTAAAAAGGGGCATTTGAGGCAGGAGCTGCTAGAACATGAGAAGGCTCTGCAACAACTTCTTTAATGATCGGAGTCTTCCACCGCCCAGGTCCAGCTCAGGTCGTAGAGGCTATTGGGGAATTTCTTAGAAAAGGACATCCTAGAGCAGGTGTAGGGGCAGGTCGGGATGCTGATTTAGCCATAGGAGGTCTAGAAACTAGGTCGGATCTCCCAGGTCGATATCTGGGGTGGTGCGAGAGTGGCTGTTCATCCGAATCTATTTCATCTGGGGGGTCCTAGGCCGGCGAGTGCGGGGAATAGTAAGAGTAGGTCGGGAAGGCTCCGTAGCGAAATGAACCTGAGGAGCTGCTCGAGAGGATGACCAAGGAGCGACGAAAATGGTGGCCTCCGAAGAAAGGGGAGTTAGATGTGATACATGTTTGACCTAGGAGCCAATTTTAGAAATAAATATTTAATCAACTTTATAACATAGGTGAATTTGGATCAATAGTGTTAAGTTCCGCTTGCGATCCAAGTCTAAACCATTAAGAACAGATAAGTTAAATTTGGAATCAATAATGTTAAGTTTCGTTTGTGATTCCTAATTTAACTTCTAAAGAACACAATAGGTTGTTTAGGAAAAGGTTCAACACTTGTATAAAATTTTTGTACAGTGGAACTGGTACGATCCTCCTAGGACCAACCAACAATTGGTATCAGAGCTAGGGTTTGCCTCTGTGTGTTTGGTTTTCAAATAGATTATGCACATGTTATACATAATTTAGGCAGGATAATAATAGGATGTGCTAACTTTGTGGTTATAGGCTCCAACTATTATGGTATATAGACATTGTATATGATTGGACCCTTGGACATGTCAAGGGAATTTTATTATGTGTGGATAATTGTAATATTAAATACAACAGGAGCTGTATTAGTTATTAGGATTTTACATTTTTGTTTCGATCTAGATTGCATGTACATTCCTTTGTAGAATATAGAACTGATATATGTAAAATTCTATTTTTGTCGCAGATCGTATCCTTGCGAAGCGTGGTGCTATTGGAGGACCAGAGGCGCAGCAGAAAAGGAAGCTCGATGGACCCGACGACATCGACCTGATGGCGGTGGCTAAAGATGGCAGCAACCAGGGTTGGAACACATGAAGAACAGTGATGGAAGAAGTCATAATAGTTGAAAAATTAATTTCCATATTTATTGCTTTTATTTACTATGATGTGCATGAAATGTATGCTAACATAGGTTAAAATTCCTCACTTTAAAAACTAAGTGGGAGAGGGATTTTTAAATAAATTCCACAGTCTCCATTACTGGATTGTAAGTGATGCAACAAGCTTGCGTGTTGGCTCTGAGTGCCTCCCTCGACAACTGATGGGTTTGTTGCGGATCACTAGATCAAACTTCCTTTATGGATGGTTATAGAAAATTATTTAGGAGTGTGTGATCTTCTCCAACTGAAGGGGCATAATCCTATTTAATGGACTAAGTATCAAGTAATGGTATACACTTAAATGCATTCAATAGTATCCTCCCCAATGGAGTCACTACTATTGTTTTGCGGGACCAAAGGAATACCAACTATTAATTTGTCATAAAGGTAGGTGAAACCCTCCTCTTACAAATGTTTGAATTTGTACACGTCCACAATAACGTGGCATGCAAAATTCACGGTGTTTGAGGTAATTTTGTCATAAAGTTAGGTTGACAAAATAAATTGGGTAAAACCTCCTCTTATAAACAAATGAATTTGTATATGTCCAAACTAACGTGGCATACAAAATTCATGGTGTTTCAGGTAATTTAAGGATGACAAGATAATTAATGGGTAAGACCCTCCTCTTGCAAATGTTTGATTTTGTATACGTCCACACTAACGTGGCATGCATAATTCCCAGTGTTTGAGGTGTTGGTGAATTTAAATAATATTGTTTGAGGAATCAATGTTATTTTAAATTCAAAGTTTTGACCAAATATTTGACCAAAGACAAGACCAACTATTAATTTTATTCGTCATAAAGTAAGGTTGACGAGATAATAAAATTAATGGATAAAATCTCCTCTTTGAATTTGTATACGTCCACACTAACGTGGCATACAAAATTCATGGCGTTTGAGGTAATTTAAGGATGACAAGATAATTAATGGGTAAGACCCTCCTCTTACAAATGTTTGATTTTGTATACGTCCACACTAACGTGACATGCATAATTCCTGGTGTTTGAGATGTTGGTGAATTTAAATAATATTGTTTAAGGAATCAATGTTATTTTAAATTCAAAGTTTTGACCAAATATTTGACCAAGACAAGACCAACTATTAATTTTATTCGTCATAAAGTAAGGTTGATGAGATAATAAAATTAATGGATAAAATCTCCTCTTTGAATTTGTATATGTCCACACTAACGTGGCATACAAAATTCATGGGAATTTTTAAGGAGTTGGTTTTGATCAAATATTTTTGTGATTCTTAGGATTTAAAATGTTGGTCAATCCCCTAGATGTTATACTATAGGATAGACTTAGTGGTCTCAATTATAATGATTGGAAATAAGACTTGGACATTAAGGTGGACTGTCTTCTTAGAACTAAGAACAATAAAGGTGTATTTTATTCATTAGTTGTTACATGTTTAGTGGAGTTATCTACCGGTACCTGGTGTGTAGATACGGGAACCACTGATCATGTCTGCAATTTATTGCAGGGGTTCCAGGAAACCTGACAACTATATGAAAGGAAAATCACCGTCTACATGGGAACTACTGCAAAAATAGTAGCTGTTGCAGTAGGAGGTGTTTATCCTCCGAGAGGAATAAAACTTAGATTTTGAGAAATTATCTTTACGTACCAAGTTTAGAAAGAACTATATTTCAATTTCTAAACTTGATATTCTGTCTCTTTTGATAACAAAGTTATTATCAAGGAAAAGAGGGAAAATATCTATTCTGGTACGTTGGTTGGCAATTTATAAATCCAACAAATTCCACGATGCAACAAATGGAAATTAACAAAACATCTTCTAACTTTTAAAAGAGAAAGTAACCTTCGAAGATGAACCAATCTTATCTTTGGCATCTAAAGCTAGGTTATATTAACTTGAGTAGGATTCAAAGGATAATAATCAATGAACTCTTAGGTTCATTGGTAGTGGAAATCTTTCTAATCTGCGAGTTTTACTTGGAAGGAAAAATAACCAAGAAGCTTTTAAGTCTAAGGGGTATTGAGCCAAAGATATATTGGAATTGGTTCATTCTGATTTGTGTGGACCTTTGACTATCCAGGTAAGAGGTTGTCTCGAATATTTCATCTCTTTTATAGACAACTATTCGAGACACGGGTACATTTACTTGATACACCACAAGTTTAAGTATTTTGATAAGTTCAAAGAGTACAAAGCTGATGTGGAGAAACATCAACGTAAAAGTATCAAGACATTACGGTGAGATCGTAGTAACAAGTACCTCTTAGGATAGTTTAGGAATCACTTATCAGAAGTCGGGATTCAATCCCAACTGACTGCACCTGGTATACCCCAACAGAATAGTGTAGTAGAACGAAAGAATAGGTCTCTTATGGAAATAGTTAGATTAATGATGAGTTATTCAGAATTACCAAATTTGTTTTAAGGATATACACTGAAAACGGAAGTGAATATAGTACCTTCTAAGTCAGAACTCTCTACTCCCATAGAATTGTAGAATGGGCGTAAGCATAGTCTAAAGCATATTCAGATTTGGGGTAGTCCATCACATGTGCTGAAGGGAGACACTGATAAGTTGGAATAGGAGTTCACTTGTTTGTGCGTTATTCTAGAAAAACGAAAGGAGGTTTATAGTCCTTAAAATCATAGGGTCATTGTTAGCATCAATGACCGATTTTAGAAGAGGACTAGGTAATGAACCACAAACCCATAAGTAAATTTGTTCTTAAGAAAATTAAGGGCACGTCTAATCTAGTACCAACTGTACAAGATGAAATATCACAAGAAACTGCAACACGTATCACAAATGATACACAACCACAGACAGTGTCTCGTCATAGTGGGTGGGTTGGAAGGTAACCTGAGAGATTCATGTTTTGGGAGAGTCTTCGAACTTAAACCCTGGTGAACATGAATCTAATTCCCGGACATATGACGAAGCACTCCAAGATAAAGATGCAACATCTTGGCAAAGAGCAATGAATACATAATTAGAATATATGTATTCTAATAAAGTCTGGGAGCTTGTAGAACCACTAGATGGTGTAAAAGCCATTAGGTGTAATTAGGTCTACAATAGAAAAGGAAGGACAAATGGAAAGGTGTAAACTTTCAAAGTAAGGCTTGTTGAAAAAGGAAAACCTTTTACCAGTAGCCATGCTTAAAGTCTATTCAGATTCTTTTATCTATTGCTGCTCATATGGATTATGAGATTTGGCAAGTGGATGTCAAGATAGTTTTCCTTAACGGAAGTCTTGAAGAAAACATCCATATGAAGCTACCAGAGGGGTTCATTGCAAAGGGCAAAGAGCATCTAGCATGTAAGCTCAATCGGTCTATTTATGGACTGAAGCAAAGCTTCAAGGTCTTGGAACATCCGGTTTAATGAAGTAATCCAGACCTATGGATTTATTCAGTGTCCGGATAAATCTTGTGTATACAAGAAGTGTGATAGGAAACGTGGTGGTATTTCTTGTACTATATGTAGATGACATTTTTGGTAGTTGGAAACAATATCAAAGTGTTGTCGGAAGTAAGGGTATGGTTGTCCAAGTAATTTGATATAAAGGACTTGGGAGAATGTGCACATATTCTTGGGATTATGAGATCACAAGAAAAGAATATTGTGTTTATCCCAAACTTCATATATCGATACAATCCTTGCTCGTTTAAGTATGCAAAACTCCAAGAAAGGTTCCTTACCTTTTCGGCATGGAGTAGCTATATCTAAATAGATGTCTCCAAAGACATCACAGGAGATAGATGACATGAAGGCAGTTCCTTACTCTTCGGCTGTAGGAAGCCTAATGTATGCAATGTTGTGTACGAGACCGGATATCTATTTTACCGTGGGCATGGTTAGCAAATATCAAAGTAATCCTGGACAAGGACATTGGACTGCCGTAAAGCATATATTAAAGTACCTTAGAGGGACTAGAAAGTATATGCTGGTTTACCAAGCAAATGATTTGCTCCCTGTGGGTTACACGGATTCTGGCTTCCAATCAAATAGGGACAATAGTAAGTCGACCTCAGGGTTTTGTGTTTACTTTAGGAGGTGAAGTCATAAGTATGGAGGAGTGTTAAGCATAGGTGTTTTTCGGACTCCACCATAGATGCTGAGTATGTGGTAGCCTCTGAGACATCCATAAAAGTTATATGGCTTAGAAACTTCATGATGGACATAGACATGATTTCTGGTTTACCCAAAAATTACTACAATTTATTGTAATAATAGTGGTGCAGTAGCAAACTCGAAGAAATCATAAGTCCATAAGGCAAGTAAGCACAATAGAGCGCAAGTACCACCCAATACGAGACATCGTATAACGAGGAGAAGTTGTTGCCGCCTAAATTGCATCAGATGATAACCTGAGAGATCCTTTCACTAAGGCCCTTAAGGCAAGAGCTTTTGATGGGCATGATGAAGGGTTGGGAATCAGATGTATGGCAGGGTATATGGCAGCATAGTCTTTTAGTATAAGTGGGAGATTGTTAGAGTGTATACTAAAAGTCTAGATTTTTGTATAAACATTTAAAAATCACATTGGTCAAATTATCTACATTTACTGCTAAGTGTAGTTGTTCAATTAATTTATATTGTAGATAACATGGTGTGTGGTAACACACACAGAAGATCGTGTTATCGGCTCTTTGTAAATTATAAATAGTAGCTCACGACGAAGATGAAAAGGAACAAACCATTGGAATAGTCGTAGTGTAATTAGGTATTAGTTTATCTTAACTAATAAATTACACTAAGTACACTCCAAGTGTATTGAGTAGGACCATTTAAGATAAGTTTTTTTTATACTAATTTAATAAAAGAACAAGACCTTAGTTATTATGGAAGTGCGTTCTCGTAAGCCTAATATAATAAAAAGCACATATATTTAGTATTTATTTCTTTGACTTATCAATGGGTGAGATTTAGCTCGATAAATCAATAAGCCTGATAAGTTGGGAAATGATATTACTTATAGTGTGTGTTGTTGATTATAGAAGGAAACTATGTCCTAGTAATCTAGGTTGAGAATGTCCCCAAGAGGAGCTCATAAGGATTGTCATGTTAAACACTGCAGATGGACTTAGTTCAACATGATGATGAGGTTGAGTGGTACTACTCTTAGACTAAGATATTAATTAAGTGAGTTGTCAGTAACTCATTTAATTAGTGGGCATTCGACATCTTAAACATAGGGAGACTAACACACTCATAATAAGAAGGAGCCCAAAATGTAATTTGGGATTGGTGCGGTAGTTCAATAATAATTCTTTAGTGGTATGAATTATTATTGATGAAATTAAGTTGAGTGTTCGGGGCGAACACGAGAAGCTTAATTTCATCTGGAGACCAAAACCAATTCCTCCTCTCGGTCTCTATCGTAGCCTCTTGTATATAGAGACCCATACCCACCTTCTTACCCACCTTAAGGTGGTCGGCCAAGCCTAGCTTGGAGCCCAAGCTAGGGCCGGCCAAACCAAGGTGTGAGGTGGCCGGCCCTAGCTTGAGTCCAAGCTTGGTGTGGTCGGCCATAATTAATTAAAAGGATTTTATTTTTTAAAATTTTTTCTTATGTGGATTCCATTGTTTTAAAAGAGAGTTTAAAATTTAAATCTTTCATTTTATAGCTTTCTACAAAGGATTAAGAAAAGATTTGATATCTTTCCTTATTTGTAGATTGATAGGAAGATTTTAATTTTGATAAAATTTTCCCTTTTTGTAACCATATTCATGATTTTAAAAGAGAGTTTTAAAATTAAATATTTTCTTTTATAAGTTTCTACAAAAGATTAAGAAATTTGATATATTTCCTTATTTGTAGATTGAAAGGAGATTTTAATTTTAGAGAAAACTTTCCTTTTTTGGAAATCATCCACATGTTTAAAAGAAATATTTTAATTTATAAAATTTCCTTTTATAACTCACCATGAAGGAAAAAATTATTAGAGAAATTTTTTATAAATTTCCGGAAACAAATTAGGAAGTTTTAATTCTTGTGTGAATTAAACTTTCCTTGTTTGGAGCTTATAGGTGGTCGGCCATGTTAATAATGAAAAGGAAATTGTTTTTTAATTAAATAAATTTTCTTTTTCATGGCAAAGGAATTAAGGAAGTTTTTTATTTAAATTTTCTTATTTGCCAAGACCAAGGATTATAAAAGAGGGGATAGAGGTGCCTTCAAGAAATACGATTCTATTCTATTTCTTCCTCCCTTTTCCTCCTTGGTGGTGGTCGGCCCTATTGTTTTTCCCTCTTCCTTTTCTTTCTTCTTCATTGGCCGAACCTCATCATCTCTTGGAGCTTGAAGGTGGCCGGGTTCTAGCTTGGAGAAGAAGGAGAGAAAGGAAGCATCCCTTTGGAGCTTGGTGGTGGTGACCGAACCTCATCTATTCTTGGAGTACTTGTGGTGGCTGAACCTTGCAAGGAGAATAAGACTTTGGGTGGTTCTCATCTTGGTAGATCGTTACCCACACAACGTCCGGGATAATAAGAGGAATACGGTAGAAGATCAAGTGGTCGTTGCATACAAAGGAAGGTATAACTAGCAATTATTTTTCGCATCATACTAGTTTTTCTATTGTATGAATTCCAAACACAAGAGGTATTAGATTCTAGTTTTTCGAATTGTAATTCGACTTTGTGTTTTTCTTTGTTTTTTAAATTTGTGATTCGATTGTTCTTTTTGGTTAAACATAAAGTTATATAAGAAAATTAAATATTAGTTTTCCTTAAAAGACTTTGTCTAGGCGGTGGTGGATGGTCCCATACCAAGAAGGTCATGTGCCTCGCCATGCAGTCCTAGAAGCTAATTTTGGAAATTAATATTTAATTGAATTTATAACATAGGTTGATTTGGATCAATAGTGTTAAGTTCCGCTTGCGATCCAAGTCTAAACTATTAAGAACAGATAAGTTAAATTTGGAATCAATAATGTTAAGTTCCGTTTGCTATTCCTAATTTAACTTCTAAAGAACATAATAGGTTGTTTAGGAAAAGGTTCAACACTTGTACAAAATTTTTATACAGTGGAACCAGTACGATCCTCATAGGACCAACCAACAATACATTCCTCCAGTCCAATATTATTCATCCCCAGCGTTGTATCTCCATATCACTTAGGGGGAGTGGCTTGACAGGGGACGCTTGGGCTAGGCTATCGGCTGCAAAGAGAATAGCAAAGTTAGAGTAAGGAACTAAGGGTTAGCAGGAGTAAGATGAACCATACCTAGGGAGCGTGGTAATTCTGAGGGAGTATGGCTCAGCCTGAATAGGAACAGGATATCCTCTGTCAATAGCCTGCACAGGTCCAAACACCAGCATTCTAGCTGTGCAGAGGCATCTATGAAGTCAAGATCCGTTTGGAAGTCTCCCAGAACTGGCGCCGAGGGTAAATCTATTCATCGTTGGGTCGGTCATTCCATGACTTGAGAAAAGATCAGGAAGAAATACTTATCCTTCCAGTCGGAGCAGGAAGAAGGGAGGGGAGCAAAGAAATTGGTTCGGAAGCGGGCTTGAAGATGAAAAGGTCCTTCGCTATGGCGGCGAGGAGTGAAGAAGTAGTGGAATAAACAGGGAGCTCAGGGTACATCGCATACCTCACAGAGGAGGACGAACCCAACCAAAAGTCTCATAGAGTTCGGGGTAAGCTGACATAGGGGAATGTGGAAATATCGACTCACTTGGGAGAAGAAAGGGTGTATAGGAAAGCTGAGGCCAGCCACTATCTGTTCCTTGAAAAAAGGGACATATCCTATAGGTGGTGAGGAAGCCAGGTGGATCTCGGAGGGTATGATGATGTGCATGGACTTAGGAACTTCGTAAGTAAAGCGAAGATCGTCCAGATCCATACCAATGAAGGTGGATACTCTAGGAGCATAAGTAGATGTGGGAGAGTCCATGAGGGAAAGGGGGAGCAAACCGCAAGAAGCAGAGCGTAATAAGCGACAGAAGTAGAGAGAAGACTTACAATCAAAAGCAAAAAGTTCAGAAAAGAAGGGGAAGGAGGATATTTATAGGTGTTGAGAGGGGTCCGAGAGGCCTCGACCTATGCGCCCATCGAACGATTCATGATGAAGGCTGATGACATCACCCCTAAGTTTGATAATAACCAAGGTCGTTAGATCAATCTCGAAAAGCGAGCTCAAAGAACGTGTCAGAAAGAGGGGCGGCGAAGAATACGAGAAGACTAATCATTTATGGCAGTCTCGGGAAGGAGAATCCTCGCTCATGCCTGCTGGAGATTGTAAGCCTTGAGATCTAGAACCCGAAGGTTGAACCGGTCAGGAAAAAGTGATCGATCGGGAAATGGGTCAGTCACCTTGGTGTGAAAATTCACGAATAAAGGTTTGGTCGGGCAAGGAAGCCTGTTGTCCCGAAAACATTAGTGTTTACAAACATATATCAAAGTTTAAGCGCCTATAGTGGAAATAAGTCTCTGACACATTACCCAAGAACTTCAGAGGTAAAATAGCATGTGCCATAAAAGAAAGCAGTCAAGTATCTGATTCTATACAGGGGTTTCATAGTCATACCAAGAAAAATACACTTTAATCGGTGAAAGAGGGAAAGGCCTCCTCGAGAAGCTCCTGGATGAGGCGGGTGCGATCTAGAAAATCATCAAGAAGGGTTGATCGGAGAAGGCCTTTCTCGTGAAGTTGACTCACGGCACCCACCCCACCGTAGCAAATCTTCTAGTCAATAAGGTCACCTATCTTTTTTCCAAATGCGGGAGAAGCAAGGTAGGCAACCTTATAAGCTTCCAGGCGCGCATCTTCACCTGCCTGGTATTTTGCCAGCTCCCCCTTTACTTTATCTGCATCCACCCGGACCAGGGATAGGTCTTGCTGAGCGGTAGCTACCTCAGTGGTGATTTTGGATAGATTTGCTTATAGGGACTTAATGGTAGCTTTGTCGACCTCCCATTGTTTCTGAAGGGCAGCCTCCCGATCGGAACTTGTAGTAAGATTGGCATGCGTGGTCTCCAGGTCTTTCTTCAAAATATCATAGGATGCCTGGAGATCTTCCGGCTACTGCGAGAGGGTGGTCACTTCCGCTTCCTTCGCATCTAGATCGGCCACAATCTGAATGTGTCGCAACCCTTCTAAGTTGAGTTTGGATTCAGTTGTCTTCAAAGCAGCCTCCAGGGTTTTTATTCTCTCTGCTCTTGCCTGAGCCATGTCCCGGGCAACTTGGGCTCTTTCTTCAATAGTTTGAAGGAGAGGAGGCAATGCAGTATCAGAGGAGATCGGGTCAAGAATATGGCTGTGGGTCTTAGGCAATTCTAGCTCCCGAATACGATCCCTTAAGGACTCGTTCTCTTGTTGAAAATCTGCCACATATTGAGATAGACTCGGGCCACTCACACAGACCTAGGAAAAGCAGAAGGATTAGTAATACCTCCAGGGCAGGCAAAGATATGGAGAGGAATCAAAGAAGACTTACAGAAAGCAACTGTTGTAAGAATGAGTCTGCCAACCCTAAGGGGGAATCCCTCCAAGATTTTTTTTGCAGTGGGCTGCCAAGATTTGGCCATGACCCCATGGAGTTGCACCTGACCACAAAGAGGAGAGGTGCTGACTGATGGAGGAGGGCCCTACAGATGCAATGAGGGGAGCTGGTGGATAGAAGTGAAGGCGTATCTACTCCGAGGGCGATCCTTGGTGTGCGAGGAAGAGGTCGGAATGGCTTGCAGAACCTTGGCACGTGAGAAAGAGGTTGGAGTAGCCTGCGGGATTGTGGAGCACAGAGAGGAGGTCGGAGTAGCCTGCGGAGCAGGAGGCAGTGTAGAAGGGGAAGAAGGATCCTCGGGCTGGCCTCTTACCTGGGCAGTAGTCTGCTCTCCTGTTTGAGTGCTAGCCCGCGGAGAAGGAACACTCTCTACTACAGTAGAAGGAGACACCCGAGCGGGTGTCTTCGCCTTGGCTTTGGAGGAAGCTTGGCCCATAGAGGGCCTCGGCGAAGAGGCTTGGACTGAGGGGGTGACTCACTTCCTCTTACGTTACAAACGCAAACATTTTCTAGGGGGCAGAGAGGAAGCCCTTTCATCTTCAGTCACCTCGAGTTCTAGGGCCTCTCTTTCCTAGGATAGTTGAGAAGAAGGCCCGGCCACAACCCCAGCCTGAATGGTCGAGGGTGCACCAGACTCTCTTAGGAGTTCTTCTCCCAGCTCCTTCAAAGCAGCATTGGATAGCTTGGAAGAGTCAACAGAGAAGGCGCGAAACATAGCGGCTTCTACAAAACCACAAGGAGATACCTCAGTTAGCGAAGATGTGGAATAGAAGATAGGAGATCTTACCGAAAGGAGCGCTTATCGATGCAGGGATAGGGCTGAGCCCAAAAGCATGTAGGAGGTCCTCTCGCAGTATCACTGAGAGTTGGAGCCGAACTTTTTCTAGCTTCTCGGAAGAGGGGAGGCAATCAGGCTGATGTTGATGCTCCTGCAATTCGGAGTGGGAAGGAAGATTGTATCGCCATCACGCAAGCCAAGTGACGGGTTCAGACAGTTGTATGTAGAAAAAGAGGGACTTCCAACTCTTATTGGAGGAGGGCATATATGCAAAAAAAACTTATAGCCCATCCTAGATTGGACCATAAAAATGTCTGGTTTGGAGTGCTTAAGGGCATAGAAGTGATGGAAGAGTTGTGGGGTTAGAGGAATTTTATATAGGCGGCACAAAATCATCATTCCGCACATAGCACTGAAGACATTGGGAGAAAACTGAGATAGGGAGATATCAAAGTATTGACACAAAGATGCGAAGAATGGATGAATAGGAAAACGGAGACCACCAAGAAGCTAGTCCTTAAAGAAGGTCACAAACCCTGTGGGAGGAGAAGAAGGATGGTCATGGGTACCTGGCGGGACGAGCTTGTAAGTGTCAGGAAGCTTCAAGATAACGCAGATCGACTCAAGATCACTTCTATTTAAATCAGAAAGGAAATACGAATACCAATGTACCTCCCTCTCGCTAGTCATTGTAGAGATAGAGAAGGGGAAGGCAAGAGAAAGAAGAAAAGTACTTACAGCAAGGAGACATGAAGAAGAAGACAAGCAGTCGAAAGCAAGGGAATGATGGAGAATTGGAGGAAGATGGAGCAATGAGGAGCAGCGACGGACTGCCTTTAGGGTTTATAAATCAAAACCCTTAGGATACATCGAAGACCAAGCCGGACAAACGAAACGGCGCAACACACATCAGCCGTCAGATCAAGGAACAAAAGCGATTTAGGGAAACGTGCAGAAAAAGCATGTGTTGTACATTATGAGGAGTTAAGGTTGCGGGACACGTGTCAACCCCATAGGAAAGGACATTTATGATGGAAGTGACGAGAAAATCATGAGGAAGGATATGCAAGGAGGCAGGCCTTGCATATCCATGTTTAGCGCACTGTATTTCGGGCATCAAGATCTATAGAGATAGATCCAGGAGATGACTTCTTCTAAGCATTGTTAGTAATTAGCCCTAAGAGCCAATCATGAGATGATTAGGCCTTTTGGTTACTAATTGAGTTAGACCCAAATGGACCCACTCATTAGATTGAGTCCAATCTGAATTAGACACATTGGATTAATGGGTTTGACTCAATGGGTTAGACTTATTGGGTTATTGGATTAATGATTAATCCAATATAATAAATCCAACCCATTAAGAGGAATATAAAGAGACAAAAAACCCTTGGTATTCATTAGATGAATATAAATAGGTTTTTGGATTTTATTTTTCATTAGATGAGAAAAGGTGACTCTTGAGATTCCATCTTCTTCCTCCTCCTTCCATGGTCGATTCTTGATGTTTGGCCGAACCATGCTTCTTGCTAGCACAAGAAGATAGTTCTTCTCTGAAGGCTTCGTTCATGCGATGAACGAAGGATATGTTCGTGTGGATATCGTAGAGGCGCGGACGCTTGAACGCGTTGAGATATGGATCCAGAGAAAAAGGTTGCTGTCGGGATTGCGAAGGGCACGCAACAAAGGTATAATCCTACAATGTAGCTTAGTATAGTTTCCAGTCAATGTTTCTTCCCTTCGCATGGATCTGTTGGATAAGGGGATCTAGTAATTTTTTCGCTGTATTTCCGCGTCTTTGGCGCGCTAGATCCCAACAGTGGTATCTGAGCCACTTGCGAAGGGTTATGCTAAGTTATTAGAATTGTTATATATGATATAGAAATTGCATGATAGGGTTTACTGTGATTTGCAAAACTTATGAGTTTCGGCCATACAAGACTCTCGGCCAGATTATGGGTCTCGGCCAGACTATGAGTCTTGGCCAGATTCTAAGTCTCGGCCAAATTCTGAGTCTTGACCGATATGGGTGTTTTGTTAGGAACAAAATGAAGTTGGTATGTGACCAACAAGGTCTCGGCCAGAGATGTTTTGTTTATAACAAAACATAGTTGGTATTGTGGGTAGTAGGGTCTCGGGTAAAGCAGCAACTCATAAAATGAGTATGAAAAATAAATTTTGCTTCGAGGGCGCTGCCCCCTAAAAACCCCGCAATGGGCGCTGCCCCCTTGACCCCCGCCCGCTAACCGGCTAGCGGGACCGCCATGGCGTTGCGGCTCATAATTTATTTGTTGAAGTCATAGTAAATTTTATGTCATAAAATATTATGAATAGATATGACATGGTGCATGGTTATGGCCCTTCAACCCCAATGTGATTGGATGTGTGTAATGTTGTAATTCATAATACGGCCTGCGTTTCGTGCCTTCATCCCTTTTAATTCTTGTTTTAATTAGATTACACTCGAATGTAACTCGAGTTTCTTTAAATTTTGTAATGTACAAAATTAGAAAGAGTTAGTCTTCTTGAAGACGGGTGAAAAGGAAGGAAGGACAACAATACACAACAACCAAGGAAGCGCTTGGAGAAGCGGCTTAGACCTAGGTTAACTTATCTCTCTTCTCATTGGCTTGAGAAGATCGTAGTTTATAGGGGTCATAACCATGTCACGTTTAAATTAGCATATATGTTGATATATGCCATGAATGTATGTGATGCATGTGTAGCTATCGTAAATAGGTCATTTACATATGCCTACCAAAGTTTGATACTCACTACTGCATCGATCATTTGTAGTCAGGTTTGCCAAAGCAAAGTGACTCGTTTTATCTTGGTAGAGTGCGACTGGACAATTGTGATGTCCGACTATTGGACTTTGGGTGTGACTTAACTACATTGAGAACTTGGAGGCATATCCCATAAGATGTAAATCATATTATACTAGTCTTGGATGATTAACCAAAGCTAACTCAAGATGAGTTATAATATGGGTTTCATAAGATGGGAAAATGAACAAACAGTTCTGTTCATCAAAAGATACAAGAGTTACATAGGATGTAATTGGTAAACGTTATCTACCTAAGTTGTACTAAGTCTTGGGCGATTAGCCAAAGCTAACTCAAGATAAGGTATAATGTGGATCATGTCCTATTGATACACGTTGCCTACCTAATTTATACAAGTCTTGGGTGATTAGCCAAAGCTAACTCAAGATGAGGTATAATGTGGATCTTGTCCCACTTGAATGTCTTTGCTATTGGGTTAGAGCTAGTAGTGACTTGCACCTATCAAACTTTAGAATTCAGTGGAAGAATCATTTAATTAAAGTCCTAATTAAATGACATGAGTATGATACTTCTCTGCATTTTATTGTTGTCGACCACCATATCTTCTAGTACGTAGAAGACACTATCTCTGCAATCTGTCCTTGATAAGGACAAGCTCAATGGAGCTAATTTCCTAGACTGATATAGAAACATGAGAATAGTTCACAAGAGAGAAAGAAAAACAGTACATCCTAGAGCAGCCTATTCCTGAAGTACCACTGCTACTACCACTAGAGCTGATAGGGATACTTACAAGAAGCATCAAGATGATACATTAGATGTCTCATGTCTTATGCTCACCACCATGAACTCTGAGCTTCAGAAGCAACATGAGAACATGGATGCTTATGATATGGTTGAACACCTTAGAAAACTATATCAAGGACAAGCAAGGTATGAGAGATTTGAGATCTCTAAAGCATTATTTCAATGCAGAATGCAAGAAGGAAGTCCCGTAGGGCCATATGTGCTCAAAATGATCGGGAATGTGGAGAATCTACAAAGGTTGGGATTTCCACTAAGCCAAGAATTGGCTACTAATATTATCTTGCAGTCATTGCCTGATAGTTATAGTCAATTTGTCATGAACTACAACATGAATGAAATTGACAAACCACTACCTGAGATATTGAGCATGTTGAGAACTACTGAAATCAACCTTAAGAATGCAAAGCCTAGTTCCATTTCGATGGTGTCTAAAGGCAAAGGCAAGTGGAAGCCTAAAGGTAAGGGTAAGACCCAAGCCAAAGGTAAGGGCAAGGCTCATGCATTGAAACCCAAAGGTGGGGTTGCTAAGGAAGGAACCTGCTTCCAACGCGGTGAGAAAGGACACTGGAAGAGGAACTGCAAGGGATACCTAGAGAAACTGAAATGGAAGAGAAGTGAAACTTAAGCCTCAGGTATATATGTTATAGATGTCAATCTGTCTATTTCTTCTTCACGGGTATTAGATACCGAGTGTGCATCTCACATTTGTACTAATGTGTAGTGGCTGAGAAATAGTAGATCATTGACATAGGCAAAATGGACCTACGAGTAGACAATAGCACAAGAGTTGCTGCTATAGTTGTAGGAGCATATTCCTTATCTTTGCCCACTGGGTATGTTTTTGAACTTGAAGAGTGTTGTTCTGTGCCTACCTTGACTAAGAACATTATCTTTGTTTCTTGTTTGGACAAGAAAAGTTTTTCATTTGTAATAAAGGACAAATGTTGTTCTGTTTATTTCAATGAAATGTTCTATTGTAGTGCACATCTTGTAAATGGACTCTATGTTCTAGACTATGACAACCCAATCTATAACATAAATACCAAATGGTTCAAGTTTAATGATTTGAATCAAACATATCTCTAGCATTATCGCTTAGTTCACAAAAATGAGAGTTGCATATCCCAACTCCATAAGGATGGATTTTGGACTCATTTGATTTTGAATCATATGAGGCATGCAAATCTTGTCTTCAAGGCAAGATAATAAAGACTCCATTTAGTGGACATGGTGAAGGGCTAATGATCTGTTAGGACTCATATATACTGATATATGTGGTCTTTTCAGAATAGCAGCTAGAGGAGGCTAAAATTACTTCATTACTTTCACTGATGATTTTAGTAGATACGACTATGTTTATCTGATGAGACACAAGTCAGAATCCTTTGAAAAGTTTAAAGAATTCAAGAATAAGTATAAAATCAACTTGGTAAGAGTATTAAGATGCTTCGATTAGATCGAGGTGGGGAATACCTTAGCCAAGAGTTTCATGACCATCTCGTTGAGTGTGGGATCATATCTCAACTCACTCCACCTTGAACACTATAATGGAATGGTGTATCATAAAGGAGGAACTGTACTTTATTAGATATGGTACAATCGATGATGAGTCATATAAATCTTCCTACTTCCTTCTGGAGGCATGCTCTCGAGACAACCACTTTTACACTTAACCGAGTTCCATTTAAGGCTGTCATAAAGACACCATATGTGATATGGACAGGGAAGAGTCCAAAGATCTCTTTTATGAAGATTTGGGGTTGTGAGAATTATGTTAGCCGACAAGTCTTAGATAAACTAGGACCCAAATCGGACAAGTGCTACTTTATAGGATATCCCAAGGAAACAAAGGGATATTACTTCTATAATCCCACACAAGGCAAAGTGTTTGTTGCCAAAAATGATGTCTTTCTAGAAAGGGAGGTTATTTCTAGAAAAACTAGTGGAAGTGAAGTCGATCTTGAAGAAGTTCAAGATACACAAACTAGCACCGAAATCTTGATGGAGATTGAACAGGTATCACGAGATGTTGTGGATCAGGATTTTGTTACACCACAAGAGATTATGGAGCAACAACCTGTTTAAGTAGCACAAACTCTACGCAAATCTGATAGAACCCATCATCAACTTGAGAGATATTCATTTCTCTTGTCTAACAATGGTGATGTAGTGCTAGTTGGTCTCAACGAGCCTACATCTTATCAGAAAGTTGTATATGGCCCAGATTCTAAGAAATGGCTAGAAGCCATGAGATCTTAAATGGAATCCATGTACACTAACCAAGTATGGACTTTGGTTGATCCACCTGAAGGGATCAAACCCATTGGGTGTAAGTGAGTCTTCAAGGTGAAGACTGACATGGATGGAAATATACATACCTATAAAGGTAGATTGGTGGCTAAAGAATTCAAGCAGATTCATGGTATAGACTATGATGAAACCTTTTCACCAGTTGCGATGCTCAAGTTCATTCAGATCATGCTTGCTATTGCTGCTTACTATGATTATGAGATCTGGGAGATGGATGTCAAAACTGCATTTCTTAACGGAAATCTACTCGAGGATGTGTACATGACACAACCTGAGGGTTTTATTGATCCAGAGCATGTTGGAAAGGTATGTAAGTTGCAACGATCCATTTATGGATTAAAGCAAGCTTCTAGAAGCTGGAATCTTCTATTCGATAATGCGATCAAAACGTTTGGTTTCATTAAGAATGAAGATGAACCTTGTGTGTACAAGAATGTTAGTGGGAGCACAAACATCTTTCTTATATTATATGTAGATGACATACTTCTCATTAGAAATGATATCCTTACTCTTTAGTCAGTGAAGACTTGGCTTAGGAATTATTTTTCAATGAAAGACTTAGGTGAGGCAGCCTATATTTTAGGCCTTAAGATCTATAGAGATAGATCTAAAAGATTGCTTGCCCTAAGCCAGAGTATGTACATTGATAAGATGCTTAAACGTTTTGCCATGGAGAATTCCAAGAAGGGATTCCTGCCTATGTCACATGGTGTGAGTCTTTCGAAGACTCAATGTCCCTCTTCTAAGGTAGAAAGGGACCGCATAGATCAGATTCCTTATGCATCTATTATAGGGTCTATCATGTACACCATGTTTTGTACTCATCTAGATGCCTCAATGCATTAAGCATGAAGAGAAGATACCAGTCAGATCCAGATGAAGGTCACTGAACAGCAGTCAAGAATATTCTTAAGTACTTGAGAAGAACTCAAGATTATTTCTTGATCTTTGGAGGTGATGAAGAGCTTGCTGTAAAGGGTTACAACTGTTGCTGTAAAGGGTTACAGCTATTGCTGTAAAGGGTTACAGTGGTACAAGCTTCCAAATTGACAAGGACAATTTTATATCGTAGTTAGGGCATGTATTTTACATAAATAGTGGTCTTGGGTATTGGATACTACAACAATTTCATCTCATTCGAGGGGTCCTCGATATATGAGATATGAGGATATGCAGATAACCAAACAATGCTAACATTACGGATCCTTTAACCAAGGCTTTGGCACCAAGAAAGCATGATGGTCACACTAGGTCAATGGATATTAGATATTTCAGTGATTGACACTAGTGACATAAAGAGATTGTTAGTGTACCCCCTAAGAGGCAATCAAGAGTTAATTGACTTAGAACATTTTGTATCATATTTCATTATTTTATTAAAAGGCAAAAGTTATGGTTATTATATTTACTTCAGTTCAGTGTCAAATGAGTAAATATAATAATGTCCTAGAGTAGAAGGTTTTAATCTACAATATATCAATTGGTTGAATTAATAGTGAAATATTGTAGAGAACGCTACTTTAAACTATTCCTAGTCGAGCATTAATATACAAGGATAATATTAATGCGTTAAGACTAGCATGTAGGTCAACGGATGACTTAATCTCACAAGTCATGAATATGAGATATCAGGTTGACACATGGGTATATATTGGAGAATATGTGCTGAATTGACCCGCCATGAGATGTTTCATGGATCGTTACATGAGTGTCATAAACATTCTCATATGACTATGGGTATGAATAGTTCTTAGACCTGAAGTCACTACGGTTCCCTACATAAGGAGTTGTGTACTTTGGTATCGTCAAACATCACCCGTAACAGGGTGGACTATAAAGTCGATCACTGGGTATGCAATAAATTATACGGAGGGATGTGAGTGATGTAGATGGGATCTATCCCTTCCATATAACGGAAGCAATATCTGTGGCCCCTTGATTAGTAGGACACAGGAATGTATAGTCATACTCAGATGAGTCAATATGAGATATTGAGCTTATTTGTATAGTGTGTCTACTTAGAGATCAAGAAACACAAAGATTGATAAGAGGATGACACGATCTATGCCTCATTGATCAATCTAGATATCAAGGATAGAGGGACTGAGTCATACAAGATAATAGCCACGGACAGGTTAGGTCGTATCTCGACTTTCTCGTCACTTGGGTAGCAATGATGTATTGCTAGATGCCACTAATTGTATATGTATCGCAAATGTTGTTTTGGATACATTGCCAACGTTACGAGAGCCTATAGGGTCACACACAAAGAACATATTGGTTTGGAGATGGGTATTTTAGTTTGACTAAAATACTAAGGATATTAAAAATAATGGGTAAATCTAAAGTGTTGGTGTCATCTTAGTGGTGATTGGCACTAGTGCTAGTGGGACATTGTTAGTAATTAGCCCTAAGAGCCAATCATGAGATGATTAGGCCTTTTGGTTACTAATTAAGTTAGACTCAAATGGGCCCACTCATTGGATTGAGTCCAATCCGAATTAGACACATTGGATTAATGTGTTAGACTCAATGGGTTAGACTTATTAGGTTATTGGATTAATGGTTAATCCAATATAATAAATCCAACTCATTAAGAAGAATACAAAAAGATAAAAAAAACCCTTGGTATTCATTAGATGAATATAAATAGGTTTTTGGATTTTATTTTTCATTAGATGAGAAAAGGTGACTCTTGAGATTCCATCTTCTTCCTCCTCCTTCCATGGTCGATTCTTGATGTTTAGCCAAACCATGCTTCTTGCTAGCACAAGAAGATGGTTCTTCTCCCAAGGCTTCGTTCATGCGATGAACGAAGGATATGTTCATGTGAATACTGTAGAGGCGCGGATGCTTGAACGCGTTGAGATCTGGATCCAGAGAAAAGGGTTGCTGTCGGGATTGCGAAGGGTACGCAACAAAGGTATAATCCTATCATGTCGCTTAATATAGTTTTCAGAAAATGTTTCTTCCCTTCGCATGGATCTGCTGGATAAGAGAATCTAGTAATTTTTCCGTTGCATTTCCGTGTCTTTGGCGCGCTAGATCCCAACATCTTGCCCTAGTGTGAGTTATAAGTGAGTAGGCTCTCACGACCAACGACCTCTCGATCGGGATTCTAGACTCTCGCCCTAGTGCGAGTTATAAGTGAGCTTACTCTCATGCCTCCAAACTCTTGCCCCAGTGCAAGTTATAAGTGAGCATGCTCTCATGACTAACGACCTCTCGGTCGTGATTCCAAACTCTCGCCCTAGTGCAAGTTATAAGTGAGCATGCTCTCACGACCAACAACCTCTCAGTCTGGATTCCAGACTCTCGCCCAAGTGCGAGTTATAAGTGAACTTGCTCTCACACCTCCAGACCCTCGCCCCACTGTAAGTTATAAGTGATCTTACTCTCATGCCTCCAGACTCTCTCCCCGGTGTGAGTTATAAGTGAGCATGCTCTCACGACCAACAAACTCTCGGTCGGGATTCCAGACTCTCGCCTAATGCGAGTTATAAGTGAACTTACTCTCACGCCTCTAAACATTCACCCCAGTGCGAGTTATAAGTGAGCATGCTCTCACGACTAACAACCTCTCGGTCGGGCCTCCAGACTCTCGTCCCAGTGCGAGTTATAAGTGTTGGTTGCTACTCGAAATATCATACTAGTTCCCCTGTACAAAAATTTTGTACAAGTCCCGAACCATTCCTAACAACCTATTGTGTTCTTTAGAAATTAAATTTGGAATCGCAAATAGAACTTAACATTATTGATTCCAAATTCAACTTATCTGTTCTTAAAGGTTTAGACTTGGATCACAAATGATGCTTAACATTATTAATCCAAATCCACCTATGTTACAAATTTGATTAAATATTTATTTCAGAGATCGACTTCCAGGTTAAACATGGAGAGGCACTACGCCTTCTTGGATATGGGATCATCCACCACTTCCTAGACAAAGCTTTTCAACAAAATTCAATATTTAATCTCCTTATAGTAACCCTAGGTTTAACCATTAAGAGTAATCGAATCACAAGATCGAAAAATAAAAGAAACACAAAATCGAAACATAAATTCAATAGCCTAGAATCATTAGCCTCTTGTGTTTGGTATTTCAAGATCTAAACAAAAGAATAAACTAGTTATGATGCAGAAATTAATAACTAGTTATCCCTTTTGTAGCTTATAGACCTCACGATCTTCTATCGTATTCCTCTTCTTATCTCGGATGTCGTGTGGGTGACGATCTACCGAGACAAGAATCCACCCAAGCCTCCTTCTTCTCCTTGCAAGTTTCGGCCACCAACAATATCCTTGAGATGAAGAACTTTGGCCACCAACCAAGCTCCAAGGGATGCTAAGAAACAAAGCATCCTTTCTCTACTTTTTCTCCAAGCTAGATCCGGCCACCAACCAAGCTCCAAGGGATTGATGCCGTCAGCCAACAAAGAAGAAGAAAAGGAGGAGAGGAAGGATGAGGGTCGGCCACCACCAAGGAATAGAGAAGAGAAATAATAGATGTGTTGTGAGGTGAGGCACCTCTACCCTCTCTTTTATATTCCTTGGTCTTGGCAAATAAGGAAAGTTTTAAATAAAATTAAAAATTTTTTATTTTCCTTGCTAATGGCTAATAAGGAAAATTTAATTAAAATTTCCTTTTAACCCATCTTGTGGCCGACCCCTACAAGTCCTCCAAACAAGGAAAGTTTTAAACACAAAATTAAAACTTCCTAATTTGTTTCCAGAAATTTTTAAAATAAAATTTTTTCTTTTAAAAATTCCCTTCATGGTTGGTTATAAAATGAAACTTTTATAAATTAAAATCTCTCTATTAAAACATGTAGATGATTACAATAAGGGAAGTTTTCTCCAAAATTAAATTTTCCTTTCAATCTACAAATAAGGAAAGATATCAAACTTTTCTCTTAATCCTTTGTAGAAACTATAAAAGGTAAAATTAAATTTTAAAACTCTTTTTTAAATTATGGCTTCCACATAAGGAAAGATTTTTAAAATTAAAATCTCTTTTATTTTATTATGGCCTGCCACCTAAGATTGGGCTCCAAGCTAGGGTCGGCCACCACTTGAACCCATCTCTCCTTGGTTTGGTCGGCCCTAGCTTGGGCTCCAAGCTAGGCTTGGTCGGCCACCTTAAGGTGGGTAAGAAGTTGGGTTTAGGTGGGTATAAGACTTTATAAATAAGAGGCTATAACAGAGACCGAGAGGAGGAATTGGTTTTGGTCTCCCGATGAACTTGAGCTTCCCGTGTTCGCCCCGAACACCCAACTCGAGTTCATCAATAATAATTCATACCACTAAAGAGTTATTATTGAACTACCGCACCAATCTCATATTACTATATAGGCTCCTTCTTATCATGAGTGTGTTAATCTCCCTATGTTTAAGATATCGAATGCCCACTAATTAAATGAGTTACTGACAACTCACTTAATTAATATCTAGCTCCAAGAGTAGTATCACTCAACCTTATCATCATGTCGGACTAAGTCCACCTGCAGGGTTTACATGACAATCCTTATGAGCTCCTCTTGGGGACATCATCAACCTAGATTCCTAAGACACAATTTCCTTCTATAATCAACAACACACACTATTATTTTCCAACTTATCGGGCCTATTGATTTATCGAACTAAATCTCACCACTGATAAATTAAAGAAATAAATACTAAATATATGCGCTTGTTATTATATCAGGATTAAGAGCACACACTTCCATAATAACAAAGGTCTTGTTCTTTTATGCAGTCAGTATAAAAAGAAACTACCTTAAATGGTCATGCTCAATACACTCAGAGTGTACTAGTATAACTTTATAGTCAAGATAAACTAATACCAAATTACACTATGACTATTCCAATGGTTTATTCCTATCCATCTTAGTCGTGTGCTACTATTTATAATTTATAAAGAACCAATAACATGATCTTCTGTGTGTGACACCACACACCATATTATCTACAATATAAATCAATTGAACAACTACACTTATCCATATTAATGTAGACATTTGATCAATGTGATTCTTTATTTCAAAATAAATGTTTACAAAAAGCTAGGCTTTTAGTATACACTCTAACAATAAGTGATCTTGCTCTCACGCCTCTAGACTCTCGCCCCAGTGCGAGTTATAAGTGAGCATGCTCTCACGACCAACGACCTCTCGGTCGGGATTCCAGACTCTCGCCCCAGTGCGAGTTATAAGTGAGCTTGCTCTTACACCTTCAAACTATCACCCCATTGTGAGTTATAATTGAGTATGCTCTCATGACCAACGACCTCTCAGTCGGGATTCCAGACTCTTGCCCCAGTGCTAGTTATAACAATTCATGGGATCACCCAAAAGAAGAGGTGCCAAAGAAGAGAAAGAAACACAAGAGAAAGACACAAGCAAAGACCCACAGCATAGTCTGATTGATATTTATTTGATAAAGTTTGGAAGGCATTCTTCAAAATACATATTATCACATTAGGGGTGCAAGTAGTGCCAACTTCCCTTTTAATTAGCAGGGTCAAGAGGACACTAATAGCTGGAATGATTTACTTGACCTGCCTGCTCCAACTGGGCCCGTACCTAGATCAGTTCTGTCTTGATAAACTGAATGGAGCGATGTTGCTGGGCAATAATTTCATCTTTTAGCCGACTTTCTTCTTGGAGAAGGGTCAGAGAGCCCTCATGTTTTATCTTCAAATAGGCGATAAAGTGAGTCTAGCTCTCTAGATCTGCATGAGCCTTATGCTTCAAGGTTGCCTCAGCTCGAGTTCGAGACTTAGTGGCTAGCCAAAGTTCTTCCATCTCTCCACGAAGAGAAGACTGAAGGTCTCTTCTTTGTGTCATCTCCAATAAGGCCTCATCCTTCTGGGCGAGTAACTGAGTCAGATGATTGAGTTGTTGGTGTAAAGATGATATTTCATCAGGCTCCACTATGGATTCCATGTCATGAAGGAGTACAAGGGAAGCATAGGGGTATAAGAGAGGCCAGCTCTTCTTAAAGAGATAGAAGTGAAGGGTCATCCTCGGGGCACACAACGACATATAGGAAATCGTAGCGCATTCAAGGACACGTTGTGTATCCCAAGATCTGGGGATTAATGTAGCAGCATAAACATCCGGGAAATGGGGCAGCATCTACGAGCATGGTAAATTCCCAAAGGCCCGAGGAAGGGGAGAAATAGTTAACGTCATAGTAACAAGGCCAAGTGAAATCGGATCCTGGTCTAGTCAGTCGGACCCCGACCTCCTTCGACTAGACTTGGGGGAGGCTTGTGATATGATGCATAGTAGTAGGGCCTGGTCAAGGGGATGTGACAGTCAGAAATCAAGGGGGTGTGGCAGTCAGAAGTCAAGGGGACGTGACAGTCAGAAGTCAAGGGGGTGTGGCAGTCAAAAGATAAGGAGATATAGCAATTGGTGTATGAAGTGGGACCACCCGGGGTCATTCGGTGTATGAAGCCAGAGAGGGGTCGATCGGTCGGGAAACCAGGGTTGTGGCAGGAAGCGCAGTCAAGACCCAACCTGACCTGGTCTTATCGATCAGGGGTTGTCAAGCTGGCCTACGTGAGCAAACTTATCACCCTCGGTGGGGTCGGAATCATAAAAGTCGGCAGAAGAAGCCCGACCAGTCTATTTATTAGCACCCAACAGACCAACCAGGGTTGTTTCAATCACACCCGGGCAGGATAGAAGGCACTACGTGACAACAGGTCAGGGAATTGTAACTACTTGTCAGAAAATATTTGCTGTATGTCAGGGAATATTCCAACGGTTAGGATCATCTGCAAGTAGAACCTTCCTCCAGTCCATAGGAGAAGGCCACGTGCCCTTCACCACTCGACAAGTTCTGACACCCGACATCCTCTGACAAGGGTCAGTCTCCAGAAGGTACGTATTGTCATATAAAAAGGGACGTTCTGTCCCTTGCGCAGGTACACTCACTCGCACACTTGTCTACTTTTCTTTTTCCTTCGTACACTGTTCTTCTGGAAAAAAATACTTGACTTGAGCGTCGGAGGACCTGCTCCGGAGAATTTTTCCCTGGTTCTTGGTTTCTAACGTTCCATGTGCTTGTCTGAGTGTATACAGGGATCTGGTACCGTCGACGCAGACTCCGTATTTCTTCAGGGCCACGTGGGGGTTTATTCTGGGAAGCTTGTGTGACCGCGGCATTATAGTCTCCTCCTCGTCAACGCTAGCAACACTTCATCCAGCCTTCGTCTGACTCAAACTCCGGACAGGATTATATTCCAATAGCATTCTAGAATACATCCATCTGTTCATATTTAAATTTTAAGGAGAAAAAATGTAGTCATTTTGGTTATATAGACTCCAATAGCCTTTAAAGGATATCTATCTATTAAGATTCAATTTATGAAGAAAAAACTTTTCCATATAACCTTCTTTTTTTTTGTCCAAATTGTAAGATTTGAGGAAGAGGTGGTGGAAAAAAATGAAAAACTTATTGTTAGTTGTGGAGCTTAGTAGGATCGGGATTACTATGCAGATATATTTGGAATGGATGGGTAAGGATCGGGCCCTTAGGGTCTGAGCGGCAAAAAGGGAGATGTGTTGAATAGTTGATACCTATCTGAATCTGATCCTACCGATTGGGCTCCGACTCCACCGTAGAAAGTGATTCCAGTCACTCCTGGATTGATTGGGTAACTATGGGTGGAGCAGAGAAACAAACAAGGGGGGAGGAGAAAGAAAAATGACTTGCAGTTGGTGATGGAGAAAAGGAAGATCTTTCCAAAGACTGCACCTCTGTTGAAATCTTAAAACCTCTACAGATTTCCGTGGACAAGCAACAGCAGGACATGCTTACAGAGCCTGGAGAACCAGGGCTATACACAGATCATGGATCAAAACTCTGCCGGTGTCCGGCCTGCATTAACTTGGAATTAAATGCTGAGGAGATCAGGCGGCGGCGAGTTATCATGCTCTGCTTGCTGCGCTTCCTTGACGGACTGATCGCCGTCTTTGTGATCTATCGGACCCGTCGTGGTTGCCTTGGACAGGTCCGCAAGTATCTGGACGACCTCCCTCATCGTCGGCCGCTGCACGCTGTGCTCCTCCACGCAGAGCATGGCGACGTAGAAGACGTGCATGGCCTCCTCCACGGGGACGCCCTTAAGCCGGGGGTCCAAAATCTTGACCACCGCTAATTCCTTGTCGCCGCAGTAGTCTGTCGTCATTCTGCGAACCCACTGCACGATGTCGACGCCTTCACCGAACTCTCCCACCGGCTTCCGCCCGGTCACCAGCTCCAGGAGCACCACGCCGAAGCTGTACACGTCGCTTTTCTCGTCCACCTTCAGCGTGTAAGCGTACTCTGCACGCCAAAGTGAAGCAGGGAAGAGTTAAATGATGGAGCATGGAGTATCGATCGCAGTTACTCAAGTAGTGATATCTTTAACAGTTGGAACGAACAACGATGATGATTAATATATATATAAAAATCTGGAGCAAGCAACCAAAATTGAAGATAACGGTAAGAACATGGATATGTATAAATATACTGTACCTGGAGCAATGTAACCGTAGGAGCCGGCGATAGACGACATGCACTCCGAAGTGCCTGAATCCTGCAAGAATTTGGCGAGTCCGAAATCGGCCACGTGGGCTTCCAAGTTAGAATCTAGGAGGATGTTGTTAGACTTGACGTCCCGGTGCAAGATCAGCGGCGTGCAGTCATGGTGAAGATAGCAGAGGCCCTTCGCCGCCTCCACGGCAATTCTGTACCGGGTGTCCCACAGCAAATGGCCTCCCTTCTTGCCGTGAAGAACCTCGCCGAGGCTCCCATTCAGCATGTACTCGTACACCAACAGATTGGTCTCGCGGTTGGAGCAGAAGCCCAGCAGGCGCACTATGTGTCGGTGTCGAATTTGGCCCAGAGTTTGTATTTCCGCGGAGAATCCATGGTCGTGCGGCGAACCACCTCGGCTACTAGCCGGAAGACGCTTCACGGCGACGCAGTCGCCGTTGGGCATGACGCACTTGTACACGACGCCGGCGCCGCCTTTTCCGATTATGTTCTCCTCCTTGAGGCAATTCAAGACGTCGTCGCAGGTGAAACCGAGACGCTGGAAGGCGGTGAGCTTCCAGTCTCGGCCTTTGGCGGCCTTCTTCAGAGAGCACGCCTTGGCAATGGCTCCTACGGCGAAGGCGATGGAACAGAGGAGGAGACCGATGACCATCAGAAGCTTAGAGGAGGCCGCCAGAGGCCCCTGTGAACGAGTGGCGCCAGTATTGACGCTCGTGGAGATGCAAGGACCGAGGTATGGCCCACAGAGCTCTGGGTTGCCGTAGAACGAGCTCGAGTTGAAGTAACTGAACTGGCCATTGCCAGGAACGAGGCCGGATAGGTTGTTGTAGGAGAAATCGATAGCGGTAAGGCTCTGCATCGTGGCAATGGACAGCGGGATGTTGCCTTCCAGACGGTTCCTCGACAAGTTCAGATAGTTCAAGATCTTCATCGCCGATATCTGCGGCGGAATCTCGCCGGAGAGCTCGTTCCGGCTGAGGTCCACAAAAGTTAGAAGCTTGCACAGAGTAATCTCCGACTCTATTTCTCCGGAGAACCTATTCCCGCTGAGATCCACTTTGGAGAGCTGCTGTAACCTGCCAATCTCTTGCGGAATTGGGTCGGAGAACTTGTTCTGGTTCAAGAGGAGCTTTTGGAGGCCAGAGAAGTTTCCAATAGAGGGTGGGAGAGGCCCTGAGAGTTTGTTATTGGAAAGGCTGATTTCGCCGAGGTCGGGCGAGATGGCGGAGTGGCCTGTGTCTGGAAACCCGCCGGTGAGGAGGTTATTCTGGAGCTCCAGCTGGGAGAGCTTGGGCAAGCTCAAGATCCCATCGGGAATTGATGCATTGAGGTAATTGTCACCCAACCTGATTCTGCTAAGTGACACACAGCGGCCAAGGCTGGCCGGAATAGAACCAAATAGGAAGTTTCCGAGAGCAATGAGTGTTTGCAGCCTATTTCCGAAACAGAGGTCCGGCGGCAGAGTACCGGTGAGCTTGTTCGAAGATAGGTCGAGGATCTGAAGCCGGCCGCTCAGGCCGAGCCTCCGTGGTATGCCTCCCGTAAAGTTGTTCTCCCAGAGCTGGAGCACCTCTAACGCAGGAAGCTCCCCGACGAACTCTGGGATCGAGCCGTGTAGCTTGTTGCGGAACAGATTAAGTAGTGTCAGATTCTGGAGGTCGGCAAAGGAATCAGGAATCTCTCCAGTAAAGGCATTGTTGGAGAGGTCCAGGGACTTGAGGCTGCGTAGGCGGCCAATCTCTGGTGGTAGGTTCCCGGAGAGGCCGTTCAGCTGGAGGAAGAGCGTGTCGAGGTTCTGCAGGTTGCCAATCTCCGGCGGGATCTCGCCAGTGAGGCCGCAGTTAGCCATGTCGAGGCGAACGAGATCTGGGAGACCTCCGAACTCCGGAGGTATTCCGCCCACGAAGCTGTTGTAATATCCGAAATAGAGCTCGCGGAGGCGGGTGAGATTTCCCAGCGTTGGAGGAATTGGTCCAGTGAGCTCATTGCCGGAGACAGCGAGATACTCGATGAACTCCCACCGCCCAAACACCGGGGGTATGACGCCGGAGAAAAAGTTGCCTCCGAGGTGGAGGTGACGGAGATTGGGCAGGTTAACAACCTCGACGGGGAGGGGGCCGGCGAGGTTGTTGTTGTAGAGGTCGAGGACTCGTAGGTTCTTGAGGTCGGTAAGGGCGGAGGGGAAGGAGCCATTGAAGAGATTGTTAGAGAGGTTGAGGTGGCGGAGGTTGGAAAGGCGGGAGAGCTCTGTGGGAATGGGGCCGAAGAGGGAGTTGGAGGCGAGTGAGAGGTTAAGGAGATGGCGGAGGCTGCCGACGGCTGGGTGGAGAATGCCGGAGAGGTTGAAGCCAGTTAGGTTGAGCGAAACAACTAAGCCAGTAGAGGGGTCGCAGGAGAGGCCAGGCCAGGAGCAATAGGAGCCGGCGGCGGTGGAGGAGTTCCAGGCGGAGAGGACGGTGGAGGGCTCAGAGATTGCAGCTTTGAAGGTGAGGATGATGTCGATCTCCGTCTCTCCTTCGGAAGCCTCCACCGTCTCTGCGGCCAATGGGCCTATAACGAGAAGCAGCAAGAGAGGTAAAAGGTGGCAGTGGCGGTGGCGGTGGCGGCGGTTGGGGAGGTTGCTGTTGTGCGACGCCATTAGCTTCTCTGTCGTCTTTCCTATTTTTGGTATGATATCGGGTCGAGGGACGTGGAAGCGAGCGGTGCCGGTTGTATTCTTATAGTGATTTCAATTTATTTTTGGATTCGGATTTTATGTGCTTTTAATTGTCATTTATGGAGAATTTATTTTCGGATTCGGGTATTGCGGATTGTTACGGACTGCCCTCTGGTGGGTCTATGTTATTTTTTTTTAAAAAAATAAATATAACTTTTTCTATGGTTTATTTCTATATCTCTTTGTGCTTGCCTCGCCCATCGACCACCCGCCAGGCCGTCGATCGCCCGTTCACCGTCGGCGATCTCTGACCACCTGTCCTGATTTAAACTATATCCTAGGAACGAACCAATAGGGAATTGCGACTAAATTCCGACTATGATCTGGCACGATTGCAACTGGATTCTATCTGCCTGCCCACCACGCCTGCCTCACTATCGGATTCCTACCGGATTACGCCCAGAATCCTTACCACAATTCTATCAAAATTTAGCCGCAATTGTGGCCACTAGTGTGGCAGCTAGATCGCCGCAAATTGCGGCTAGATTTTGGCTTCAATTCGACAGGATCGTGGCCAGAATCTGACTGTTGCCAGACCCCGATTGATTCACGACCGGTTTGCAGCCGAAATCTAACCACGATCTGGTTACCAAGCTAGCGGCTACATTCGCAGCTAGATTTCGACCAAATTGTAGTCGGGATTGTGGCTGCTATCCGGCCGGAATCAGGCAGCAAGCCAGGCGTGGTGGGTGGGTGGAAGGCAGTCGGGCAGGTGGTCGGAGGGCGAGGCAGGCGCAGTGGGTATATATATAGATATATATAGGAATTTTATCTACACACTCTTATCTACACTCATGAGTAGGAGTGTAACCAATCATTCACTTATAAGGATCAAGATAACTCTCAAGACTTATAGCCATTCATATTTGCACTCAGTCACCCATAAATGTACAAGGTATATATATATATATATATATATATATATATATATATATATATATATATATATATATATATTACTCTTATATAAGTGATCGTAGGCGATAGCAGACATTGCGAGCTGACATGTCCCTCTCTCATCTATAATTCTGCATGCAATCTCTCTTACAATTCTACATGCATGGTTTCAAAACAGCACCACGTAGTGCTGTCTAAAAAATTTGTGCAGGACCGTGAGCGAAATCCTATGTAGGCTATCTGACGCGGTCAAAATCTAATTTTTTTAACCTCTCTCTCATCTACATGCAACAACTTTTCTCTCTCATCTGCATGCAACTATAAAATTTTTTAATCTCTCTCTCATCTAATTACATGTAACAATCACCGTGCTGCTAATTTTTAAAGGTGATGTAGCTACTACAACATTATAGCAGCTTCTAGACAATAGCTGCTACATGTTGTAGTAGCTATTGCACCGTTGTAGCAACTTCTGCACCGTTGTAGTACCCACTGCACCATTGTAGTAGTTTCTGCATCGTTGTAGCAACTACTACACCGTTGTAGTAGCTACTGCACCGTTGTAGTAGCTACTGCACCGTTGTAGTAGTTTCTACACAGTTGTAGTAGTTTCTGCATCGTTGTAGCAGCTACTGCACCGTTGTAGCAACTACTACATCGTTGTAGTAGCTATTGCACCGTTGTAGTAGTTTTTGCACCGTCGTAGCAGGTACTGCACCGTCGTAGCAGCTTCTGCACCGTTATAGCAGCTTTTGCACCGTTGTAGCAGCTACTGCACTATTGTAGCAACTTCAGCACCTTTTGTAGCAGTTTCTACACTGTTGTATTAGCTATTGTATAGCAACTGCTACAAGTTGTAGCAGCTATTGCATAATAACTGTTACAAGTTGTAGCAGCTACTACATAGTAACTGTTATAAGTTGTAGCTGCTACAATATTGTATCATCGCTAACATAATAATTTTTTGCATGTAATAATAGGAGAGAGAAGATAAAATATTATTTTAATTTAAAAAGAAAGAGAGAAAAGTTATTGCATGTAGATGAGAGAGAGATTAAAAAAATTTTATAGTTGTCGCATACAGATGAGAGAGAAAAGTTATTGCATACAGATAAGAGAGAGATTAAAAAAATTAGGTTTTAGCCGCGTAAGATAGCCCATGTCGGATTTCGCTCACGATCGTGCACAAAGTGTCGTTCAGCATATCAACTCTCTCTCTCTCTCTCTCTCTCTATATATATATATATAGCTTGCATACTCTTATATAAGTGATCGTGGTCGATAGCAGACATGGCGAGCTGACATGTCCCTCTCTCATCTATTGTTTTGCATGCAATCTCTCTTACAATTCTACATGCATGATTTCAAAACAACACCACGTAGTGCTGTCTAAAAAAAATAGCAACATGTTGAAAAAAAAGCACCAACATGATTTTTTTTTTTTGAAAATAGCACCACGTAGTGCTATTTTTTTTATAAAAAAAAGCACTACGTAGCACTATTTTGAAAAAAAACAACATTACGTGATGTTGTTTTGAAAAAAAACAAAACTATATTAAAAAAAAAATAGCACCAATGTGACACTGTCTTTATGAAAATAGCACCAAATAGTGCTATTACGTGGCGCTATTTTAATTAAAACAACATCACGTTGAAAAAAATAGCACCAACATGGCATTGTTTTTTTCTAAAACAACACCACGTGGTGTTGTTTAAAAAAAATAGCACTACATGATGCTATTTTTAAAAAAATAGTGCCATGTAGAAAAAAGCAACACCAATGTGACACTTTTTTTAAAAAAAAATAATATCACGTAGTGCTATTTTCTTTAAGGACTGCGTGGTACTATTTTCAAAAAAACAGTGCCACGTTGGTATTGTTTTTCAACGTGGTGCAGCTTTTTTAAAAAACAACACTATGTTGGTATTATTTTTTCAATGTAATGCTAATTTTATAAAAACACGTAGTGTTGTTTAAAACAAATAACACTACATGGTGCTGCAAAATAACACTACATAGTGCTATTTTTTTTCAAAGTAGCACCATGTCGTGCATGCAAAATTATAGGAGAGAGATTACATGCAGAATTGCAGAAGAGAGAGATGATATATATACTCCGTGAGTTTCTAATTTTTTTATCTTGAATATTATAATCTAACCCCTAAACTCTATAGGTAAAATCTAATTGGCTTAATTTCCGAGCTAAAAAATAAAAATATTATTATGAACCCTAAATAGATACCTTATGAATACCTATGTTTTTTTTACTCTAAACACTATGACCCAACACCCCTGAACCCTAAATACAAAGTCTAATTGGCCTAATTTCGAAGCTAAAAAAATATATACATCGTATTAAATTGTGGCGCTGTGATGAAATCCAAGCGCCTCAGCACCAAAAAATAAAATATAAAAAATTGAGGAAGGCGCCTACAATGCATTGGAGGCGCCTCGAGTTAGGTCCGGACTAGTCCACAGTGGAAGGTTGTTGGTGCAATTTGCACTAATGATTAAATTTGAGTTTTGATAAATGATAAATAGATTAAAGTTAGCCGTGTTGTGATCTAACCTTGTTACCGAATGTGCAGTGTTGATTAATCCCAGTCAAGATGTTGGATTCCTGATTAGTTGAAGACTGGATGTGCGATTCCAGCAAGTTGGGATGTTTGATTCCCGACAGGTTGAAGTCCAGATGTGGGATTATGGCAAGGGTTGGGATGTGTGATTTCCAATTGGAGAAGATCACATGTGCGATTCCGGTAGGTTCGGATGTGTGATTCCCAATTGGAGAAGAACGGATGTGCGATTCCCAATTGGAGAAGATCGGATGTGCGATTCTGGTAAGTCGGGATGTTTGATTCCAGAAGTCTAGATGTGTAATTCTAGAGGTAACTCTACACTTGATAAGTAGAGGTAAGTCACTAGAGGAGAGTGACTAAGAGAAGATGCATTCCCGTTCGAAGGAACAGTAGCTGTTGATTCAATTTAGGTCCATTTTGAAAACCTAAATTAAGACCCTGACTAGATCCTGGTCTCGGGAAGACTGGGTTTAATTACTACTTATTATTACTCTGCTAACATTGTCTTATAGGTTATTGGGCTAATACATTTTTGCAGGGAAAAATGAGTAAAAAAAAAACCTAGGGTAAACAGTGACAAAGGTGTCTTTAAGCATTGAAAGGTGCCTTCGTACTGTTCACGAAAGGTGCCTTCGGTGCTATGGAAGGTGCCTTCCGTAGAATAAAATTCAGATTTTGTCACATATAAGAAGCAACGAGTTTAGGATCAAACTCTACAGGTCAGAGGCACCTTCAAGACTCTGGAAGGCGCCTTCCACACCCTTTATAAGGGCATCTCAACCGTGCTTCAAGATCAATCACTTCTACGATCCTTTACGCATCCATTTAGGGTTTTAACTACTTCGGCTTCTTGCTGCTACTTCATAGAAGTCTGTCTGCCATCAAGCTACCTTTCTGAGTCATCCAATCATCTCCGGCAGACCAACAACAACACACGAATGCTCTTAAAATTGTTGGTAACATTTTATTAAGTGTTGCAATTTTTACTATTGCTCTAAAAGGAAAGTGTAGGTTGTTACACTATCTCTATCTCTTGTATTTGATCACCTCTTTCGGTGGTTCCGAAAAAGGCATTTAGTGGATTACCCATCGATAGGTCCGCGAGACTTGGGTCTTAGAGTAGGAGTTGCTGAAGGCTCTGAACCAAGTAAAATTGAACGTGTGTTGTTTCACTTGTTTTTCTTCTTCACTTTCTTACTTAGTTTTCCGCTGTGCACTTTGTATTCAAAACCAAAAATAACAAGTTTTTTAAAACCACGTGATTCAATCCACCCCTCCCCCCTCATGTGCGTCTTAATCCAATAAGTGGTAATAAAGCCAGTTTTTCTCTGAATTGGTGTAACCACCAATCAAGTTGGGGGAAACCATTTTTTTTAGATTTTTTTGATTTTTAGTATCAAATTGGTAGAGCTTACCCTTTCAAATAACTATTTCTCATTCGATTCTTACTCAAAATTGGTGCAACACCACTCGATTCATTGATATATTTCTTCTTCTCAAATATTACTAATCCAATATCAAGTTTTGGTACCTCCTTCTAGTTTTCTTTTTTAATAATCAAATGACCCAACTTGATGGATTCAACACCGCTTGTCCTCCTCTCTTCAATGAAAATGACTTTGCGTACTGAAAGAAGAGGATGGAAGTTTACTTGAAGATGGATATCGAGCAATGGTTCATCATTCGACATGGGTACCAGGCGCCTATAGATGAAGCAACAAAAGTATCACTCGATTCTGAAAGATGGAGTCCAAGAGATAAAAAGAAAGCCCAGATTGACTCCAAAGCTTTAAACATGATCCAGTGTGGACTCACAAAAGAAGAACTCAACTAAGTTAGCCCGCACGAGAACACAAAGGAGCTATGGGACAAGCTCATTAAGCTACACGAAGGTGTTGGAGGCAATCTTAAGGTCCGGTGTGACCATGTGTTTTGATATTTAGGCACGAGTTTAAGTTATGTTTACCCTTATATTTGATATGTATATTTGAGTTGTGCAGGTTTGCAGGATACACATATGACTTAGCTTGATGGCTTCGGGTCCGATGAAGGATGGAGCATCCGAGGGACCGTGGACAAGGCAGCGAGGACAAGAGTCGCGAGAAGCGTACTTTGAGGTATACGCGAAGGATAGCATTGGGACAAGCCGCATGCTTGAATGCATCCGAGGGATGAGAGCCAAAGGAAATGGGCTTGAAAGCAAGAGGTCAAGGCTGCAAAGAAGAGTCAAGTGAGTCTTAAAGGTCTGAGTGTTGAGAGATTGTACTCGAGGAGGGAACCCCTAGGTTTTAGGGTTTACCAATCGACTGGGCAGTCAACTGGGAGCAAATAGAATGCCTCTGTTCATTCGACCAGTGTGGAGAAATCGATTAGTACTTTTACTAGTCAACTGGTATCGAGTCGTTGGGATGTAACGGTCAAATTTCTACAGAGGGTAGTCAACTAGCATATTTACCAGTCGACTGGTAGGCGGGGTTTTCCAACCCGTGGCCTATATAACCAAGAATTAGAACCTTGGTTAAAGTTGATGAAATAGAGATGGTTAACCCCTATTAGAATCTTACCATTACCCTAGCATCTCAAGTGTTCTTTTGAGAGTTGTGGTGAGGTTTCTCCACCCACAAGGAGCTACGTGAGCTAGCTGGAGGTTTCCGAGGAGTCATCCATTGATGGATCGAGATCGTCTATCTTACGGACAGCTGTGAAGTAGGAGTTTTATCTCTGAACTACATAAATGAGTGTGTCATTATGGTTTGCTCTTCTTATCTTTAGATTAGCTTTCTATTTATTATTGTTTGTATTCCATTGTGCCAACATCGTAGAAAAGCAATTGGGGTCAACGTCTATTCAACTCCCCTTCTGTTGGTACAACGAGGCCAGTAAGAGGGGGTGAATTGCCTTCGTGAAAATCAAACAAGCCTATCTCAATCTTTTAACTCTAATTAGTAGTGCAATTATAATAAAAATAAATGAAGAAAAGAGGCAAAAGGGTTATTTAGTTATAACCTAGGTGGTTGTTATTCCAGGATAAAAGAAAACATTAAAAAAGTCTCATTCAGTGAAAGTGGAGAAACATCTTACACTCGTTGAACGCTCAGAAAGTTGCTATAAGAAATAAATACAAGAGTTGATTGTTATTTCTTAGGTCTAGGGGTCTTTTTATAGGCCTTGGAAAAAGTTATTCGTAGCTTGAAAGCACCTCCAAAGAGGTTCAAGGTGCCTTCCATCGAATAGAGTTTATCTGCCGAGGATAAAACTTTATCCTCAGCTAACAACAATCGAAGACACCTTCAAAGGCTAGAAGGTGTCTTCATAATATTCATCTAAGGCACCTTCGTACTGTTTATCGAAGGTTCCTTCAAAGGCTAAAAGGCGCCTTCATACTGTTCATCAAAGGCAGCTTCCATCCATGGAAGGTGCCTTCCATAGGGCAACTTAGCTCAAAACTGATCTCTTTGCATAGGTCTTCGTGTAGGTGATTCTCCAGCTAACCAGAGTTGAGCTCACCCGAATCCAGCTCCGATCTTCTCCTCGAGTAGGCTTCCTCCCTGGCTTCTCATCCCTCAAACGTTGCACACATTCTTCTCATCCATCGATGTACTCTTCCGTAGCATTTCGTCCATTGGATGCACCAAGCCCATTGGCTCCTTTTCCCATGCTATCCTTCTCGTTAGCTGCGTCTTCCACTCAACTTCTTATGTTCCTAAGCTCCTGCACAATTAGACACAAGGATCAAACACAACATGACCTAACTGAACATGGTTGACCATATCAAAACAATCATGGGGTACTAACACCTTCTAGCCAGCCACTGATCTCCAATAAGTGGTATCAGAGCAAGGGCGCTCTCCGTCGAACTAACCACCGAGGAAGCTAAGAATGACCGGCTTGATGGATCCGTCAAAGTATGAAGGAGGAAGCTTATGGGACATCACCTTTTAGATGGTGAAAATGAAGAACTTCTTCAAGACTGATTGGGATGCCAAGATGGTCATCAAGGAACCATTTGAAGTCCCAAGAGACAAGAAAGGGAAGAAACTATAACCACGTTATTAGATGGAAGAGCAAGCCTCATGATCAAAGGCAAATTCAAAGGTAATATCAATATTAAGTGATATTTTACCTAATAATATGATCAGTTGTGTGGGAGAATACGAGAACGCCCACAATTTGTGGAGCAAAGTGAAGAAAGTTCTAGGCGAAGAACTTAAGCCTACACAAGAAGAAGAAAAAATCCGAAGAAAGGGATGAAGTGGCCCAAGTGGAGGTGGAGGAACCGGAAGTTGACTCACGTTCAACATCCGAGGAGGAGAAGGATGAAGAAGTGTCATCCACAAGTGTGGATGAGAAAGCATCATCAAGGGTTGAAGAAGAATCCAAGACAAGTGAAGAAGAGGTCTTGGAAGTAGTTAACCTAGCTAGCACCTCCACCGAAGTGAAGTCAAAGGATCATATCATTTGCTTTGGGTGCAATGAGATGGGACACTATAAGAACAAGTGTCCTATGGGTAAGAAGAAGGTAACACCTAAATTCAATTCAATTCCTTTAGAATCTAATTTTAGTTGTAGGAAGAAGAAAGAAAAGAAGCATATTAGATGTTTCACGTGTGGTGAAATGTGTCATTACCACACCAAATGTCCAAGGAAAGGAGAGCTCAAGAAGTTGGAGTATTTGAAGAAATGGGAGAAGAAGAGGAGCTCAAATCAAGAGGGAGCTTCAAGGGTAAGGGAGTTATATCATAACTTGAAGATTATTTCAAATTTAAACTCCTCCATGCATGTTTGAAATAATTTTCATTATTTACCTTTGCAAAATTTTAGTTTAAAATATTATGATAGAAATAAGGTCAATGTAGATCATAATCCTAAGGTATCTATGCATGATAAACATAGACATGTTAGATTCTCATTACCTAAGAAGAAGAAGGTAATGGAGAGCCAATGCATTAATCCCAAGAAGGGGAGACACATGCCTAGGAAGGGTAGGTCTAGGAATATCCAAGGTGGATATATTGACTCTAGGTTTAGGAACCTAGAAGGGAAAATCAAGCTTTGAAGGCAAAGCTTGATCAATTAGAGAAACTCCTAGAGAGATTCATAGTTGATCAAGAGGGTTAGATATAGTGTTGGGTAGTCAAAGACCCAATAATGATAGATCGAGTTTGGGATACCGATCTACTGTCTCCAAAGCTAAGGAAAAGTCTTATGCTAGGGTTGCATATAACTATAGCAAGGAGAAGTCAAGAAATGATAAGAGAAAGTCATTTAAAGGTAATGTGAAACTAACCAAGGACAATGTGTCTAAGGTTAAAAATGTTAAGTTTATAGGCCAAGTGTCACCCGAGGTGCACTGATGTAGCCTGGTAATTGTGGATGAGTCACCTAGGGAGATGGCTAAAGCTAAAAGCTCTAGGGGGAGCTTAAAGAGTCTTTGGGACCTATAGTAAATGGATCTCAGGCGGACCATGTTTGGGACCCAAGATGGGTCATCAAATGTGGCAAAGGATTTTGGAGACGGATTTGAGTCTCAGTTCTAGGGAATTGTCATATATGAAATGTGTTGTCATGCAAGAAATATGACATTGGGGTCATATGATATGAAAATTAATTTTGGATGTACAGATGCCATATAAACCAATGTTAGGGATGCATTATGGTTTAGTATGGGAAAATACATCAAGAGCAAGCCAAAACTATGACTTTAGGTCAAGGTTCAATTGAACCATTTATCTAGTTTTGAGTTTTATATCAATCTTTGGATACAAGATATATACATTTTTAAATGTATTTTTTCCAAGTAGACACGGATAAAACAGACCTCTCCATAAAATTTGGAGATTTTTGGATGTTTGTGGAATTTTTAATGTATTTCTGAAGTTCGGTGAAAAATGTAGTTTAAGCTGAAAAAGGGGTGTCAGTCGACTGGTGACAATGTTTATCAAACACAAAATGTGTCTGTGAGTTGAATTCTATAAGGGCAGTCAACTGATACAAGTCTGAAACTATTTTTCAGCACTAATTTTGATTGAATCAACTCGCATGTGTATGAGATCCTTGGGGGATAGATACACGAGTTTAGGGTCAATTTTGGATGATAAGTTTCTACAATTGGGATATTGTTGGAAGCTTTTTGATATTAAGCAAAGGGAGGAAGTAAGGTTTAAGTGTGGAAAACCTTAAATACCTTTGTAGAGATAGATTCCTAGCTCAATGGGAAGCTTAGATATACGGGGAGCCTTGTGATAGATTCTAATGCATGTTGCATATTTTCTTGGCGGTGTAAGTCTAAGTTTGTAGCCTTGACAACGTAAGTCCAAATGTGTTATTAGCATGTGTTATTGCTATTTATTTTCTCTAACTTAATGTATTGTCAAACATCAAAAAGGGAAGATTGTTGGAGGTAATCTTGAGGTCCGGTGTGACCATGTATTTTGATGTTTGGGCAAAGAGTTTAACTTTGGTTTACCGTCGTATTTGATATGAGTATTTGAGTTGTTCCTGTTTGCAGGATACACATATGACTCAGCTTGATGGATTCAGGTCTGGTGAAGGATGGAGCATCCGAGGGACCATGAACGAGGCAACAAGGACAAGAGCCGAGGGAAACACACTTTGAGGCATATGCAAAGAATGACATTGGGACAAGTCGCGAGCTTGAATGCATCTGAGGGACGAGAGCCAAAGGAAGTAGGTTTGAAGGTAAGAGGTCAAGGCTGCAAAGAAGATTCAAGTGAGTCGTAAAGGTCCGAGTGTTGAGAGATTGTACTCGGGGAGGGAAACCCTAGGTTTTAGGGTTTACCAGCCGACTGGTGATATTACAAGTCGACTAGTGCAGTCGACTAGGCAGTCAACTGTGAGCGAATAGAATGCCTCTGTTCGTTCAGCCAGTGTGGAGCAGTCAACTGGTACTTTTACTAGTCGACTGGTATCGAGTTGCTAGGATGTAACTGTCAAATTTCCACAGAGGGTAGTCGACTGACACATTTACCAGTCGACTGGTAGGCGGGGGTTTTCCAACACATAGCATATATAACCAAGGCTTGGAAGCTTGGTTAAGGTTGACGAAATAGAGGTGGTTAACCCTTATTAGTAGTCTACCAGTTCCCTAGAGTCTCAAGTATTCTTGTGAGAGTTGTGGTGAAGTTTCTCCATCCACAAGGAGCTACATGAGCTAGCCGGAGATTTCCGGGGAGTCATCCATCGATGGATCGAGATCATCCACCTTACGAGCAGTCGTGGAGTAGGAGCTTTATCTCTAAACCATGTAAATGAGCGTGTCATTGTGGTTTGCTCGTCTTGTCTTTAGATTAACTTTCTATTTGTTATTATTTGTATTCCACTATGTTAACATCATAGGAAAGCAATTCGAGTCAACGTCTATTCAACCCCATTCTAGCTGGCCACCGATCTCCAATAGAAGGAACTCCCGATTCGAAGGCAATGAAATGCGACCTACATCTTAATTCATTATTTAACATTAAAATGCAGGAAGGTGAGACCATGAATCAGCTCTATGCTCAAATCAAGGACATCCTCAACGGCTTTCACCTAATCGGACACTAGCTTGAAAACTAGGATGTAATAAGGTACGCCCTTACTTCATTCCCTCAAAAATGCACTGTGGGCATCGATCATAGATGACTATATGGTTTTGAGGAACCTCTCTAAGTTAAAATTAGATGAACTATTTTGCAAACTTGAACTACACGAACAAACTGACAGCCCAAAGGTCAAAAAAGGAATTACTTTTCTTGCAGGTACTTCGAAGGGAACTAAACTCGAAGCTGAAATTGAATCTGAATCCGAGTCAGATAAAGAAGAGCAACTGGTGAACATGATAAGGAAGATATTCACCAGACGGAAGAAAAGCTTCGCCAAATGCGGCATGAAGAAGATGCCCACGTATGCGTCCAACAACTCAAAGGCAAATGTCACATGCTACAGTTGCAATAAAAAGGGGCACTTCAAACATGAATGCCCGAATGAAGATAAAATCAAGAAGAAGCAGAAGAAAGCACTAAAGGCAATTTGGGACGAGTCTTCCTCGGATGGATCGGGAGTAGACGAACTGAAGCAAGCAAGCTACATTGCACTGATGGCAACCGGAGGTGAAACGAATCAAGATGATGAGTCTGAAAATGAGTCGATCCATGAATCATCATCGGGGGCAGACGACTCGAGGTAAATTCCTTTATCAGTGTAAATTCTTTTAAAATAATTGCTTGCCTAAATAAAAGATTAATTAAAACTGAGGAACACGCTAAACAACTCCTAAAGGAAAATAACATCCTTAAGGAACAACTAAACATAAACTCGGTGACTAGCCAAGTTTAAGACAAAGATTCAACTCAAGTTGTGAGGAAGAAAACTTTGTCTTAAAAAATCAAGTCAACGAGCTCAAAGGGTAGTTGGAAAAGTTTGTCTCAGGATCCAAGTATCTAAATATGATACTTAAATCCCAAAGAGCTGTGTCTAATAAATCTGGACTCGGATATAAGTTTAACTCAACATTTAAATCATTTTTAATTTTAACACAAAATCAAAATTAACTAAAGCTTGGGTTCCGAAAGCGTGTCCAACAACGCAAGTAGGACTCAGTCAATACTATGTACCAAAAGATAAAATCTACTATATAAATCCAAATAAACCAAATAAATCACTCTCGACCTAAAAAATTAAACCTCCAAAAATAAATTCAAACCTAAAATCAAATAAATCCAAATTAAACAAATTTAGTGTAAACTCAAACTATAACCAAATCTATTATAACTATAAATCAAATCAACACAAACTTAAAACCTAAACCCAAAATCCAATAATTCAGGAGGAGGCTCCAAACTAGTCGGCACCTCCAAAATAATAACTTACCCGACTGGGTAATCAGGACTAAGATAAATAGGGATATAAGTTTAACTTGATAAATGATACTGGAGAAGTTTTGGATGATAGTAAATTAGGGAAGCTCTGTCTATGTATGTCTAGGAAGATATGGCTTCGGCCTGTGTATTTGGTTTAGTGGAACTAATTGAAGTTACCCGTTACTAATCCTAACTAGTTAGAACAAAGTTTTATATTAAGTTCAGTGGATATGACTATTTGAAAATTTTCAAAGGCGTGGTTACTTTAATGATGTCCAAGTGACACACCACTGCTTAGAAGTTTATCCAAAGAATACCTATTTGTTGAACTCAAAGCTAAACTTGAATCTAAAATAAATTAAACCAAACCCTGAAATTCAACCTAACTCATCTCATAAAATTATAGGATTCCTTGATTGAAAATATAGATCAGATGAGATGACTAAGGATTACAATTAAAATTAGATATTAATCAAATTAAAATCAATTTCAATTCAAATTAAAATCAAATTAAATTTAAATTTAAATTTAAAATTAAATTAAATTAAATTAAATTAAATTGAATTGAATTGAATTAAAATAAAATAAAATTCAAATTCAAATTTCAATTTAATTCAAACTAAGTTCACACTTAAACTAAATTCTTCTTCTTTTTTCCTACTTTTTTTTTTGTAGGAATCTAAATGGATATTGGATAGTGGTTGCTCCCGACACATGACCGGGGATCAAACAATGTTCACAAACCTGATATTCAAAAGAGTAGGAATAGTTACCTTTGGAAACAACAACAAACTTAAGGTAATTGGAATAGGTAACATTGAACTAGAATCTAACTTTATTATTCATAAAGTACTACTTATTGAAAACTTTAGATTCAATCTACTCAGTGTTAGTCAATTATGTGATTTAGAATATAAGGTTAGGTTTACATCCAATAAATGTGTAATTAAGTACATAAAAGACCCTACAATAAAATTGAAAGGACTTAAGAATAATAACATTTATACAATTAACCTAGCCAGCTTCTCACTTAAGTGTCACTTGACACAAAAAGATGAAACATGGTTGTGGCATAGGAAAATGTCCCACACTAACTTTGGAAACCTCACCAAACTAAATGACTTAGTTAGAGGACTACCAAAACTACCCAACTTAAACTCAACAATCTGCAATGCTTGTCAACAAGGAAAACATACTAAATTAACCCATAAACTAACTAATCTAACTCAAACTAAGTTAACCCTTGAATTACTATATTTAGATTTATTTGACTCATATGGGAGTATGCCCATTAAAGGAAATTTATACTGTCTAGTAATAATTGATGATTACTCAAGATTCATTTAAGTAAAATTCTTAAAAAATAAAGATGAAATATTTAGTAACTTTTGTAAATAAATTGAAAATGAAAAAGATATAAAAATCAAGAGAATTAAGAGTGATAATGGTGGTGAGTTTACAAATCATAGCTTCACTAAATTATACATAGAAAATGGGTACCACCAAGAATTCTCGTGCCCCAATACACCTCAATAAAATGGAATAGTGAAAAGGAAAAATACTCCAAGAAATTACTAGAAAAATGCTTAATGAATACTAGTTACCAAAATATTTCTGGGCAGAGGCTGTTAGTACAATCTGCTATGTACAAAATAGAATAAAAATAAAAAAGAAACATAATAAAACTCCATTTGAAATTTATTATAATAAATTATCAAATATTAAATACTTTAAGGTATTTGGATATCCTGTTTACATATTAAACACAAAAGAATACTTAGAAAAATTTACCTCAAAAGTATAATATGGAATCTTCGTAGGGTACTCCCTAACCAGTAGAGGATATAGAGTTTACAATAAAACTACACTAAGAATTTAGGAAACAACTAATGTAAAATTCGATGAAATTACAAACTCTAAAGAATCTAACTCAACTCATCCTCAATACCAACCAATTGATTTCATTAGAGCTAGCACTAACCTAGGGGGAGTAAGTGAAAACCCAATAGATGAATATGAAGATGAACAAAGTCAATCTCAAGAAAATGAACAAACACAAGCTAAGCCTAGAATAATAAAAGTCAACTCAGACCACCCAGTTGAACAAATTATAGGTGACCCAGACCTAAGAGTTCAGACTAGATCATCCTTCAGAAATCTAAGTCAAATATCCTTAATCTCTAAAATTAAACCCAAAATAATAGAAGAATCTCTACTTGGCCCGGACTAGATTATAGCCATGTAGGAAGAACTGGCCTAATTTGAAATAAATGAAGTATGAGATTTAGTACCACTACTTGATACTAAAAAGGTAATAGAAACAAAGTTGGTATTTAGAAATAAACTAAACAAAAATAGAAAATTTGTTAGAAATAAAGCCAGACTAGTTACCAAATGGTTTAGTCAAGTAAAGGAATTTGACTACGATGAAATATATGCTCCATTGGCCCAAGTTGATTCTATTAGAATACTACTGAGCTATGCAGCTCATAAGGATTTAAACCTTATCAATGGATGTTAAATCCACCTTCTTAAATGGACTAATTAAAGAAGAGGTGTATGTAAGTCAACCACCTGGGTTTGAGAGTCTAGATCATCTTGACCATGTGTTCAAATTAAAGAAAGCCTTGTATAGACTTAAACAAGCACCTAGGTCCTGGTATGAAAGATTAACCTCCTATCTAATTTCTAAAGGATTCAACCAAGATCAAATTGATCTAACTTTATTTATAAAATCACTCAAACAAGACATTTTCATAGCCCAAGTATATATAGATGACATAATTTTTTGTTTAACCAACTCAAAATTTTTACAAGAATTTATTGTCGGATCGAGTCACATGTGAGAGGGGGTGAAGCACGTGGTTTTGAAAATCTCATTCTTTTCAGTTTTCAAATCAAAGTATAAACGCAGCGGAATAAGAGAATAGACAAATAAAAAATAATACGAACACAAGTGGTTTACTTGGTTCGAAACCTTCGACAACTCCTACTCCAAGACCCAGGTCCCGTGGACCTATTGATGAGTAATCTACTAAAAATCCTCTTTTGGTACCTCCAAAAGAGGAGATCGAGTACAAAGAGATTGGAAATGTGTAACAGACTACACTTTCCATTTGTAGAAATTAAGTACAAAAAATGACTTTGTTACTGACACATAGGGATCGAAGTGAGAGCGCATGAGTGTCAATGTTGATTTGCCGACCGTGATCAAAAGTCCTCGAAGCAGTTGTCAGGCGCAGTAGCTTCACAGTAAAGTTGCAGCAAGAAGTCGGAGCAATCAGAACATCAAATAGAAGCGTAATAGCTCATATAGTAGTTGTTGCTTGATGCTTGGTCGAGACTGCCTTATAAAGGGTATGGAAGGCGCCTTCCATAGCCATTGAAGGCACCTTCAATGTGGTAAATTTGATCCTGACTTCGCTATGCCTTATCTGTGACGGGGCTTAAAATTTATCCCTTGGAAGGTGCCTTCCATGAACAGTGCGAAGGCACCTTCCAACGCTTGAAGGTGCCTTCGGGTACTGTTCATCCGAAGACTTTTTTCTCCTTTTGCCCTGTAAGTTATGTTAGCCCAAAACTAAAATATCTAACCTGCAAAACAAAGTTAGCACAATGAAAAATAAGAAGTAGTAATTAGCTCCTATCCTCACAGGACTAGGAACTAGTCAAGGTCTCAAATTAGGAATCCAAAATGGACCTAACCTGGACCGATGTCTACTGTCCTTCAACTGGGAGGTGTCCTCACTTAGTCACTCTCCTCCAGTGACTTACCTTTACTTACTAATTTACTGTTGGTTGACTAGCCTCTTGACCCACCAAGTCTTCATGCCAGTTGTCCGGTCCGCAGATCCAACTGAACTTCTGCCAGTTGTCCGATCCCACGGACCCAACAGGTCTTCGTTCTAGATATTCGATCGGCCCGTTGACCTATCTGGACTTCACACTAGTTATCCGGTCCCACAGACCTAGCTAAATTTTAGTCTGGTGTTCGGTCCTTCAGACTTATCAATTCTTGCACACTCGGTAAAACAATTAGATCATAAAATACCTAACTTAACTCTTTTGTCATTTATCAAAACCTTAGTTAGACAGTTAGTGCAATCTGCACCAACATTTATAACCTTAATGGAACTAGAATTTGACATGAGCTTAATAGGTAAACTAATATATTTCTTAGGATTACAAATTAAAGAAACTAATGAAGGAAATTATGTTTACCAACAAATATACATAAAAGAATTACTTTCAAAATTTGGAATGAAAAATACTAAAGAAATAAAAACATCAATGGCGGCAAACACAAACTTAGATAGTGATTCAAATGAAAAACCTATGGATCTAAAATATTATAGGAGTGTCATATACAGCCTTTTATATTTAACTATAAGTCAACCTGATATTTTATTCGTAGTTAATATGTATGCTAAATACCAAATCTATGCTAAAGAATCCCACTTAACTAATGTAAAAAGAATTTTTAGATACCTAAAAGGCACACCAAATGTAGAAATTTGGTACCCTAGAATGTATGATCAAGATGCGCTAGAGGGGGGGGGGTGAATAGTGCTCGTTTAGAAAAAAAATCGGAGATTGGTAGCAGAATAAAAATACAACAAAACAATCACAAACACGAAGAGTTACTTGGTTCGGAGCCTATGGCGACTCCTACTCCAATGCCCGCACATGAGAGTACTTTTAATGGGCAATCACTAATCAATTTTAGAAGTACAAGTACAATGATTACAAGTAATTATAAAACTTAAAGTATACCAACGACTCGGAAATAAAGATCTTTAGCACAGTGGTCATCGGCCAATTTTTGAGCATCAATAAATCCTTTTCACAGCAGTGTTAAGAAGCAAAAGTTGCTTAGAATGTTGTTCTTGTGCATCTGGTCGAGATAGCCTTATATAGATTGTTGAAGGCGCCTTCAATGTCCATGGAAGGCACCTCCAAGATGAACTTTTATCCTCAAATCTACGGTGTCGATAAGCTCCTCTTTTTGCGAACTTCATCCGTTCAAAGGCACCTTCAGGCTCATGGAAGGCGCCTTCCATCCAGCATCCAAGGTGCCTTCAAGCTCCTTGAAGGCGCCTTCGCACCTTGCTACGTGAGGCCTTCGACCAAGGCACCCAAGGCGCCTCCAACAACCCCGGAGGCGTCTCAGACATTGTTCATCCGAGCTTTTCCTTTTGAAACTCCCTTCCTGCAAGGCATATTAGTCTACAAATAAAGTATACATTGTGAAACAAAGTTAGCACAATAAAATATGAATAATAAATTATTTTGATAGTGTCTGGACTGTCCGATTCTGACTTTGAGTTTCACTGAAACTCTAGGTTGAACCGATGCCTACTGTTCCCTCTTCGGGGAACGCAACCTCACCTACTCCTCTCAGGAGAAATTACCTTTTTTCAGACTGGTCCTCTAGACCGACTGGAGTTTTGCTCAACGCCCGAGACTTTAGGACTTTCCTACTGGACGTCGATCTCTAACCCGTCTAGTCTTTCACCTGGTTCGCGACCACCATGATTTTCACTTAGAGTCCTCGACTCTAGGATTTCGTCCAAAGTGCTCGACCCGCCAAGACTTTCCCACCTAGGGTTACCACCCCTTAGAACGTAGGGTTACCTCCCCCTAGGGTTTTTCACGTACCTATAATCCACTAGGACTTTTGCCTAAGAACACTTAGGACTTTCCTGCAAGCTCATTCACACTTGTTAGATAACAAGACATCTTTGTTAGGACCTTCGGATGCGGCTAGAGAGGGGGGGTGTGAATAGCCGACCCCAAATTCTCGTTTCTTCCTACAATTTGAGTTAGCGCAGCGGAAATAAAGAGTAGAAACGAAAATGAAGAAGATCAAACCTCAAACACGACGATATAACGAGGTTCGGAGATGATACTCCTACTCCTCAGCGTATCCGTAAGGTGGACGAATCCTATCAATCCGTCGGTGGATGAGATCCCGGAAAACCGGCTAATAAAAACTCCTTCTGGGTGGAGAAACCTCGCCACAATCTCTCTTGCAACAGCAAGATCAGCGTACAAGAAATACAGCAAGAAGCCAAGAACAATATAAATGTAAAAACACTAGTTTGCTTGCCTTCTCGTCGACTGTTGATGAAGCAGCAACTTCACGGATGCCAACCACAGCAGCAACTGTTCAGTTGGAAACCCAGCCGAGGGAAGCTCACACGAAGCTTCAGCAGTGGAGAGCTCAGCAAAGCTCAGATCGCAAGGAGGAAGAAGAATCATCCCCAGCACTGTTGATGTAGAGGCCTTTATATCCTGAACCTGCGAAGAAGACAAAGAAGAAGCAGAAATCTAGCCGTTGTGACTCAACGGCTAGACCTGGACCAATCAGGCTCCACCCTGATCGGTCCAGGGCATATCTGATCGGTCCCCAGATCGATCCCAACTCTCACAGAGAGTTGGTTGCGATCCCTGATCGGTCTGTGGATCGATCAGGCCATAGGTGGATCGGTCCACAGACCGATCCTCCCTATTATTCTCTGAATCCCATCGCTTCCTGATCGGTCTACCGACCGATCAGATAACTTACAGAAAGCTACTGTTTGGTTACTGATCAGTCACCAGACCGATCAGATGACCCATAGTGAGAATCAGTGTATCACTGGATCGGTCAGCAGACCGATCCAGATACCCATAGTATCACTGGATCGGTCAACAGACTGATCCAATTTCCCAGCCTTAAACCTAAAGCCTTCTTGATCTAGAGAACGAGCTACCGAGCCCTCTCTGACCTAGTCTGGAGAATGAGCTACCGAGCCCTCTCCGACTTCGTCCGGTCCAGAGAACGAGCTACCGAGCCCTCTCTGACCTAGTCCGGAGAACGAGCTACCGAGCCCTCTCCGACTCTATCCAGTCCAGAGAACGAGCTACCGAGCTCTCTCTGACCTAGTCCGGAGAACGAGCTACCGAGCCCTCTCCGACTCTATCCAGTCCAGAGAATGAGCTACCGAGCCCTCTCTGACCTAGTCCGGAGAACGAGCTACCGAGCCCTCTCCGACCTCCCATGCCAAGCTTCCATACTTGGACTTTTCCACGTGCCAAGCTCCCTGCTTGGACTTTTCCCGTGCCAAGCTCCCTGCTTGGACTTTTCCGTGCCAAGTCTCCATACTTGGACTTTTCCCGTGCCAAGCTCCCTGCTTGGACTTTTCCGTGCCAAGTCTCCATACTTGGACTTTTCCCGAATCAGGTCAACTCAAGTCGGGTCAACCAGGTCAACCTTGACCAAAGGTTGCACCCACAATCCCCCAAGTTCCTATTCTTGTCAAACATCAAAATACAACTTCTCTATTCTTGTCAAACATCAAAATATACCTCGAGTTAGGTCAACTCGAGTCGGGTTACCCAGGTCAACCTTGACCTAGGGTTGCACCAACAATCTCCCCCTTTTTGATGTTTGACAAAAATCATAATCAAGTTAGGTTAACCCGATAACCTAACTTAGGTTTTCCAATAGTTCTCCAATGTTCTTCCTCTAACATTCTCTGAACATTCTCCCCAAACTCCAATGTTCTTCCTTGAACATTCTCTGGACATTCTCCCCAAACTCCAATGTTCTTCCTTGAACATTCTCTGGACATTCTCCCCCTTTTTGACACTCATCAAAAAGAGTAAATCAAGGTCAAGAGTTTCTTCCTAATGAAAGTCTCATACCTTTCATTGAAACCCTTAATTTCCCCCTTGATACTAAAATCAACAATCAACTTAGTGATAATCTCATATCACTCATCCTCAGAAATCTTGACGAGTAAAAACTCCCCCTAAAAGTCAACTCCTCCTTGACCATTAGGTAAAACTCCCCCTAAAGGTCAACTCCTCCTTGACCATTGCACCAATAATGTCTTGGAGAGTTTCAACCCTTTAGAAATCTAAAGCACCAACTTCCATAGCTGAAATTTCAGACAACAGTAAAAAATCAGCATTTTGGCACGCTCTGATCGGTCACCAGACCGATCAGGACTCCACTGGATCGGTCACCAGACCGATCCACACTTCCCTGGATCGGTCCAGTGACCGATCCACACTTCCCTGGACCGATCAGAATCTTCTCTGATCAGTCCACAATTCTCTGATAAGAATTTCTGATTTTTCTCCCGAAATTCAGAAACCCCTAAAAAATTACAGAAAATTCCAAAAATTGTAAAATTTTGAGGATACATTCCTCATAACATATATTATCATGGAAAAATAGTTTTCTATGAAAATAACTCCCATTTTTAAATCTTGATACAAAGTTCGAAAGACTTTGAAATAGCTCAAGGTTAATCCATCTTTGTATCAACTTGCTCAATGATGAATGCTATCACTAGAAAAGCTTCATCAAGGTTTTTCAAATCAATTTTGAAATGATTTTAAACCATTCAATTTAGGACCACAATCTTAGGGCTAAATGTACATGACTTGTACACAAGTTTTCCCTATGATCCTCAAATTCGAATTAGGCTCATCTAGGTACAAGAACTATGCAAATTGATCCTAACTCATAATCCTAATATCTCACACACATCTAATGTGTATCAAACACATCCAAGTCAATTTTGATGTGAGATATGTGTTTAGGTCATCTTAAGCTAAGTTCTCATGCATTTTCTAAACAACAATTAGATCTCCATATCAAATTGTGTTTTTATCCTTAAATCAATTTAATTGATCATAAATGCAAGAGATGATGACATGACATAAAATAATATCATAAGTGGAAACATTTGCCAATGTCATGATGTCATGGCATAAAGTATGAAACTTAAATAAGGCATGACATATAACTAACCTAAGTATTATCATGACATTTCAAATGATAATAAGTTAAATATGATGTCATAACATGGCATATGACAAACAATGTATGGAAAATAACATATAAAGGTATAGAAAATACCTAATTCTAGCCTTAGTTGCCATTTTTGATAATTTTGATCATTTTACCATAAATTCTATATTCCTAAGTGTGATAGACCTAAAATCATATACTAAAGATTTTTAGATCACTATGTGCCAATTAGATTGACCCTAGAAAACTCCTCAAATGTGGTTGGCACATCCTAATCACCTTAGGAATAAATTTTAATTCCATTTTCAAGGCTTGATTACACCTTGAAAATTCCTAAAATGCCACCTTTTGCCATGAGTAGGTTAACTACCTATCCAATTAAGGTTGGCACACCCTAAACCATCTAGCGTGAAGGAATCATGCTCCTAGGAACCCAATACCTATTTGAGCTCATTGGGTTCACTAAATATTCACTAGGGATGACTTCCCTAGCAACCCTCCTAATGACCCTCCTAGGCTTTAAAGCCTTGGTCATTTGGGATTCATCAAGATCAACTCTAGGGGTGACTCCCCTTGTGACCTTGGTGATGGTCTTCTTAGCCCTAGGTCTTGTTCCATAATCGAATGGAACATTATGATAAGCGGGCTTGACCACTTGAGACTTAGGTTTGTGACCCAAACCTCTCATGTCCTTGGGCTTTGATTTTTGACCCTTAGACCCTAGAGTTGACTTCTCCAAATTCTTAAGAGCCTTTTCTAAAGTGTCAAGTCTTGACCTCAAGACTTGATTTTCCTTCTTTAATACCTCAAGCTTTAATTTTCCATTTTTCTTTGAGGTATTCCTAGGCATATGTCTAGTTGTTTTGGGATTCCTATCTAGGTTTTCCTTAACCTTAGATGAGTTAACTCTAGGGTTGGCATTTCTAGCATTGTCCTTATCTAGGCTAACATGTTTGGCACCTAAGCACATGTATCGATTTCTATGGTTATCATGCTTATCATTATTGACAATTGCAATAAAACTACTAGCATGTGTCTTATTAGAATTGCAAGAATGTGCCTTAAAGGATACCTTAGGGTTTGCCTTAGCTCCCCCCATAGATGTGCTTGGTCTCTTGTCCTTGTGAGGTTGCCTCCCCCTTGGACATTAATGTCCCCTTTGCTTGCATTGGAAACACACCACGTGCTCCTTGCCCTTGCGTATCGGGACTCCGGCTTCCTTGACTTTTGGTGTCGGTGGAGTCTTCCTAATCCTCTTTGGACATTTACTTTTGTAATGCTCATATTCCCTACACTCAAAACACATTATATGTAATTTACTTGAAATTAAGTTGCTTGAGTTACCTAGGGTTGAGGATGGATATAAGCTCTCTCCTTCATCCCTTCCGGAGGTAGAGGCTTCTTCTTCTTGCTCCATTCTTGAAGAAGAACTCTCCTCCTCTTCTTCCTTAGATGTTGAGTAGTCTTCAACTTCTAATTCCATACCTCCATGATGTGAGCTACTTGGCTCACTTGACTCCTCTTCATGACTTGAATTGGAGCTCTCCTCATGGAACTTAGCCAAGTTATTCCACAACTCCTTGGCATTGTTGTATCTACCTATCTTACACAAGATATCATTAGGTAATGAAAATTCAAAGATTTTCGTTACCTCGTCGTTGATTATGGATTGGTGAATTTGTTCCTTCGTCCACTTCTTCTTCTCGAGAGGTTCTCCTTTTTTATCCACCGGAGGAATAAAACCTACTTGTACACAATTTCAATTTACTAGGTTAGTCATAAGAAAATACTTCATTCTAACCTTCCAAAACGCAAAGTCGTCACGATCGTAGAAGGGTGGAATCATGACGTCTTCTCCAAGTTGATCCATTCTATAGCTCGTGCTCCCCTGGGTGTTAATCCGACGAAGAGCGACCTCGCTCTGATACCACTTGTTAGGACCTTCGGATGCGGCTAGAGAGGGGGGGTGTGAATAGCCGACCCCAAATTCTCGTTTCTTCCTATAATTTGAGTTAGCGCAGCGGAAATAAAGAGTAGAAACGAAAATGAAGAAGATCAAACCTCAAACACGACGATATAACGAGGTTCGGAGATGATACTCCTCAGCGTGTCCGTAAGGTGGACGAATCCTATCAATCCGTCGGTGGATGAGACTCCGGAAAACCGGCTAATAAAAACTCCTTCTGGGTGGAGAAACCTCGCCACAATCTCTCTTACAACAGCAAGATCAGCGTACAAGAAATACAGCAAGAAGCCAAGAACAATATGAATGTAAAAACACTAGTTTGCTTGCCTTCTCGTCGACTATTGATGAAGCAGCAACTTCACGGATGCCAACCACAGCAGCAACTGTTCAGTTAGAAACCCAGCCGAGGGAAGCTCACACGAAGCTTCAGCAGTGGAGAGCTCAACAAAGCTCAGATCGCAAGGAGGAAGAAGAATCGTCCCCAGCACTGTTGATGTAGAGGCCTTTATATCCTGAACCTGCGAAGAAGACAAAGAAGAAGCAGAAATCTAGCCGTTGTGACTCAACGGCTAGACCTGGACCGATCAGGCTCCACCCTGATCGGTCCCCAGACCGATCCCAACTCTCACAGAGAGTTGGTTGTGATCCCTGATCGGTCTGTGGACCGATCAGGCCATAGGTGGATCGGTCCACAGACCGATCCTCCCTATTATTCTCTGAATCCCATCGCTTCCTGATCGGTCTACCGACCGATCAAATAACTTACAGAAAGCTACTGTTTGGTTACTGATCGGTCACCAGACCGATCAGATGACCCACAGTGAGAATCAGTGTATCACTGGATCGGTCAGCAGACCGATCCAGATACCCATAGTATCACTGGATCGGTCAGCAGACCGATCCAATTTCCCAGCCTTAAACCTAAAGCCTTCCTGATCTAGAGAACGAGCTACCGAGCCCTCTCTGACCTAGTCTAGAGAACGAGCTACCGAGCCCTCTCCGACTTCCACGTCCGGTCCAGAGAACGAGCTACCGAGCCCTCTCTGACCTAGTCCGGAGAACGAGCTACCGAGCCCTCTCCGACTTCGTCCAGTCCAGAGAACGAGCTACCGAGCCCTCTCTGACCTAGTCCGGAGAACGAGCTACCGAGCCCTCTCCGACTTCGTCCGGTCCAGAGAACGAGCTACCGAGCCCTCTCTGACCTAGTCCGGAGAACGAGCTACCGAGCCCTCTCTGACCTAGTCCGGAGAACGAGCTACGGAGCCCTCTCCGACTCTATCCAGTCCAGAGAAAGAGCTACCGAGCCCTCTCTGACCTAGTCCGGAGAACGAGCTACCGAGCCCTCTCCGACTCCATCCAGTCCAGAGAACGAGCTACCGAGCCCTCTCTGACCTAGTCCGGAGAACGAGCTACCGAGCCCTCTCTGACCTAGTCCGGAGAACGAGCTACCGAGCCCTCTCCGACCTCCCATGCCAAGCTTCCATACTTGGACTTTTCCCCGTGCCAAGCTCCCTGCTTGGACTTTTCCGTGCCAAGTCTCCATACTTGGACTTTTCTCGTGCCAAGCTCCCTGCTTGGACTTTTCCGTGCCAAGTCTCCATACTTGGACTTTTCCCGAATCAGGTCAACTCAAGTCGGGTCAACTAGGTCAACCTTGACCAAAGGTTGCACCCACAATCCCCCAAGTTCCTATTCTTGGCAAACATCAAAATACAACTTCTCTATTCTTGTCAAACATCAAAATATACCTCGAGTCAGGTCAACTCGAGTCGGGTTACCCAGGTCAACCTTGACCTAAGGTTGCACCAACAATCTTAACTTTAGACCATTTTTCCATAATCAAAACTTAGGTTCTATCATCTGGTGCTCCCTGCATCAACATAAAACACCTAATTTTGAACTAATAGGTTACTCTGACTCAGATTATGCCGACTGTAAACTAGATTATAAAAGTACAAGTGGTGGATGCTAATTACTTGGAGTATCACTTGTCAGCTGGTTTAGTAGAAAAAAATACTGTATTGCTTTATTTACTACTAAAGCAGAGTACATAGGAATGGGTGAGTGTGTAGAACAATTGTTATGGATGATGCACACATTAAATGATTTTAACTTAGAATATAAAAATATAAAAATTCATATTGATAATATTAGTTCAATCAACTTAACCAAAAATCCAGTACGTCATTCAAGAACTAAACATATTGATATCAAATATCACTTTATTAGAGATTACATCGCCAAAGGAGACATTGAACTCAACTATGTTGAGTCCAATTCAAATTTGGCTAACATTTTCACTAAAGTACTATCAGAATCCAAATTCTGTAATCTACGAAGATGACTAGGAATGTGCACAAAAGACTAGGATAGCTATTTTCAAAATAATTTTTCAAATGGTTTGCTAATTCTAGGAAAAATTCTTTACTTATATTTTCTAAAAAAATTTCATTTCCTTCATATTTCAAAATTGATTTTTAGCCTTAGTCTAGATCAAATCCATAAAAAGCATGTTCCTATAGATCTAGAAATCAAGCATCTCACGAATACACTAGGTCTACCTTGATTGTGTATGCACGAATTTAGAACGACATGAGATGCATAGACATATTGCATGGACTTTAGATGTTTATATCAGTGCATCAACACAAGTCTGGATGAGAAATATCAAAATGATAGTGATTAGGTTAAGTAATCAATTTTAGTCAAACACAAACTAGATACATTTACTTAACTTGACTAACCAAGTGAACATTGATATGTTCTGATAGTCAGTTAGTAATTAATGATTAGACATTTATGGATAATTACTAAATAAATATTTTTCTTAAATAATATCATATTCATATGAGGATATTTGAAGAATAATTGTTAAAATATATTTTGAAACTTTCTAAAATTCTATTTTTGACTTTGAAATTTGTGTTTGAAAATTATTTGCAACCCACTCTTCAAATATATCTTGGAAGCTACTTTAAAACTTTAAACTTTAAAATTATTTTGTAAAAGTTAGCTTTGAAAACATGTTTTGAAAACCTTGTCAAAATTAAGTGAAAAATTTTTAACACTAAACTCCTCCCTACAATAAACTTGTAGGTTTTTACACTTATTTTTGAAAAGTTTATACTCACTTGTGTGTTTTAATACTTTGGTATACTTATTTGTATATTTTTTTGATGAATGTCAAAGGGGAATAGTAAGGGTTAAGTAAGAAAAACTAAAAATTTAAAAGCCTTAACCCTAAAATGTTCAAGATAATAGAACAGAACTTTCTTAATTTTTATTGTTATTCCTTCTACATTATTTTTCTAACTTTAACCAGATTATCATAATATAAAAAGGGGAAGATTGTTGGTTTAATTTGCGCCAATGGTCAAACCTGAGTTTTGATGAATAATAAATAGGTGCAAGTTAGTACCGAGTGTGCAGGGTTGACTAACCCTAGTCAAGATATTAGATTCTTGATTGGTTGAAGACCGGATGTGTGATTCCAGCAAGTCGGGATGTTCACTTCCCGACGAGTTGAAGTCAGGATGTGGGATTCTAGAAAGGATCGAGATGTGAGATTCCCGATTGGAGAAGACCGGATGTACGATTTTGGTAGGTCGGGATGTGCGATTTCCGATTGGAGAAGACCGGATGTACGATTCCGATAAGTCGGGATGTGCGATTCCTGATTGAAGAAAACTGGATATGCGATTTCGGTAAGTCGGGATGTTTGATTCCAGAAGTCTGGATGTGTACTTCCAGAGGTAACTCTACACCTGATAAGTAGAGGTAAGTCACTGGAGGAGAGTGACTAAGAAAGGACGCATCCCCATTCGAAGGGACAGTAAGCGTCGGTCCAATTTAGGTCCATTTCAAAAATCTAAATTGAGACTCTGACTAGATCTTAGATTAGGAGAGATAGTATCTAATTACTATTTCTTATTATTATTGTGCTAATACTATCTTACAGGTTATTGGATTAACACTTTTTACAAGGTAAATGGAGCAAAAAGGCCTAAGGTGAACAGTACCCGAAGCGTCTTTAAGCATTGGAAGGCCCCTTTGTACTGTTCATGGAAGGCACCTTCGGTGCTATAGAAGGCGTCTTCCACAGGATAAAATTTAGACCTCATCGCAAATATGGAGCAACAAGTTCGGGATCAAAATTTACAGGTCGGAGGCACCTTCAAGGCTATGGAAGACGCCTTCCACACCCTTTATAAGGGAATCTCGACCAAGCTTCAAGATCAATCACTTCTACGATCCTTTATGCATCCGTTTGAAGTTTTGACTACTCCGGCTTCTTGCTGCTACTTCATAGAAGTCTGTCTGCCATCAAACTACCTTTCTAAGTCATCCGATCATCTCCGGCAGACCAACAACAACACACGAGTGCTCTCAAAATTGTTGGTAACATTTTATTAAGTGTTGCAATTTTTTGCAATTTTTACTACTACTCTAAAAGGGAAGTTTAGGTTGTTACACTATCCCTATCTCTTGTATTCGATCACCTCTTTTTGGTGGTTCCAGAAAAGGTATTTAGTGGATCACCCATCAATAGGTCTACGGGACCTAGGTCTTGGAGTAGGAGTCGCTGAACGCTCCGAACCAAGTAAAACTGGACATGTGTTCTTTTGCATATTTTTCTACTTTGCTTTCTTACTTAGTTGTTCGCTGCACACTTTGTTTTCAAAACCAAAAAGAATAAGTTTTTCAAAACTGTGTGATTCACTCTCCTCTCACGTGAATCTTAATCTAATAGGTCCACAAGGTAACAAATTTGTGTGTGTGTATATATATATATATATAATTTTTTTTTAGCATCACTGTTAAGTCAATTATATTTTACCTTTAGAGTTCAATGGTTGAATTCTAGTGTTCAAGCTAAAAAAAAATTTAAGTACTAATGGAGTATAATATATGTATTTAAGATGTTTTCAATTTAAGATTTAAAGATTTTTTATTTAAATCATCTAAATTTAAATTAAAAATTACTAAGAGTGATTTTAATTAATATTGGAATATTTTTAGCTAGAAATATTATAATATTATTTGATGTCTAATAAAAAAAGAAACTTTTTGACTTTTTAAAAATGAGATATAATGATAATAAAAATGAGAGACATTATTTTAATATTTGCCAATTATATTTGTGAAAATTGATATATACCCTGATTTTATAGATGGACATGTCAAGCAATATTTTTTTTTAAGGATGATTAGGTACTTTTTAAAAAAAAAAAAATCAATGAATTTTAAAATACTGTAACAAAATATGGCCATTATTCGACCACATAATGACACTGAGAAGAGGTAATTGATCGAGTGATTCTGGTGAGGTTAAAACAAGATTGCAGGTAAAACTTATTTTTAATTTGATTAAATTTTAATAAAGCAATAAAATTATTTGATGTATCAAAATATTTTAAAATTAATATGATAACTTTTAAAAGAGGAATATTTTTTTATTATATTAATGATTATCGGCGCTTAATTTTTTAAATTTTTGTATTTAACAAAGTTAAAAGTAAAGAAACATAACAACTCGTGTGGATGATGAGGATAATGGAAGAGTGGACTAATAGGAGGCAAAAAAATATGGATAATTATTTAATTTATTAATTTTTTATATACCATATGTCTTATAAATCCTCTCTTCCATAAAAAATGAAAGTTATTATTCTTTATTCATGATGTCTTCTAAACTACTGTCTCTATAACAAAAAATTCCTAAACGTCCATATTTTTGTTTTCCTGACTAATGATATAGAAGACGAATAGAAAGAGAAAAAAAACAAAGGCAGCGATCGACGTGGCTCCAACGTGTAAATTTCCAACTCAGCCTAGCAAAAGAACCTTCTCTCTCTCATTTTTTATTTCATTAGCGTTTTTCCTTTCTTTCTTTCCTCATCAAACATCCAACTCTAAAACAAAGCCCATTTTACTAAAAAAATTCTCCTTTGCCTTCCTCCCAGCGTGCTAGCGAAGAGAAGAGAATCATCGGACCCAAATTACTCAATGAAGGAACTCAACTATTGGAGCGAAATTGCACGATCTGTCTCCCTTGCTCCCAGTGAAAAAACACAACGAAGGAGGCTTCAAACTCAGCAAAGGATTCAACCCATCTGCCTTCAGGTTACTCTTACTCGTTCACTCCAGCCCCTTCTTCCCGTCCCTTCATCCGTGACCCCTAAATGAGTACTCTCCCTTCAAGCCGTTCGAAAAATTCCGGGTAATGACAAGCTCCCTTCAAAATTCAGGGCTACAAGATCTAGGTATGTATTAAATTGTTCAATCTCTTAATTATTGGGTTGGGAAATGATTGAGAATTAGGTTTCTTTTGGTTTAATAGTATTATAACATTGGAGTGGTTGCTGCGTACATGAAAGTGTCTACACTGATTGAACATTTTTTTGAGGGTTTCTATACATTTTGTCTCTCTATTTCTTAGCAACCAATAAAAAGTTATGTTTACTCTATTTTTTTTAAGCTGAATATTATGGGAAATCAATCAACTGAAATTCTAAATTACAAATTCAAATTATTGCATTATTTCATTATTGCAATATTTCTAGGCTGCATTATTTTTCATTATTTTTTCAAATTATTTCTTAGCTGCATTATTTTTCATTATTTTTTTTTTTTGGCTTAGTCTACTTATTGCATTATTTCTAGGCTGTGTTCAACTAACAGATGTATTTCATCAATTTGGGATTGAATACTATGGTTTCTTTTTTTTCTTTTTTCTTTTCCTTAACTAATGAAATTTTGAATATTAGATTGCTATTTCATATCATTAATTATTAAGGAACAACAACATCAGTAATATCAAATTTAAAAATATAATAGGTAGGGAATGCGGACTAAGAGCATTAGTGTTAGTAGCTAGATCGACCAAGAATCTGAGAATACTCTATTATGGATGTAAGTATCATGGCTAATTAAAGTGGATGATGACTGATACTATATTTGATGAAGACAACAACCATATATATTTTAGGAGGTTGATAAGAGTATACTCAATACAGTCAAGGTTAGAGAGTGAATACACTTCTTATTATGGATATAATCTGAGAAATTGGAATGTACCGAGATTGATCTTGGTATTAGTGATTGTGAACTTAATGCTTTTGGCTGTATATCTGATTTGTTTGTTAGTTCATCTGGTTAAGTAGTGATAGTTGTTTGTTAGTTCATCTGGTTAAGTAGTGATTAATTAGTGTTGGTATTGTAATGTGAAAAAGAAATGTAATTTTGGAAGTACCATCTACTTAATGGTTGTAATATGTGTGCCAAATATGACTCTTATGCTTGCCAGATATGACTTGTCAACACTTTTTTGTATTGCAAAAAATTTTTGCTTGCAAAGTTTAATTGTACTATTATGCTTGCCAGATATGGTTGTTATGCCTTTGAAATTTCTCTTTTGCCAAAAAAAAAATAAGACTTGTAAATAATTATTTTTTCAAACAAAAGTACTACTATTTCCTATGTTTTTTGGAAAAAAAACATAACCACAAGGTGAAATATGGTAGTTGAAAACATGGCTTGGAAGTACTTTTTTTCTAAATGACAATGTTATTGTTTCCTATGGTTTTTTAAAGAAAAAACCACAACCAATCACTACAACATATGTTCTATTACACAGAAAAATGTGATTGTTTTGCCAAAAAAATTATGATTGTTCAAAAATAACATTTTTTCTATGAACCTTAACAATTATATTTCTCACTGATAGAGTACGACCTTGAGAAAGCAACCAAAAGAAAGACTTATAAATCCATAAGTGAACACAAAATGTAAAAAATATAACTGAATCATAAAGATACTTGGGTCAGATCAAAGCACAAAAAGTGCACTTAAAGAATGACCAATTCTCTCACTAACAAAATACATTAAAAGTCCAAGTATCAAATTAGCATTTTCCAAGAATACATTTCATACACCCCATTCAGAACTCTAATGCAAGACGGATTTCAACAAGAGAATTAAAAATTTAGGCCACAACCACTACCTCCACACTATTGAATCAACTAAACCTACAATATAGAAACTACATTAGTGGATACACTATAGACACTCATATTACTGCAAGTACAAAAAAAATCCAAAATAACTAATGTTGTCTTACATATAATAAAAGACAAATATTATTTGAAAGTTGATCACATACCTATGCACAACAAAGTAGTTGCAATGCAAAGATCTTTAGCTATAAATCACTTTTACATACCTGTAACAAAGAAACCTATAAATAGTAAACAAAGAACTTTAACTAAAAATGTAGTATATAAAATAGAAGTTATATCATGGGTATCGGAGAATAATTATCTATTGTCAAATCATAATAAATCAAATTTTCTTTCGGACCTTTGCAACTAATTTCTTTATAATTTATTCGGTTTCCTCTTTGTAGGTGGGCAACCTCAAGATTGAATTTTTAATGAAGAGTGTATCACTTTTGTACTAAATCTAGATACTTTATTCAGTTTTTCACCATATTGAGTTAATGACGACTAACTGCAATCTTTTTCATCCCTTGAATGATCAATATCAATAGCAATTAGTTTTTCACGTGTGTCTTCCAAGATTTTCACCAAAAGAAAACAACTATCTTCATTTCTTGCTCCAAGTTTCTATCAATGGAGTGAGAAGCTTATTTCGATATCTTTCTCCATCACAAACATATTCATTCTAAATGCTGATGATACTTTGATACTCGTGCTTAATATCTTTGCTCCATCGATCCATAATATAATTTATAGGAACCTTAATCATCTTATTTTTTTCATCAACACAGATATCACATGCCTTTATAGAATTCCTTAAAACTTAAATAGATTATATAGACAATTCACTTGGCAATCTAACCCAGCGTAATGTACACTAAAGAAAGCTTCTCATAGGGGTTCTCTATTTTTTCTCAACATAGTTTCTACAACTTCTAATATCAAGGTTGTCCCTTCTTGCTTCACCAATGATTGCAAAATATCAACCCTCTTCCTTCATGTTGGAACAACTTAAATAAGTTGCTAGTGTAGACACTTTTAAATCATCTTCAATAGGATAATCAATTATTACTAGTATGATAAAATTAAAAGAACTAAAATCTAAACTTTTTTCCTTCTCAATATTCTTTTTCAAAGCATTATCATACTGCTTAACAAATTACTTCAAGGATATTTTAGAATGGAGGTAGTCATAAAAAAAAACATTCATACTTTCACTTCTTTGAGATGTGGGCATACCTGCACAAAAGTTATCTTTGATGTATATAAGTATCCATTTATTCGATTCTTCATGCAAAGATTTTAACCAATCATCATTCTCTAAATTAAACTCATCAATCATTTTTATTCAATTCTCTTCACATTTATCAACTGAAAGCAAGTTATAAACAAAGTTCTTCAATTGCTTCTTTATCATTTTATATTGAGCATGACCACCTAATTTTGTTGGAAGTTTTTTCATAATGTGCCACAGATATAAACGATGATGAGAATTCAAAAATACCTCTGCAATTTCAATTACCATGGCGCGACATTGGTCTGTGATTATAACCTTTATAGCACGTCTGAGCATACTTGTCAACCACAATTTGAACAATCATATGAATATTTTTAAATCTTCGCTTGATAATAATCCACAACCAAGTAAAATAGATTGACCATGATGATTCACTCTAATAAATGAAGCAAATTTCATGTTATAACTATTAGTCAAATAGGTTATATCAAAGTCACGACATCATAAAGTAATTATATGCAACCCTACATCTTGCATCTGCCAAAAAAATATTTCTTATTCGAGATTCTCCATCTAAATCATGCACATAAAAAAGTTTAAGTTTTGACTTTGCATGCAGTAAAAATAAGTACTCAAGTCAGTAGGATCGAGAAAACAGTGCTAGAGAGGGGGGGGGGGGGGGGGGGGGGGAAAATTTGTGACTTTTTTACATTTTTCATAAGACTCGAGAGATACGCAATGAAATTAAAATAAAGAAGAAGAAAAACATGACTAATACTTTTCTTATACTTGGTTCAAAGCCTATGATGACACCTACTCCAAGGCCGACGATCGAGTATCTCTTTCGTTAGAAAATCCACTAGAAATTTAATAAGTACAAAGAAAGTACAAAGCAATGATTACAATTTTGCATAAAATAAATTATACTGACAATATGAAAATCCGGTGTAGAGCACAGTTGTGGAGTAGAGTCACAACATAGTAGCATTGGAAATTAAAGTAGTGTGGCAAGCTTTTGAGCATCAGTTGCTTGTAGAAGTTGTGTTGTGTGCTTTGTTCGAACCCTCCTTATAAAGGAGTATCCAGGCGCCTGTATTCTCGTTGAGGTGCCTCTATTCGGAGCGATATGATCCTGATCCATTCTCATCATAGCTTATCCTGATCAAGGAACCTCAATCTCAAGCACCTCTATTCTTCCAGGTCCTCAATAGCTGCCATGGCATTGATCGAATGAGACTTTGTTCCTCAAAGCATTATCCTATCCCAAATGCCTAGATCCTTTCTAGGCACCTCAGTTCTAGGCTCTTGGATCCCTTCTGTTAGAGTGTATACTAAAAGCCTAGCTTTTGTATAAACATTTATTTAGAAAAAAAAAAAGAATCACAATGGTCAAATATCTACATTTATTTGTTAAATATAATTTATTCAATTAATTTATATAGTAGACAACATGGTGTGTGGTGTCACACACAGAAGATCATGTTGTCGGTTCTTTATAAATTATAAACAGTTGCTCGCGACTAAAATGGAAAGGAACAAACCATTGAAGTGTCGTAGTGTAATTAAGTATTAGTTTATCTTAACTAATAAATTACACTGATACACTCCAAGTGTATTGAGTATGACCATTTTAGGTAAGTTCTTTTTGTACTGACTTTATAAAAGAACTAGATTTTAGTTATTATGGAAGTGTGTGCTCTTAATCCTAATATAATAACAAACACATATATTTAGTATTTATTTCTTTGACTTATCAATGGGTGAGATTTAGCTCGATAAATCAATAAGCCCGATAAGTTGGGAAATGATATTACTTATAGTGTGTGTTGTTGATTATAGAAGGAAACTATGTCCTAGTAATCTAGGTTGAAAATGACCCAAGAGGAGCTCATAAGGATTATCATGTTAAACCCTGCAGGTGGACTTAGTCTGACATGATGATGAGGTTAAGTGGTACTACTCTTGGACTAAAATATTAATTAAGTGAGTTGTCAGTAACTCATTTAATTAGTGGACATTCAACATCTTAAACACAGGGAGACTAACACACTCATAATAAGAAGGAGCTCAAAATGTAATTTGGGATTGGTGCGATAGTTCAATAATAATTCTTTAGTGGTATGAATTATTATTGATGAATTAAGTTGTGTGTTCAGGGCGAACACGAGAAGCTTAATTTCATCGGGAGACCAAAACCAATTTCTCCTCTCGGCCCCTATCGTAGCCTCTTGTATATAGAGATTTATACCCACCACATACCCACTTCTTACCTACCTTTATACCCATCCTATTGGGGTCGGCCAAGCAAGCTTGGGCCGACCAAATAAATAGGATGAGTTGAGTTGGTGTGGCCGGCCCTAGCTTGAATCCAAGCTTGGTGTGGCCGGCCACATCATATTAAAAAGAGGTTTTTATTAAAATTATTTCTTATGTGGATATCATGGTTTTAAAAGAGAGTTTGAAATTTAAATAATTCCTTTTATAGCTTTCTAACAAAAGATTAAGAAAAGATTTGAAATCTTTCCTTATTTGTATATTGAAAGGTAAATTTTAATTTTGAGAAAACTTTCCTTTTTTAACCATGTTCATGATTTAAAAGAAAGTTTAAAAATTAAATATTTCTTTTATAAAGCTTCTACAAAAGATTAAGAAAAGATTTGATATCTTTCCTTATTTGTAGATTGAAAGAGATTTTAATTTTTAGAGATAACTTTCTTTTTATCCACATGTTTAAAAGAAAGATTTAATTTATAATTTTTTTTTATAAAACACCATGAAGGGAAAAATTATTGGAGAAATTTTTTATAAATTTCCGGAAGCAAATTAGGAAGTTTTAATACTTATGTGAATTAAAATTTCCTTGATTGGGAGAAAAGGTGGCCGACCATTATTATTGAGAAAAGAAAATTATTTTTAATTAAAATAATTTTTCTTTTTCATGGCAAAGGAATTAAGGAAGTTTCCTTATTTGCTAAGACCAAGGATTATAAAAGAAAGGGTAGAGGTTCCTTCATGGCTAACGACTCTATTCTTTTTCTCTCCCTCTCTTCCTTGGTGTGGCAGGCCATAGAAGTTTTCTCTTCTTCCTTTTCTTTCTTCTTCATTGGCCGAACCTCATCATCTCATGGAGCTTGAAGGTGACCGGATTCTAGCTTGGAGAAGAAGGAGAGAAAGGAAACATCCCTTGGAGCTTTGTGGTGGCCGAACCTCATCCTTTCATGGAGCTATTGTGGTGGCCGAATATTGCTTGGAGAAGAAGGTGGTTTAGATGGATTCTCATCTCGGTAGATCGTTGCCCACACAACGTCCGGGATAAGAAGAGGAATACGGTAGAAGATCAAGAGGTTATTTGCTTACAAAGAAAGGTATAACTAGTAATTATTTTCCGCATCATACTAGTTTTCTTTGTATAAGTTATTTTTGGAAATACCAAACACAAGATGCATATGATTTTAGAGTTTTCGGATTTGTTTCGAATTTGTGTTTTCTTTGTTTTCAAATTTGTGATTCGATTGTTCTTTTTGGTTAACCTAGAGTTATTTAAGGAAATTAAATATTAGCTTTCCTTAAAAGGCTTTGTTTAGGCGGTGGTGGTTGCTCCCATATCCAAGAAGGTCATGTGTCTCGCCATGTAGTCCTGGAAGTTAATTTTGAAAATTAATATTTAATGGAATTAATAACATAGGTGGATTTGAATCAATAGTGTTAAGTTCCGCTTGCGATTCAAATCTAAACCATTAAGAACAGATAAGTTAAATTTGGAATCAATGATGTTAAGTTCCATCTGCGATTCCTAATTTAACTTCTAAAGAACACAATAGGTTATTTAAGGAAAGGTTCGACACTTGTACAAAATTTTTATACAATGGAGCCGGTACGGTTTTTCTAGGACTAACCAACACCTTCTAGGTACCTAGACCACCTTGGTCTAGAAATCTAATACATGCATAATAAAATTAGCACAATAAATATATGGAATGCAATAAGGTCAGTCCAGTTTAGACTATGTAGTCCTGACTTTTAGGTTTCCCTGGAACCTTAGGATCGATGCCTACTATTTTCTCAACTGGGAACACATCCTCATCTACTCCTCTTAGGAGAATTTAGCTTTGCCAAACACCTATTTAGACTTTTGCTCAGCCTCTGATCTTGACCTTCCAGACTTTCGCTAGACGTCTAATCCTTGATCTGCCTAGACTTCCGTCTAATGTTCATGACCCCTAGGACTTATGCTCAATGTCCTCAATCTGCCAAGTCTTGTGCCTAGTCCACTCGACTAGGACTTCATGCCCAATTCTCTCGACCAGGACTTCATGCCTAATCCTCTCAACTAGAACTATGTGTCCAATCCTCTCAACCAAGACTTTTTGCCCAATCCTCTCGACCAGGACTGCATGCCCAATCCTCTCGACCAGGACTTTTTTTTCCCAATCCTCTCAATTAGGACTTCTTTCCTAGCCTCAACTAGAAGTTTCCTACACACTTAGTTAACCTTGTTAGATCACAACACAGCTTAACTTTGAACCCTCTGTCATTATCAAAATTATGTTCAATTAGCTGGTAGTTCCAGTACTAACAAAGGTTTCAATATCTTCATTCCCTAACCTCAACCTTCTAGCTTTTAAAATATAATTTTTACATTTTCTCTCATTCAATGCTAAATTCTTATAGCCTCTAGACTCAACTACAAATGAATGAAAATTTTTACTCAAAATTATTCCAGCTTGATTATTTAATTCTAGTTTCCTCTTTGTAAAAGGATCCAATACTTTATTACATCTAAAATGTCATGACTTTCTCGGGCTTAAGATATGATTATGTTCAAGGTAGACACTAGTTATCACCAAGCTTTCATCATTTTGAATAACAATATTAATCTTAGCTTTACAATCCATCTTAGTAGAAGGTTGAGGGTATAAAATATTTTTTTGCTTGAGATACTGTCTTGCCACATTTGGCACATCCAATAACGAAATATTTTTGCTTTCCATCATCTCCATTTTTTCCACCTAATTTGGAAATACCGAAACCAACATTTTGAGCATAGGATTATAAAAATTACAGACCTCCTCTTCAGATGAAAAAGTTAATCAAATCTCAGGAATCTTAACTTTATTTAAACTAGATGGATCTTTATGCACATGTTCGTTGTTATTTGTTGCCTCATTTGAATCATTTTTGCTTTGTTCCATGACACTTTCTTCACCTGCATTTATATAAAAATTCAAGGCGGGTAAGTATTTTAAATGTAACTTGTTTACTAGTTGCTAAGAAACAAAGAGATGGAATATATAAAAGTCCTAAACAAATGTTCAATCTGTGTAGACACTTTTATGTATACAACAGTCACTCTAGATGTTATAACACTCTTAAACCAAAAGAAACCTAATTTCCAACCATTTCCCAGCCCAATAATTAAGAGATTGAACAATCTAATACATACCCAAATGTTGTATCCATGAATTTTGAGGGGAGCTTGTCGCTACTTGGAGTTTTTTGATCGACTTGAAGGGAGGGTACTCGTTTAGGGGTCACAATTGAAGGGACGAGAAGAAAGGGTTGGAGTGTACAAGTTAGAGAAACCTAAAGGGAGACGTGCTGAATCCTTCATTGGGTTTGAAGTCTCCTTCATAGTATTTTTTTTCATTAGGAGCAAGGGAGACAGGCTGCACAATTTCACTCCAATAGCTAAGTTCCTTCGTTGAGCAATTTGGGTCTAATGATTCCCTTCTCTTTGTCTGCTCGCTGGGATGAAGATAAAGGAGAATTTTTGGGCTCCATTTAAGGGTTGGATGTTTGAAGGGGAAAGGAAGAACGCGAATGAAGCAAAACATGGGAAGGTTCGTTCACTAGGTTGAACTAGTAATTTACACATCGGCACCATGCCATTTGTTGCCTTTTTTATGCTCTTTTCATTCGTGTTCTACATCATTACTCTTTTTTTTTTCTAGTTCAGTTGCTTTATCAATTCATGATTCCTTCTACTGTACCAAAACACAAACCTTTGCCCTCAGGCATGGTGCAGCAACAACACATTCAACAAATTACCTAAGCATCCACAGTTTGAATCCCTACTACGCACGATGCACTATAGAGCATTTTCCTTTGGCGGAATGAAAATTTTGGGGCATTAGCTACCAGGCAAGAGTCGCTCGCACTTCCAAATTTATTCGATGGGTGAACTTGGGGAAGGTCGCTTACCTCAAGGATTAGTTGAGTCCAAGATTGAGACAGCAAGATTATAAAATACACAGATTTTATGTACAATTGAATAGGTGAAGGAATAGATGAATAGATAAATATTTTTTCTCAATTATCTATCTAAGAAAAATAAGAATATTAGAGAAAAAAATTTAGAATTTTATCTATTGAGAAAAAACTTATGGTATGAAAACACTTAGGCCATTATAAATGTCCCAATTAAATAATATACAATTATAATAAATACTAAAGGAATATCAAAACAATTTAATTGATAATGATAATATAAAATAAAATTATTTAAATATAGATAAAGATATGATAGGAACACTACAAGAAAAAAGTCTAACAAGTTTTTCACCGTTGTTATAGCCCCTTTAGAACTGTTGTTAAATGCCGTGTTGTTAAAGGGGGTGCCCAAAGACAACAGGCTTTAACCGTTGTCTTTGAAGGCAAAGACAACAGTTTTACAACGGTAAAAAACTGTTATCTTTTCCTTCAAAGATAACAGTTTTTCACCGTTGTCTTTTAGTGTGTGTATTTAATAACATGGCCTTCAACAACAGTTTTAAACTACCTACGACAACAATGAAAAACCGTTGTCTTTTTTCAAATAAAAAATAAAAAAAATTAATACACAATTTTCCAATATTATAAATCATTCAAAATACTAAATTTTAAAATAAAATTTAATATACAATTTTCTAACATTTGAAAATAATATCGACAGCATTCTAAAGAAATTTCATAAGCAACCAACAAAATGATAACTAACAACACTATTAAAACAAAGGTAGAGCAATATAACATGAAATTTTCTGCTTAGATGTCGATGAAGAGGAGGCACTGCAGCTCCTAGTGCTCCTCAATTTATTAAAGTCTCTTCATTTTTTTAGTTTTTCGGCGCTCTTCCTAGTACTTTTGAGGGCACCTACTCAAACAAAGACATATATTACAAATTAAAAACCAAATTGTACACCAGATTCTAATTGCACTACTTAAATGTTACATAACCATAAAAACCTTTTAATCTAGTCATCTAACAGAAGTGCAAAAAGCGTTATCTATGGAACCTAAATAGTAACCTCTTGAAACAATATGGTGGCTCTTAAATTTCTTATGAAGCAAAATTTTCATTCTATGTCACTGCATACAAAGCTTCTATTATAAACCATGCAAACGTTATTTTTCAGTGATCAAGAAGCGTTAAATTCTAAAAGGGGCAATCTAATGCAAAGGTTCCCACACACTCCATGTGATGCTGAGGAATAAGTCATACATTAAATTCTAAAAGGGACCATTAAAAGAAAGAATGTCTTAAATAAAAATGAATCCAGAAAGTTACCATATGCTCTGGATTAATCCTTTCAGTTTACATTGATCATGAGCTAAATTACAAGAAGAGAAGTGGAGTGGCATGTTACATTAGTTGACTTTCTAATCTTTAGTTTAAGTTTCATCATTTAGAGAAACAAGTCAAATGTAGAAGACAAGCAAGAACTACTACACAATGAACGCAAATAATAGAATCATGCACTAAGGTCAAAGAAACTAAAGAAAACAAGCAGAAATTACCCACCTCAAATGTAGAAAATGTAGAGTGTCCAAACCGTCTAGTCAAAGGGTTTGCTTCGAACTCAAATCCTACAAACATAGGATACAGAACAAAGCTAAGTATTAACATAATTCTAATAATCATAGACAACCTAGGTAGGTTAATCATCTGTTCTCCTTGTCTAGTGATTATTTAATCTTCTTACATGTGTTGTAACGAATTCTAAATGGATTGAATAAGGACTTATGATTCATCTAATCAATCTCAGCAAAATTTGTAATGCTGAATTCAGAGCACGGAATGTTACATCAATGGCATTACGTTTTCAGGAATTAATATGACAAAACTAAATTTACATTAGATCCAATCCAAGGAAAGGAATGCAAAGGGCTATGATATCTGGATCTCAAATTTTACCTAATTGATATTTCTTGTTATCAAATCAATTGATTGTTTGCTTAAAATTTAAGAGTTCTATAAAATTTCTAACATAATTACGAAACTGTCCAAATTCCATGCATAAGCACTTATATTATTTTTCCTATACACCTGATGCATGGAAAGAAAGAATACCTTAACTAGAGCTGTAAATGAACCAAGCGTTCGTGAACAAGCTTGGTGTTCGGCTTGATAAGAGCTTGTTTATGTTCGTTCAATATACATTAGATTAATTAAACAAACAAGCTTGAACAGCTCGTTAAGCTAAACAAACAAGCTTGAACACATATGTGTTCAGCTCGTTAACGTTCGTGAACAACGTTCGTGAACAATGTTCGTGAACAACGTTCGTGAACAATGTTCACGAACAATATTTATTAATAAAATTCTTTTCAATATGATAAATAAATAATAAAATAAAATAAATAAATTTAAATTATCAATCTTAATAACCAATCAAACAATTAAAAGTTTCAAACAATCAAACAAGCTTGAATTGAGAGCTTGATAACATCTAAACGAACCAAGCTCAAACCAAGCTCAAGCCAAGCTCGAACCAAGCTCAAGCCAAGCTTGAATTGAGAGCTTGATAACATCTAAACGAACCAAGCTCAAACCAAGCTCAAGCCAAGCTCGAACCAAGCTCAAGCCAAGCTTGAATTGAGAGCTTGATAACATATAAACGAACCAAGCTCAAGCCAAGCTTCAAACAAGCTCAAGCTCATAAAAAATAAACCAAGCCAAGCTTGAACACTCATTTCAAAAGCTTGGTTCATTTTAAGCTCGGCTCGGCTCGGTTATCTTATCAAACAAGCTTGAACACCCCAAAGCTCGGCTCGGCTCGGCTTGTTTACAGCCCTAACCTTAACCAACTCTCGTAGAGGAATCGAAGGGACCAGGAAGATCCAATCCGTTATTAATAAGTGAGCTTTTCATCAAAAGAGAAGAACAACACCATTAGACAACGAAAGGATAAATCTTAACTATCATTTGGATTGATTAATCGATCCCCATTTAGTTATTTGATTAAATTTTACTGTTAGCATGCATGCATCTATGAACTTTAATTCAATTAACTTATTAACCTAACATCCGATTAATCAATCATAATTAACAAAATCAGAACTTTAATTAACATTGTTAATGAAACTGATTACCCAATTCGGCTACGTTGAGGGCAGGGCGTGCGGACATTGACTGCCTTGAGGGCAAGGGTCGGGTCTCTGTCAGAAGACTGCCAAGGATCTCAAGTCCTTGGCGGCGGTCGGGGCAGTGCCCTGCTTAGGTCACCAAGACGACGACGAATAGAGAAGGGGTTGGGCGAAGACCCCATGTCGGCCGAGGGAGGTGGCAGAGGGCTCATGCGGTCGGTGACGATGGGAATGTGGTCGGCGTCTTCTGCGTCGGTACACGGTGGGGAGGGGAAGACGGAAGAGTCCAAAGTAGGGCCGGCGGCTTCGAAGTCGCGTGAGGGCGGTTTCGAAATCGCGAAAGAGGAGAGGAAACGGCGGAGGTTAAGGGCAAAAAGCAAAAAACAAATTTTGTAAATCAACATTTCCTTTAAATAGATTACACAAGAGACTTTTTCCCATACCACGTTAGTTATCTGAATTATTTATAAATTCATTAAAAAAAACCCCAAATAAATCTAGAAATTTTTTCTAAAATTTAATAAGTGGTTAAATAAATTCATTTTCCAAATATTTATAGATTTATTATTTTATTTTATTTTTCCCTAAATTCATTGAATTGCTATAGATATAACATCTTAAGAGAGAAAATATCTAGTTATATAAATTTCATTTATCCATAAAAATGAGATTCTATAAAGAAATTATTATCCATGAAAATGGACAAATAACTATGTTGGACAATAATTTAATAAAACATGCACATAGACAACACAATAATTTTAAACTCCAAAACACGCACAAAGACAACAATTTAATAAAATTGTTGTTTATTAACATGTAATCAATGCTAATAGATAACGGTTGATTAAAACTATTGTCGTATGCTAAAAAAAAATCTCATAGACAACAGTTTTCAAAAATTGTTATCTTTGACATACAAAAGACAATGATTTTTTAAAAATCGTTGTCTATTTTCAGAAAAACATGACCAACAATAACAGTTTTCAATAAAATTATTGTTAAATGAAAAAATAACAACAGTTTTTTGAAAAATCGTTGTCTATTAGGTGTGGTTGAATATCAAATTTCTTGTAGTGGAAAATAGATATGGCTGAGTCTGATAAAGACTTAATTATTCCTATTATATCCATCTAAAAGAATAAATTAATTTCATCTGCTTAATATTTATTTATCTATTCATTCTTGTTCATCCTTACAAATACTAAATAAAATTACACAGCACTAATGCATAAAACTTTCCTTGGAGATAGGTAAGTACAACTTTCTTCTTTCTAAGCTCTAAAATATATATATATAAAATTGTCCTTTGATGCTTCATTTAAGCCACGTTAGTCTTGTTATTTCACCCATATCCATCTTTGTTAACATTTTTTATTACATAATTAGGACATCATATCTCATATTTTATAGATAAGCACAAAGCTTTGTTTGATGAAGATAAAAAATTAATAACAATAAAAAAGAGAAGACAAGGAGACAGTTTTTTTTTAAAAAAAAAAAATATTTCTTAAGTGAAACACACAAGATCAGATGGTAAATCTTCACTAAATTACAATAAGTTTTAGTATGTTGTTTGTGAAATCTTCACCAAATTTCATTAATTTTAAGTATATTGTTAGTGGTGATCTAAGCTACCGTTATACTAATTGGGATCATTAAATCTTCTCTTTTATTGTTAGTATTTTGTTAATATCTAAACTTTTAGATTGATGATTTATTTTGGACGAGTAATTAATGATTATTATCTTCAAGAATTAAATTGATAAGAACATATACTATATTTGTTCTTAGCTAAAAGGTTAATAAAGGTATAGAAAAGATTTGATGTACCTACTAATTTTAATAGTGAAAGTTCTTTAGTAGTCAAAACCTATAATTTTTTTTATACCATGGATGATTTTTCACACAACAATTTGGTGTCTTATTATTCATTCTTGTTATTTCTCTTGTCAACTCTACTCACTTAGAAGATGATGATAATGATAACCAAGTCAGATACTTATTACTGAAATACGAGGAAGCAGAATAGTAGAAATCTAAAAACTATGATGGTAATGATAAGTAACAAGGATGATCCAAATAAAAAATAGAGATTAAGTGTCACCATTGTGCTAGGTGAAAATGAGTTTCAATGCAAAGTAGGGAGCAAAATAAAGAAAAAGATTAAGACAATATAGGTAATATTATCAACTGATGATCATTATATAGGTAATATTATTCATGACATTGAAATTGTAACTTTTACAGTCAGAATTTAGATTGGGTTGCAGACTGTAGTGGTTCATAACACTTCCAATTGTGTTGTCTATTCAAGAAATATGAGTTATGTTCTTGGTGTTCCCCTTAATTTGATTTCGACCAGTATGCTTGATGATGAGGGTTGACACAATTACCTTGATGTAGAGAATAGAACATACAAATGGTCTTTGACGATAACTAGAGGTAAGAAATGTAATTCTCTATATGCGACAGAAATTCAATATATGTTGATGCAGGGGTAATTTCTAGGTGTCACATGGTTAAGAAGATCAATAATCAAATCAGAATGGTACGCAAGATCAATAAGAGCTGACTCCCGACTACTCTTGGTGGCTGACTCCCAGCTACTCTCGACTCCCGGCTACACTCAATACCTGACTCTTGACTCTCAACTACTCCCGACTCCAAACTCCTAGCTACACTCGATGCCCAACTCCCGACTCCTGGCCACACTTGAAATTCGACTTCTAGCTACACTCAATGGCCGACTCTTGACTACACTTGGCTCGTTCAAACTAAATTGAAATTGTCTCAGTTATCAAAAGTTAGATTAATGAAGTATTATGCTATTTTTGGGAGAATAATGAATAATGCAGTCATCATCATGAGAAAGATAGAAAATGCAGCTATAAATTCCAACATAAATGGGTCGTAATAGGTATTCATGGCAGGAAACCTGACCACGATAGTGAGAAAGGAGGGCGAATAGGGAGAACATGATGGAAAGGTACGATCCTATAAAAGATAATCGATTCTTATGAGCAAAGGTACATGCACACATACTTTCAAAACCCTAATTTCCAGCAACTATTTTCTTTTTCACTAAAAATCTGACTTGAGTGTTAGAGTGGTTTCGCCGGGACTCCCCTAACCATTATTCTAACTCATTTTCTATGAGTTTTTTTCTTCGTAGAATAGAAATCACATAACCTTTTTGATCAGCAATAATAACAATCCATACCCGGTGAGAAACATTTCCGTTCTCAAGTATGATCAAATTAACATTGTCTGTGGAAAATCTGAGTTAAAGACTAGATTGAGACATAAGATGGATGACACTAGACAATCCTATGCGAAAGCTCATGAAAGGTCAAATGTTATTACCATGACAATAAAAGAATTCATTAAACTTGTGGTGGCCACTATACAAGTAGTGCTAAGGGGCAACTGATAGTTAACATTTGGATATGTTATTCTATTGCTATTTTTCATAGCTTTTATCCTTGGGAGTTTCCATTTCTATTTTTTTGTAAATTTGATAGGGATTGTGACTATTAATTGATCATGTTAATTTGTCTTACAGGAATTGAGGGAGACCAACGAATCAGCTCGATCCAAATGGTTCAATAAAAGCTATCGAGAGTTAAGTTCGATTTCTAGATTAAGAAAGGAGAAAAGCCCAATTTCACAAGCCCAGGAAGAAATTGCAAATCCGATTCAATTTGGATTCAGTGGTTTAAGCTTCAATTCTAGTTCGGTTCAGGGCCGGTTCAGTGGAAGCTTTAAAGGGTGATTTTCTGCTCAAAGCATTCTCGGCTCGGGTTTTCTCTTTGCACTGTGCGCGACTCTGCTCGCGTTTTCTCCCCCCAACACCCCCGAGTATCCTTTCTTCTCCGATCTGCTTCAAGCGGCGACGGCACAACGTTCCTTCCAGCGACTGCGAGTGATGGCGATGCCACGCTGACCGTGCTCAACTCACCAGAGGCGTTCTTTGGTGAGTCTCCTTCTTCCATTTCTTCGTTAATTCCCTGCTTGAGCAATTCCGGAAGTAGGGTTCAAGGCAGTGGTGGTAGCAGCGAGCTCTGGTCATCTCCAGCTCATCGGAGGGGTTCTATGATGTTTCTTCACATTTCGGCACCTTTTCTGAGGATCTTTGCCTCCAGCGGGTTGCAATGGCAGAGGATTCCAAAGAGGGCGACGGCTGTGCAACTTCTTCTCTAGCGAGTTTCTTATTCCATCACTGAGCTCTGTGGAGGGTTTCTTCTATAGACGGCGTTGCGAAAGCAGGAGTGTATCCAGAGATTTCAGTGTGTTTAGTCCTTTTCTGGCAGAAGCTTCACCAGTCGTTCCTTCTTCACAATTCCGGCAGAAATCACACAAGAAAATCCAGCACTGTGTGCTGTGGAGCCCTTCTTCTGTGGATTGTGTTGCAGAAGAACAAGACTTCTCCATTTCAGTGAACAATTCCATTCCAATCAATTCTAGTCGGATACGTCATTGTTCGTGATCAGCAGTTGGTCGTTTATGATGTTATCCACCGGCTTTGGCATTCCAGATTTAGGTCCTTCGTATGATGGCGAAGGGTAGTCGACTCAGAGTGGATCGTGAAAGAGGAAGTTTGGTTAACTTAGTTTAAATCATGTCGATGTTTATTAATCATGGTTGAATGCTTGTATTGAACTTGATTTCTCATGTTTGAATTGTACGTATCATGCTTAAATACTTTCATGCACACAACTTGTTTGGTGAATTATTTCAACCAGTAGTTAAGTTTAATTTGATGCATTTTACTTTCCTTCATTCTTTCTTGTCTTGTTCTTCCAATTTCTTCAAGTTCTAGTTCTTCATTTGGATGTCATTAGTTCTTCATTTGACATAATTTGATGCATTTTACTTTCCTTCATTCTTTCTTATCTTGTTCTTCCATTTTCTTCAAGTTCTAGTTCTTCATTTGGATGTCATTAGTTCTTCATTTGACATAATTTGATGCATTTTACTTTCCTTCATTCTTTCTTGTCTTGTTCTTCCAATTTCTTCAAGTTCTAGTTCTTCATTTGGATGTCATTAGTTCTTCATTTGGATGTCATTAGATTAGATTAGATTAGCTTTCTTTAATGTTGTAGGTTTCATTCAATGCTTAGTTTTGTTGATGTTTTATTTAATGTTGTCTTTCATTTTCTACAATTGCAGTTAAGTTAGACTTAGCTCTCATTACTTGCATTATCTTAATTTACTATATTAGGGTTCATTTAATACTTTGCTATTTTATTTCTTAATTTAATTGCATTGATGGTGAAACTCATAGCGTAGAGTGATAATGCGTTGTGGATTAATTATTGACACTTAGTTAAATTTCATTCCAGCATTAGATTAGTTCCCTACTTACTTTGCTTTCATTTGTTAGATTTATAATCAAAAATTCAAAACCCCTTTTTTCATATTAAAACCTCAAAAATATGAATAACAGACAATCCTACATTATCATCCTATCATTGTATTCATTGGGAGATGACCTGAGTCATTTCTATACTACATTAGTGTAATTAGAGGGATTTAGTACTTAAATTCTTTAGATATCATATCACAACAAAAACGACCTTTTCAAAATTTGGCACCGCTATCGGGGAATGTTAGCGGTGTTCGGTGATCTTAGGATTATTTTTTCTATTTTCTCTCTTGTTTCTGAAAAAAATTTAAAAATATTATTTAGGTTTAATTATTTCTTCTTTTTTATGCACGCATTCTATCTTATATATTTTCCTGTATCTTTTGATGGTATTTACATGAATGTTTCAGGTAAGACTAGGAAATTTTTTATGTGAAATTAGCAGTTTCAGAGTTTTAGTGTAATCAGGACCTCAGATTTGTTAAGTAACATGGAGAACAACACTGAATAGACTCTTAGAGAGCTTTAGGTAACAGATTTGTTAGATGATTCATTCTGCATTCAATATTCTAATTTAGAGGTAGACTTCGAGTTATGAAAAATTACTCATCTAATATCGAAGTTTCATGGACTATCTGGTGAAGATCCCAATAGGCATTACAAGAATTGGATATGATTTGATCTACATGGAACCCACATGTTATATCAGGAGATGATGTTAGACTTAGAGCATTTCCATTTTCACTAGCAGATTTAGCAAAAGATTAGTTGTATTGTCTCCCACCCAACTCTATCACCAACTGAATCGAGATGAAGAAATTATTTCTGGCGAGGTTTTTTCCTACTACTAGGATCGCAGCTATTTGGAGGAGTATTTGTGGAGTCCTGCAATTCATAGGAGAACCATTTCAATACTATTGGGAGCCATTTAAATGACTTATTGCTAGTTGCCCTCAACACCATATCAGCGTTCATCTACGGATTATATACTTCTATGAGGAATTGCTTCCCATGGACAGGAGTATGGTTGATGCAGCTAGTGGAGGGGCTCTAGTTAACAAAACATCTACTCAGGTCAGAGAACTTATTGAGATTATGACTGCAAATTATTAGTAGTATGAGACTAGATCGGTGATTGCCAAAGATGTTTATCCCTTTGCTAGTGTATTCCCAATCAGGATCCAATATTACCAGCCTAATCCTCAATATTATTAGACTCATCAGCAGGACAGGTATAATTCAATTGCAGGATTCAGGTATGGGAATGCACAACAAGGGACTTTTGAGTGGCCCCAATATTATTATCGTTACTTTCAATACTAGCAGCCTGAGCAGGATTTTAGGGAGCAGTTACAACAATTTTGGTAACATCAAGAAACTCAATTCCAGGAAAGAACACATTCATTAACACAGTTACAGTTGCTATTAGATCAACCTACTGCATCAATTTCTAAGGAGATTAATTGTAGAGTTTGTAATATTTCTGACCTTAATTCTGCTACTTTACATGACTCTTCTAGTTTTTTGTATCGTGATGTTGTAGTTGATCCTGATAATATTTTTGTTGATAATATTGATATTCTAGATATTCTTGAGGTTGTATGTGTTGTTGATGGAGGTGTAGGAGAGACCCAAGAATCGCTTCCTTTGACTACTCTACCACCACTCGAGCCACTTGAGTCTATAGTTGTACTTATTGATAATGGAAGTGTAGGAAAGACCCAAGAATCACTTCTGTTGATTGTACTTCATCTAGAGCCAAAACATTTATAGGTCTAAGAGAATGCCACATTTAATGTTCTAAAGCTTCCAGGAACCTTTCAGAATGGTAAAGTTAATCTTTCTTTAGAATCTTTAGAAAATTCTATGGAGGTAACTCATTTTGATTGTATTAGATGCGACACTTCTTTTGATTCAGACTATGTTAATATCGATATTATTTCTAGTCTATCTCACACAGCATGCGTGCAGGATTTGCATCCTTATTTTATTGCACAAGATTTCTATAGATATTTCATTTGTAGTCAATCAGGTAAGGATGCATTTGTAACGATCCAAATTTCCTCATTTGGAGTTCTAATAGTGGTTAAAAATATTTAGAAATACTTTAGGAATATTCTAGAGATTTTTAGGAATTTTTAGAGTATTTTTATGTAATTTTTGGAATTCGTTTGGTATTTTTACCAAACGAAACAAATGAAAAAAAAAATAAAAAAATTAAGTCGAGGTTCGAACCGGAGACCTCCGGCTAAGCAAGACTTTACGTTGTCTCGGCTGACCAGAAGCCCAAGCAGGCATTGCTGATTAAAAGAAGAGAGAAATGTATTTAAGTAGTAGAAGTTAATAAGGGGAAATAATAGGAAGAAAATGGTTGCAGCCGAGATTCGAACCCACGAGCCAAGTCCTAAGCAACGCGCGGCCGACCAAGTGTTCACGCGGGCGGATCTGTTTAGAAAAGGTAGCAAATTTATTTAAAGAAGTTAATCAAATATTGAGTTATAAGAAGAGAACTTAGGGCTTGATTAATTTTCCCGTGACCTAGTTTTTCCTCTCTTCTCCTCTCACGCGTGCGCGGCGTCGGCGACTTCTCTCGGGTGGAAAGCGAAGCTGAGTTAGGGCTTCTCTCCGACGGCCAGCGAGGGTCCAATCCGAGAGCTTTTCGCCTCTTCACGATCCTCTCGGCGAGGTGGACGCATAGGCACAAGAAGAGGTCAGGAACTCAAGCATCTCAGAAACCCTAGAAGTTCTTCTCCTTCGGTTTGAATTCAGGAATCGTGATAAGTTGCTACTCTCCTACGGTAAGAGTAGTTTCGAGTTGATTTAGTGTTTTCTTTGAGTTTTCGGAATGAATTGTACAGAATTGTGATATGCAAAGGATTTGGTTTTCTTTTCCCTCTGCCGTGAGTTTTTAAAGAAGATGGAAGGGGCTTTTGATTGGATTAGGTTTTAGACCTTGCTTCTTCTTGTTTTCAAATTATACTGTGAACGTTATTGTGATGAGTTTGCTGCCGTGAGTTCCAAAGAAGGATCATGAATGATAAAGTTCAAGTATGTGGGTAGTTACCTCAAGCTTTGTAGCTGGATTTCGGTCATTTGTTGTTCTAGGCAGTAAGCACGAAGAATAGATTCGAATTTAGGTTTTCAGTGACAATTTCTCCTTATTAGCAGCACTTTGGTATCTCTTGGTTTCTTGTCGTGCCACTGAACAGGAAGAGTTAGTTTTTCTTATAAAACATGTAGATTTGTTTTTGTAGCTTACTGTAGAATGGTATGCTTGTTACAGAACATGAAGAACGACTATGTTTGGTTAGGTTTTCAGTAGTAAATCCTTGACTAGTTGCAAGGTGTGTACAATGCCACAATTTTGGTGAATATGCTGTGGTACTGAGCTTGAGGAATGATTATGTTTAAAGATTTTAATTACTATGTTAAGTTCTGTTCTTACCTCCCAACATGCTAGGTTGTAGCCCTATAGTGAAAATGTGTTTTGTTTATTATGATGAGGTTCTGCTTGTGAATTCCTTCATGATAAATCATGTACGAGGAGGTGAAGTTTTTATATCACATGACCGCATGTAATGCTACATACTCTTAACATTACTTAGACTTGCCCTAGTGAGCATTGAGGTTAAGTAGAAGCAGCTCCTTTTTGAAGTTCAGTGGATTTGAGGTTTAGATATGCTACTTTCATTCAAGTATACAGATTTGAGGTTTAGATATGCTACTTTCATTCAAGTAAACAGATATGAGGTTTAGATATGCTACTTTCATTCAAGTATACAGATTTGAGGTTCTTTATTCTAGCATGAGGTTTAGATATGTTTTCTTGTCACACTCATTCTAGAATACAAATTTGAGTTCTAACGTGAGGTTTAGATATGTTTCCTTGCTACCGTTTATTCCAGTAAGCTTCACATATGTTTAGAGTCAGCTAGTTGAGTTCTTTTAATTCAAAGCATGCAGTATAGGTTTTAAATCCAACAAGTTTTAGATTTAGTTTAAGCTTGTATGATATGCAAACTTTCATAAGTATTGCTTGCAGATGTTGATAAGTGGTGCATGCAGAACTCCAATCTTAGAACAGATTTTTGTTAAGCTTAATATGCAGAATTTTATTAGCATAGTAGGTAGATTTTTTGTTTAAGCATTTCAAAGTTAGAATTTGCTTAAACATTTCAGTTTCTTTTTAAAGAAGCATTCTTTTAGAAGTATTAACAAGTATAAGAAAGATAAAGAAAAGAAAGAAAAAGGTCAAGGCCTTAAGTAGATCCCAAAGTCAAGACTTTAGGGATTTTTGACACACAAGGTGCTTATTAAAATGTCAAGACATTTAAAGAAGAAGTAATTAAGATATTTTACTTTGAAGAGGCTAGTACCCGACTTCCGAGGTTGTCGTTAAACAAATCCAGGTGTCCAATTCCGATGTCTTGACCCTGGTAGACCGAGGTCTGCTCTTTTAGGATTGGTGGCTCGCTACCCCAACTTATTAGGGAACGCGCATAAGATGGTACTACGCCTGGGCCCAAGAAGAGAAGTTGATTATTATTTTAAAGTATTATAAGTATAAGCTTTTGAACAAGTAAAATAAGTTTCACATAAGTATAAAAGTATTTAAGTATAAGTTTTAAACAAGTGGAATAAAAGAATAAGTTTAGAACAAATGAAATAAGTTTCATTTTGTTTTAAATCAGCAAGTTTAGTTTTCTTTATGCTAGCATGATTATTTAGATTAGCTTACTGTTCTTTGCTATTAGAAGAGCATGAGTAGCTTTACATGTTTAGCATTTCAGCCTGTTTGATTCCTTTACTATTGGATGAACATGAGCAGTCTTCAGTAAGCATTCAGTTAGTTCATGTTATAGATATATGTACATGCATATCAAGATTTTTGTGAGTTAGATAGCGCTTACTAAGCATTTTGCTTATAGATTGCATTTCCTCTTACTGCAGATAAAAGAAGGCGACAAGGAGGTGCGGATGGTGTGTGATGCCAGGACTATGGGAGATGCTTGGGCATTTTTAAGTTTCCGCATTTTAGTGATTAATAAATATTTGAGATTATATCTTACATTTCTTGTCATTGGAGATTATTTTGTTTTAGATTGTATGCTGAGATGAGTTTGACACTTATTTAACTGTGTGGTTGTTTGATATATGTCCCAGCCGCCTGTGGCTGACGTATACTATGTATGTATCTCAGTTTATGGTCACCGGTACAGGGGAGATGTTGCCAAAATTTTTCGGTAGAGACTCCTCGTGGTTTCGATCATACCGGTTAAGTAGAGTTAGTAGTTAAGTAACGCTCACCCTTAGAGAGTAGTATAGTAAGAAGGGTGGTCGTTACAGCATTCTACCAATTGAAGAAGACCCTAACACTTTATGTAATAATGAAACTTTTGGAGTGGACACTCCAACTGAACCATCTTCAACCATCGGAGAAAATTTTTGAAGAGTCAATGGTGGAGGGAGTGGTCCTCACTTCACCTATAATCATTCCACTTCCATGTTAGTTTATGAAACTAAATCAACTTTGACCGTCAAAAATTCAGGGGAGTTTATTCTATCTCACCTTCTCTTTTTCTTTCTGCTTGTATATATTTCTTTACTTTGTTTGTTTCCGCTTGATAGTTCATTTTTAATTTATCTTGTCGATTTGTTGGTTTTCATAATAAATTCCCTATGTATTTTTTTTATCATCTTAAAAATTGCGAAAGCTAGTTAAATTTGATTGTCAAGTTTGATGATTTATTGTCATTATTGGAATCTTAGATTGCATGTGATTACAACTTGATGATGGATTCTATGTTGGTAGATTGAGATAATAATTTTGATATATCTAGTGAGGATATTTTTTAGCCTATTATTTCCATTTATGTGTGATGCACTTATGGTTAATGTTGCTCTAGAACTTGCTTAATTCTTTCAAGACCACATTATTATAGCTTTAAATGATTTTTATGAATGCTATCTCACTTGCTTTTATTCATTCCTTTTGTTATCTCATGTTGCTTGAATAATTCCCTTATCCTTGGATATTTTATTCTTTTTTCTCTTCCATTTATTTTCCTTTATTCGTCTTATGGATGTAGATATTTTTGGATATTGCATGATGAGTGTTTTACCTGGGATGGACACAATTTTAAGTGTGGGGAGAGGAATAGCTTAATAGAATTTAGGAGAGACATAGGTGAATCATGCTTGATCACTATAGGTAAACCATGATATTTATTTTTGTATTTAAGCTATTAATGATGATGTATAGGGAAGATGCACATGTTGAAAGAATTAAAAAAATGGAAAAAATAAAATTAGAAAAAAAAAGATAAATGAAAAAAAAAAGAAGCAAAACATAGAAACGAACAAAAAGTTAACAGAGGGGGAAAAAGAAAAAAAAAATACTTTTGATATATTATGTCATTTTATATTCATTTGTAGTATAATTTTTCATGAGTGACAATCTTTATTGTATCAAAATTTAGATTTTATTGTATATCATGAGTGGATATTTATTGAAAAGATATAGTAGAGGTTGTTTACATATTTACTGGATTTGTAAAAAATTAGCTTGGAAGTTTGGATGGAATATCTTTTTGGGCATTGTTTACTTGTACTCATCAATGTAGCATTCCATTATGTCTATGTCTTCCACCATTATCTAGCTTTATCTTCCATATTTTTTTTCTTACACTATCATTTGCTTTGATTCATGTTTCCCTTACATTTCAAATAATGTCTTCATTATTTTATTGTGCACTCTTATGTTTATGATAGTGGTGGAGATTAGAAGCAAAGTAAGCATATGGTAGTAGTGCATAAATCATAAGTAACTTGAGTGAATTCTACTATTGCATAATTATGAGAGGAGAGTCACTATCACTTATCTTATGAGATTTATTTTAAATCATTCTTAGTATGTCTATTATGGATTGAAATTATCATGTTTGTTAATCAATGTATGAATTGAATCCATGAATACTTGGGTCATTAGAATTTGACAATCATGGGTAACTTTTTTTCCTAATTTTCTAAGCATGATTGAGAAATGTAAGGGAATGCATTTTAATTATTTTCTTCTTTTATTTACTTGTCCGAGATGAGTAAGAATAAATGTAGGGATTTAATAGTTAACATTTGGATATGCTATTCTATTACTATTTTTCATGACTTTTATCCTTTCTTTTGTCCAAACCATGTTTCTTTAGTACTTTTTGTGAGTTTAATACTTGGGAGTCTCCATTTCTATTTTATGTAAATTTGATAAGTATTGTGACTATTAATTGATCATGTTAATTTGTCTTACAGATCTCGAGGGAGACCCAAAAAATTGTCTCCATCCAAATGATTCAATAAGAAGCTATCGTGAGTTAAGTTAAATTTCTAGATTAAGAAAGGAGAAAAGTCCAATTTCACAAGCTTAGGAAGAAATTGCAAATCCAGTTCAATATGGATTCAGCGGTTAAGCTTCAATTTCGATTCGGTTCACGGCCGGTTTAGTGGAAGCTTTAAAAGGTAATTTTCTGCTCAAAACATTCTCAGCTCGGGTTTTCTTCTTAGCACTGCGTGCAACTCTGATCGCGTTTTCTCCCCCGACGCCCCCAAATATCCTTTCTTCTCCGATGTACTTCAAGCAACGATGGCGCAACGTTCCTTCCGACGACTGCGAGCGATGGCAATGCCATTCAGACCATACTCAACTCACTAGAGGTGTTTGATCCCATCCAGAAGCTGAGTCAGACAGACCGCCGGACGAGGTGGATGGAATGTTGACGGAGTCGCGACGTCCTGGAGGGGGGTGTGCTGAGATGACTTCTATGTTGACCAAGTCTTCAAAAGTCCTCTGGTCAACGCTACCTACAGCCAGTGACCGAGTCCCCCCGGTCCCTGGTACCCCGAGGCTCGAGGCGGATCCAACGGACATATAAGTAACATGCTAATAATATAATAAGGAAATAACTGAGAGGCGAATACGAAGACGTACCTTGGCCCAGGGGGCACCCTCGGATGGGGCGCTGCTCGAGTGGTCGCGACCGGGAAGACTAGATGATGCCCGATCAGGATAAGGGGCTGGATCTGACAAAGCGGAGCCAAATGCGTCATGGAACTAGAAGTCAAGCTGCAGGTCGGGATAAAACACCGGCACGCAAGCCGGGAGGTACTAGCGGCACGCAGGCCAGGACATAAGATTGGCACACAGGCCAGAACCTGAAACCGGCACACAGACCGGAACATAAGATCGGCACACAGGCCGGGATAAGATATCGGTACGCAGGCCGAGATATAAAACATCACTCAAGTCTGGGCAACACATAATGACAACGAGGGCTCGAGGGCCCGATCGACATCGGAGACATACGACACTACGGATCGGACATCGGACCGACACTGGCAGTGTACAATAGGGTGTATCGGATGTCCGATCGACTTTAGATGTGTACGACGCTGCAGATCGAGAGCCGGAGGCCGAATCACCGGCTTTGAGATGCCAGTAGCAACGCCGACAGCAGGGGACTGCTCGCTGATCGGTGATGATAGTCGTGGCTACGGAGAAGAGATGGAGGAAGCGTGCGAAGAAGAGGAAGTGCGGCTATGGCAGTGGGCTAGAACGCCGAAACAAGGGCGGAGTCGACGCATGGTGGCTGTCGCCAAAGTGTGGCGACGAAGAAGGGAGCTGTGGCCGGCGTCGCAAGGAAGAAGAAGAAGAGGAGCCGTGGCCGGTCCGGCGGCGGCGTCGCGAAGAGGAGAAAGCTCTCCCCTCCCCTTGCTCCTGGTGGCTACGGCGAGAGGAGGAGTGGGAGAGGAGAAGAGGTGGCGGCCGACGGCCGGTGCCGGCGCCGGTGAGAAGCGTGGGAAGGAGGAAGAAAAGCCTCCTCCTCCCTCCTGTTGGCGGTCGAAGCAGGGAGAAAAACATCGCCGCCCCCCTTTTGCATGCTACAGTGCATCCTCATTTCATCTCAAGCCCTAACCAACCAAAAGACTCAAATGCGTTCCTCCTTCCACTTAATTACCCCCTGCCATATATCTATATCACAAGCCTCCCCTCAAGTCTAGTCGAAGGAGGCGCAAGTCCGACTGACTAGACCCATCCAAATGAAACACAGAATCACTACTGAATGCAGAGTCATATCGCGGGTCTGCTACATAACATCGAACAAGTAGTTGTGGACGACAGGTACCTGGTAGAGCGACGAAAAGAATAAGCATCGACCGAGTGACAAAAGACATATCGAGCGAGTGTCGAAAGAGTGATCTGGCGAATGTCGAGCGATATCAAGCAGACGGTCGAGAGATTCTAAGTAAAACGATTGAGCGACAATAAATCAATACCGAGCGACCGAAAAAGTGTCAACCGAGTGATAATAAATCACGAGCGGGCAATAGAGAAAATGATGGACGAGTAGAGCCGTGAGCGTGACCAAGAAAAATATTGACCGAGCAACAATAAATCGCGACCAGGACGAGTAAATTCATAAGCGAGACCGGGAGAGCGCTAACAGAGCGACAGTAAATCATGACCGACCAACAGAGAGAAGGATGGACGAGCGAAGCTATGAGTGTAACGCCCGGAAATTCTCAAATCAATTTTAGAAATATTTTATGATTTTTCTGGAATTTTAGGATATTTTTATGGAATTTTTAGAGTAGCGGAAGTAGCAAAAACAAATAGAAACGTAAAATAGCCTAAGCGGGAATCGAACCCGAGACCTATAGGACTCTAAGTCTTATAGATAATTCTAGTAACCAAGTGAACCTAGCAGGGCCGTGCTGAAAGGAAAGGGAACAATTATATTTATATTTGAGTTGGGACGAATTACCCACTTAATATAAATAGAGAATTTAAGTGAGGAATTGTTATTTTCTTAAACGAGAAAACTTTTCCCTCAAACCTCATCCGCCGACCCTCTCTCTTTCTCCCTCATCTCTCAGCGCCAACCTCAAGAAGACCTAGGGTTCCATCTTGAGTAGCGTAGGAGTACCTCCCAGCGACATCAAGGACACGAGAACGTTCTTCTCCGCGAGAGGAACACGTAGACGCGAGGAGATCAACGAAGGGATCTTCTCCACCGGAAACCTAGCATTTAGATTTGTAAGAAATTCTGAGCAGGAGGTAAGAAACCCCTCACTTGCAGTATAAGTAGCTCTTTCAAGGTTTTACGCATTAGTTTAGTCGTATGCAGAATTTTAGTATGTAGGGTATGAACTAGTGCACACCATATGTTTGATAAAATGTGTAACTCAGTTAAATGCCACTATAGGCATTATAATTGTTCAGTAAATGCAATAGAAGCATTTTTACAGCATGTTCAGTTTTATTATAGCTTATATGGGACTACGGTCCAATGGGTGGGCTCCCACAGTCGCCTCTAGGTTCAGACAACCTAGCTCTGGGTTCAGATAACCTAGAAATAACAAGATAAGAAAATTCAGCTATAATCAGTATTTTATTTTCAGCAGTGGCACTGTACTGGACTAGATGTCCAATGGGTTGGGCTCCCACAGTCGTCCCTAGGTTTAGATAACCTAGTAAACCCTACTAGATTCGGAATTTGCAACCCCGGGTTTAGTTAGGGATGCGCGCACAGCAAGTACAGTTTCCGGGCCCATCAGCAGCATGATTATGTATTTTTATCTATTTATGATAAATAGTTTTCAAACTTCACGAATTAGTTATGTGAATGCAGTGCAGCTTTAGCATTAGTTTGACATTAGATCAGCTCAGCTTTCATTTTAGTTTAGTTTTCGTATGGATTCACATGATAGTTCTATGCTTAGTTTTGAATGTCATGTATTGTATGTGATTATGCCATGTTTTAGAATCCATGTTTAGCAATGTCAGCATATATTTCAAATAGCATGTTTTAAAAGCATAAATTGCATCGTATGCATGTTTTGTGAGGTAGATGGTTTCTTACTAAGCTCTTGAGCTTACAGATACTTCTTTTCCTTATACTGTAGATAAAGGTAAAGGAAGGATGAATTAGCGGAGGCTGGAGTTCAATGCTACAAAGATGTGTGTGGGCAGGAACTTGGAATGAAGACCCTTGGGAACTAGCAAATTTAAAGAATTAGAACCTTTTGTTCTTTTAATGTTTATGCACTTTTAGTATGTTTAAGAATGTTGAATTGTGAATCCATGCTTATGCCATGCCTAGGACACTAGCTAGCTTATTGATGAGTAGTAAATCATGCATAATGTTAGTGAAGACTAATTACAATGTTCTCTAGGCATTTTAGGTTTATTATATTGAGTTGTGTATGATCGGGCTCTGAAATCAGAGTTCTGCAGCGAAATCAGAAACTCCAATCGATCGATCGATCGATTGGAGGGACCTCAATCGATCGGTTGATCGATTGAGAGCTGATTTCCGTGAACAGTAAGCTCTGGAATCGATCACTGGATCGACCGGGGAATTAGCCTCGCGAATAGAGAGCTTCTGAATCGATCACTGGATCGATTAGTCATAGCTGGATCTATCAGCCGATCGATCCATAACTTCTTCTGTGCACAGTAACACACTGAATCGATCACTGGATCGATTAGTCATAGCTGGATCGATCAGCCGATCGATCCATAAATTCTTCCGTGCACAGTAGCACGCTGAATCGATCCAGGGATCGATCAGGCCACTCCAATCGATCCATCGATCGATTGGAAGGCCTGATAATAGCTGGAAACCCCTCATCTCAACCCTTGACCACATGGGAAGCCTAGACTACCTCCCTTAGCATAGGAACAGTATTCAAGAGGTAGTTTAAACATGGATTTCAGATCTAATAGTAATTAGCAGAAGAAATTGTATTAGTTAGCAAAATTTTAAATCAGATCAGTATTCTGCACCTTATAGTTTAGCACAGCATAATGTGACGATCCGGCCTTACAGATTAGCCAGTAGAAGGTGGGTCGTTACAGAGTGGTATCAGAGCAAAGTTCCATACTTCCTCATACACACATCATCATTGAACCTGCAGCTTCCAAGTAAGAACATCTCTTACTTCATTTATGTTTTGTTTGTTTTCATGTTCCTAGATAACTAAAGCATGCTTATATATGTATGATAGTACCTAACATGATAACAATAGTTATGCAATATGATTCTGTTAGTTATGTATGTCCTCTGTGTCTTTAGAAAATGGTACGAGGACGTCCAGCTAGAAAGACACCAGCTACGGAGCCCCAGCATGAGGCAGGCAGCTCAGTGCCTCCTCTAGACCTTGTAGAGGTAGTGGCTCAGTTACAGAAGCAACTAGCTGAACAGCAGCAGGAGATAGCCACTTTAAGGGTTAATCAGCAGAACACTCCCACTGTCACTCCAGAACCTAATTTAGCAACCCCAGTAGTGATAGAGGTTCTACCAGTCCAACCTATAGCACCAGTAGCCCTAGCAGCAGGGGCAATGAGGGAAGCCTATCTGATCCAGTGGCAGAAGATCAAGCCAGAGAATTTCTCAGGCACCAGTGAACCATGAGATGCTCAAGCCTGGTTCAAAACACTGGAGAGTACGATGGAGCTTCTGGACTGGCCAGAATATGAGAAGGTGAAATGCGCCTCTTTCTGTCTAACAGGAGACGCACATATGTGGTGGGAGAAAATTAAAGCGAAGTGCCCAGTGAATCAGATGACATGGGCTGACTTCGAGAGGGAATTCTTCGAGGAGTTTTTCCACATGTGGGTCACAAACCGCCACTACGACGAGTTCACTGAATTTCGTCAGGGCAACCTTTCAGTTGAGGAGGCCGTGAGGAAATTCAATAGACTGGCTCGTCTATGCCCTGAACTAGTCAGCACTGAAAGAGAACGAGTCCGGCTGATGCTCAAGATGTTAAGGCCGGAAATAGCAATGAATGTGGCCAGCGGTGTCCGTAGGCCGCAAACTACAGAAGAACTAGTGAGCAGTGCTCTGACCACCGAGCATTATCAGAACAGCATCAAGCAGCAGAAGCAAGTCCTCTCCGAGTCCAAAGAGGCTCAGGTACTTAGAAACACCAGGGCCACAGCTCCCACGGCTCTAATTGGAAAGGGAACTCCAGCAACAAACGCAAACCAGGGAGTTACCCAAAAGGAGGACCAGCCAACAAACAGCCTAGTTATCCCAAGTGTTCTATTTGTGGGAGATTCCACCCAGGAGTTTGTCGTAAGGGCACTCGAGGATGTTTCGAATGTGGCCAGGAGGGACATATGGCTAAACAATGCCCAAACAAGACCAGCTTGCCTCCACCATAGCCGATTCAGTACGAGGTCAAGCCAGCACAGTTGCACCAGATGCAGGCTGCTTTAGACGGCCCATCCATCAGCCAGGGCAGACTAGAAGCCCCCTCAGCCACGACGAACGCAAGGATCTATTCACTCACCAGAGAGGATGTAGCGAATGCCTTGACAGTTGTTACAGGTCAGATTAGTATTTTACAGCAAAGTGCAACTGTCTTATTCGATACTGGGGCAACCCATTCTTATATATCCAGGGCATTCGCCGAAAAGTTAATAGTACCCCCAGAGGTATTCAATGGTCAGTTTCTGACAACACTACCTTCGGGAGAAATTATGGCATCTACGCACTGGCTTAGAGCGGTGCCAGTCATTATAGCAGACAGAGAGCTGTTTGGCGATCTGATAGTGCTAGATATGGCTGACTACGATGCCATCATGGGAATGGACTTCCTGATCAAGTACGGTGCTTCCATAGAGTGCCGTAAACAGAAGGTTATATTCCAACCCGAAGCAAGAGTGCAGTTTGAGTACAGCGGAGAGCCAAAGAGAAAGGCCAAGAAGTTTCTCTCAGCTCTGAAGACACAGAAACTACTAAATTCAGGATGTAAGGGATTCTTAGCACATGTAGTCAGTAGAAGCCAGGACAAGGACCGAAAGCTAGAGGAGGTCTGAGTCGTGTGTGACTACCCAGCAGTCTTTCCTGAGGAGTTACCAGGCCTAGCACCAGACAGGGAAATAGAATTTGAGATAGAACTTATTTCTGGTACAAATCCCATCTCCAAGGCACCCTACCGCATGGCTCCAGCAGAACTGAAGGAACTTTAGGAGCAACTACAGGAGCTGCTTGACAAGGGCTTCATACATCCTAGTCACTCACCATGGGGAGCGCCTGTATTGTTCGTGAAGAAGAAGGACGGGAGCATGCGCCTGTGTATAGATTACAGAGCACTGAACCAAGTCACAATCAAGAACAGGTATCCTCTTCCCAGAATAGATGACCTGTTTGATCAGCTAAAGGGAGCAGCAGTGTTCTCTAAGATAGATCTCAGATCGGGATATCACCAAGTGAAGGTTAAAGAAGGCGATATACCCAAGATGACTTTCAGGACCAGATACGGACATTATGAGTTCGTAGTCATGCCATTTGGCGTGACAAATGCTCCAGCTACCTTCATGGATCTCATGAACAGGGTGTTCAGAGAATACTTAGATAAGTTCGTTATCGTATTCATCGATGACATCCTTATCTATTCCAGAACTCAGGAAGAACACGCAGAGCACCTGAAGATAGTATTGCAGACCCTTCAGCAGAACCAGCTGTACGCCAAGTTCACGAAACATGAATTCTGGCTCGATCAGGTAGCCTTCCTGGGTCACATTATCTCCAAGGATGATATTATGGTAGACCCCAGTAAAATAGAAGCGGTGAGTAACTGGAAAAGACCCAAGAACGCCAGTGAGATCAGAAGCTTTTTGGGACTAGCAGGATATTACAGAAAGTTTGTAGAGGACTTCTCCAGGATAGCCTCCCCACTGACAGCTCTTACCAGAAAGAACAGAAAATTTCAGTGGACAGAGGACTGTGAGAACAACTTCAGCGAGTTAAAAAGGAGATTGACCAATGCACCTATTCTGACTCTACCAGAAAACACAGATAGCTTTGATATTTACAGTGCCGCCTCTAAATTGGGACTAGGAGCAGTACTGATGTAAGAAGGTAAGGTGATCGCCTATGCCTCTAGACAACTCAAGGATTATGAGAGGAACTACCCTACTCATGACCTCGAGCTTGCAGCATTCGTGTTCGCTCTCAAAATTTGGAGACATTACCTGTATGGAGCTCAGTGTAGAGTGTATACAGATCATCAGAGCCTGAAGTACTTCTTTACTCAGAAGGATCTGAATATGCGACAGCGTAGATGGCTCGAACTGGTCAAAGATTATGATGTAGACATCCTCTACCATCCAGGAAAAGCCAATAAGGTGGCAGATGCACTTAGCAGGAAGTCCAGCGCCACCTTACTATCACTAGCAGCCATGTCACCGCCCCTATAGAAGGAGATCATAGATTTCAGCCTCGAACTTATAGTGGGACAGCTCTCTACTATGACATTAGAATCCACCTTGCTTGGTGACATCCAGACAGCTCAGGGACAGGATCCTGAAATTCAGAAAATCAAGCAAGGGTTAGAAGAATCAGAAAGTGGAGAGTTCAGAGTATCAAATAGTGGGGCATTATATTTTGGTGATAGACTTTGTGTTCCAGATCAGGAGGAACTACGGAGAAAGATCTTAGACGAGGCTCACGGAACTCCCTATGCGATGCATCCGGGTTCCACCAAGATGTATCAAGATGTAAAGAAATATTTTTGGTGGTCTGGGATGAAAAGAGACATCGCTAGATATGTTAGCACCTGTCTGACTTGCCAGAGAGTCAAGGCAGAACGCCAGAGACCAGGAGGAGTTCTATAGCCTATCCAGATCCCAGAATGGAAGTGGGAAGACATTTCTATGGACTTCATAGTGGGACTACCCAGAACCACGAATGGTTTTGATACCATCTGGGTAATAGTTGACAGGTTAACTAAATCAGCCCACTTCTTAGCTATCAGGATATTCTACTCCATGGAACATCTAGCTCAGTTGTATCTCAAGGAGATCGTTAGACTGCATGGAGTCCCACGAACCATAATTTCAGACAGAGACAGTAGATTCACATCACACTTTTGGGAGTGTGTACAGTCAGCATTGGGCACCAAGTTAAAATTTAGCACAGCTTTCCATCCTCAGACAGATGGACAGATAGAGCGAGTAAATCAGGTACTCGAAGATATGCTCCGAGCATGTGCCCTAGACTTCAAGGGAAGTTGGTGTAAATATCTGAGTTTAGCAGAATTTGCATACAACAACAGCTATCAGGCCACTATCGGTATGGCACCCTACGAGGCTCTCTATGGACGGAGGTGTAGATCTCCAATCTGCTGGTATGAGAGTGGTGAACAGAAGGAACTAGAACTTCAGACAGATCTAGTAGCAGACACCACGGCAGCTATACAGCAGATCCGCCAGAGGATAGAGACAGCTCAGAGCCGCCAGAAAAGCTATGCTGATACACGGCGCAGACCCTTAAAATTTTCAGTTGGGGATACAGTATTCCTCAGAGTAGCTCCCATGAAGGGAGTAATGCGTTTTGGGAAGAAGGGCAAACTAAGTCCCAGATATGTGGGACCATACCTTATCACTAGAAGAGTGGGCAAGGTAGCATATGAGCTAGAGCTACCCCAGGAGATGTCAGCTATCCACAATGTATTTCATGTCTCTATGTTGAAGAAGCATATCCCAGATGCCACCCAGGTGATTGAGCCCCAGTCGATACAAGTCCGCGAAGACCTCAGCTATGATAGTCGGTCTATTCAGATAATAGACCGAGCAGTTAAGAAATTACGGAATAAAGAGGTACCATTAGTAAAAGTTATTTAGCAAAGTCACACAGCAGAAGAGGCAACTTGGGAGACAGAAGTCAGTATGAGACAGAAGTACCCAGAGTTATTCTAAGTTCGAGGATGAACTTTTTATAAGGTATGGGGGATTGTAACGCCCGAAAATTCTCAAATCAATTTTAGAAATATTCTATGATTTTTCTGGAATTTTAGGATATTTTTATGAAATTTTTAGAGTAGCGGAAGTAGCAAAAACAAATAGAAACGTAAAATAGCCTAAGCGGGAATCGAACCCGAGACCTATAGGACTCTAAGTCTTATAGATAATTCTAGTAACCAAGTGAACCCAGCAGGGTCATGCTGAAAGAAAAGGAGAACAATTATATTTATATTTGAGTTGGGCCGAATTACCCACTTAATATAAATAGGGAATTTAAGTGAGGAATTGTTATTTTCTTAAACGAGAAAACTTTTCCCTCAAACCTCATCCACCGACCCTCTCTCTTTCTCCCTCATCTCTCGGCGCCAACCTTAAGAAGATCTAGGGTTCCATCTTGAGGAGCGTAGGAGTACCTCCCGGCGACATCAAGGACACGAGAACGTTCTTCTCCGCGAGAGGAACACGTAGACGCGAGGAGATCAACGAAGGGATCTTCTCCAACGGAAACCTAGCGTTTAGATTTGTAAGAAACTCCGAGCAGGAGGTAAGAAACCCCTCACCTGTAGTATAAGTAGCTCTTTCAAAGTTTTACACATTAGTTTAGTCGTATGCAGAATTTTAGTATGTAGGGTGTGAACTAGTGCACACCATATGTTTGATAAAATGTGTAGCTCAGTTAAATGCCACTATAGGCATTATAATTGCTCAGTAAATGTAATAGAAGCATTTTTACAGCATGTTCAGTTTTATTATAGCTTATATGGGACTACGGTCCAATGGGTAGGCTCCCACAGTCGCCTCTAGGTTCAGACAACCTAGCTCTGGGTTCAGATAACCTAGAAATAACAAGATAAGAAAATTCAGCTATAATCAGTATTTTATTTTCAGCAGTGGCATTGTACTGGACTAGATGTCCAATGGGTTGGGCTCCCACAGTCGTCCCTAGGTTTAGATAACCTAGTAAACCCTACTAGATTCAGAATTTGTAACCCCGGGTTTAGTTAGGGATGCGCGCACAGTAAGTACAGTTGCCGGGCCCATCAGCAGCATGATTATGTATTTTTATCTATTTATGATAAATAGTTTTCAAACTTCACGAATTAGTTATGTGAATGCAGTGCAGCTTTAGCATTAGTTTGACATTAGATCAGCTCAGCTTTCATTTCAGTTTAGTTTTCGTATGGATTCACATGATAGTTCTATGCTTAGTTTTGAATGTCATGTATTGTATGTGATTATGCCATGTTTTAGAATTCATGTTTAGCAATGTCAGCATATATTTCAAATAGCATGTTTTAAAAGCATAAATTGCATCGTATGCATGTTTTATGAGGTAGATGGTTTCTTACTAAGCTCTTGAGTTTACAGATACTTCTTTTCCTTATACTACAGATAAAGGTAAAGGAAGGATGAATTAGCGGAGGCTGGAGTTCAATGCTACAAAGATGTGTGTGGGCAGGAACTTGGAATGAAGACCCTTGGGAACTAGCAAATTTAAAGAATTAGAACCTTTTGTTCTTTTAATGTTTATGCACTTTTAGTATGTTTAAGAATGTTGAATTGTGAAACCATGCTTATGCCATGCCTAGGACACTAGCTAGCTTATTGATGAGTAGTAAATCATGTATAATGTTAGTGAAGACTAATTACAATGTTCTCTAGGCATTTTAGGTTTATTATATTGAGTTGTGTATGATCGGGCTCTGAAATCAGAGTTCTGCAGCGAAATCAGAAACTCCAATCGATTGATCGATCGATTGGAGGGACCTCAATCGATCGGTTGATCGATTGAGAACTGATTTCCACGAACAGTAAGCTCTGGAATCGATCACTGGATCGACCGGAGAATTAGCCTCGCGAACAGAGAGCTTCTGAATCGATCACTAGATCGATTAGTCATAGCTGGATCGATCAGCCGATCGATCCATAACTTCTTCCGTGCACAGTAGCACACTGAATCGATCACTGGATCAATTAGTCATAGCTGGATCGATCAGCCGATCGATCCATAAATTCTTCCGTGCACAGTAGCACGCTGAATCGATCCAGGGATCGATCAGGCCACTCCAATCGATCCATCGATCGATTGGAATGCCTGATAATAGCTGGAAACCCCTCATCTCAGCCCTTGACCACATGGGAAGCCTAGACTACCTCCCTTAGCATAGGAACAATATTCAAGAGGTAGTTTAAACATGGATTTCAGATCTAATAGTAATTAGCAGAAGAAATTGTATTAGTTAGCAAAATTTTAAATCAGATCAGTATTCCGCACCTTATAGTTTAGCACAGCATAATGTGACGATCCGGCCTTACAGCTTAGCCAGTAGAAGGCGGGTCGTTACAATGAGCGCGACTGATAATAATGTCAACACAACGACAGTAAAATCACAACCGGGCAATAGAGAAAATGATGGACGAGCAGAGCCGTGAGCGTGACCAAGAAAAATACTGACCAAGCGACAATAAATCACGACCAGGACAAGTAAATTCGTAAGCGCGACCAGGAGAGCGCCGACCGAGCGACAGTAAATCGTGACTGGCCAATAGAGAGAAGGATGGACGAGTGAAGCTGTGAGCGTGACTGAGAAAAATGTCGACCCAGCGACAGTAAAATCACGATCGGGCAATAGAGAGAGTGCTGGGCGAGCAGAGCCGTGAGCGCAACCGAGGAAATATCGACCTAGCGACAGTAAAATCACGACCAGGCAATTGAACAATGTCGATCAGGCAATCGAAAAATGCTGAGCTGGTCGAAAGACGATGGGCGAGCGGTATCAAACGAGTGATCGATAAGATGTCGACCAAGCGACAATAAATCGTGACCTGACAATAAAACAATGTCGGACGGTGCAAAGCGAACGCCCGAGCAAATGGCCAAGCGATACTGGTCAGTCGACTAAGAGAAGGTCGGTTGTGTGATCGGCAGAATGTCAAGTGGGTGCGAGGCCTGTGTGCTGGGTAGACACGGAGCCTGAGACCAAATGAGAATGGGAGAAGAGCCCGTGTATCGAGCGCGAATGGAAGCGAAGGCTTTGTGAGCCAAGTCGGGTACGGATCCCGCGAGACTGAAAGCGACCGAGAGCAAAGCATGCGGATCAGGCGCAAGCGCTAGTAGAGCCTGTGGATGGAGCGTGAACGAGAGTAGTGCAATCAAGCGGTTATGCGAATGCCAAGCAAGGAGGAGAGTGGGTATCGACCGAGCAGCAACGAGCAACAATAGTGTGCGAAATGTGAATGAGACTGCCGAGCAGAGCGACAAGTGAAGCGAGTATGATGAGTGCCGGGCAGAGCAGCGAGTGAGGAGTGAGTGCCGACCGAGAGGTCATTGGGTGTGAGAGCATACTCACTTATAACTCGCGCTGGGGCGAGAGTCTGGGACTCGACCTGCCGGTCATTAGGCGTGAGAGCATGCTCACTTATAACTCGCATTGGGGCGAGAGTCTGGGACCCAACCCGCCGGTCGTTGGGCGTGAGAGCATGCTCACTTATAACTCGCACTGAGGCGAGAGTCTAGAGGCATTAGAGCATGCTCACTTATAACTCGCACTGGGGCGAAGTCTAGGACACCGACCTGAACAGTCGTTGGGCATGAGAGCATGGTTACTTATAACTCGCACTGGGGCGAGAGTCTGGGACCCGACCTACCGGTCCTTGGGCGTGAGAGCATGCTCACTTATAACTCGCACTGAGGCGAGAGTATGGAGGCGTGAGAGCATGCTCACTTATAACTCGCACTAAGGCGAGAGTCTGGAGGTGTGAGAGCATGCTTACTTATAACTCGCACTGGGGCGAGAGTCTGGGACCCGACCTGCCGGTTGTTGGGCGTGAGAGCATGCTCACTTATAACTTGCACTGAGGCGAGAGTCTGGAAGCGTGAAAGCATGCTCACTTATAACTCGCACTGGGGCGAGAGTCTGGGACCCGACCTGCCGGTCGTTGGGCGTGAGAGCATGCTCACTTATAACTCGCGCTGGGACGAGAGTTTTGAATCCCGACCGGGAGGTGTTCTGGAGGCCTGACCAAGAAATATTTTGTAGGCCTGACCAGGAAATGTTCTGGAGGCCTGACCAGGAAATGTTCTGGAGGCCTGACTAGGAATTAGTCTGGAAGCTTGACCGAGAGTTGGTCTGGAAGCTCGACTGAGAGATCGTTAGCGATACTCCGATCCGAGATCGGTGGTGATACTCTGGTCTGAGACCAATGACGATAACTCGACCCTGACCGGGGGAGGATAAGTCTTGAAGCCCATAGCAATATGAGAGGATAGAGCCTTTATCATACCTGATGGCGAAGTGATGTCAACTGGCTGGCTCGAATCCCAAATGTCCATACAATTAGTAAGAGAAATAGTGTCAATCCCTTGACTCCCAAATGTCCGCGGAGTCAGGGGGAAGAATAATTTGAGCCCCGACCATCAAAGGGAGTGAATCCTATAGTCATATAAGGGAGCAGAGTCTGTAGCAGTAGAAGGAAGCAGAGCACCGCGAGTGAAGAGAGCAGAGCCTGTAGACGTAAAAAAGCACGCAAAATAGGTGGAGCATACAGAGCATATAGTAATAATAGAGTGAAATGTCTATAACAGTAAAAGAATACAGAACCCTATGGTGAAGGGTGCAGAGCCTGTAGCAATAAGAGGATGCAGAGCCTCCTGGTGAAGGATGCAGAGCCTGTAGCACATTTGATCGAGGAGCTGGGCCCTTGGTCCCTGATTGGAGAGTAAGGCCCCAAGCCTGTAATCAAAGAGCGAGGCCCCTAGATCCTGATCGGGGAGCTGTGTCCCTAGTGTAAGAGCGGGGAGCTGTGTCCCTAGTGTTGGTGCGGTTAGCACTAACGATCTAACTCAGGTTTTGATGAATGGAAAATCAGGTTAAGTTAGGTTTGTCGTTATCTAACACTCTGATCGAGTGTACAGGCTAAGTCCAGACAGGTCGACCGGCTGACCGGATGTCTGGCACGAAGTCCAAGCGGGTCGACGGGCTGACCGGACGCTTGGCACGAAGTCCAAGCGGATCGACGGGCTGACCGGACGCTTGGCACGAAGTCCAGCTAGGTCGACGGGCTGACCGGATAGTTGGCGAGAAGTCCAGACGGGTCGAAGGGCTGACCGGACGTCTGGCAGGTGAGTAAAGGTAAGTCACTGGAAGGGAGTGACTGTGAGGACGCTCTCCCGAGAAGGGAACATTAGGCGTCGATCCGGCTTATATCCATTTCGGATATCTAAGTCGAGATCGCGACTAGATTCCGGTCTCAGAAAGACGGAATCTAAATTATACTCTTGATATTGAATTTATAAACTGTGCTAACACTTTGTTTTGCAGGAAAGATATTATATATTTGCCTCGGACTAACCTTGTCTTGCAGGAGAAGGAATCTCTTGAGAAAGGTGGTCCGGGCACTCGGAGGTCCGGGCTCCCGGAGGTCCGAGCGCCCAGAATAGGTCCGGGCGCCCGGGAGGCAATTTCTATCCTGATCGCGTTGTCACCACGTGGAGCTCGCTGGTTGGACCTGCCACGTCTCACCAGGACATCCGGAAGGGATCCGGGGCGCCTCGAGCCTCATATAAAAGGAGAGTTAGGGGTGGAGCTTGAACAACAACTCTGAATTGAAGAACTCGCTCTCCTATGCTCCTGTGACGCTGCAAAGCTCCGACAAACGCGCTGCTTCCTTTTTCTAAGTCTCTTATTTTGTCGGTATTGTTTTACTTTTTCATTAGCACTTTCTGTACTTAGTTTGTAATAACTTTCGAACTGCTAGTGAATTGTCCATCGAAAGCACCCTTGTGTGCGAGTCTTGGAGTAGGAGTCGCCAAAGGCTCCGAACCAAGTAAATCCTTGCGTTCTCTTTGGCTTGTTCTTTTCTTTTCCGCTGCGCTTACTCTTATCGACGAATTTTTTATATTCGATATTCACACCCCCTCTATCGAACGTCCACGATCCAACACCTAGTGTATGAGTGGGGAGCTGGGCCCCTAGTGTCCGATCAAAAATCGAAAGCCCTAGTCTTTGACCTGTTGGTTGCTACTCGGAAAACCTAGAGGTTCCACTGTACAAAAATTTTGTACAAAGGTCTGAACCTTTTCCTAGTTACCATGTGTTCTTTTAAATTAAATTTTGGATCGCCTGCGGAACTTAACACGTTTGATCCAAAACTTAATCTATTTGTTCTTTAAGGTTTAGACTTGGATCTCCTGCGGAACTTAACACGTTTGATCCAAATCACCTAAGTTATTAATTCCATTAAATATTAATTTCCATAATTGGTTCCCAGTACTGACGTGGCGAGGCACATGACCTTCTTGGATATGGGAACAACCACCACCGACTAGACAAAACCTTTTATGGAAAGCTAATATTTAATTTCCTAAAATAACTTTAGGTCAACCAAAAAGAACAATCAAATCACAAGGAAAAGAAAAATAAAAGAACACAACTTCGAAAACGATATTCGAAATACTAGAATCGTAAGCCTCTTGTATTTGGTATTTTTTCCAGAAATAACTAGCAGGAGGCGGAAGGGATATTTTACTAGTTATACCTTCTAAAAAGACCTCTTGATCTTCTACCGTATTCCTCTTCTAACCTCGGACGTTGTGTGGGCAATGATCTTCCGAGATGAGAACCACCAAGCACCTTCTTCTTCCTTGCAAGTTTCGGCCACCACAATTCTCCAAGAGAAGTAGAGGTCCGGCCACCACCACCAAGCTCCAAGGGATGCAAGAAACAAAACCACCTTTCTCTCCTTCTTCTCCTAGCTAGAACCGGCCACCATCAAGAGCTCCAAGAGAGGTTGCCGCCGGCCATAAGAAGAAGAGAAGAGGAAGAAGCTAGGGCCGGCCACCAAGGAGGAAAAGAGAGGAGAAGAATAATAGAGTTGATCACCCATGAAGGCACCTCTACCCCCTCTTTTATAATCCTTGGTCTTGACAAATAAGGAAATTTTAATAAAAATTTCCTTAATTCTTTTGTCATAAAAAAGAAAAATTATTTTAATTAAAAAACAATTTTCTTCTTTTAATAATAATGGCCGGCCACTTCTAATTCCCCAAAACAAGGAAAATTTAATTCACACAAGAATTAAAACTTCCTAATTTGTTTCTAGAAATTTATAAAATTTCTCCAATAATTTTATCCCTTCATGATTGGTTAATAAAAGGAAATTTTATAAATTAAAATTCTTCTTCTAAACATGTGGATAATTTCCAAAAGGAAAGTTATCTCTAAAAATTAAAATCTCTTTTCAATCTACAAATAAGGAAAGATATCAAACTTTTCTTAATCTTTTGTAGAAACTAATAAAAGAGAATATTTAATTTTTAAACTTCTCTATTAAATTATTATCATGGTCAAAAAGGAAAGTTTTTCTTAAAAATAAAATCTCCTTTCAATCTACAAATAAGGAAAGATTTCAAATCTTTTCTTAATCTTTTTGGAGAAAGCTTTAAAAGGAAAGATTTAATTTTTAAACTCTCTTTTAAAACTATGATATCCACATAAGAAATAATTTTAATAAAAAATCCTTTTTAATATGATGTGGCCGGCCACCTAAACTTGGGCTCCAAGCTATTGGCCGGCCACCTTAAGGCCAACCTTTAGGCTTGGCCGGCCCTAAGCTTGAGCTTCAAGCTTAGCTTGGCCGGCCCCTATTGGTTGGGTAAGAAGGTGAGTATCTGGTGGGTATAAATCTCTATATACAAGAGGCTACGATTAGGGCTGTAAATGAACCAAGCGTTCGTGAACAAGCTTGGTGTTCGGCTTGGTAAGAGCTTGTTTATGTTCGTTCAATATACATAAAATTAATTAAACAAACAAGCTTGAACAGCTCGTTAAGCTAAACAAACAAGCTTGAACACATATGTGTTCAGCTCGTTAACGTTCGTGAACAATGTTCGTGAACAACGTTCGTGAACAACGCTCGTGAACAATGTTCACGAACCATATTTATTAATAAAACTCTTTCAATATGCTAAATAAATAATAAAATAAAATAAATAAATTTAAATTATCAATCTTAATAACTAATCAAACAATTAAAAGTTTCAAACAATCAAACAAGCTTGAATTGAGAGCTTGATAATATCTAAATGAACCAAGCTCAAACCAAGCTCAAGCCAAGCTCGAACCAAGCCCAAGCCAAGCTCAAGCCAAGCTTGAATTGAGAGCTTGATAACATCTAAACGAACCAAGCTCAAACCAAGCCCAAGCCAAGCTCGAACCAAGCCTAAGCCAAGCTCAAGCCAAGCTTGAATTGAGAGCTTGATAACATCTAAACGAACCAAGCTCAAGCCAAGCTTCAAACAAGCTCAAACTCATAAAAAATAAACCAAGCCAAGCTTGAACACTCATTTCAAAAGTTTGGTTCATTTTAAGCTCGGCTCGGCTCGGCTCGGTTATCTTATCAAACAAGCTTGAACACCCCAAAGCTCGGCTTGGCTCGGCTCGTTTACAGCCCTAGCTACGATAGGGACCGAGAGGAGGAATTGGTTTTGGTCTCCCGATGAAATTAAGCTTCCCGTGTTCGCCCCGAACACACAACTTAATTCCATCAATAATAATTCATTCCACTAAAGAACTATTATTGAACTACCGCACCAATCCCAAATTACATTTTGGGCTCCTTCTTATTATGAGTGTGTTAGTCTCCCTGTGTTTAAGATGTCAAATGTCCACTAATTAAGCGAGTTACTGACAACTCATTTAATTAATATCTTAGTCCAAGAGTAGTACCACTCAACCTTATCGTCATGTCGGACTAAGTCCACCTACAGGGTTTAACATGACAATCCTTATGAGCTCCTCTTGAGGACATTCTCAACCTAGATGACTAGGACACAGTTTCCTTCTATAATCAACAATACATACTATAAGTGATATCATTTCCCAACTTATCGGGCTTATTGATTCATCGAACTAAATCTCACCCATTGATAAATTAAAAAAATAAATATCAAATATATGTGCTTGTTATTATATTAGGATTAAGAGCACACACTTCCATAATAACTGAGGTCTTTGTTTCTTTATAAAGTCAGTATAAAAGAAACGACATCTAATGGTCCTACTCAATACACTCTAAGTGTACTAGTGTAATTATATAGTTAAGATAAACTAATACCTAATTACACTACGACCTTCCAATGGTTTGTTCCTTTCCATCTTGGTCGTGAGCTACTGTTTATAATTTATAAGGTACTGATAACATGATCCTCTGTGTGTGACACCACACACCATGTTATCTACAATATAAATTAATTGAACAACTACATTTATCATAAATGTAGACATTTGACCAATGTGATTCTTATTTCTAGATAAATGTTTATACCAAAAGCTAGGCTTTTAGTATACACTCTAACAATCTCCCACTTATACTAAAAGACTAAGCTGCCATATCTGCTGCCATACATCTAATGTCCATCAAAAGCTCTCGCCTTAAGGACCTTAGTGAAAAGATCTATAGGTCATCATCTGATGCATTCTAGGCGGCAACAACTTCTCCTCGTTTATACGATTTCTCGTATTGGGTAGTACTTGCGCTCTATTGTGTTTACTTGCCTTATAGACTCATGGTTTCTTCGAGTTTGTTACTACACCATTATTATTACAATAAATTGTAATAATCTTTGGACAAACTAGAAATCATATCTAAGTCTATCTTGAGGTAATTAAGTCATTCAGCTTTTATGGTTTCCTCATAGGCTTGCCATATACTAAGATTCTATGGTGGAGTCCAGAAAAACACCTATGCTTATCACTCTTCCATAGTTATGACTTTACCTCCTAAAGTAAACACAAAACCCCGAGGTTGACTTACTATTGTCCCTTTCCGATTGGATGTTAAAATCCATGCAACCCACAGGGAACAAATTATCTGCATTATAAGCTAGCATATAATCTCTAGTACCTCTAAGGTACTTCAATATATGCTTTACCACAGATCAATGTCCTTGTCCAGAGTTGCTTTGATATCTACTAACTATGCCCACGGCAAAATAGACATCCAGTCTCGTACACAGCATTGCATACATTAGGCTTCCCACAGCCGAAGCATAAGGAACTGCCTTCATGTTTTTTTATCTCCTTTGATGTCTACAGAGACATTTCTTTAGATAAAGTTACTCCATGCTAAAAAAGTAAGAAACCTTTCTTGGAGTTTTGCACGCTTAAAACGAGCAAGGATTTTTTCGATATATGAAGCTTGGGATAAGTAAAATATTCTTTTCTTGCGATCCCTTATTACTTTGATCTCAAGAATATACATTCTCCCAAGTCCTTCATATCGAATTGCTTTGGACAACCATACCCTTACTTCTGACAACATTTTAATATTGTTTCCAACTACCAAAAACGTTTTCTACGTATAGTACAAGAAATACCACCACGCTTCCATCACACCTTTTGTATACACAAGACTTATCCAGTTACTAAATAAATCCAAAGGTCTGGATTACTTTGATAAACCGGATGTTCCAAGACCTTAAAGCTTTGCCTCAGTCCATAGACTGATTGAGCTTGCACACAAGATGCTCTTTGCCCTTTGTAATGAACCCTTCTGGTTGCTTTATATGGATGCTTTCTTCAAGACTTCCATTAAGGAAGGCTGTCTTGACATCCACTTGCTAAAAAGAAACTGGATAGACTTTAGCATGACTACCGATAAAAGGTTTCCCTTTTTTCAACAAGCTTGCTTTGAAAGTATACACTTTCCCGTCTGTCCTTCCTTTTTTATTGTAGACCTATTTAACACCCAATGACTTTTACACCATCTGGTGGTTCTACAAGCTTCCAGATTTTATTAGAATACATATATTCTAATTCTGTTATTCATTACTCTTTGCCAAGATGCTACATCTTTATCTTGGAGTGCTTCATCATATGTCCGGGATCAGGCTCATGTTCATTTGGGATCAAGTCCAAAGACTCTCCCAAAACATGAATCTCTTAGGTTGCTTGACAACCCTCCCACTACGATGAAATACTATCTGTAATTGTGTATCATTTATGATACGTGTTGTAGTTTCTTGTGATATTTCATCTTGTACAGTTGGTACTAGATTAAACATGTCCTTTTATTATTTCCTTAAGAACAAATTTACTTATGGGCACGTGATTTATTACATAGTCCTATTCTAAAAATCGGTCATTGATAATGACCTTCTGATTTTTAAGACTATAAACCTACTTTTGTTCCTCTAGGATAACTCACAAACAAGTGTACTCCTGCCTAACTTATCAGTGTCTCTCATGTGCTAGACCACCCAAATCCGAATATACTTCAGACTAGGCTTATGCCCATTCTGCAATTCTATGGGAGTAGAGAGTTCTGACTTTAGAAGGTATTATGTTCACTTCTGTTTCTAGTGTATATCCTTAAAACAAATTTGGTAATAACTCATCATCGATCTAATTATTCCATAAGAGCCTTATACCTTCTTTCTACTACATCATTCTGTTGGGGTGTACCAGGTGCAGTTAGTTAGGATTGAGTCCCGACTTCTGATAAGTGACTCCCAAATTATCCCAAGAGGTACTTGCCACTACGATCTTACCATAGTGACTTAATACTTTTACTTTAACATTTCTCCACATCAGCCTTGTACTCTTTGAACTAATCAAAGTACTTAGTCTTGCGGCACATTAAGTAAATGTATTTGTATCTTGAATAGCTATCTATAAAATAGATGAAATATTCGATACTACCTCTTGATAGTCATAGGATCACATAAATCAGAATGAACCAATTCCAACATATTTTTGGCTCCATCCCCTTAGACTTAAAAGCTTCTTGGTTATTTTTCCTTCCAAGTAAGACTCGCAGGTTGGAAAGATTTCCACTACTAATGAACCCAAAAGTTCATCAGCTACCAATGAATCCTACTCAAGTTAATATAACCTAGCCTTAGATGCCAAAGATATATTGGTTCATTTCCGAAGGTTGCTTCCTCTTAAATTAGAAGATGTGTTATTAATTTCTATTTGTTGCATCGTGGGAGTTATTGGATTATAAATTGTCAACCAACATACCAGAATAGATAACTTGCCTATTTTTCTTGATAACAACTTTGTTATCAAAATAGACACAATATCTATTCTATAATAGTTTAGAAACTGAAATCAGGTTCTTTCTAAACTTAGTATGTAAAGACAATTCCTAATAATCCAAATTTTATTCCTATTAGAGAATAAACCTCTCCCACTGCAACAGCTGCTACTTTTGCAGTAGTGCCCATGTGGACGGTGTTTTTTATTTTCATTTAGTTGTCGGGTTTCCTGGAACTCTGCAATGAATTGCAGACATGATCAGTGGCTCCCATATCTACACACCAGGTACCAGTAGATAACTCCACTAAACATGTATCAACTAATAAAATACACCTATATTGTTCTTAGTTCGAAGAGGACAGTCTACCTTAATGTCCAAATCCTATTTCCAATCAATTATAATTGGGACCACTAAGTCTATCCTAAAGTATATCAGTTAGGGATTGACCATCATCCTAAGAATCACAAAAATATTTGGTTAAGACCAACTCCTTAAAAATCCCCATGAATTTTGTATGTCACGTTAGTGTGGACGTATACAAATTCAAAGAGGCTACGATAGGGACCGAGAGGAGGAATTGGTTTTGGTCTCCCGATGAAATTAAGCTTCCCGTGTTCGCCCCAAACACACAACTTAATTCCATCAATAATAATTCATTCCACTAAAGAACTATTATTGAACTACCGCACCAATCCCAAATTACATTTTAGGCTCCTTCTTATTATGAGTGTGTTAGTCTCCCTGTGTTTAAGATGTCAAATGTCCACTAATTAAGCGAGTTACTGACAACTCATTTAATTAATATCTTAGTCCAAGAGTAGTACCACTCAACCTTATCGTCATGTCGGACTAAGTCCACCTACAGGGTTTAACATGACAATCCTTATGAGCTCCTCTTGAGGACATTCTCAACCTAGATCACTAGGACACAGTTTCCTTCTATAATCAACAATACACACTATAAGTGATATCATTTCCCAACTTATCGGGCTTATTGATTCATCGAACTAAATCTCACCCATTGATAAATTAAAGAAATAAATATCAAATATATGTGCTTGTTATTATATTAGGATTAAGAGCACACACTTCCATAATAACTGAGGTCTTTGTTTCTTTATAAAGTCAGTATAAAAGAAACGACCTCTAATGGTCCTAATCAATACACTCTAAGTGTACTAGTGTAATTATATAGTTAAGATAAACTAATACCTAATTACACTACGACCTTACAATGGTTTGTTCCTTTCCATTATGGTCGTGAGTTACTGTTTATAATTTATAAGGTATTGATAACATGATCCTCTGTGTGTGACACCACACACCATGTTATCTACAATATAAATTAATTGAACAACTACATTTATCATAAATGTAGACATTTGACCAATGTGATTCTTATTTCTAGATAAATGTTTATACCAAAAGCTAGGCTTTTAGTATACACTCTAACATGACCAAGTACTAGGATCTTACTCTCTTATCAAGGAGCTATAGCAGCTCCTATAACCGTAAACAGGGAGCAGAGCTGGTAACGTACCTGATCGGGGAGCCGTTCCAACCAGCTAAGGGTTGGTCTCTATCCCTTGACTCCCGAATACCCATGGAGTCAGGGAAAAAAATATAATGGAAAAACTAACCTATCGGCTAGCTGATACTCCAACTTCCTCGACTCCCGAATACCCGTAGAGTGAGAGTAGAAGACAATATGTCTGTCGAGATCATCCAGGACTGTGATAATGGCAGAGAACCTCCCGACGTCGTCCATCTTCACGTTCCAAAACAGGTGAAGGAGATTCCCACAGACGGCACCAAATTTGATCCCGTCCAGAAGCTGAGTCAGACGGACCGCGGGGCGAGGTGGATGAAATGTTGACAGAGTCGCGACGTCCAAGAGGGGGGTGCGCTGAGATGGCTTCTATGTTGACCAAGTCTTCAAAAGTCCTATGGTCAACGCTACCTGCAGCCAGTGACCGAGTCCCCTCGGTCCCTGGTACCCCGAGGCTCGAGGCGGATCCAACGGACATATAAGTAACAGGCTAATAATATAATAAGGAAATAACTGAGAGGTGAATACGAAGACGTACCCTAGCCCAGGGGGGCGCCCTCGAATGGGACGCTGCTCGAGTGGTCACGACCGGGAAGAGTAGATGATGCCCGATCAGGATAATGGGCTGGATCTGACGAAGCGGAGCCGGATGCGTCATGGAGCTGGAAGTCGAGCTGCAAGTCGGGATAAAACACCGACACGCAGGCCGGGAGGTACTAACGGCACGTAGGCCGGGACATAAGATTGGCACACAGGCCAGAACCTGGAACCGACACACAGACCAGGACATAAGATTGACACACAAGCCGGGATAAGATATTGGCACACAGGCCGGTACATAAAACATCACTCAAGTCTGGGCAACACATGATGACAACGAGGGCTCGAGGGCCTGATCGACATCGGAGACATACGACACTACGGATCGGACATAGGACTGACACTGGTAGTGTACGATAGGGTGTATCGGATGTCCGATCGACTTTAGATGGTACGACGCTGCAGATCAAGAGCCAGAAAGATCACCAGCTTTGAGATGCCGGCAGCGGCGCCGACAGCAAGGGATTGCTCGTTGATCGGTGATGATAGTCGTGGCTACGGAGAAGAGATGGAGGAAGCATGCGAAGAAGAGGAAGCGCGGCTATGGCAGCGGGCTAGAACGCCGGAACAAGGGCGGAGTCGACGCATGGTGGCTGTCACGCGAAGTGTGGCGGTGAAGAAGAAGGAAGTTGTGGCCGGCGTCGCGAGGAAGAAGAAGAAGAGGAGCCGTGGCCAGTCCGACAGCAACGTCGCGAATAGGAGAAAGCTCTCCCCTCCCCTTGCTCCGCTGTGGCGAGAGGAGGAGTGGGAGAGGAAATATAAATAATAAAAATAGGCTACTATAATAAATTCAACATCCATTATATCAAAAACTAATAAAAGTTGTAATGGTTAAAGTTTTCATAAATCTAAGTTAATTAATGGTGTTTATAGAATCTTATAATTATAATTTTTGTAATGATTAGTTTAGGCCACTAATAATCTCTAAGAAATACCGATTGTTCGTATACAGTGCTCAACCTTGGACCAACCGTCCTTATATCGAAATGAGAAAAATGAGAGTCAATCTCAATGGCTTAAGAGGAAAGATAAACAATAAAAATAGACTACTATAATAAATCCAGCATCCTTGATATCAAAAACTAATAAAAGTTATAATGGTTAAAATTGAGTAATCCGTAAATCAAGTTAATTAATGGTGTTCATGAGAATCTCATAATTATAATTTCGGTAGTGATTAATTTAGTCCACTAACGATTGTTCCTATACAGTGCTCAAACTTTTAATTGTACTTACCAAAAAAGATTAATGAATGGTGTTCGTTGGAAACCACTCTGCTTTGCTCTGTCTCTTGCTCAACAAATCAGTTTCCGCATAGTTATATTTCGAATAATTTCTTGACACCAACAAAAGAAAAAGTACGATGGTGAACCTGAGTTTTCCGAGGAATCATTCTAATTGTTCTGGTCATCATATTTAACTTTTGAAGGAAATGATGATCTTAGGTATCCACCGTCATAAAAACTCCCTTAATATCATATCCACGTCAAAAGTAAAACTCTCCACATATCTCTCCACTATAAATAAAAAACAAATTAAAAAATCTCTCAAAAACTCTTTTATGAATCCTATATATTTTTATTATATTTTATCTTATATATAATTAAAATTTCAATCCCATACTTTTCAATATTGGATTTATTGAATTTTTTAATTTAAATTAAAAAATTATTATAATTAAAAATTTTTTGAAAAATATGCACGGAGCGCCTCCCTAAATAGGGAGCCACTTCATGCCGAGAATATCGGAGGGAGCTCCCTCAATCAAGCCGTCTATGGATGTTCTTATGGTGAAAAATGATTTCTATGTGAATCTTTTGGACAGGTCACTTAATCAGAGTTATATTTCATCTAAAAGCTTCATTGGTGAGAATATATTTATGTTAAAGCATGCCCAGATGATGATTGGAAACATAGGGACAAAATCATCATAGTGGGATAAGGAAAAATCCCACACAATTTAATTAAAAATGAAAATGAAAATAGAAATCAGTAAGATCCAAATTTACTGTAATCACATAGCAGGAAAACTCAATTTGAAACCGTCGCTTAGCAATTGTAGAAGAAAAATGGAGTGACTACATGCATCAATCAACAACAGTTGTGAATCAATCGTGAGAGCAGTAATCTTGGAGCAACAATAACAGTAGCAAAAGAGAAAAAAAAATGAAAAAAAAATTGGTGCAGTCATAAAAGAGAAAAAGAGAGATCTACGAATAAGGGGGAAGGAGAAGAGTCCGCAGATGAGAAGGGGAAATCGACGATTCAATGGAGGAGCCAATAGATGAGGAAACTGAAAAGTCTACGGTGAGGAGGGAGAAGTCCCCCATTCAAAGGAAGAGAAAAAGGGTGGATTTAGGGATATTTACATGATTTCCTTATATTTATTTTTCCTTTCTTTAACTTTCGGTGGAGTTAAATATTTTTAGGAAATTTATCTGTGCCTAAGGAATATGATTTCCAACTCCTTTAAATTTTTAATTAAGTAAATGATAGAAAACTTTTTGCAATGGAAAATTTCTCTAATTTTAATTAATTTCAGAATATGTGAGATACTTTTAAGTTTTAACTTTTTGATCCAACTTTTTAAGTCACAAGAATGTATGACAGTAAGAAGACAGCCATTTGCTATGGTCTATTTGACATGAAATATGGAAATTTTGCTCTAGTCTATTTCTTATCGTAACTTTTGGATTTAGTTTCAATTTTTAATTAAATTTTTTAATTAAATATTTTTAATATAATTGGAGATTTTTTTCAAAACAAAAATCATGCATAACGTGAAATATTAATTACTTATCTAGAAAAGAAATAATAATATGTTTATTTGATAAAAATAGATGAAAATGTAAATAAATAAAGTTGTAAGTCTTTTATAGAGATCCTCTTGTCCATTTTTAGTGGACCAAGTCTTGATCCTGTAGTGATTGGAGAGATTTAATGATTCCCACCTGTTTAGCAGGTGGAGATCATTGAATCTCTCTAATCATTATCTGATCTAAAGGTGGGCTAGCACAAATGGGACTAGAGAATTTCACCTATTTTGAAAAAGAAGGGAAGAGCACAAAAATTAATTTCATTATGGACGCTATTGAAAAAAATTTATTGATCCTTATTCAAGGAAAAACGAAAAAAATGCAAATTATATTAATAAAATTTTTGTCTATTATATTTCATCTCAAGCAACGTTTTTATAGTTTAATAATGCAATTTATTATGTCTCAAATAATGATGTAATATTTAGGCGTTCAAGAATTTTAAGATTTAAATTTTAATTACAGCATATTATAGGAGATTTTTCTTACGATAAAAAATAAGTCTAAAAATACTAACAGTTTAAATGAGTCTTCATGAGTAATTTTTGATTTATTTGTATAGTCAATAGAAATTTTTATAGAGTCAAGTTAATTATCCTAAAATTAATCGGTAGAAAAAAAATCTTATAAAATCCTAATTATTTTAATAAAATAAAACACCTTTTATACAAAATTCGACAGATTAAAAAATTTGATGACTTAACTAATTTTTATTTTCCTCAACCGAAAGATAAGGTAATTGTAAGGGGGAGGGTATTCTCAGTTGTTACTATTTTTTCAATATAGATATTCTGAATTAATTAATTCTGAAAATAATTAATAAAAAAAATTTATTGGTCATTAACATAAATTAAAAAGTATTTGTAAAATCTCAAACTCACCTAGATAGACAATATTCTTAAACCTGCTTTTTAATTAGAAACATTCATAAGCGCATTTTTTTATTAAAGAGAAAAATCGCCTATAGTATATCACAGCCGAATCGTACAACCGTTGCTATTCTATTTCTTCGGTTATTGTTGTTCAAAAATAACACGCTACATGCTACATGCTACATGCTACATGCTACATGCTACATGCTACATTTTCCTTTATACAATGATTAAGTACAAAAATAAATTTTTGTTACCCAATATTTTTGAAGATGAGCGGATCAAGCTTAGTATTGGACAACTCCTTAGCAATAATCAGGCATAGTAGTGTCGTAGCTGAATAGCAGAACGAAGTCAGAGTAGTAGGAGCGTCGAGCGATTGCGTAGAAGCTCGTAGAAGAGTTGTCTTGAAAGCATTGGTCAAGCATCCCTTTTAAAGGGGATTGGAGGTGTCTTCTGTTGGTGCAACCTTAGGTCAAGGTTGACCTGGTTGACCAAACTCGAGTTGACTTGACTCGAGTTGTGTTTTGATGTTTGACGAGTTATGTTTGACAATGTTTGACGTGAACAGAAAAGTTGTATCTTGATGATTGATAAGGATACAAGCTTGGGAGATTGTGGGTGCAACCCGTGGTCAAGGTTGACCTGGTTGACCCGAGGTGAGTTGACCAGACATCTGGTGAAAAGTCCAAGCAGGGAGCTTGGCACGGGAAAAGTCCAAGTATGGAGACTTGGCACGGAGAAGTCCAAGTATGGGAACTTGGCAAGTGGAAGTCGGAGAGGGCTCGGTAGCTCGTTCTCTGGACCGGATGTGGAAAGTCCTGGTGAGTGAAGCCAGGCAGATGGATAAGTCCTGGTGAGTGAAGCCGGGCAGTTGTGAAAACCCTAGTGAGTGAAGCTAGGTGAAAGTCCTGGTGAGTGAAGCCAGGCAGTGGGAAAGTCCTGGTGAGTGAAGCCAGGCAGTTGGAAAGTCCGGTGAGTGAAGCCGGGCAGATTGGAAATCCTGGTGAGTGAAGCCAGGTGAAAACCCTAGTGAGTGAAGCTAGGTGAAAGTCCTGGTGAGTAAAGCCGGGCAAGGGAAAATCCAGATGGATCAAGGGTGATCGGACATCTGGTGTTGAGAAGGTCAAGTAGGTCAAGGGAGTGACCGGATACTTGACACGAAGAGAAAAGTCCAAGTGGGTCAAAGGGATTGACCGGACACTTGGTGGGGAGTCTTAGCAGGTCAAGGGAGTGACCGGATGCTAAGCATGATGTACCAAGAGGTCAAGGTTGACCGGATATTGGTTTGGACTTGGTTTGGGCAAAAACCAAGACCTGGATCGGTCCGGAGACCGATCGACTGATACTGTGGTTTCCTGATCGGTCTGGGGACCGATCAGAAAGCGATCGGTGTGCCTCCGCACAGAGAGTTGGGTAACTCTCTGTGAAAGCATTCTGATCGGTCTGGGGACAGATCAGCATAGAGCCTGATCGGTCCCCACGACCGATCAGATCAGCCCCAGACCGATCAGGGTGATGCCTGATCGGTCTGGCCCTAGCCGTTGAGAGACAACGGCTAGATTCTTCTGCTGTCTTTGGCCTCTGTTCTTCTCGCAGGTGGAAGCAGGCTATAAAAGGGCTGAGGGCTTCTACAGTGGAGTCTCTCTCTTCTTCTTCTTCTTCCTCTTCCTCTCCTCAGCTGCTACCTCTTGCTTCTGTAAGAGCTTGCTGTTGCTGAGCTCTTCTTAGCTGAAGCTTCGCGTGAGCTTCCACGGCTGGGTTCCTGCTGTTGTAGGAGTCGCTTGAAGCTGCTGCTTCATCCAGTCGAAGAGAAGGCAAGTAAGCGAAGGTTTTACAGTTGTATTGTATTTTGCTTCTTGCTGTACTTGTACTCCTTCTTGCTGTTGTAAGTTTTTGTGGCGAGGTTTCTCCACCCATAAGGAGTATATATTAGCCGGTTTTTCGGGGACTCATCCACCGACGGATTGATAGGCTTCGTCCACCTTACGGACACGCCGAGGAGTAGGAGTATCATCTCCGAACCTCGTTACATCTTCGTGTTGAGGTTTGCTTCTCCTTTTTCGTTTCTATTTGTTATTTCCGCTGCACTAACGTCAACTTGTAGAAAGAAACGAAGATTTGGGGTCGGCTATTCACACCCCCCCTCTCTAGCCGCGACCATCGATCCTAACATCTTCAACGACACTAGAGGCGCCTTCAACCCTAAGTTTTATCCCCCAAAAAATTGACTCTCATTGTCGACGAAGCCCTCTGCCTTATCTGAGTGAAGGTGCCTTCGAAGCTCTCCGAAGCACCTTTAGTGCTAGGTTTTAAGGCGCCTTCCTTCGCATGGAAGGTGCCTTCACGCCCTTCTGCACGGGCCTTCGACCAAACCTTTGAGGCTCCTTCAGCAGCACCAAAAGCACCTTGAGCACTATTCATCAAGGCTGATTTTGTTTTCTAACTCCTGCAAAAAATATGTTAGTTCAAAAGCAAAGCGTAACCTGCAAAACATAATTAGTTTAATTATAAAATAGCAGTATTAATTAGTTCATATCTTTCTAAGATCAAAAACTAGTTATGGTCTCAGTTTAGGTTTTCAAAATGGACGTAAATTGGACCTGCGTCTAAAGTCTCTAATTGGGACTCATCCTTATTAGGACACTCTCCTCTAGTGACTTACCTTACCATACAAAATTGCTCGACTCTACCTTGGTCTACCAAGTCTTCTCACCAGTTGTCAAGTCCACAGATCCAACTGGACTTCAGCCAGCTGTCATGTCCCGCGGATCCAGCCAAACTTTCCACCAAATATCAGGTCACTTCTTGACCTATCTGAATTTCTACACCAGCTATTAAGTCCTCCAGACCTAGCTAGATTTCAGCCTAGTATCAGGCTAGTCAAGTCTTACACACTTGGTAGAAAGGTTAGATCACACAACACATCTAACTTTAATCCACTTGTCATTGCATCAAAACTTATGTTTGCTCATTGGTGCAAAATGCACCAATAGAACAGTAGATGCGTAATCAAGCGTTTGAGCGTGTGAGTGAAATGAAGTGTATTAAAGCGTACCTCGCTAACGGAGAGAACCTCTCTTTTTATATCACATCTCATAACTTCCGCAATAATAAGACGACAATGAATATTCGGTGTCAGAAGATGTTGGGTAATAGAAGGTGTACAGTCTTTCTCCAAGGAATCTTCCAGCATTACATGTATATGAACATTCTCTTGTAACCTCCGCAGTAATAATAGGAGTTGTACAACTACCCTCATAATAAGGTTCTGTTGTAGGTAGGTGTCGGATATCAGAATATTTCCTGGTGAATAACTGTTATTCTCTGACAGATTATTGTGATTCCCTGACAATATTATCCTCTGGATGTAATTCGACTGTCCCTGTGTTCGACCAGTCATATGTAATAGGGAGCTTTGTATCTTTAAACGGGGAGCTGAATCCCGTAAATATGACCAACCATAGGACCGGGCGGCTATATGCTTGTAGGCTCTAGTGTTGAAGATATGATATGCAAGTAATGAAGAGTTAAGTCTCATAGGTCTGGCCATCGCTATGACCGACCGGTTGTATGATGGGAGACTGACTCTTGAAGAACAGGGTGCTCGGCCCCGTAAGTTCGACTGGCTATGGGGCTAGTCAGCTTTATACTAAAAATTGTATCGTAAGACTAAAGTTGTAAGCTAAGAGTTATATTGTAAAAGTGGAGAACTAGACCCTGTATGCTCGACCGGCGCATTAAGACCGACCCGACTTATTCTGAGTGCTCTACACATGTACCTTGTATATATGAGGGCATCGAGCCTTGTAGACCTGACTGACTTTATGCTCAATCGGCCATAATCTGGGAAGTCCGACCAACTATTGGGCTAACCGATTTTATACTGAGTTATATTGTAGGGCTGATCGACTGTATACTGAGTATCTTAATTATACAAACCCACTCGGATCTTAGACCGACCGGTTATATGCTGAAATATTACCTCTGAAAGGTAGGGAGCTAAGTCACGTGCATAAGGCTGGTGCGTTATGACCGACCATATCTCAAGAGATTCATGCTCTAAGAATAGAGAATTGGTTCATAAGTCTGACCGGCCTTGGTGTTGGCTGGCTATTTATTAGTGGAGCATTAGATCCTTCAAGTTCGATCAACTCTTGGACCAGCGATCCTTATATCAAAATGACAAAATTGAGAGTCAATCTCAATTGCTTAAGAGGAAAAATAAACAATAAAAATAGACTACTATAATAAATTCAACATCCTTGATATCAAAAGCTAATAAAAGTTTTAATGATTAGAGTTGAGTTATCCATAAATCAAGTTAATTAATGATGTTGATGAGAATCTCATAATTATAATTTTTGCAGTGATTAATTTAGTCCACTAATAGTCTCCAAGAAATAACGATTGTTCGTATCAAACTTTCAATTGTGCTTACCAAAAAAGATTAATGAATGGTGACCATTAGAAAACCACTATGCTCTGCTATGTCTCTTACTCAACAAATGAGTTTCCAGAGTTGTATTTCGAATAATTTCTTGACACCAACAAAAGAAAAAGTTTCATGGGGAACTTGAGTTTTTGGAGGAATCATTCTAATTGTTCTAGTCATCATATTTAACTTTTGAAGGAAACGATGGTCTTAGGTATCCACCGTTATAAAAACTCTCCAAAAACTCCCTTAATATCATATCCATATCAAAAGTAAAACTCCCCACATATCTCTCCACTGTAAAAAAAAAAAAAATTTTAAAAAAATTCTCAACAGCTCCTTTATGAATCCCAAATATTTTTATTATATTTTATCTTATATATAATTAAAATTTAAATCCCATACTTTTCAGTATTGAATTTTTAAATTTAAATTAAAAATGTATTTTAATTAAAAAATTTGAAAAAAAAAAATATGCAAGGAGCGAGCGGCTCCCTAAACAGGGAGCCGCTTCTTGCCGAGAAAATGGGAGGGAGCTCCCTCATTCAAGCCGTCTGTGGATGCTCTTATGGTGAAAAATGATTTCTAAGTGAAATTTTTGGAGAGGTCACTTAATCAGAGTTATATTTCACCTAAAAGCTTCATAGTTGAGAATATATTTATGTTAAAGCATGCCCAGATGATGATTAGAAACAAAGGACAAAATCATCATATTGGGATAAATCTCACACAATTTAATTGAAAATTAAAATGAAAATAGAAATAGTAAGATTCAAACTTTCTGTAATCACAGAACAGGAAAACTCAATTCGAGACAGTCGCTTAGCAATTGTAGAAGAAAAATAGAGTGACGGCGTGCATCAATCAACAACAGTTGTGAATCAATCGTGAGAGCAGTAATCTTGGAACAATAACAATAGCGAAAGAGAAAACAAAATAAAAAAAAAATGGCGCAGTTGTAAAAGAGAAAAAGAGGGATCGACGGGTAAGGAGGAAGAAGAAGAGTCCACATGTGAGAAGGAGAAATTGGCAATTCAATGGACGAGTCAACGGATGAGGAAGCTGAAAAGTCTACGGTGAGGAGGGAGAAGTCCCCAATTCGACGGAAGAGAAAAAGAAACGGTTTAGGACTATTTACCAGTGTTGAGAAAATCGGACCGGATCGGCCGATCTGACCGATTGAACCGCGGCTCTTGATCCTGTTCGGTCCACCATTAAAATCGAAAAAAATAAAAAATCGATCAAAATAGTTAAAAATCGGTCAAACCTGCTCAAAATCGATCAAAATTGTAGATTTAATCAGGATTGAAGCATGATGTTTAATTAGTGAAGCATGAATATATATATATATATAACGGTTAAACCATCGATTCGATCGGTCAAACCTTAAAAATCTCGATCCAATAATCACATTGGTTCAGTGATCGATCCGATTTTTAAAACATTGCTATTTACATAATTTCCTTATATTTACTTTTCTCTTCTTTAACTTTTTGTGGGGTTAAATATTTTTTAGGCAATTTATCTGTGCAGAAGGAATATGATTTCCAACTACTTTAAAGTTTTAATTAAGTAAATGATAGAAAACTTTTTGCAATGCAAAATTTCTCTAATTTTAATTAATTTATGAATATGCGAGATACTTTTAAGTTTTAACTTTTTGATCCAACATTTTTAAGTCACAAAAATATACGACATTAAGATGACGTTTGATTTAAGGATTTAGAAATGAGGGAATGAATTCATTTCTAAATCTTATATTTGATTGATGGGAATGTAATCAAGATTTTGGAATGAAACCGAAAAACTTGAGTACGTACAAAACTCATCATCTCCCTTGAGTTTTGATGGATTGGGAATGTGAATGAGAATAGGAATGAGAATGAGAATTAAGTTTTGGACAAAAATTTCCTTAGCATATTTGTTCAAATTTTCTTTTATTTCACACACTCTCTTCTTGTTCTCTCTCATCATACTTTCTCTTTCTTCATTCTATCATCACACTTTCTCTCTCAACATTCTTTCTCTCTCCTCATTCTCTTTCATCACATATTCTCTATCATTTTTTCTCTGTATTCTCTCCCATCACACACTCTCTCTCCTAATTTTCTCTCTCTTCATTCTCTTCTCATTTTTCTTATCATACTTTCTCTCTCCTCAATCTCTTTTACCATACTCTCTCTCCACATTTTCTCTCATCACACTTTCTCTCTTTATTTTCTTTCATCAGACTCTCTCTCCTCATTTTCTCTCATTACACTTTTTCTTTCTTCATTTTTTTCTCATCTTACATTCTCTCTCATCACACTTTCTCATTATACTTTCTCTCTTCTCAATCTCTAATTTTCTCTCAATCACACTTTCTAGCACTTCATTTTTTTTCTCATCTCTCTCTCTTAACACATTTTCTCTCTCATCATACTTTTTCTCTTCTCAATCTCTCCCTCACACTAGTTCTCCTCATTTTCTTTCATCATACTTTCTCTCTCTTCATTTTTTTTCCATCACACTTCTCTCTCATCACACTTTCTCTCTCATTATTCTCTTTCATCATATGTTTCTCTCACATTCAACATTCTCTCCTATCTAATTTTTTCTCTTATTTTCCTCCAAAGGTAAAAAAAGAAATTTAGATTCATTCCGATTGAAAATATTCAACTAATCAAACATTATTTTTAAGAATGATACCCAAGCTCATACACATTTTCATTCTACAATACTATGATACTCATTTCTATTCTGATTCATAAGAGAAAACTAAACACCACATAAGAACACAACCATTTGCTATGGTCTATTTGACATGAAATATGAAAATTTTTCTGTAGTCTATTTCTTATTGTAACTTTTGGATTTAGTTTCAAATTTTAATTAAATTTTTTAATTAAATATTTTTAATATAATTGGAGATTTTAAAAAAAAAAACAAAAATCATGCATAACGTGAAATATTAATTACTTATCTAAAAAGAAAATAATAATGTGTTTATATATATAAAAATAGAAGAAAATGTAAATAAATAAAATTGTAAGCCTTTTCTAAGTATTCTCTAGTTCCTTTTTAATGGATCAAGTCCCAATCCACTATAATGATTAGAGATATTCAATGGTCCCCACTGCTAAACAAGTGGGGATCATTGAATCTCTCTAATCATTGCCCGTGATACAAAGACGGACCGGGACAAACGGGACTAGAAGATTCCGCATGTTTTGAAAGGGAAGAAAAGAAAAGCACAAAACTTAATTTCATTCGGGACGCATCGAAAAAAAATTAATCTACGAAAAAAAAGAAAATGCAAATTATATTAATAATTTTTTGTCTATTATATTTCATCTCAATCAACTTTTTTATAGTTTAATAATGCAAGTTATTATGTCTCAAATAATGATGAAAGCTCAAGAAATTTAAGATTTGAATTTTAACTATAGTATATTATTGGAGATTTTTCTTATAATAAGAAATGAGTCTAAGAATACTAACCATTTAAATAAGTCCTCAGGTGTAATTCTCAATTTATTTTTATAGTCAATAGAAATTTTTATAGAGTCAAGTTGATTATCCTAGAATTAGTCGGTAGGAAAAAAAAATTCTTATAAAATCCTAATTATTTTAATAAAATGAAACACCTTTTATACAAAATTCGACATATTAAAAAATTTGATGACTTAACTAAATTTTATTTTCCTCAACCGAAATATAAGGTAATTGTAAGATGGAGGGTATTCTCAGTTGTTACTATTTTTTTAATATAGATATTCTGAATTAATTAATTTTGAAAATGATTAATAAAAATTTTCTATTAGCCATTAAAATAAATAAAAAAATACTTATAAAATCTCAAACTAATTTAGATAGACAATATTCTTAAACCTGCTTTTTAATTAGACAACATTCTTAAGTGCGTTTTTTATTAATGAGAAAAATCTCTTATAGTATATCACAGCCGAACCGTACAACTGTTGCTATTTTATTTCTTCGGTTATTGTGTTTTGATGTCCGTATAATTCTTATTTGATCCAGTGCAAAGTAGCATAGTTGTGAAGAAGACCACTTTTTAATGAATTAATTGCTAGTTTATTGTTTGATCATTATTTTTTTATGTCAATGTATTTTCTTATTCATATTAATTTTTTTAGAAAGAAATTATTCGCTTTCCAATATGGTTTTTATGTTTCAATTATTAAATTTTATTTCTATAGAATAAATGGGAAAAAAATAGGGTATTAAAAAATATCTCATATATATTGATCTTTTTTATTTTCCTAAATTAATTATATATTACCTTTTTTATTTATTAAATTTTATAAAAAGAGGAACATGTCCTAACCTTATATATTAATCAAAAGAAAGTAATAATATATCTACAATTTCTTAAGGTGGGAACGGCTTATTCAAAGGAAGAAGAAGAGATTGATGGATAAAAAGTCTCAACTACTATCAGGTTTTGTATCAGTCCGACGTAGAAATTTAAGATTATTTTTTTTTTTTCGCTATTTGATTGAGTGAGGTTTTTTTTTACCGGGTACAAGTTTACGGTCTTATCTTCTTCATGGAGGAGTCAAGGAATTAAGGAGAGTTATCCCATCCCCACGAGGTTGCAGAGATTAGGACGATGCCTAGAGATAGTGTCGGCGAGGAGGAGGAAGAAGAATAAGACAAGGGAACATTGCTGTTGTGGGACGCCATTCTACCTGACGAACTCTTACAAAAGGTGCTCTCCTTGTTGCCCATCGCCAACATCATCAAATTGAGCATTGTGTGCAAACGGTGGTACGAGGTGGTTCACTCCTATCCCCCGATGTCGTGGGAGATGATGGCGCCTCAGAAGCCATTGTTCTTCAGATCCTGCTTTAATGACTGTGCCTTCTTGGGCATCGTGTACGACCCTTGTCTCCTCCGGTGGGGCAACTTCGACTTCCCCCGCTTAGAAAAGGGCATCTGGTGCACATCCTCCTCCTGTGGCCTGGTCGTAGGGTCGATCCTCGGGACAGCTAGGGAATAAATCCCTTATCCCCGTATTACACCCTGTCCGTCACATGCTCGTTCGGATACTGTAATTTACCTCCCTCGTGATGGGATACGTTTCGCCTTTTGTCACAACTAGTATGCTTGATGAATGCCAATGACGGGAGCCGCTTATTGGTCGGCAATCCCATCAAGAGAGACTGAAAGCAGCTTCCTCAAGTCCCCATTGGCTCTTTCCCCCACTACATCGCGCTCGCCTTGTCGTTCGACCGCCGCACGCCAAGTGCACCCGCACCCAACAATTGCCAGGAAAGTTCAGGCAATGGCACTTATCGGTCCACGTGTACCAATCGACGACGAAATCGTGGACCACTCCCTTCGCCCAAGACCTTGGCCTCTAGATAGGCAGCTACGAGGCCGTCATATGCGACGGCGTGCTCTACTACTTCATGAGCCATCCGGATCTGACCACCCCCCACTTAATGGCGTTGGACCTCATGAAGCCGCCCTCTAGCATTCAGTCTCTGCTTCAAGAATTTATTCCTGTGCCATACCCTCTTATCTGTGCTGGGTTGATCAACCTATCGAACAAATTGGTCATGGTTGGCAAGAAAGACTATTGGCCGCACGAGGGAGTAGTGATTTTGGAACTCGAGGATAAGACATGGCGGGAAGTGGCTCAAATGCCCATCTCCATGTACAAGAAATTACGATGCAACTATTTAATCTGCTGTTGCGGCACCGATGACTTCCTCTTCATGCACTCCTCAATGTGGCAGTCACTACTGACCTTCGACATGAGGCAGAAGGTGTGGAAATGGTTGAGCCACCACTACCTTGAGCAGTTGCACTTCTGCAATGAATCAGAGTCCCTATTCTACTGCGTCTTCTGCTTCGAACCGAGGCTCGACATCTCCTCTTGATCTCTCTGTATTTTTTTTAGTTTCATCTTGCTTTGTTTAAGAAAGAAATTTTTATTGTCTGCTAAGATTTTGATTGTCTGTGTATGAGATAGAGTAACGAATAAGCTGAATTACATATGACAAAAGGTAATTCGTTCGCCTTAGAGTTTCGTCAATCCATTCCTAAACTAACACGGACACGATAAATCACATGTGACTACTAACCATTAGTGCAGATGGTCAAGACATAAGGAAGAATATACTCGGACACAATACACCATGTCTTAACCAACTCACCTCCCCAGGATACGTCACATTGTGAACGTACTTTAAGAAGTTTAAACTGACTAATCAGATGAAAGTTTATTTTGGGAAAAAAAAATCGAATTAGTAACAATGAAATCTTATATCATTTTAGTTTTAGTTCCTTTTAGTTTTAGTAAGGGAGAAATTTTCCTATTACGGTCCTGTCATCTTTTAATCACTCTTTTATCTTAGTTCTTTTGAAAATTTCTTATTGAACTATGAAATCAATTTGAGTTTATTTAATTTTATAAAGATGATTTTGATCCCAATCAAGTTCTTAAGAAGTTATTTTCCAAGAGTTCTTAGATATTCATTCTACACTAATCAAAAGTTATTAATGATTCTAGATTCATTAGAATCCCTTTAAATATGAAATATGCTCGTATGGTACTCTCCTAAGTTTAAAAATGCACATATTTCTTAATTTCAAAACATTTTAAGTTATCTATGAGAGCTAAAACAATTCTGACACCATCCTCTCTCTTATACTCTCTTAAATCTAACTATGTTAAAAAAAATTGATATTATTTTTAGTCACCAATAAATTCCGATCAAAAGTTATTGATGAGCGTAAATTTATTAAATTAGGTTTAAACATTTAGCATTCTTTTTCGTGCCAGTGACATACTTAAATTTTCTAATTTAAAACTTTTTAAGTTATTAGTGAGAGTTAAAAGAAATCATAAAGAGTTTAAAACATAATCATTGGAGTGCATAAACTCACTAGAATCATTTCAATTATAAATAGAAAAATTATAGAAGGTGGTATTGAGAGATTTTTTTTTTTTTCAGCATCTTTCAATTTGTTAATATTTCTTGAAGGTAAAAAGCATGTACCTAGAGATATTAGTTTCATATCCGGTGACACTGTATTAAAAGTGTGATTCTATTCATCATTTTCAATGGGATTATAATCCTACGGAGAATGACAAAATCAAGAGCTTAAAAATCCTCATTAGTGCTAGCGCAGGTTTTTTTTTAAAAAAAAAATTAAATGGGAGTGGTAACTTAAAGAGAAAATGAAATTATATTCTATAAGAATACTTTTATAGGTACGCATAGAATTTGATAAACAAAAAACCGAGATCAGATCTTCTGCACACTAATTTCTAATTCCTTTCATAATTTATACGTCGGATCATGACCCAGCGGCCAAATTTATACATCGAATCATGGCCCGTGATCTCCGACCACCTGACTCAATTCAAAACTATAACCTAGCAGGGAAGATGAATCCAGGATAGATCACAGTTAATTTTAGTCGAATTCCAGCTACAATATGATATACAAATTGAGGAAGGACCAGGAAAAGATCAAGGATTACGGAACAGAAAATTTAACCTCAAAAAACCCGAATTTGCAGGGGCGGATCTACATTAGGACATGAGGGGGCCACGGCCCCCCCTCCCCCCCAAATTTTTTAATAACATAATTTTATAGAGAAGTTTTTTTAATTTTATTATTGTATATATATTATTTTATCCTAATTTAAAATATATGTATAGTTGGTGTAATGGTAAGTTTTAATTTTATTTTAACACATCTCATGAGTTCAAATTTTTGTAAGGATTGAATTCAAGTTTTTTTTTCTCCTTTATTTTTCACATTTCAACTAAATATACATTATGCATTTTGAAAGTTTGGAGAGGCTATTATTATATAATATATTTAATAATTATTTTCGTCACTTAGTATACGACCCTCCCAAACTTAACATCCTAGATCTGCAATTTGTTAAATACTGAATTTTTATCTGAAATGTTTCTATATCTTCAATATTTATTTTCTATTTTTTAAATTTATTTTAGTTAATTTATATTTCAATGATTTAAAAAAAATTAGCTAGAAAATTTATATAGAGTTCGATTTTATAATTCCCTACCAACTAAAAAGCTATGATGAATTAACGATAGACTTAACCATTAAAATAAAATTTGATTGTTATATAATAACTCAATTTAAATATGACCATTAATATCTATAGCTAATTTTAGTAATCGAATTATTGCTAATTTTAGCAATTGAAATAATTTCGATCGCTAATTTTAACAACTAGTTTTGATTTAATCGTTAAATTAGCGACTAACAGATTATACTCAGTCGTTAAAATTAAGATAAATTTAAAATTTTCATCGCTAATTTTAGTGACCGAATTAATATCGGTCACTAATGCTAGACACTGAATTTAAATTCGGTCGCTAAATTAAGGTTTGATAAATTATATTCAATCTCTATTCAGTAGCTAAATATATTTAGTAAATTCTGTTACTACATTAGTGATCAATAAATTATATTCTATCATTAATTTAAATTTAATCGTTAAAATATAAATAAATTTTAAATTTCCATAGCTAAATTTAATGATTAAATTTAAATTCGACGAGAATATTTTCATGAAAAATATTTAGAGAGCACGGATAGAACTCATTCTAACTATTATATATTTCTGAAGTACCCCAAATTTATAAATATCTAGAGATATCATATTGAAGTCATTAACTCCAGCGACTAGAAAATTTTTAAAGTTGGCACATACATATAATTTATCGTAAAGATATTAGAATTAGACATGGACATTGATCCTGTCCGAACGCTGAATCAACGGACGTTGGGGACGTGGCGCTCCCTGCTAGCTCCTCGTATGCTCCGATGATCCTGCAACAAAACCGAGCCGGGTGGGGTTTCCCGGCGACGACCCTCCGACGATCAAGTCAGGCACAGGGGAAACAAGGAGGTGGCTCCGAAGATCTAAGATTGCATACCTCCGGCGAAGTCTGATGGCTCGTATATAGAGCTGTGGTGAACTTGGCGCACACACATCGAGGCGTACATGTGTCCGACACCATACTTCAGTATGGGCTTGTCAGAAGAGCATGCCTGACGCCATACTGCTACAGTCCAAATACCTCCTTGATGGGACAGAAGAACCTTCCATTGTACGATTCTGCGTATGGCCTAGTCATCGAACATGCCTGTTGTCAGCGACAGAAGTTACTAGGATGACGTCCCTACTGTCCCGTCTTCTTTGATTTCATCTTCTCGAGCCAAGCGTCCATCTGCTCGGCGGCTCCTTACCTTCGACCCGTCGTAGATGTTGGTCCGCCCGAGGGAGATTCATAGTCCCCTGCTCGGACGAACACTTTGGTCTGGTTGCCTGATGCCTTGGCTGAGCGGACAGGCCGAGCGCACAGGCCGCTCGGCCTTGTACCCTTGCCTTGGGCCACGGCTGACCGGACCACCCGCTCAGCCATATAGCCTTGTTACCTAGGCGTCTGAAACCCGGGCTCATGGCCGGCTTATAGTTCCTTCGGCTGGAGGGCATGGCCAGGCGATCGGCATAGGGTGCCCGCTCAGCGAGCCGACGGGGTTGACCCCTCTTGACTCCCGACCCCTACGTGTCGTTGGCCCTTTGCCTATGAGGGCCCCTCGTCCTTATCGCCGGATCACTTGCCTTCCCCTCAAGTCTAGTCGAAGGAGGCGCTAGGTCCGACTGACTGGACTTCCGGTCTAACTGTGTAACAGCGCTCGGACGGCCCGTGGAATGCTCGTCCGTTCGGCTTACATTCTTCACCACATCCGTTCGGCGCTGTTGACGGATGAAAGGTCAACGCTAATGCCTTTGGGATCCCCTCGGAATGCGTGCCAAATCATTTCCATTAAAGCCGAGCACGCGCGCTATGCGCGATAATGGTGCTCATTAAATGCGCCGCAGGCGGTAGCACCACGTGGCGTCTCTGCTGCCGTCAGCGTACTGCGGCGGCGTTACCTCCGATGGGACAGCCGACGTTTGAAATGGATGGTGAGATGCAGGCCTTGATTCGCGTGACCTGCATCCAAAGGCTTAGGCCGCTCGGGCCTGTCCCTATAAAGTCTTCTCCTTCTCCCCCCGCCGCATTTCTACCTTCTCGTGTTCCACAACCCTCCTTTTTGGTTGCTACTCGGAAAACCTAGAGGTTCCACAGTACAAAAATTTTGTATAAAGGTCTGAACCTTTTCCTAGCTACCATGTGTTCTTTTAAATTAAATTTTGGATCACCTGCGGAACTTAACACGTTTGATCCAAAACTTAATCTATTTGTTCTTTTAGGTTTTGACTTGGATCTCCTGCGGAACTTTACACGTTTGATCCAAATCACCTAAGTTATTAATTCCATTAAATATTAATTTCCATAATTGGTTTCTAGTACTGACGTGGCGAGGCACATGGCCTTCTTGGATATGGGAACAACCACCACCGACTAGACAAAACCTTTTAAGGAAAGCTAATATTTAATTTCCTAAAATAACTTTAGGTTAACCGAAAAGAACAATCAAATCACAAGGAAAAGAAAAAACAAAAGAACACAACATCGAAAAATATATTCGAAATACTAGAATCGTAATCCTCTTGTATTTGGTATTATTTCCAAAAATAACTAGTATGATGCGGAAAGAAAAATTATTAGTTATACCTTTTAGAAAAACCTCTTGATCTTCTACCGTATTCCTCTTCTAACCTCGGACGTTATGTGGGCAACGATCTTCCGAGATGAGAACCACCAAGCACCTTCTTCTTCCTTACAAGTTTCGGCCATCAAAACTTCTCCTAGGATGAAGAGGTTCAGCCACCACCACCACGTTCCAAGGGGTGCTAGAAAAGAGGTTTCTTTTCTCTCCTTCTTAGATCCGGCCACCAAAGCTATCTCCACCATGAGAAGGTTTTGGCCACACAAAGGAGAGGAGAGGAAAGAAAGGGCTAGCCACACCCAAGGAGAAAAGAGAGGAAAAATAGAATAGAGATATTCACCATGAAGCCTCCTCTACCCCGCTTTTATAATCCTTTGTCTTGGCAAATAAGGAAAATTTAATAAAAACTTTCTTAATTCTTTTTCCATTGAAAAAGAAAATTTATTTAATTAAAAATAATTTTCTTCTCATCAATTCATATGGCCGGCCATATTAAAGCTACAAACAAGGAGAGTTTTAATTAATTAAAACTTCCTAATTTGTCTCTAGAAATTTATAAAAAATTTCTCCAATAATTTTCATCCCTTCATGATTGGTTAATAAAAAGGAAATTTTATAAATTAAAATCTTTCTTTTAAACATGTGGATAAAAAGAAAGTTATCTCTAAAAATTAAAATCTCTTTTAATCTACAAATAAGGAAAGATATCAAATCTTTTCTTAATATCTTGTAGAAACTTATAAAAGAGAATATTTAATTTTTAAACTCTCTTTTAAATCATGAACATGGTTAAAAAGGAAAGTTTTATTAAAATTTAAAATCCACCTTTTAATCAACAAATAAGGAAAGATTTCAAATTTTAAACTCTCTTTTAAACATGTAGATGATTTACAAATAAGGAAAATTTTTACCAAAAATTAAAATCATCCTTTTAATCTACAAATAATGAAAGAGATTAATCTCTTCTCTTAATCTTTTGTAGAAAGCTATAAAAGGAAATTTTTAATTTTTTAAACTTTCTTTTAAAATCATGATATCCACATAAGAAATAATTTTAATAAAAAATCCTTTTTAATATTCTAGTGGCCGGCCACCTAAGCTTGGGACCCAAGCTTTGGCCGACCACCAACTTGGCTCATCCACTTGGTCTTGGCCAGCCCTAGCTTAGGTTCCAAGCTAGCTTGGCCGGCCCCATTGGATGGGTAAGAAGGTGGGTATGTGGTGGGTATAAATCTCTATATACAAGAGGCTACGATAGGGACCGAGAGGAGGAATTGGTTTTGGTCTCCCGATGAAATTAAGCATCCCGTGTTTGCCCCGAACACACAACTTAATTTCATCAATAATAATTCATTCCACTAAAGAACTATTATTGAACTACCGCACCAATCCCAAATTACATTTTGGGCTCCTTCTAATTATGAGTGTGTTAGTCTCCCTGTGTTTAAGATAACAAATGTCCACTAATTAAGTAAGTTACTGACAACTCACTTAATTAATATCTAGCTCCAAGAGTAGTACCACTCAACTTCATCATCATGTCGGACTAAGTCCACCTGCAGGGTTTAACATGACAATCCTTATGAGCTCCTCTTGGGGACATTCTCAACCTAGATCACTAGGACACAATTTCCTTCTATAATCAACAACACACACTATAAGTGATATCATTTCCCAATTTATCGGGCTTATTGATTTATCGAATTAAATCTCACCCATTGATAAATTAAAGAAATAAATATCAAATATATATGCTTGTTATTATATTAGGATTAAGAGCACACACTTCCATAATAACCAAGGTCTTTGTTCTTTTATAAAATCAGTATAAAAGAAACGACCTCTAATGGTCCTACTCAATACACTCTAAGTGTACTAGTGTAATTATATAGTTAAGATAAACTAATACCTAATTACACTACGACCTTTCAATGGTTTGTTCCTTTCCATTTTGGTCGTGAGCTACTGTTTATAATTTATAAGGTACTGATAACATGATCCTCTGTGTGTGACACCACACACCATGTTATCTACAATATAAATTAATTGAACAACTACATTTATCATAAATGTAGACATTTGACCAATGTGATTCTTATTTCTAGATAAATGTTTATACCAAAAGCTAGGCTTTTAGTATACATCCTAGCAATCGCCCACTTATACTAAAGACTTAGCTGCCATATCTGCTACCATACATCTGATTCCCAACTCTTCAACATGCCCATCAAAAGCTCTTGCCTTAAGGGCCTTAGTGAAAAGATCTATGGGTCATCATCTGATGCAATCTAGGCAGCAACAACTTCTCCTCGTTTATACGATTTCTCGTATTGGGTGGTACTTGCCTTATAGACTTATGGTTTCTTCGAGTTTGTTACTGCACCAATATCATTGTAAAAATCTTTGGACAAACCAGAAATCATATCTAAGTCTATCTTGAGGTTATTAAGTCATTCAGCTTTTATAGCTACCTCAGAGGCTTGCCATATACTAAACTTCTATGGTAGAGTCCAGAAAAACACCTATGCTTATCACTCTTCCATAGTTATGACTTTACCTCCTAAAGTAAACACAAAACCCCGAGGTTGACTTACTATTGTCCCTATCCGACTGGAAGTCAAAATCTGTGCAACCCACAGGGACCAAATTAACTGCCTTGTAAGCATATAATCTCTAGTGCCTCTAAGATACTTTAATATATGCTTTACTGCAGTCCAATGTCCTTGTCTAAGGTTACTTTGATATCTGCTAACTATGCCCTTGGCAAAATAGATTTCTGAACTTGTGCATAGCATACATTAGGCTTCCCACAGCCGAAGCATAAAGAACTGCCTTCATTTCCTCTATCTCCTTTGATGTCTACGGAGACATTTCTTTAGATAAAGTTACTCCATGTTAAAAAGGTAAGAAACATTTCTTGGAGTTTTGCATGCTTAAAATGAGCAAGGATTTTTTTCCGATATATGAAGTTTGAGATAAGTAAAATATTCTTTTCTTGCGATCCCTTATTACTTTGATCCCAAGAATATATACATTCTCCCAAGTCCTTCATATCGAATTGTTTGGACAACCATACCCTTACTTCTGACAACATTTTGATATTGTTTCCAACTACAAAAAATGTTATCTACGTATAGTACAAGAAATACCACCACGTTTCTATCACACTTTTTGTATATACTAGACTTATCCGGTTACTAAATAAATCCATAGATATGGATTACTTTGATAAACCGGATGTTCCAAGTCCTTGAAGCTTTGCCTCAGTCCATAGACTGATTGAGCTTACACACAAGATGCTCTTTGCCCTTTGAAATGAACCCTTCTGGTTGCTTTATATGGATGCATTCTTCAAGACTTCCATTAAGGAATGCTGTCTTGACATCCACTTGCCAAATAGATAAAAGAATCCAGATAGACTTAAGCATGACTACCAGTGAAAAAGTTTCCTTTTTCATCAAGCCTTGCTTTGAAAGTTTCCACCTTCCTGTCTATCCATCTTTTCCTATTGTAGACCTATTTTTACCCAATGGCTTTTACACCATCCGGTGATTCTACAAGCTTCCAGATTTTATTAGAATACATATATTCTAATTCTGTATTCATTGCTCTTTGTCAAGATGCTGCATCTTTATCTTGGAGTGCTTCATCATATGTCCGGGATCAGACTCATATTCATTTGGGATTAAGTCCAAAAACTCTCCCAAAACATGAATTTTTTTAGGTTTGCTTGACAACCCTCCCACTACGATGAGCAACTGTCTGTGTATCATTTATGATACGTGTTGCAGTTTTTTGTGATATTTCATCTTGTACAATTGGTACTAGATTAGACATGTCATTTATAATTTCTTTAAGAACAAATTTACTTATGGGCTTGTGGTTTATTACATAGTCCTTTTCTAAAAATCGGTCATTGATTCTAACAATGACCTTCTGATTTTTTTAAGACTATAAACTTACTTTTGTTTCTTTAGGATAACTCACAAACAAGTGAACTCCTGCCCAACTTATCAGTGTCTCTCATGTGATAGACCACCCAAATCCGAACATGCTTCAGACTAGGCTTATGCCCATTCTGCAATTCTATGGGAGTAGAGAGTTCTGACTTTAGAAGGTATTATGTTCACTTCTGTTTCTTGTGTATATCCTTAAAACAAATTTGGTAATTAATTCATCATCAATCTACTTATTTCCATAAGAGTCCTATACCTTCTTTCTACTACACCATTCTGTTGGGGTGTACTAGGTGCAGCTAGTTGGGATTGAGTCCCTACTTTTGATAAGTGACTCCTAAATTCTCCCAAGAGGTACTTGCCACTACGATCTCACCGTAGTGTCTTGATACTTTTACTTTGATGTTTCTCCGCATCAGCCTTGTACTCTTTGAACTAATCAAAGTACTTAGTCTTGCGGCACATTAAGTAAATGTATTTGTATCTTGAATAGTTATCTATAAAATAGATGAAATATTCGATACTACCTCTTGCCTGGATAGTCATAGGATCACACAAATCAATTCCAACATATCTTTGGCTCCATACCCCTTAGACTTAAAAGCTTCTTGGTTATTTTTCCTTCCAAGTAAGACTCGCAGGTTGGAAAGATTTCCACTACTAATGAACCCAAAAGTTCATCAGCTACCAATGAATCCTACTTAAGTTAATATAACCTAGCTTTAGATGCCAAAGATATAATTGGTTCATTTCCGAAGGTTGCTTTCTCTTAAAGTTAGAAGATGTGTTACTAATTTCCATTTGTTGCATCGTGGGAGTTATTGAATTATAAATTGTCAACTAACATACCAGAATAGATAACTTCCCTATTTTTCTTGATAACAACTTTGTTATCAAAATAGACACAATATCTATTCTATAATAGTTTAGAAACTGAAATCAGGTTCTTTCTAAACTTAGTATGTAAAGACAATTTCTAATAATCCATATTTTATTCCTATTAGAGAATAAACCTCTCCCACTGCAACTGCTGCTACTTTTGCAGTAATGCCCATGTGGACGGTGTTTTTATTTTCATTTAGTTGTCAGGTTTCCTGAAACCCTGCAATGAATTGCAGACATGATTAATGGCATCTGTATCTACACTCCAGGTCCTGGTAGATAACACCACTAGACATGTTTCAACTAATGAATTAAATACACCTAAATTATTCTTAGTTCTAAGAAGACAGTCTACCTTAATGTCCAAGTCCTATTTCCAATCATTACAATTGGGACTACTAAGTCTTTTCTATAATATAACAACTAGGGGATTGACAAACATTTTAAATCCTAAGAATCACAAAAAGATTTGGTTAAGATCAATTCTTTTAAAATCCCTATGAATTTTGTATGCCACGATAGTGTGGGCATATACAAAATCAAAAAAGAGATTTTATCCATTAATTTTATTATCTCGTCAACTTTACTTTATGACGAATAAAATTAATAGTTGATCTCTCTTTGATCAAATATTTGGTCAAAACTTTTTGAATTTAAAATAACATTGATTCCTCAAACAATATTATTTAAATTCACCAACACCTCAAACACCGTGAATTTTACATGCCACGATAGTGTGGACGTATACAAAATTTAAACATTTGTAAGAGGAGGGTTTTACCCATTAATTATCTTGTCAATAAATCTTTATGACAAAATAAAATTACCTCAAACACCGTGAATTTTGTATGCCACGATAGTGTGGACGTATACAAAATCAAACAATTGTAAGAGGAGTTTTTAATTTTATTATCTTGTCAACTTATTTATTTGACAAATTAATAGTTGGTTTTCTTTGGTCACACAAATAATAGCAGTGACTCCGATGGGGAGGATACTATTAGACGTGCCTAAGTGTATACCATTACTTGACACTAAGTCCATTAATAAGATTGTGCCCCTTCCGATGGGGAAGATCACACGCTCTTAATTAACTTCCTATAGTCATCCAAAATGGAAGTTTAAGCTAGTGATCTGCAAACAAGCTCATCCGATATGGAGGAAGGCACTCAGAGCCAACGCGCAAGCTTGTTGCATCACTTATAAACCAGTAATGGAGATCGTGGAATTTATTTAAAAATAAATCCCTCTCCCACTTAGTTATTTAAAGTGAGAAATTTTGACTATGCTAGCCTACTTAGCATGCATACACAACACAGCATAAAAAGCAATAAAATAGAAAAACTAATTTTCAACTATTATGACTTTTATCTATTGCTGTTCTCCGTGTGTCGCTAACCCTAGCTGCTGCCATCTTTGGCCACCGCCACCGGGTCTAGTTGTCGCATCCATCTTGCTCCTTGTTCCACTGCGCCTCTGGTCCTCAATAGGTTCCACGCCTTGCAAGATTCGATCCGCGACATAAATAGAATTTTACATTTTTCGATCCTATATTCCTCGAAGGAATGTACATGTAAACTAGATCGAACATAAAATAAAATTTACATCCATCGATCCTATATTCCATAAAAGGAATGTACATGTAACTAGATCAAAAATAAAATCCTAATAAAACTAAATACAGCTCCTGCTATATTTTATAATACAATCATACACACACAATAAAATGCCCTTGATATGTCCAAGGGTCCAATCACACACATAATAACTATAAGCCATAATAGTTGGATCCTGCATCCACAAAGTTAGCACATCCTACTATTATCCTGCCTAAATTATGTATGACATGTGCATAATTAAACTAATACCAAATACACAGAGGCAAAACCCTAGCTCTGATACCAATTGTTGGTTGCTACTCGGAAAACCTAGAGGTTCCACTGTACAAAAATTTTGTACAAAGGTCTGAACCTTTTCCTAGCTATAATGTGTTCTTTTAAATTAAATTTTGGATCGCCTGCGGAACTTAACACGTTTGATCCAAAACTTAATCTATTTGTTCTTTTAGGTTTTGACTTGGATCTCCTGCGGAACTTTACACGTTTGATCCAAATCACCTAAGTTATTAATTCCATTAAATATTAATTTCTATAATTGGTTCCCAGTACTGACGTGGCGAGGCACATGACCTTCTTGGATATGGGAACAACCACCACCGACTAGACAAAACCTTTTAAGGAAAGCTAATATTTAATTTCCTAAAATAACTTTAGGTTAATCGAAAAGAACAATCAAATCACAAGGAAAAGAAAAAACAAAAGAACACAACATCGAAAAACATATTCGAAATACTAGAATCGTAAGCCTCTTGTATTTGGTATTATTTCCAAAAATAACTAGTATGATGCGGAAAGAAAAATTACTAGTTATACCTTTTAGAAAAACCTCTTGATCTTCTACTGTATTTCTCTTCTAACCTCGGACGTTGTGTGGGCAACGATCTTCTGAGATGAGAACCACCAAGTACCTTCTTCTTCCTTACAAGTTTCGGCCATCAAAACTTCTCCTAGGATGAAGAGGTTCGGCCACCACCACCACGTTCCAAGGGATGCTAGAAAAGAGGCTTCTTTTCTCTCCTTCTTCTTCTTCTTAGATCCGGCCACCAAAGCTATCTTCACCATGAGAAGGTTTGGGCCACACAAAGGAGAGGAGAGGAAAGAAAGGGCCGGCCACACCCAAGGAGAAAAGAGAGGAAAAATAGAATAGAGATATTCACCATGAAGCCTCCTCTACCCCCTCTTTTATAATCCTTGGTCTTGGCAAATAAGGAAAATTTAATAAAAACTTCCTTAATTCTTTTGCCATTGAAAAAGAAAATTTATTTAATTAAAAATAATTTTCTTCTCATCAATTCATATGGTCGGCCATATTAAAGCTACAAACAAGGAGAGTTTTAATTAATTAAAACTTCCTAATTTGTCTCTAGAAATTTAAAAAAAATTTCTCCAATAATTTTCATCCCTTCATGATTGGTTAATAAAAAGGAAATTTTATAAATTAAAATCTTTCTTTTAAACATGTGGATAAAAAGAAAGTTATCTCTAAAAATTAAAATCTCTTTTAATCTACAAATAAGGAAAGATATCAAATCTTTTCTTAATCTCTTGTAGAAACTTATAAAAGAGAATATTTAATTTTTAAACTCTCTTTTAAATCTAGAACATGGTTAAAAAGGAAAGTTTTATTAAAATTTAAAATCCACCTTTTAATCAACAAATAAGGAAAGATTTCAAATTTTAAACTCTCTTTTAAACATGTAGATGATTTAGAAATAAAGAAAGTTTTTACCAAAAATTAAAACCATCATTTTAATCTACAAATAAGGAAAGAGATTAATCTCTTCTCTTAATCTTTTGTAGAAAGCTATAAAAGGAAATTTTTAATTTTTTAAACTTTCTTTTAAAATCATGATATCCACATAAGAAATAATTTTAATAAAAAAACCTTTTTAATATTCTAGTGGCCGACCACCTAAGCTTGGGACCCAAGCTTTGGCCGGCCACCAACTTGGCTCATCCACTTGGTCTTGGCCGGCCCTAGCTTAGGTTCCAAGCTAGCTTGGCCGGCCCCATTGGATGGGTAAGAAGGTGGGTATGTGGTGGGTATAAATATCTATATACAAGAGGCTACGATAGGGACCGAGAGGAGGAATTGGTTTTGGTCTCCCGATGAAATTAAGCATCCCGTGTTTGCCCCGAACACACAACTTAATTTCATCAATAATAATTCATTCCACTAAAGAACTATTATTGAACTACCGCACCAATCCCAAATTACATTTTGGGCTCCTTCTAATTATGAGTGTGTTAGTCTCCCTGTGTTTAAGATAACAAATGTCCACTAATTAAGCAAGTTACTGACAACTCACTTAATTAATATCTAGCTCCAAGAGTAGTACCACTCAACTTCATCGTCATGTCGGACTAAGTCCACCTGCAGGGTTTAACATGACAATCCTTATGAGCTCCTCTTGGGGACATTCTCAACCTAGATCACTAGGATACAGTTTCCTTCTATAATCAAAAACACACACTATAAGTGATATCATTTCCCAATTTATCGGGCTTATTGATTTATCGAATTAAATCTCACCCATTGATAAATTAAAGAAATAAATATCAAATATATGTGCTTGTTATTATATTAGGATTAAGAGCACACACTTCCATAATAACTGAGGTCTTTGTTCCTTTATAAAGTCAGTATAAAAGAAACGACCTCTAATGGTCCTACTCAATACACTCTAAGTGTACTAGTGTAATTATATAGTTAAGATAAACTAATACCTAATTACACTACGACTTTTCAATGGTTTGTTCCTTTTCATTTTGGTCGTGAGCTACTATTTATAATTTATAAGGTACTGATAACATGATCCTCTGTGTGTGATACCACACACCATGTTATCTATAATATAAATTAATTGAACAACTACATTTATCATAAATGTAGACATTTGACCAATATGATTCTTATTTCTAGATAAATGTTTATACCAAAAGCTAGGCTTTTAGTATACATCCTAGCACTCCTTCCTCCGGTGACCTTGTTTTTCTTCCTCCTGACGATCTCCAGCGTCCTCGCAGCCCACTTTTCCAATTGTCATCTCCCCTGTAAGCTCTGCTCTCCTGTTATTCCGTCGTTCCTCCGCGTCTTTCCTTAGCTGTTCCTCCTTATGCCTTATTTCAAGTATTTACCGTCTGTTTCCTCGCTTCTTTCCGTCTTTTATTTCTCTCACTCTTCCGACCATGGCGAGCACTTCACAACCGCTTACCTCCGCCCCTGGTCTTTGGTATATGACCACGGAGAGCCGGTTTGATGAGGAAGATGCCCTACGCCTTGTTCGTACTTATGAGTTCCCCACTGACCTTGAAATAATATTAGCCACTCCATCCGACCGGCACAATAACCCGCCGTCCGGCACCGTTTGCTTTTTCTGGGATCAATTTTTGGCTGGCTTGCGGTTTCCTCTACATCGCTTCATCTTGCAAGTATGTAATTACTTCCGGCTCCCGCTCGGCCAACTTGTTCCGAACTCCATTAGGCTTCTGTGCGGGGTGGTGATTCTTTTCAAGCTGAACGACATCCCTCTGAACCCCAAAATCTTCCATTACTTCTACTATCCAAAATAATCCGAGTGGGTCACCTTCATTTTCCAAACTAGGATTGGTTTTGTTCTTTTTAGCAATATGCCGAGCTCCAACAAGCACTGGAAGGAATACTTTTTCTATATGCGTTTCCCCGAGCCGCCATCTTTCCGAACCAAGTGGCAGACCGCGGTGCCGACCCAACCAGAGCTCGGCAAATACAAGAGCGATCCGGCCTACCTCCATGCAGCTAACCGCCTGGTTGGCCAACGATACAACATTGATAAGCTGCTACTTAAGGGAGTGATGTACTTGTTCGGCTTATCTCCCGTTCGGGCTGGCATTCCCTGTAGCATGGGTAAGGATTACTCTTTACCTTTCTCCTTTGCTCTAACTAATTTATTTTTCTTTTCTGCAGCCGAGATCATGTGGCGTGCTAAAGCTACCAAGCGCCTGAAGTTGAGAGCCGCTGAGATTGAGGCGGCTACGAAAAAGGAAGTCGCTCGGGCCACCGTGCACGAAGCCGTGGGTGACGCTACTTCATCTGCCCCGGTCGAGGAGGAGATTCTTCCTATTGACGACGTTCCACTGAGGACCCGGAAGAAAGGCCGGACGGACCCAACGCCACCATCGGTCCCTTCTGGTGAACAGCTTTCTGAGCGGAGTGGTATTCCTCCCGAGCGGGAAGAAGGGGCTTTGGCGTCCTTTGAGGCGCTCTCTTCGGATCGAACACTCTCCCAGCTTGGCTTGCCCGCGGCGCTCCCCGAAGTGGAACCTACTGCTTCCCTCCCTCGCACTCGTCGTCGCCTTAGGCGCTTGGGTGAACTTTCTACTATTGGGGGGCCTTCCGATCAGGCAGCTGAGACCCAGGATGATCTGAGCGGCCTTCGGGTGATCAAGACCGTTCTACGCTTTCCCTCAGAGAAATACCTTTTGGCGGTCGATCGGCCCGCGAGCCCCGAGCAGCAAATTACCCTAACAGGGCCTCTTGCCAAAGTTTGGGAAGATGCCCGGATTCGCGTCGCGCTCATGACTCCCAGTCAATTGGGAGACAGCAATCTACAGCAGGCCACCGGGGTATGTTCTTTCTCCCCTGGTGTTCCTTTTTTAATCAACCTTTGACATCCCTTCTTTTGCGCAGACCTGGGTAGAACAGATTGCAATTAGCAATCACTTGGCTGAGCTGGAAAACGAGCTGAAAAAGCTCAAACTCTCGGGGGAAAGTCAGGGGCAGTCATCCGCCGAGCTGGAGAAGACTAAAAAGCTTTTGGAATCCGAGCTGCAAAAATCCTCCGAGCTGACGGCGGAGGTGACTCGGCTTGAAGCTGTGGTCAAGAAGTGCGACCACGATGTAAAGCTTGCGACCAACTGGAAGCTTCAGGCCATCTCAGACCTGGATATTATGAAAGTGGAGAATCGGGGGTTGGATCAACGCGTCAAAGAGTTAGACGCCCTCTTGTCCACCGAACGGGATGGGCGCTCGGCTGAGCGCACCAAATTTGAGGGGGATCTAAAAGGCCTCCAAGACTCCGTAGAAGCCTCCCGCACTGCTTTGAAAGAATATAAGGATGGAGAATCGAGCCGTTTGACCGCGGTGCGGCAAGCCTTCGTCCGTTCGGATGAGTTCGGCGATAAGTTCAGCAACAAGTTGGCCCTAACGTTCGAGGAAGCCATGAAGGTTGCTGTCGCTCATTTGAAGACGAAGGGCCATATTCCCGTCGAGCTGTCCATTCCCCCTGAAGAACTGGCTGCCTTGATGGGCGAGATCCTGGATGCCTTTTTCAATTTCGAGGATAGTGAGTGAGGAGCCTTTGAGATCTCCTTTAAGTGTCTTTTGCTACTTTTTGTTTGGCCGCTGTTCGGCGGAAACTCTTTATGTAATGAACTTTGTTTTCGTTTGCCATTTGTTGCTCGACCCATATTCATCCCCTTACCTTCGTTTCAGCAAATTTTTTTTTTGCGTAAGTACTTTTTATAACTCGGCCGCTCAGCCTAACACCTCCATATTTCTATCTTGAGTTTGAGCAGATTGTCCGTAAAATGCTTCTTAATTTTACCATATGGTCGTTCGGAACGCGAACTGCGCTCGTTCACGCGCTCTCACCTTTTATTTTCGTGGATCGTCTTCCGTCCGGGGGGTTTATAGTCGCCGGTCCGACTCTCGATATTTAACGTCGGCGCTCGACGGTCTTCCGACCGGGGGGGTTTATAGTCACCGGTCCGACTCTTGATATTTAACGTCAGAGCTCGACGGCCTTCCGACCGGGGGGTTTATAGTCGCTTGTCCGACTCTCGATATTTAACGTCGGAGCTCGACGGTCTTCCGACCGGTGGGTTTATAGTTGCCGGTCCGACTCTCGATATTTACCGTCGGAGCTCGACGGTCTTCCGACCGGGGGGTTTATAGTCACCGGTCCGACTCTCGATATTTAACGTAGGAGCTCGACGGTCTTCCGACTGGGGGGTTTATAGTCGCCGGTCCGACTCTCGATATGTAATGTCGGAGCTCGACGGTCTTCCGATCGGGGGGTTTATAGTCGCTGGTCCGACTCTCGATATTTAACGTCGGAGCTCGACGGTCTTCAGACCGGGGGGATTTATAGTTGCCGGTCCGACTCTCGATATTTAACGTCGGAGCTCGACGGTCTTTAAGGCTAATTTAAACAGTTGATATACGCCACGCCGAGCGGCCATTCGACGAATAAAGCCAAATGCGTTTTATCACTTTGCTTCCTGCATTAGAAGGACACAAGCGGCCAAGACATACATAAAATGAATTACATCGGCGCACCTCTCACCCAGCTCGGTACGGCTGGAGGTGGTTTGCGCTCCATGGTCGATCCAGTTGACGTCTGTCTTCATCCTCCAGATAATAGGCACCCGAGGGAGCTTTTCGATGACTTTGAAGGGGCCCGCCCAAGGAGCCTCCAGCTTGCCGACGTCCCCGACCGGCTTTACTTTCTTCCACACTAAGTCGCCGACCTGGAACGATCTAGGGATCACGCGCTGGTTGTAGTTTTGCTTCATTCTCTGTCGATATGCCATCAGCCGAACGTACGCCTTGGCTCGCTCTTTGTCGATCAAGTCCAATTCCAACTGTCTCCGCTCGGCGTTGTCATCATCATAGTTCTGGATCCGGACGGACTCTATGTCGACTTCAACTGGGATAACTGCTTCGCCGCCGTACACTAAATGAAATGGCGTGACGCTCGTTCCCTCCTTTGGGGCCGTGCGGAAAGCCCATAAGATGCCAGGCAGCTCGTCCACCCAGCTTCCTCCCATATGGTCGAGCCGGACCCGAAGAATACGAAGAATTTCCCGGTTGGCTACCTCGGCCTGACCATTGCTCTGGGGATACGCCGCGGAAGTAAAATGTTGTTCAATGCCATAACTTTTGCACCATTCTTCGAGCAGCTTCCCGGTGAACTGTCGTCCGTTATCATATACGAGCCGGCGAGGAATGCCGAACCGACAGATTATATGCTGTCAGATAAACTTTTTACCATCTGCTCGGTGATTTTGGCCAATGGCTCGACCTCCACCCATTTGGAAAAGTAGTCGACCGCCACAAGGAGGAACTTACGCTGACCGGTCGCCATAGGGAACAGACCCACGATATCCATTCCCCATTGATCGAACGGACAGGAGACTGTAGATGCCTTCATCTCCTCCGCCGGTCGGTGGGAGATGTTGTGGTACTTCTGACTGGAGAGGCACGATGCAACGGTCCGAGCAGCGTCTACTTGCAGTGTTGGCCAGAAATATCCGGCTAGCAAGATCTTCCTGGCCAGCGATCGTCCACCCGGGGTCCTCCGCACGATCCTTGGTGCACTTCCTGGAGGATGTACTCCGCGTCCTCCGCGCTCTCACACTTCAAAAGCGGGCGAGAGAAAGCTTTCTTGTAAAGTTGATCTCCAACGAGTGTGAACCGACCGGCTCTCCTCCTCAATAGCTGGGCTTCCTCCCTATCAGAAGGTGTAGCACCCGAGCGGAGAAACTCCATGATGACTGTCCTCCAATCGCTCGGAAATGTGAGGCCTTCCATCCGGTCGATGTGCGCCACCAAGGATACTTGTTCAATCAGCTGCTGGATGATGACGACCGGTGATATTGAACTTGCAAGTTTGGCTAACTCATCTGCCGCCTGGTTCTTCGCTCGGGGTATCTTCTGGATGATGACTTCTCTGAAATGGGCCTTGAGTTTTTCGAAGGCCTCAGCGTATAGCTTGAGCCGAGCATTGTTAATCTCAAAGGTGCCCGAGAGCTGCTGAGCGGCCAGCTGAGAGTCTGAATAGATTTTTACCCGACTAGCTCCCACATGTCGGGCTGCCTGCAAGCCGGTGATGAGGGCCTCATACTCCGCCTCATTATTGGTGGCTTTGTAGTCTAGTCAAACGGATAAGTGCATCCGTTCTTCTTGGGGAGAAAGTAATAGCACACCAATCCCGCTCCCGAGCCGAGTAGACGATCCGTCCACAAATATTTTCCACATAGCTTCGGGCTCGGGATTTTGCACCTCGGTAACAAAATCTGCTAAGGACTGCACCTTTATCGCCGATCGGGGTTGATACTGAATGTCGAATTCGCTTAATTCCGTTGTCCATTTGATGAGCCGTCCGGACGCTTCCGGATTCACCAGTACTCTTCCCAATGGACTATTCGTCCGGACGATGATTGTATGTGCCAGGAAATAAGGACGCAGTCTCCGAGCGGCGAGGACCAAACAAAAGTCAGCTTCTCGAGTCCAGTGTAGCGAGATTCAGCGTCTTTTAGAATATGGCTCAAGAAGTACACGGGTTGTTCTTCACCGCTCGTCCTCACTAATGCCGAGCCGACTGCCCGCTCGGTTGAAGATAAATAAATACAGAGCGGCTCACCCACATCTGGCTTGGCTAATACGGGCATGGAGTTCAGGTATGTCTTCAGCTCTTCGAACGCCCGGTCGCATTCCTCGTCCCAATGAAACTTAGTAGCTTTGCGCAGGATCTTGAAAAAAGGGAGGCTCCGGTCGGCAGTCTTAGAAATGAATCTTGACAATGCCGTTATCCGACCGGTCAGGCGCTGTACTTCCCTCAGATTTCTTGGAGGTGGCATATCTTGCAACGCTTTTACTTTGCTGGGATTTGCCTCTATGCCCCGCTTGGTCACTATATAGCCCAAAAAACGCCCAACTTTTGCTCCGAACAAACATTTCTGAGGGTTGAGCTTGACTCCATACTTCCTCAGCGTTCAAAAGGTCTCCTCCATGTCCGTAAAAAGATCGGTCGCTCGGACGGACTTGATGAGAATATCATCCACGTACACTTCTAAATTGCATCCGATCTGCTCTTTGAATACTTTATTCATCAAGCGCTGGTAAGTTGCTCTTGCGTTCTTCAATCCGAACGACATTACATTGTAGCAGTAAGTGCCGTCGGCTGTGACGAAACTAACCTTTTCTTGATCCTCTCGAGCGAGCGGCACCTGATGGTAGCCCTGATAAGCGTCCAGCATGCATATTAACTCGCACTCGGCTGTGGAGTCCACCAGTTGATCAATCCGAGGCAGAGGGTAGAAATCTTTTGGGCATGCTTTGTTGAGATCCCGGAAATCAATGCAAACCCTCCACTTGTTGCCCAGCTTGGAGACTAGCACCAAGTTCGCCAACCAGCTTGGAAACTGCACTTCACGTATGTGGCCGGCCTCCAGGAGCTTCTCGACCTCCGCTCGGATGATGGCGTTCTGTTCGGCGCTGAAGTCCCTCTTCCTTTGCTTCACCGGCCGGGCGTTCGGTCGGACGTGGAGTTCATGCTGTGCTATACTTGGCGAAATCCCCGGTAGCTCATGCGTCGACCAAACGAAGACATCGCAGTTTCTCTGGAGACATTTGATCACCTCCTTTTTCTGGCTTGCCTCCAGATTGGTCGCGATGAATGTGGTGGCCTCCGATCGGGTCGGGTGGATTTGCACCTCCTCTTTTTCTTCATAAACCAAAGAGGGTGGTTTTTCGGTTATGGCATTCACCTCAATCCGTGGTGTCTTCCGCGCGGAATTAGCTTCCGCTCGGACCATCTCGACGTAGCATTGCCGAGCCGCCAGCTGGTCTCCTCGTACTTCTCCAACTTTGTCTTCCACCGGGAACTTAATTTTCTGGTAGAAGGTGGAGACGGCCGCTCGGAACTCACTGAGCGCCAGTCGCCCCAGGATAACATTGTATGTTGAAGGAGAGTCGACCACGACGAAGTTGACAGTCCGCGTCCTTCTGAGCGGCTCTTTTCCCAATGAAATAGCCAGTCGGACCTGTCCGACCGGCAGAACTTCATTGCCCGTGAACCCGTAGAGGGGGGTTGTCATGGGCAGCAGCTCGGCTCGATCGATTTGCAGTTGGTCGAAGGCCTTTTTGAAGATGATGTTGACTGAACTGCCTGTATCAATAAAAATGCGATGAATAGTATAATTTGCTATTACCGCTTTGATAATGAGGGCGTCGTCATGTGGCACTTCGACTCCCTCAAGGTCCCTAGGCCCGAAGCTGATTTCAGGTTTGCTCGCCCGTTCCTGACTGCAGCCGACCGCATGGATCTGGAGCTGCCTGACACTTGCCTTCCTTGCTCTGTTGGAGTCTCCTCCGGTCGGCCCGCCAGCTATTATGCTGATTTCGCCGCGGGACGTGTTGCTTCTATTTTCTTCCTCCCGTGCGGACGACCTAGGCCGCTCCTTAGACATCCGGGGATTGTCCTCGTGCCTTTGTGGATGATGCCGCTCGGGAGACTGTCGTTGTCGCCTGTCGCCTGTCGCCGATCCGCCGATCGGCTTCAAAGTGTCGTTGTCGCCTGTCGGATGATGGCGATCGACGATGGGCACTCCGAGGAACGGGGTGGCCGATCAGGGGAAGGCTTCGGCAATCTCTTGTGTTATGCGTGTCTGTCCGGTAGAACGAGCAAACCATCGGGGTCCATATCTTCTTTTTTGGTTTGGGCTGCTCGGCAGCTACCTCTTGAACGGCGTGGGACCTTGTGTGGGGAGAGCGGACTGCTTCAGCTCGAGGTCCTCTGGGCGGCTGGTGGCAAGCGAGCGACTTCCACTCGGCGGGGGCTGGCCGCACGGTTGGAGCTTCTTTTCTTCAGGCCGCTTGGGCTTCCTCCATATTAATGTACTCATTGGCCCGGTGCAACATATGATCATAGTCCAGGGTGGCTTTCGAATAAGTGAGCGGAAGAAATCACCATCCACGAGGCCCTGCGTGAATGCATTCATCATTGTTTCTGAGGTGGCTGTTGGAATATCCATGGCCACCTGGTTGAATCGCTGGATGTATGCTCGGAGCGACTCCCTGGGCTCTTGTTTGATGGCGAATAGACTGACACTAGTCTTCTGGTAACGCCGTCTGCTTGCGAAATGGTGTAGAAAGGCCGTGCGGAACTCCTTGAAGCTGGTAATGGATCCGTCCGGCAGCCTCCAAAACCACCGTTGCGCCGATCCCGAGAGGGTGGTAAGAAACACCCGACATTTCACTCCATTTGTGTATTGATGTAGTGTAGCCGTGTTGTCGAACTTACCTAGATGATCGTCCGGATCGGTGGTTCCGTTGTATTCCCCGATCGCCGGGGGCACATAATGTTTTGGCAGAGGGTCCCGCAGGATGGCCTCTGAAAATTGCCGGTTGATCCGTTCGGGGGAGGTGTCCGTTCGGGGGGCCTTGCCTTTTCTGTTGTCTCGTATAGGCGCCTCGTCGGATAAAGATCCTTGGTCATGATTAACTGTTGCGGCTTCAGAAGGCGTACGAAATAGGGCCCGATGAAATGGAACCGTGGCCGGTGGTGCTTCCGCTCGGCCTCCCGACGCGGACGTCGCTTGTTGATCCATCCGCTCGGCTTGCGCCTTCTGTTTCTGTTGTTCCACCAGCTTAGCTGCTCTTGCCTCGATCAGAGCGTCGAGCTCCTCCGTGGAGAGCATCACCATATGCGGTCGTCCAACTTCGTCCATTGCTTCCGCTCGGATGCAGGTGCGTTCCCACAGACGACGCCAATTTGATCCTGTCCGAACGCTATATCAACGGATGCTGGGGACGTGGCGCTCCCTGCTAGCTCCTCGTATGCTCCGATGATCCTGCAACAAAACCGAGCCGGGTGGGGTTTCCCGACGACGACCCTCCGACGATCAAGTCAGGCAAAGGGGAAAGAAGGAGGTGGCTCCGAAGATCTAAGATTGCATACCTCCGGCGAAGTCTGATGGCTCTTATATAGAGCTGTGGTGAACTTGGTGCACACACATCGAGGCGTACACGTGTCCGGCACCATACTTCAGTATGGACTTGTCAGAAGAGCATGTCTGACGCCATACTGCTACAGTCCAAATACCTCCTTGATGGGACAGAAGAACCTTCCATCGTACGATTCTGCGTATGGCCTGGTCATCGAACATGCGTGTTGTCAGCGACAAAGGTTACTAGGATGACGTCCCTACTGTCCCGTCTTCTTTGATTTCATCTTCTCGAGCCAAGTGTCCAGCTGCTCGGCGGCTCCTTACCTTCGACCCGTCGTAGATGTTGGTCCGCCCGAGGGAGATTCATAGTCCCCTGCTCGGACGAACACTTTGGTCTGGTTGCCTAACGCCTTGGCTGAGCGGACAAGCCGTTCGGCCTTGTACCCTTGCCTTGGGCCACGACCGACCGGACCACCCGCTTAGCCATATAGCCTTTTTACCTAGGCGTCTGAAATCCGGGCTCATGGCTGACTTATAGTTCCTTCGGCTGGAAGGCATGGCCAGGCGATCGACATAGGGTGCCCGCTCGGCGAGCCGACGGGGTTGACCCCTCTTGACTCTTGACCCCTACGTGTCGTTGACCCTTTGCCCATGAGGGCCCCCCGACCTTATCGCCGGATCAGACATCATAAATACTTTCAACGTACTACATTCTTTCATTATATGTTAATTTTTTAAAAATTAAAATCCTATAACTCCATTAATGAATTTCGATAACAAATCATACATGGATTGAGAGATCTTCTATTGGACCTATGAATTTCTGTCGTGCGCCGTAATCCAATTATGCAATTTTTTATCATTTTAAAAAATCACACGATTGTGCTGCTCATGTGCTAGTGTTTTAGTATTTTATTTTATTTTATTTTATATAAATAAATATTAAAAATAGAAGATATTAAAAAAATATAAACCTTTTCTATATTTTTAATTTTTAATTAAAGTTTTAAAATTAAATAAAAATTTTTAGAGGATTATTTATTAAAGTTAAAATTAAATTTGAGTTAAACGAGAAAAAAAAATGTTGTATGCATTTAAAAGAGAGGACATTGAAATCTTACGAGCGTGTTTTGGAAAATTGTCGCATGTAACAGCACGAGTAAGCACATCATCGCTTAGGAAACCAAGTACATATAACCTAACCTAAGTTTTGCTCTCCAAGTACCATTCATTCCTTGTGATATAGTAGTAATAAAAAATACATGATGTGGTGATAAGAAGAGGCTCCACCTCACGGAGGATAGCGATCATGGTGGAGGTCAACGTCAAGACGGTCAACGCACATATAACATCGGTTAATCGGGCGAGCATACCCTGACAGGGGGAGAGGGTCCCGGTCTGATCCCACCTTCAACACGGGGAGATGACAAATGACCAACGCTCAATGGAGTATTAGACGCCGGATGGAGGAGGAGACGATGTATAGAAGTTGGGCTGAACGGCTAACCCGCTCGGCCATGCAGCAGAACTCGACATTGGCAGAGCGGAACTTCGGTCGAGTGGACGTGACACAAGCACAGGGGAGTTACGACCGAGCGGATGAGACACAGGAAAAGCAGAGTTACAGCCGACCAGACACACGTACAGGAGTAGCAAAGTTCCGGCCGAGCGGACGGGACATAGGAGCAGCGAAATTTCAGCCGAGCGACCAACCCGCTAGGCCTAGCAGTATACTCCCTCTGATATCCATCGACATCTTTTTGGGAGTTAGTGCCATTGATACCGAGCATGGACAACCAGCAGATCGTACGACGGAAGCTTCCACTATCACTTCAGAGATATGCTCGACCTGTTAAGGTACTGTGTCAGTGATACTTTATTGATAAGTCTTTTCGGGGGAACTTAGGGAAGGGTGCCCTTCTTGGGGAGCATGCACGCGCGCTACAGGAGATCTATATAAAGGGGGTTCAAGCATTGGCAGAGGTACGCAATACGCGACAGACACTATTTTCGCTACTGTTTATTCTTATTGCTCCGCCTTCTACTTCATCGCCGACAACTGACTTGAGCGTCGGAGGGCCAATGCCGGGGACCCCTTCCCTGGCTCAGCACTGATGTAATCTGTGTTGCAGGTCGGAGCGGAGTCTACAGGCGATCAATGGGAGCACCACATCCCCAGCTTTCTATCTCATCGACTTTTGGACAGGATCATATTTGGTGCCGTCCGTGGGAACTTAACCTGCATCCGAGTTGAGAAGATGAAGGACGCTAGACGACTCACCACCGTGACGCTCACCAATGAGGAGCTCGACATGCTAGTGCAAGCCCGAGCGGCGAAGATGTTCTAGCAGCAACAACAACAGGCACTAGTCGGTTGGCTAGTACAACAGTTGGTGACATCAGCAGCAGGAGGGCAAGCGGGACTGGAAGACCGGCCGGAACCAGTTTCCAAATGGAGGTAAAATAAAGGTCCAACCGGCAGACAGGAAGTGCCGCCCGCGCCCATCCCATTTCATCGCGCCTTGTTCCAATCCCCCTCAGAAATAGCTCAGGCAAACCAAGAAAGGGGGTCATCTTCGGACGACGCTCCCGTTCGGGATGCGCGAAAAGGAAAGGTTCCTAGAAGTCACGCTTCGCCCGAGCAGATCAATCTGCAGTTCTCCCAGGCGATCTTGTGTGACCCTCTACCCAGGCACTATACCCCACTAGCGATCGGAGAATACAATGGAACGACTAATCAAGATGATCATCTAGATAAGTTTGATAACGCGGCCACGTTGCACTAGTACATAGATGGGGTGAAGTGCCAACTCTTTCTCACTACCCTCTCTGGCTCGGTGCAGTGCTAGTTCCGAAGACAGCTGGACAGATCCATACGCAGCTTCAAAGACTTCCGAGCTACATTCCAGCACCATTTTGCCAGCAGCCGACGCTATCAGAAGATGAACGCCAACCTCTTTGTCCTAAAGCAGGGGTCCAAGGAAGCGCTCTGAGCATACATCAGGTATTTCAACCAAGTAGCTATGGATATCCCCTCGGTCTCATCTGAGACGATGGTGAACGCCTTCACTCAAGGGCTGGTTGAAGGAGAGTTCTTCCGATCACTCATCAGGAAGCCACCTAGGGACTTCGACCACCTGCTCAGGAAAGCCAATGAATACATAAATGTGGAAGAAGCCCATGCAGCAAGGAAGAAGGAGACGACGGTTGAGCCAGTGCCGACACCCGAGGGCGACCGTTGAGCAGCCACCAACAGCCCAAAGGGCCAAGAGCAAAAGGAGCGCGACCACATCAAGAGGCCAGGACACATGCCATGCAGCATGTGGCCTCCAGTCGGCAGAAGACAAGAGGCAAGGTATGGACGCCAATGTTCTTCTCTTTTCCCCAGTCCGTGATGCACAATATGCGTAATTTTTACGATCTGACACCGATCGACAGTTGACCGGCTCCGAGAGAATATCGTCGCCGATCTCCAACTCCCGATCGGCGACAGACAACGATATGTCGGCCGACGAGAGGACGAAAGAAGGACACCTGAGCAGCACCATCAATGCTAGGGGAGGGATAACGATGATCTTTCCCGAGTCCCGATTGAGCGAAATAGACTCTCCGCTCGGGAAGAAGAAAACATAAGCAACGTCGCCCGAGGAGAAATTGGCATGATCACTAGTGGGCCGATTGGTGGCGACTCCAACAAAGCCAGGAAGTTGTACGCTCGGTGGTTGGAGATCCATGCCGTAGGATGCAGTAGGGAGAAGGAAGAAGGGCTCGTGATTAGCTTCGGCCCCAGCAATTTGGAGGGAGTAGTGATCTTTCACGATGACACGCTAATCATCCGAGCGGTAATTGTTAATTACACTATTCACCAAACTTTTGTGGATACAGCGAGTTCGGTGACATCATCTTCAAAAAGGTGTTTGATCAATTACAAATCGATCGAAATGAGTTGCTGCCCATGACGACCCCTCTCTACGATTTCACGGGCAACGATGTACTGTCGCTTGGACAGGCCCGACTGGCCATCTCACTCGGGGAAGAGCCACTGAGGAGAACCAGGACCACAAACTTCATTGTGGTGGACGCACCGTCGGCCTATAATGTCATCTTGGGCCGATTAGCCCTCAACGAATTCCGGGCGGTGGTGTCTACATATTGCCAAAAGATCAAGTTCTTAGTGGATGACCGAGTGAGCGAAGTCAAAGGTGATCAGCTGGCCGCTCGGCGATGCTACGTCGAGATGAACAAGTTCAAAGTGAGAAGCGCTCGGAAGAATCCGCGCTTGGAGGTGAACGCAATCACTGAAAAACCTCCTACATTGGTGTACGAAGAAAAGGAGGAGGTTCAGATCCACCCCAGCCAAATGGAAGCAATCACCTTAATCGCCGCCGACTTGGGGGTGGAGAAGAAGGCAGAGTTGGTCGCCTACCCTAGACAAAATCATGATGTGTTCGCATGGTCGACACATGAGCTTCCCAATATCTCCCCGAGTGTGGCTCAATATGAGCTTCATGTCCGACCAGTCGCTCGACCAGTGAAGTAAAGAAAGAGGGACTTCAGCGCAAAGGAAAATTTGATCATCCGAGCCGAGATAGAGAAGTTGCTGGAGGCCGGCCATATTAGGGAAGTTCAATTCCCGAGTTGGCTCTCTAACGTCGTGTTAGTCTCCAAGCCGGACAATAAATGTTGGTGCGGAAAGCATCCGATGATTGAACCTTAGTTTTGATAAAGACAAAGGGATTCAAAGTTAAGTATATTTGTTATCTAATGTGTATGATTGAGTGTTTCAGGAAAGTCCTAGCTGCAGTTAGGCAAGTGGAAAACCTTAGGGGGTGGTAACCCTAGGTTATAGGGGGTGGTAACCCTATACGGGAAGTCTTGACGGGTCGGAGCTTCGGACAAAAATCCTAGGGGGTGGTAACCCTAGGTTGAAATCTTGGTGTCATGAACTGGATGGAAGTCTGGACGGGTCATGGACCGTACGTCCAGCATGAAGACCGGAAGCAACGGACGCTGAGCAAAAGTCCAATCGATCTAGAGGATTGAACTGGCAAAGGTAAACTCTCCTGAGTGGAGTAGGTGAGGACGCGTTCCCCGGAAGAGGGAACAGTAGGCGTCGGTTCGACCTAGGGTTTCCAGTAGGAAATCCAAAGTCAGAACCGGGCAGTCCGATGATTGTCAAACTTTATATTTATGATATTATATGTGCTAACTTTTGTATTGTAGGATATGCTTGTGTTTTGGGTCTAACATATCTTGCAGGTACAAAAGAACAAGGTTGAGCCTCGGATGAACAGTGTCCGAGGCGCCTCCATGGAGCTTGGAGGCGCTTCGGGTGCAAAGCAGAAGCTGGCTGCGCAGCAGGCTTGGAGGCGCCTCGGATGGAGCTAGAGGCGCCTCAGACCAGAGCTAGGAGGCGCCTTGGAGTGGCTTAGAGGCGCCTTTAAGTGGATGAGTTGCGACCAGTTCTGCGATGATCCACGCGGCTGACCCAGAGGCTTGGAGGCGCCTTGGATGAGGTTTGAGGCACTTGCAGTACTATATAAAAGGGGTGTTCAAGCAAAAGCTTAATTCAACGATTTCTAAAGTATTCTTCCATTGCGTGCTGCTCAAGAAACATCCCGGCCAAGCAACGACAAGTTCTCGACGACCCTGAGCTCCAGTTTCTATATTTTTGGTTATCGGTATAGCCTTTTAATTATTCTTTTGTAATACAAATTTGTAACCTTGCGCTTTTATAGTGAATTTCCCAAAGTAAATGTTCAACGAGCGTGGGCCTTGGAATAGGTGTCGCCCAAGGCTCCGAACCAAGTAAAACCACTTGGGTCCTTCTGTGTGTTTTATTTTTCCGCTGCTTTATTCTGAACGTGTTTTACGAATCCGAAACGAGTGAAAGCCACAAGCGCTATTCACCCCCTCCCCCCTCTAGCGCTTCTCGATCCAACAATTGGTATCAGAGCAGGGTTGCTCTGAATTGGTACAACTACCGTTCAAGCATTTTTTTTTCCGTCGCTTTCTCGTTCATATAGGGTAAAAATAAAACCTTATGTCTTTTATTTTTTCCTTCCAAAATTAATTTCGAAAAATTCACTGCCATCTTTTCACCACTGGTCTGTATTAGCGAAATATCACGTTTTCAAAAATTTGTGGTAATATTATTTTAATATTATTTTGTTATTTTTTCTCGAAATTCCTGAATTACTATTTTTATTTATCTCCCGCACTACTAATCCAGGATCAAGTCCTAGGACATTCTTTTTGTTTGTTTTCTTTGTGTGCGAGATTCTGCTTTCATGGCTCTCCAAGAAGGCTTCAGTACAGCCCGACCCCCGCTTTTCACCGGAGATGATTTTGGCTATTGGAAGAACCGGATGGAATATCACCTCAAGACGCAAGTCGAGATGTGGATCATTATCCAGACCGGTCTCGAGCTTCCACGTGACGGCACCGGAGAACTAGTTTCATGCATCAACTGGGACGCTAGTATAAAGAAGAAGGTTGAAGCCGATGTCAAAGCAACTTGCACGCTACAATGCGGACTTACAAAAGAAGAACTCAACAGAGTTGGACCCTTCTCAAGCGCCAAAGAGCTATAGGAGAAGCTGATCGACCAGCACGAGGGCACTTTCGACGCTAAAGTAAGTAAACGTGATTTAATTTTGAATAAATTGTATAATATTAAATTACAAGAAGGTGAGACGGCTACCCAACTTCACGCCCGGATACAAGACCTAGCCAACAGGCTTCATGCGATCGGCCAAAGGGTGGAGAACAGGGACGTTATAAGGTATGCACTCAACGCTTTTCCGAGGAATACCTTGTGGGCATCCATGGTAGATGCATACAAGGTATCCAAGGATCTCTCGTAAATAAAATTAGATCAACTTTTTTCTGAATTGGAATTGCATGAGCAGACTAATGCACGCCCGGTCAAGAAGGGTATTACCTTAATTGCAGGTACAAGCAGAACCCGGGAAGCTAAAGTAAATCTCAAAACCAAACTCGAGTCCAAAGACGAATCAGACGCAGAAGATGATGACGAGGCTATTTACGAACTGGTAAAGCTCGTACGGAAGATATGCAAGCTAAAAAAGGTGACTCAAACGAAGATGAAGGACAAGACTGGAGTCACCTGCTACGGCTGTAACCAGAAGGGGCACTATAAGCCAAATTGTCCAAACAAGAAGAAAAGAAGGAAGGCGTTGAAGGTGACTTGGTCCGAGCCATCAGATGAATCCGAGACTGATAAAGAAGAACCGACGAGCTTCCTCGTGTTACCAGTGCAAGCGAACATTGTCGAAACCGATTCAGAAATTGAGAGCGAGTCAAAAATCGAGTCCGAGCGAAGCCACGGATCCGCATCCATTTCCGAAGGATCGAACCCCACTGTAAGTGCCCTACTTGCCGAAACTCATTTAGATGAATTGCAAGAATTATTACCTTACTTGTTAAAAAAGTTGGCTAAATACAACGTTCAGGTCAAGTCACTCCCAAAGGAGGTAGCAGCCCTTAAGGAAGCGACTGACTTGAGTTCTTTAACTGAGCCAGTTCAAATTGGAAACTGATCAACTCAAGTTGAACAACTTGAAGAAGAAAATTCCAATTTGAAAACTCAAATTAAAGAACTCAAGGACACGTTGGAACAGTTCACCATGGGTTCCAAGAATTTGGATCTGATTCTTGGAAAACAGCGAGCCGTTTACAATAAGTCCGGACTTGGATTCAAAACCAAAAGTAAATATAAATCATATCTATCCTTAGTTAATAGAAATAATAGAAACATAATTCAAGCATGAGTCTCCAGGTCAAACTTGGTTAATCAAGTTGGACTTGGACAATATTGGGTCCCCAAGGATCAGATCCATTACCTTGATAGACCATATCGAGACTATGATCCAGGAGGAGCCAATAGAAAGACCATCTTTACCAATAGATAGAACTGATTGATGCTTGTTTATTTTTTTTTTTTATGCATGTTTAGATTTAGGATAGTTTAAGGACGTAGGCGTAATTTACACTTGTCTAGTTAAATCTAGGGGTTTCAAAAAGAAAATTAAATATAATTTCCTTGAGCGGTTTTGTCTAGGAAGTGGTGGATGATCCTATACCTAAGAAGGCCAAGTGCCTCGCCACGACTTGGGAACCAATATTTGAAATACATATTTAATTGACTAATTGGAAAACTTAAGTTTAACTCAAATGTAAATTAATCCTTAGAACTAACCTAAATTAAAGATAACCATCTCACAAAATTACTTAAGATTATCTAATTGATAACGAAGAATCGGGTGAGATGGATCTAGGTTAAACTTAGTCTAAAAATAATCAAGTACATTCAATTTAAAATAAATTAATTCAATCAAATTCAAATCAACTTAATTAACTCTATAATCAGATGTATTAATTATTTAAAAATTATTTTAAATTGTCTAAAAATTATTTTAAATTATTTAAAAAATCTTTTTAAAAATTCTATAAAAATCATTTGAAAAATCATTTTAAAAATTCTTTAAAAATTATTTGAAAAATCTTTTAAAATCCTTTAAAAATTATTTGAAAAATCTTTTAAAATCCTTTAACTTTTAAAATCCTTTAAAAATTATTTAAAAAATCTTTTAAAATTCTATAAAAATTATTTGAAAAATCTTTTAAAAATATTTTAAAAATCTTTTAAAAATCCTTTAAAAAAAATTATTTGAATTTTTTTTAAAAAACCTTTAAAAGTTATTTAAAAATCATTTTAAAAATGTTGAAAATACTTTGAAAATTATTTCAAAATCATTTGAAAATTATTTGAAAATACTTTAAAAATTATTTTGAAAATTATTTCAAAATTATTACAAAATTATTTGAAAATTATTTTTGAAAATTATTCAAAAATACTTTGAAAATAATTATAAAATCATTTGGAAATTATTTAAAAAATACTTTCAAAAATCATTTGAAAAATCTTAGATGAATGTATTTCTCAAACTTAGATTTTAAAAGAAAAAAGTTATGTTTCCAAACTTCTGGCAATTTTTTTTGACTAGCTAAATGTTTACAAGAAAATTAATTCTAAAAAGCTAAGCATTTATTTCTATATTTAATTTTTCTCTTATTTATTTTGATATATGGCAAAGGGGGAGAGTATAAGGAAATTCAAAGAAAATTAAAGAAATTTCAAAATAATAAGAAAATTTTTGTTAAGGGGGAGCTTCTATCAAGGGGGAGCTTTGTATGTGCTTATGTTTTATTTATGCTTGTGCTCATTTTTGTTTATCTTTATTGTATTTTTTACTTAACTTTGAATTTCAGTTGCCATAATAAAAAAGGGGGAGATTGTTGGTGCAGAAAGCATCCGACGATTGAACCTTAGTTTTGATAATGGCAAAGGGATTCAAAGTTAAATATATTTGTTATCTAATGTGTATGATTGAGTGTTTCAGGAAAGTCCTAGCTGCGATTAGGCAAGTGGAAAACCTTAGGGGGTGGTAACCCTAGGTCATAGGGGGTGATAACCCTATGTGGGAAGTCTTGACGGGTCGGAGCTTCAGGCAAAAATCCTAGGGGGTGGTAACCCTAGGTTGAAATCCTGGTGTCGCGAACCGGGTGGAAGTCTGGACGGGTCATGGACCGGACGTCCAGCATGAAGACCAGAAGCAACGGACGCTGAGCAAAAGTCCAGTTGATCTAGAGGATAGAACTGGCAAAGGTAAACTCTCCTGAGTGGAGTAGGTGAGGACGCGTTCCCCGGAAGAGGGAACAGTAGGCGTCGATTCGACCTAGGGTTTCCAGTAGGAAATCCAAAGTCAGAACTGGGCAGTCTGATGACTGTCAAACTTTATATTTATGATATTATATGTCCTAACTTTTGTATTGCAGGATATGCTTATGTTTTGGGTCTAACATGTCTTGCAGGTACAAAAGAACAAGGTTGAGCCTCGGATGAACAGTGTCCGAGGCGCCTCCATGGAGCTTGGAGGCACCTCGGGTGCAAAGCAGAAGCTGGCTACGCAGCAGGCTTGGAGGCGCCTTGGATGGAGCTGGAGGCGCCTCAGACCAGAGCTAGGAGGTGCCTTGGAGTGACTTGGAGGCGCCTTCAAGTGGATGAGTTGCGACCGGTTCCGCGATGATCCACGCGGCTGACTCGGAGGCTTGGAGGCGCCTTGGATGAGGTTTGAGGCGCCTCCAGCACTATATAAAAGGGGTGTTCGAGCAGAAGCTTAATTCAACGATTTCTAAAGTATTCTTTCATTGCGTGCTGCTCAAGAAACGTCCCGACCAAGCAACGACAAGTTCCCGATGACCCTGAGCTCTAGTTTCTATATTTTTGGTTATCGGTATAGCCTTTTAATTATTCCTTTTTAATACAAATTTATAACCTTGCACTTTCATAGTGAATTGGCTAAAGTAAACGCTCAATGAGCGTGGGCCTTGGAGTAGGAGTCGCCCAAGGCTCCGAACCAAGTAAAACCACTTGGGTCCTTCTGTGTGTTTTATTTTTTCGCTGCTTTATTCTGAACGTGTTTTATGAATCCGAAACGAGTGAAAGTCATGAGCGCTATTAACCCCCCTCTAGCGCTTCTCGATCCAACAATAAATGGTGGGTCTGCATCGACTTCCATGATTTGAACAAGGCGTGCCCGAAGAACTTCTATCCATTATCCAGGATAGACTAGATGGTGGATTCAACGACGGGTTACGAGCTGATCTGCATGCTTGACACATACCATGGGAATCACCAAGTACCGCTCGCTCTAGAAGACCAAGAGAAGGTCAGCTTCATTACGGCTGACGGAATGTACTGCTACAACATCATGCCGTTCGGACTCAAGAATGTCGGAGTCACTTACCAGAGGCTGATGAACAAGGTGTTCCGACGGCAGATCAACCATAATATAGAGGTATACGTCAATGACTTATTAATAAAATCCCTCCGAACTGCTGACCTATACGCAGATATCAAGGAGACCTGCCGAACACTGAGGACTTATGGAATAAAGCTGAACTCGAGCAAGTGTCTATTCGGCACGAAGAGTGACCGCTTCCTGGATTACATCGTCACCGAGCGGGGCATTAAAGTCAATCCAAACAAAGTCAAAGCGTTGCAAGACATGCCGCTGCCTCGGAACTTGAAGGAAGTTCAACAGCTGACCGGTAGGATCACAGCGTTGTCCAGATTCATATCCAAGTTGTCTGACTGGAGCCTGCCATTCTTCAAAGTGCTTCACCGAGCTAGAAAATTCTAATGGGACACCGAGTGCGATCGAGCTTTGTAAGAGCTTAAGGAATATCTTAACTCCTTGCCTGTATTATCCAAACCAATTGTTGGTGAGCTACTCTGGATCTATTTATCATCCAACGAGCATGCGGTTGGGTCAGCTCTAGTTAGGCAGAACGACCAAGAGCAACAACCTATATACTTTTTAAGCTATATATTGAAGGATGCAGAGTCTCGCTACACCGGTTTGGAAAAATTAGCTTATGCTTTGATTCTCGCCGCTTGGAGGCTTCATCCATATTTCCTCGCACACTCAATCATCGTGCTGACTAACACCTCCTTGGTGCGGGTCCTTCTCAACCCCGAGGCATCAGGAAGACTGATCAAATGGACGACCGAGTTGATCAAATTCGACATACAATATCAACCTCGAGCAGCAATCAAGGCTTAAGCCTTGGTGGATTTCATCATAGAAGTCCAGAATGTCGAACCGGAGGCAACGTGAAAGATATATGTTGACGACTCGTCCACTCGACAAGGTAGCGAAATTGGTATATTGCTCATCTCACCACGGGAAGACCGGATGCAGCTTTCCGCTCGGCTTGACTACGACGTCACTAATAATGAAGAAGAGTATGAGGCATTGATAGTCGGCCTACAGCCAGTCGACATACGGGAGTCGTTAAAGTCCTCATCCACTCAGACTCTGAGTTGGCCGCTCAACAGCTATCCGGGACGTTCGAGATAAGCAATGCTCGATTGAGGCTCTATGCGGAGGCCTTCGAGAACCTGAAGACCAACTTTCAGGAGGTCATTATACAAAAGATACCCCAATTGGAGAACCAGGCGGCAGATGAGTTGGTAAAATTAGTCAGTTCATTATCACCGATTGTCATAGGGCAGCCGATCGTATAGGTTGTTGGTTAGTCCTAGGAAAAACGTACCGGTTCCATTGTACAAAAATTTTGTACAAGTGTCGAACCTTTCCTTAAATAACCTATTGTATTCTTTAGAAGTTAAATTAGGAATCACAGACGGAACTTAATATCATTGATTCTAAATTTAACTTATCTGTTCTTAATGGTTTAGACTCGGATCGCAAGCGGAACTTAACACTATTGATCCAAATCCACCTACGTTATAAATTCAATTAAATATTAATTTCCAAAATTGGCTTCCAGGACTGTATGGCGAGGCACATGGTCTTCTTGGGTATGGGAGCATTCACCACAGCCTAGACAAAGCCTTTTAAGGAAAACTAATATTTAATTTCCTTATATAACTCTAGGTTTAACCAAAAAGAACAATCGAATCACAAATTCGAAAAATAAATAAAAACACAAACACGAATTACTAATTCAAAAAACTAGATCTAATGCCTCTTGTGTTTGGAATTCTTACAAAGAAAAATAACTAGTATGATGCGGAAGAAAAATACTAGTTATACCTTCTCTTTGTATGCTAATGACCTCGAGATCTTCTGTCGTATTCCTCGCCTCGCCTTGGACGTCGTGTGGGTGACGATCCTCCAAGATGAACACCACCCAAAGCCTTCTTCTCCTTCTAATTTTCGGCCACCACCACCACAAAAGAAAAGAGAGCAAAGGGAAAGGGAGAAGAGAGAGGGTCGACCACACCAAGAGAGTCTCCACCAAGAGAATAAGAATTGTTGTCTCATGAGGCCTCCTCACCCCTTCTTTTATATTATTTGCCCAAGGCAAATAAGGGAAGAATTTTTACAAAAATTAAAATCTTCCTCTAGTTTTTCCTTTTCCCTTTTATTTTTCCTTTTCTTTCCTCTTGATTGAATCAAACACCAAATCATTGGATGATGATTTTATTTTTTTATTTTTATTTGGCCGGCCCCCTTGCTTGGGCGCCAAGCAAGGGTGACCGACCCCCTTAAAGAGGAAGGAAATATTTTTTTTATAAAATTTTACAAGAAGAAATCCTCTTATAAAATTTTACAAGCTCTCTTTCCTAAAGTGGATGTTAAAAAGGAAAGTTTTAAAAATTAAAACCATGTTTTAAAATTTAAAACTTCTCTTCAAAAATTTCCTTTTTAACATGAATAGAAAATTTTTATTTTTAAAACTTCTCTTCCTTTTCTCTAAAACCATGAGGATGGTTAAAAAAAAGGGAAAGTTTTAAAACTTTTAAAACTCTCTATTAAACCATGTGGCCTAATTCAAATAAGGAAAGTTTTTAAAATTAAAATCTCTCTTTTAAAACTTATAGTTTTCTACAAAGAGAAGATTTTAAAAATTTAAAACACCCCTCCTATTTGAATTTATTTTGGCCGGCCCCTACTTGCTTGGTCACCAAGCAAGAGGGCCGACCCTCTTAAGGAGATGGTGGCTGGCCATTGCTTAGTCACCAAGCAATGGGCCGACCTCCTTTCTTGGACACCAAGAAGGGCTTTTAATGAGTGGTTTATAAGGCACTAATGAGGCTACGATAGGGACCTAGAGGAGAAATTAGTTTTAGCCTTCCGATGAGCTTGAGTATCCCGTGCTCGCCCCGAACATACAACTCAAGTTCATCGATAATAACTCATTCCACTAGAGAGTTATTATCGCACTACCGCACCAATCCCAAATTACATTATGGGCTCTTTCTTATCATGAGTGTGTTAGTCTCTCTGTGTTTAAGATAACGAATGCCCACTAATTAAGTAAGTTACTGACAACTCACTTAATTAATATCTAAGTCCAAGAGTAGTACCACTCAACCTCATTTTCATGTTGGACTAAGTCCACCTGCAAGGTTTAACATGGAAATCCTTATGAGCTCCTCTTGGGGACATTCTCAACCTAGATAACTAGGACACAGTTTCCTTTTATAATCAACAACACACACTATAAGTAATATCATTTCCCAACTTATCGGGCCTATTGATTTATCAAGCTAAATCTCACCCTATGATAAGTTAAAGAAATAGATACTAAATATATATGCTTGTTATTATATTAGGATTAAGAGTACACACTTTCATAATAACTAAGGTCTAGTTCTTTTATTAAGTCAGTATAAAAAGAACTTACCTAAAATGATCCTACTCAATACACTTAGAGTGTACTAGTGTAATTTATTAGTCAAGATAAACTAATACCTAATTACACTATGACTATACCAATGGATTGTTCCTTTACATCTTAGTCGTGAGCAACTGTTTATAATTTATAAAGAGCTGATAACATGATCTTCTGTGTGTGACACCACACACCATGTTATCTACTTTATAAATTAATTGAACAACTATATTCAACAAATAAATATAGACATTTGACCAATGTGATTCTTTTATTTCAAAAATAAATGTTTACAAAAGCTAGACTTTTAGTATACACTCTAACATAGGTCTCGCTCGTGGCACATATCGATTGCATCTGAACAATTAGAGGACAGCTTTGACAGAGTTTTTGCGGTCGGGAGTTATCCCTACCGATTAGGAGGAAGCTCGCTTGCTGAAGAAGAGGGTCAGACGGTTCACTTTGGTCGGGGACCAACTTTATAAGAGAGCCTTCTCTAGACCCTTACTCAAATGCGTCAGATTGGAAGATGTCAAATACATTTTGCGGGAGGTGCACCAAGGTTCTTACGGAGGTCATCCAGGTTGCCGTGCATTAACTCGAAAGATACTCCTGGCCGGATATTTTTGGCCGACCCTCCAAGAAGATGCTGCTTGGACGGTGGCCACCCTTGTCCTACCAAAAGTATCACAACCTTCCGCACCGACCGACTGAGGAAATGAAGGTGTCCATAGTATCTTGCCCATTCAACCAATAAGGCATGGATATCACTAGAAAATTCTCCATGGCGACTGGTCAGCAGAAATTTTTACTCGTCGATGTGGACTACTTCTCGAAGTGGGTGAAAGCTAAGCCTCTTGCAAAAAGAACCGAGCATATGGTCATTAAGTTTGTTTGGCAGAACATCATATGTCGGTTCGGTATCCCACTCTGGCTTGTATCCGATAATGGGAGACAGCTCGCCGGTCAGAGGCTCAGAGAATGGTGCGAGAGCTATGACATTCAGCAGACCTTCACCTTTGTGGCCTACCTCTAGAGCAACGACCAAACTAAAGTCACTAATTGGGAGATCCTCAGGGTTCTACGTGCTCGGCTCGACTACGTCGGAAGTAGCTGAGTCGACGAGCTCCCCAGTGTGTTGTGGGCCCTTCGCACAACCCTGAAGGAGGTGACCGACATAACCCCATTCCATTTGGTATACGATGACGAAGCAGTCGTCCCTGTGAAGGTCGGGGTAGAATCCGATCGGGTGCAGTACTATGATGAAGGAAACAACGAACAGAGGCTCATGGAGCTCGACTTAGTGGACTAAATGTGGACGAAAGTAGTTGTTCGGCTAACGACATACTGGCAACAGATGAAGCAGAACTACAATCGGAGGGCGATCCCAAGGTCCTTCTAGGTCGGTGATCTCATCTAGAAGAAAGTGAAGCTGGTCGATGACGTCACCAAGCTAGCTCGAAGCCCCATGGGCGGGACCTTTTAAGGTCGTGCAAAAACTTCGTTCAGGCGCCTGCTACTTGGAGGATGGAGGGGGGGAAGGTAGCTCAAGAGGTCGTTGAGCGCGAATCATGTCCAACCCTATAGGGTCGGATGAGAGGTGCGCGAATGAATACATGTATTTTTGTATGTTTCCTGAACGCAGGGTAAATATGAATAAAAGTGAAGAATGCCACTCTTGAGATGCGTCTTTCCCAACGGTCGAGCGGTGACCTTAAACCCTAGTCTTCGTCAACGGTCGAGCGATGACCTTAAACCCTTGTCTACATCAATGGTCGAGTGGTGACATTAAACCCTAGTCTTCGTCAACAGTCGAGCGACGACTTTAAACCCTGGTCTACATCAACGATCGAACGGTGACCTTAAACCCTAATCTACATCAACGGTCGAGCGACGACCTTAAACCCTAGTCTACATCAACGGTCAAGCGACGACCTTAACCCCTAGTCTTTACCTAGTATATATCAACAGTTGAGCGGTGACCTTAAATGCTGGTCTACATCAACGGTCGAGCAGTGACCTTAAACTCTAGTCTACATCAATGGCCGAGCGACGACCTTAGTCTACATCAACGGTCGATCGACGACCTTAAACCCTGGTCTACATCAACGGTCGAGCGGTGACCTTAAACCCTGGTCTACATCAACGGTTGAGCGGCAACCTTAAACCCTGGTTTACATCAACGGTCGAGCGACGACCTTAAACTCTGGTCTATATCAACGGTTGAACGGTGACCTTAAACCCTGATCTTCATCAACGGTTGAGCGGCGACCTTAAACCCTAGTCTATATCAATGGTCAAGCGACGACCTTAAACTCTCATCTTCCCCAACGATCTAGCGACGACCTTAAACCCTAGTCTTCGCCAAGTCTTCATCAACGGTCGAGCGGAGACCTTAATCCCTAGTCTTCGCCAAGTCTTCATCAACGGTCGAGCGACGACCTTAAACTCCAGTCTTCACCAACGGTCGAGTGGTGACCTTAAACCCTCATCTTGATAAGTGGTCAAGCGACGATCTTATAACTCAAAGATGGTGAATGGCCGACCACGAAATACAGTGATTGTTCGGGACTATTCTTCAAAATACTTCTGTCACCCATCAGAAGGTCACAGAATCATAATGAGCAACTCTAACAACAAAATGGATCGATCGGCTGGATAGACTAGTAGTTATCGATCGGTGGAGTCACGAGGCCACAAGTTTATGCAAAGTTCGAGAGATGAGTTGAAAAAACAAATACTAGAAGAAGATAAAGCTTAACCGAACGGAAAACCATTCATTGAAACTTTAAAATTTTACGAAGGTGGAACTCTCAACCTCACTCAAGGTAATCTAAGGTATTATCGGACAGCGATTTAGTCAGCTTGTCCTGACTAATGACCTTACTTGTCAGAGCGGCGGGGAGGTAACCGCCTTCCCTAAGCTGGTTGAGCATCCCGTCAATTGCAAGGTCAAACAGGTGAAGATCCTGATCAGCGACCTTGTCATTGAAAGTGTCCGAGCGGATGTAATTCCTCTTCATAGCCTCAAATCGGCTAGGCTTAGTGTCTTGATAAGTTTTCAAGGAAGCTCGGGAGGCCTCCAACTCGTCCTTCGCGGTGGCCAGCTTATTGTTTTTTGGCAGAGAGTTGGCCTCGAAGGTTAGTTTCTTCAGCCGACCAACTCTTCCATTTAGCAACCAGGAAGTCTTCGACTTCTTTGAGTTTCTTAGCGAGGGTCCGAACCTCTTTATTCTTCAATTCCAGGTCTTTAATGGCTCGGAGTTTCCTCGCATTGGCTGATTCAATCTTGGCGTCAAAGGTGGTGACCTGCTTATTAAAACGAGCCAGCAGAGTGGCCTGCTCTATGCTCTTTCCCCGCTCGGTCTCGAGTAGCGCATTGCTCTTCGCCAGATCGGCCCTCAACTTAGCCACCTCAGCATTTGTCTGCTCCTAAGAGGCGGAGGATTGGCCGCTCGACGCCTTTAGCTTCTTGACTTCCTCCTCCAAAAATGCGTGTCTTTGGTACATGGTCAGACTCTCTACCCAATATTGTGAATAACCAGGAAAGTATAAGTGTCGATCGGGAATAAATTGAGAAAATACAATAAAACACAACACTTACCCTAGTGGACATCTGAGTGTGGTTGTTCGCAAGTGCCCCCGGAGGGATCATCGCTGCACGGTCTCGGGCGTCAACCCATATCTGGGCGAGCGACCCCTAGATAATTATTTGGTGCTCACGGGCTCGGGACTCAACACTAGCCGACTCGTGCCATTCTTCAATCAGCAGATGGAGAACCGTCGTTATATGGCACTGGTCGCTCGGGGTTGACTGTGCCAATGTCGCTCGTCTGGACGGTCAAGACAAGGACGCCGGACAAATGCCAAATTTTTTGACCTTTGATGGTGGTGGCATGAAAGCCATTGGCAGTGCGCAGACAGTCCCTTGTGGCAGACCGAATAATGATGGTGTCCGATCAGACGACGTGGGGGCAACAATCTCTTCAACGAGAGCGGGGGTCGAAGTCTCAACCCGTTCGATGGACCGCACTACCGATGATGAGCAGCATGATGAAGGCTCTACCCGATGCCTCTTACTCCTGATCAGCGGCTCTCCTGAGGAGGCTGAGCCCAACACCCAGTCAACTTGAACGACCAGAAGTCATTCGGAGGGAGGTTGCGATCCACCAGCCACTCCACCACTAGGCCTCTAGCTGGCTGCCCCTCCACTCGCCATGACTGGAGATGCTTCGCTCTCGTCTTGTGGGTCTTCTTGAGAGGTGACCAGCTGCAGACTGTGGCTCTCCAATTCCTCCATAGTTGTCGCATTGATCACGACATCCGCAAGCTTAGCCTTGCCGGCTAGATGCACGCGTAGCATGCCTTCAGTTGTAAAAGAAGAAGAAAAATCAATTAGAATCAAAGGAAGGAGTGAAGAAGTTGCATACCTAGGTTGGAAGAAAGCCAGGTGCGGATCGGACTCAAATCGAAAATGTAAAGGACACCCTCCAGCAGTAACTAATGAATTCCATATTTCTGACCGGCCAACATTGAAGCTGCGTTGAGGTAGTTCGATCGGCTCTTGTATTGTTTCAAGGGAGGCTGACTCACCACTTCAAGCTGCAAGTGGGTCGGGAAGTCTGGCCGCTCGGGAAGACATATAAAAAAGAAGTATTCCCTCTAATGCTTGTTGGAGGTCGACATTTTGTCAAAGAAAACTGAGACCACTCCGACTTGGAAAAGAAAAGTCCCCGGATCGGACAATTTTGATAATAAAAATAGTGGAAAATCCAGGGAGTGAGAGGAATGTCATGCAGGCAGAACAGAACAACTACCCCGCATAGCAACCGAAAGGAGTTCGTCACTAATTGATGAAGGGAGATGCGAAAGTATTTACAAATGGCGGGAAAGAAAGGATGAATAGGAAATCACAGACCAATGGTAAACTGATCCCTAAAGAAGGTAAGACAGTCGAGCGGCAGAGAATTTGGTCAATCAGACGGAGAAGGAAGAAGAATTTGGTAATTAGAAGGAATTTCAAAAATATCTCTCAAACTTCCAGCATCGTCTAAGTCGAACCTAGACTCAATGGATGTGTACCAGAGCCCAGGGATGGAGGCAGGGCGTTGGGAAGAGCTTGCCATCGAAACTAAAGCTTAATGGAAAACAAGGAAAAAATGCGACTCGAAAAAGAGGATCCCAACGAACAGCTTCAATCAAAGGAAGATGAGGGCTTACTAGAGAGATTGCAGAGATTGCTAAAAAAAGAGGGTGATGGAGCAAAGCGCGGTGTCACCGAGAGGCTTGTAGGCAAAGACGACGACGCAAAGTGAAGAAGGTGAAGCAGGCGATGTTTATAAACCCCGGGGCCAGCCGACCGGAGCCATCCGATTTAGGTCACTGAAACCAAGCAAAAATTGAGTCGTTGAATTTGAAGCGCCAAATGTCACATCGCCGGCGGATATCCACCTATCACGTCAAGCGTGCGGCTATAGCAAGCGGGACACATGGCACCTCGCCACGGGCTGATATTTAATGAGGGAAATTAAAAGGCATGAGGACGTTCATCCATAATGCACAGGGATTTGCATGATTTCCTAGAAATATGGGTGGTGTAAGCCTAGATCATGCTCACCCAAAGAAGTCCAAGAAAAGATTTCCAAGTATGGATGTTCATTGTGTTGATCGGATTAAGAGAGCAGACCTATGGCCGAACGAAAATCTTCAACAGGTCGACTGGTAGAGAGCGATCACATAGCCGACCGTTGGGCCACGTTAGTCCGATTAGAAACCAAGGAGTGGTGAAGCCGATCGGGTGGAAAGCTTCACAAATAATTTTGTCCAATCAGTCGGACTTGCAGCCTCCTTCGACTAGACTTGAGGGGGAGGCATGTAATGTTGTGATAAGGAGGGGCCCCACCTCATGGAGGATAGCGACCACGGTGGAGGTTAACGTCAAGCCAGTCAACGCGCAGATAGCATCGGTCGGTCGAGCAAGCATGCCCTAACAGGGGGGAGAGGGTCCCGGCCCGATCCCGCCTTCGACACGGGGAGGTGTCAAATGATCGATGCTCAATGGAGTATTGGACACCGGATGGATGAGGAGATGATCTGCAGAAGCCGGGCAGAGCGGCTACCCCGCTCGGCCAGGCAGCAGGACTCGACATTGGTAGAGCGAAACTTCGACTGAGCGGACGTGATACAAGCACAGGGGAGTTACGGCTGAGTGGACGAGACACAGGAACAGCGGAGTTACGACCGAGTGGACACACACACTGGAGTAGCGAAGTTCTGGCCGAGCGGACGAGACACTGGAGCAGCGAAATTCCGGCCTAGCGGTCAACCCGCTCCGCCTAGCAGTATACTCCCTCTGATATCCATCGACATCTTTTTGGGAGTTAGTGTCGCTGACACCGGGCATGGACAACCATAAGATCGTATGGCGGAAGCTTCCACTGTCACTTCAGAAATATGCCCGGCATGTTAAGGTACTGTGTTAGTGACACTTTACTGACAAGTCTTTTCAAGGGAAACTTGGGGAAGAGTGCCTGTCTTGGGGAGTGTGCACGCGCGCTACAGGAGCACTATAAATGAGGGTCCAAGCATCGGCGGAGGTACGCAATACGCGACAGACACTGTTCTCGCTATTGTTCATTCTTGTTGCTCTGCCTTCTACTTCATCGTCGGCGACTGAATTGAGCGTCGGAGGGCCAATGCCGAGGACTCTTTCCCTGGCTTGGCACTGACGTAATCTTTATTGCAAGTCGGAGCGGAGTCTATAGCCGGTCAGCGAAAGCGTCACATCCCCAACTTTCCATCTCATCAACTTTCAGACAAGATCAATGCACTTGTTATCTTAATCTTCTTCTTCTTTTTCTTCCCAACAATCTACTTTCATCCTATGATTAATTTAATCCTCTCATTGATTAAGATCAACCCAAACCGACCAGTCTTCCACACAATCGGTGGAGACTTAGCTTCTCCTCAACACATCTGAGATGATAGATAGATGTGGTACCAACAAATTACCATATCGCTTCATATGTAAATACCATATCGCTTCATATGTAAATTTCAGAGAGCTTATGATGCAACGGTAAAATATTTCAATAATCAATTAAATATTTGATTTCTAGCTACAATATTCTTTAAAGAGTTTTTCTTATAGGATGATAAATCTAAAAATGTTAATCGTTAGATCTTGACTATGAGGATTTTTTTTAAATTTATTTTAATGATTAATAGAAAAATTTTATAAGGTCAAATCAATACATCCGATTTAAAGATCTTACCGAGGCTATAAAAAAATTTAACATGCACTTAAACTTTTTTATTTACTAAAAATATATTTATTTTAAAAATATTTTTCCATAAAAAACATCTCTTTCACCAATAAATATTTTCCACCGCATAATGTAAATAGGAGATTAACCATTAATAAACTTGGACTATAAAATCTCATGGACAGGATCTCATATCAAATATGATGGTTCGGGATAGAGCAAGTTAGTCATGACAGCGAGGCCAGATTTGTCATGATATGACCTACAATGCGTTCTTTCTTTGTGCTGAAGCAAGCATGAAATCAGTAGGTGCAAGCAAATGTAGGTCGGAACTCGGGTTGGGCCTAAACTAGATCCGGCCCGGACCTAGAACTGGATCAACGGGCTGAGTACCCGTTGACCCAGTTCCGATTAACAAATCGTAATCAGCATGGCCAATTGTTAGGCTGGTTACGGTTCAACTCCTTCAAAAATCACCAATCGGTGGTTAACCGTTAGTTTGAACCGACAATGTTAGGGCAGATTGTACTGATAATCAAGTTTTGATGTATGATAAATAGATTAAACTTAGATGTATTGTGTGTCTAACCTTTCTACCAAGTATGCAGGAGTTGACTGGTCTGAAGGACCTGATACTAGGTTGAAATCCAGCTAGGTCCGCAGGACTTGATTGATGGTGTGAAATTCAAATAGGTCCGCGGGACCCGATATCTGGCAGGAAGTTCGGTTGGATCCATGGGATTGACAACCGGCCAAAGTCTAATTGGGTTTGCGGGAGTTGACAACTGGCGGGAAGATATGGTGAGTCAAAGGCAAGTCAAGCGACTGTAGTTGGTAAGTGGAGGTAAGCAATTGGAGGAGAGATCCAGTGAGAATGCGCTCCCAGTTGAGGGAACTGTAGATGTTAGTTCAACTTAGGTTTATTTGGGAAACCTAAGTTGATACCTTGACTAGATTCTAGTCTTGGAGAGACAGAATCTAATTAATACTCCTATCTTATTATGTTGTGCTAACTTTGTTTTGTAGGATAAACATATTTTTATTTGTAAAATACTGAAAAAGGGCGAATAACCATAAGGGAATTTTTTAGAATTTTTAGAAATTTTTTGAAAAATTTTCGGAGGACGTATGGTGTAGGTTACGGGGATAAATATTGGGTCACGGAAAGCCTGTTTAGGCTATCCCATTTAAACGAAGAAAAGTTTTATTTTTCTTTCTTTTTCTTTTCTTTTGTTTTTCATTTTCTTTATTTCCCTTACACGTGCCCTACAGCTCCCGACGCTGTTTCTTCCCCGCTTCTTCTCTTCCTCAATCGACGCGCCGACGCCGCCGCCGCTCACGAGGCCTCCTCTTCTCCCATGCGTACAAACCGTCGATCAAGTTCTTCTTCTCCTTGTATCACGTTTTTCCCTTCTTTCTCGTGCCCTAGCCGTCTCCACCACCGACCGTCTCCCTCTCGCCACTAGCCACTGCCGCCACTGGCGTCACCCGATCACCTTGCGTGGGTTGTTGAGAGTGCCTCCGGTCTCCACCTCACCCGTGCCTTAGCCTCTCCATGTCAGTGGATTTCCCCTCTCCCTCTGCCATCCTCGATCTCATCCGTCACCAGGTGTTGTGGTCGCAGGAGAAGGATTGATGCATGGGGGTTAGGGCTAGCTTTCCCTCTCGCGTGTGGACCCGAGTGACACCTCATTCCACCAGAGAGTAGTGCCTCCTTCCTCCGCTCTGTCATGAGACGTCATACCACTGTTGATTTCGGCGCCAGCCAAGGTGTAGTCGACGGTTGCCACTTTTCCGGCCACAAGAAGGTAGGATGTGTTGTTTGTCCTATTATCTTTCCTGTTTGACCCTTACCACAACTTGTCACTAGTTCAGCATGATCTGGATTTGCAGATCCATAGTTGCGGTGACGATCTAATTTTTGATGATCGCAATAGGCCGGTGATCCTTGAGGTGGCGAGGGTTGTAGGGCAGTTTCACCAGTGTCTAGAAGGATCGAGAGCTGCTGATTTAGGTAACAAATTGAATCTGATTAGAATAGTGATTTGAGGTAAGGTGTAGAGAAATTGATCTTTGATGTAGCTTACACCTAGAATTGAAGTTAGGAAGGATTTGAAATGGTTAGGATTGCTAAATCTATTTGATTATGGGTTAGCGATTCATTATTAGTTGACATTTCTAGTTGATTAGTTTAAGGATATTAATTATAAAGGAAGGATAAGATTAACAAATGGAATTGAACCCTAGCTTCCTAAGCGACTTAGGATTTTTGTTTAGCTATTTTGTTTGCAATAAAACTTAGCTAAACCGTACGATTTATTACAGGATTCGGATTCGGGACGAGCACTTCGACATAGAGGTTGATTAGCTCGATCTTATTGGAGGCGAGTACTTTGACTTATCTTTTAAGATATTGTCGTTTGATATGCATAGTAATATTTAATAGTAATATTTATATAGTAGAATATTTATGTTCATTTTTGCATTGGTATGTCATTATCTATTACCTGAGCATGCTGTATTTATTACCTGCTTTTGCATTCATGTTTCTTTGATTATTTATGTCCTTAAGGTAATGACATACCATGCCTCATTATGTTCAGGACCTAGATTTATTCTACTATACCTGACCTGTGTACCTAGGATATTCTATTTGATCTATATACCTTTTGGTACACATTATATAGAGATGGATAGGATCAGGATATTTCTATGCTTAGTGTCATGCACCATTTCGCATGATTGCATGCTGTGCGATAGTCGGCTCCATTATTGTTGAGCACATTACTAGTTACATGGATTTACACACATAACCACTCATGGGTTAGTGGTTTTTATTTAAGCAGGGTGTGTTGCAGCAGGTTGCTCTGTCAAGGGCTCCGTTGGTCCACTCATGGGTAGTGTGACGCAGCGTGGTAGTAGGATAGGGATCCCTCCTCTGGATTGTCTCAGGGAGATGAGAGCATTGAACTCCCCCACTTATGATTTGGGGTAAGGAGGATAGGTGTACTCCGACAGCATCCCGTCTACTCGGTCACTGAGGAGCAGTGACGACAAAGTACACGACTGTCACAGCCCTATCCACTCGGTCTCACCATCGTGTGTGAGACAGCTGACTGGCGTCAGGGGTGACCAGTGTTAGTTAGAGCCCTAGAGCCAATCATTTGATGATTGTTGTATGGACTCATTGTATCATATTCTTGTATATAAATAAAGGCATTTGCTTTTGGTTATTATACTTACTTGTATTGGTGCCAAATAACTAAGTATAATAGCGTCCTTGAGTAGAAGGTTCTTACCTATATCAATCGATTGGTTGAATCGATAGTGAGATGATATAGGGAACACTACTCTTAATCATTCCTAGTCGAGTATTAACATTAAGAGACAATATTAATGCGACGAGACTAGCATGTAGGTCAACTAGATGACTTGATCTCACAAGTCATGGATATGGAGATATCAAGTTGACACATGGGTATGCATTGGAGAATGTATACTGAATGACCCACCATGAGAAAGTATCATGGATCGTTATATGAGTGTCATATACTTTCTCATGTGGCTATTAATATGACTATTAGTCCTTGGACCTGAAGTCACCATGGTTCCCTACATACGGAGTTACATACTTTGGCTTCGTCAAACGTCACCCGTAATCGGGTGGACTATAAAGGCGATTACTGGGTATGTAACAAATTATACTGAGGGATGTGAGTAATGTAGATGGGATCTATCCCTCCTATATGACGGGAGAGACATCGATATTCTTGATAGAGTGAGACCACTAAGTGCATGGTAATGCCCAAATGAGTCAATATGAGATATTGAGCTCATTTGATTGAGTGAGTCTACTTGGAGTTCAAGATTTAGATTGATTAGAGGATGACACGGTCTATGCCTCTTATTGATCAATCTAGATGTCTAGGATAGAAGGACAATGTAATATATTGTGAAGAGTCATAATTAGTAGTCACAAGGTGATGTTGGATCTCAACATTCTTATAACTTGGGTAGTAATGATGTGTTGCTAGATACCGCTCACTACTTATGCTTCTAAATAGGTTTAGGAGCATTGCCAACGTTATAAGAACCTATAGGGTCACACACAAAGGGCAATTAGATGGAGATTAGGTTCATTTGATGAACCTAAAGGATTAGGTTCATGTGATGAACCAAATTGGATTAAGAGTAATCCAAATTAGGCTAATTGAGTTGGTCTCAATTTGGTTCATGTGTTAGATGAGTCTAATTTGGACTTAGACTCATTGAATCAATTTAATTCAATGAATAGAGATTCATTAAATTAAAATTGACTTGAACCAATGGTTAGATTAGATCAACCATGGGAGAGAAGTGGTCAAGTTTAACTTGACTTGAGAGGAAGATGAAGGGTCAAGTTTGACTTGACCATTTGCCACCTCATTGGTGAGTTGGCATTAAGTGGGCTAATGATGATGTGCCACATCATCAAGATTAGCACATGTGTGTGCCACATCATGAGGGAGATCAAGAGTTGTGACTCTTGATATCCCATGGGGTTTAAAAACCCCTTCTTGAATGTGGACGACCACTTTTAGTGTGTCAGGAGTTTCATTTTGTGTGGTAACTCCATCTTCTTCTTCCTCAAGCTCTTTCTTCTCTCCCTCTCCTCCTCTTTGGCTGAATATTTCAAAGGGTGCTAGCACACCTTTTGTTAGGTTTCTCCATCATTTGTTCGTGTGGATACACATAGAGGAGTATCTACTTTGATACTCTCGAGATCCGGCGAACCTTTGGACAAGCGGGATTACGCGAAAGGCTTCGCATCAAGGGTAACCTCTTTATCTTGTAGATCTAAAGTAGATCTAGGTTTAGAAAACATGTATATGAAATTTTAATACTTTGCACGGATCCGGTGGCATGGGTTTCGGGGTTTTTGCGGCCCGAAAAATCCAACAGTGATATCAGAGCCACGTGCGAAGCGTATACATGTTTTAATTTGTATTTTTATGAAAATTACAGATCTATAAATTTCTGTGAATTTATGAATTTTATAGTTTTTATGGGTATTTTTCTCGTAGAAGCGAAGCACAAGTGTTTAGACACTTGTAGGCTTCGACTACCGAGAAGATCTTTCCAAAACGGCAAGGTTTCGCCCCAAATAGTTTTGGGACAGTGGGCTAAGGCACTGTAGGATCGCTAAGGAACACTCGCGATGGTTATATCGCGGGTAGGGGTCCTGCCCCTGACCCCGCAAGGGGATTCGTTCCGCGATTGCGCCCGAAAATCGCTAAACGGGACCGCCGGAAATTTTTACTTATAAAAATTGTAAAAATTGTAAGAAAAATTACAGAAATTTATAGAAATTACATAATTTAGAATTATGTATTATTTTGTGATGGTCATGGCCCAAAAGACCCAATTATATTGGAAGAATTGTGTTGTAATTCATAATATGACCTGCGTGCTATTTTGTGTTTGTGCGTGTTGTACTTTATTCGCGACCTGCGCGTCGTACCTTCTTCTATTATATTCCTGTTGTAAAATAGTTTTTAGACTCGAATGTAACTCGAGTTTCACCTTTGTAATGTACAAATTGGAGCGGTGGAAGATCCACTCGAGACGGTGTTACGAGGAGGGCGCGAGCAACACAAGGTGGTCAAGGAAGGAGCTTGAGAAGCTGTTGACCTTAGGTTGACCATCCGATCTTCTCATTGACTTGAGAAGATCGTAGTAGGGCCATGACTAATCACAAAATATTTAATTAATTGCTTGTGTGTGTATATGTGATGCATGCTAGAATAAGTAATTAATTAGCGCCTTAACGATTCGATTCGATCAATCGCGTATATGATACGCCTTGACGATTAGATTAGATCTAAATCGCGTACATGATGCGCCCTAACGATTAGATTAGATCTAAATCGCGTATATGATACACCTCCTTTATTAGATTAGATCTCAATCGCGTCAACTTGAAATGCCTACCATGCCGTGATACCCATCACTACCTCGATCGCATGTTGTTGTTGAATCTGCCAAAGCAGAGCAACGCATACTATCTTGGTAGGGTGCAGAGGGACAATCTTGGTCCCGCCTATCAACGCATGGGTGAGTACAACTCAATTAGATTGAGTAACTAGTTAACTCAATTGGATCGAGTTTAACTATAGGCATTTTCCAATTGTTGGTAGATGGTCAAAATCACGTTTATATTAACTCTTGGGCGTATTAGCCAAAGCTAACTTGAGTTTTAATATAAATACGGATCTTGATCCTATAAACAAGAGTTGCATAGAGATGTAATTGGTAATTAGTTACCTACCGATCATACTAAGTCTTGGGCGATTTAGCCAAAGCTAACTCAGGGCATTGTATGATGTGAATCTTGTCCCACATTAATTATAGAATTTAGTGGGAGCATCATTTAGTTAAAGGCCTAATTAAATGATTAATAGAATATGATATTTATTTTCTACATTTTCTGTTATAGATTGCCATGTTGTCAAACACGAACACCTTCTCTCTGTGTTCTGTCCTTGATAAGGACAAGCTCAACGGAGAAAATTGCCTGGACTGGTACATGAATCTGAGAATAGTTCTCACCCAAGAATGTAAACTGTACGTTCTGGAGCAGCCCATTCCGGAGGCTCCTCCTGCCAATGCCACGCGAGCAGACAAAGATGCTTACAAGAAGCATCAAGATGACGCATTAGATGTATCATGTCTAATGCTCGTGACCATGAACTCTGAGCTTTAGAAGCAACATGAGTTAATGGGGGCTTATGATATGGTTGAACATCTTCGTCAACTATATCAAGGACAAGCGCAGCACGAGAGATTTGAGATCTCAAGGGCACTATTTCAATGCAAGATGTCAGATGGGGCTCCCGTAGGTCCATATGTACTCAAGATGATTGGGTACATAGAGAATATACAGAGGTTGGGATTCCCACTTGGCCAAGAGCTGGCCACTGACCTGATCTTGCAGTCTTTTCCAGAGAGCTACAGTCAATTTGTCATGAACTACAACATGAACAAAATTGACAAGCCACTGCCCGAACTGCTTAGTATGTTACGAACTGCTGAGCTCAACCTTAAGAAGGTTAAGCCCAACTCTATTCTGATGGTTCAGAAACACAAGGGCAAGGGAAAGTCCCAAGCCAAGGGCAAAGGCAAGGCACTGAAGCCTAAAGGAGGGGTCGCCAAGGATGTTACCTGCTTCCACTGCGGTCAGACCGGGCACTGGAAGAGGAACTCAAAGTGTACCTAGAAGATCTAAAGAAGAAGAGAAGTGAGACTTCCACTTCAGGTATAAATGTTATAGAAGTCAATCTATCTATTTCTTCATCATGGGTATTAGATACCGGATGTGCTTCTCACATTTGTACTAATGTGCAGACGCTGAGAAATAGCAGGGCATTGACAAATGGCGAGGTGGACCTACGAGTAGGCAATGGAGCACGGGTTGCTGCTGTTGCTGTAGGGACTTATTTTCTATCTCTGCCCTCTGGGCTTGTACTAGAGTTGGATGATTGTTGTTATGTGCCTGCTTTAACTAAGAACATAATTTCAGTTTCTTGTTTGGACAAGAAAGGTTTTTCATTTATTATAAAGAACAAATGTTGTTCAGTTTATTTAAATGAAATCATCTATTGTAGTGCACCTCTGATAAACGGACTCTATATTCTAGACCTTGAGAACCCTATCTATAACATTAGTACCAAGAGGTTCAAGTCAAATGACATGAACCAAACCTATCTCTGGCACTGTCGCTTAGGTCATATAAATGGCAAACGCTTATCCCAGCTCCATAAAGATGGTTTGCTGGACTCATTTGATTTTGAATCATATGAGACATGCGAGTCATGCCTTCTAGGCAAGATGACCAAGACTCCCTTTAGTGGACACAGTGAGAGAACGACTGACTTGTTAGGTCTTATACATAGTGATGTATGTGGCCCTTTCAATGTCACTACTAGAGGTGGTTATAGGTACTTCATTACATTTACTGATGACTTCAGTAGATATGGTTATGTGTACTTGATGACACATAAGTCAGAATCCTTTGAAAAGTTCAAAGAATTCAAGAATGAAGTACAAAACCAGCTTGGCAAGAGTATTAAGATACTTCAATCAGATCGAGGTGGTGAATACCTTAGCCATGAGTTTCGTGACTATCTAGCTGAGTGTGGGATTCTATCTCAACTCACTCCTCCTGGAACACCACAGTGGAGTGGTGTATCCGAAAGGAGGAATCGTACCTTATTAGATATGGTACGATCTATGATGAGTCACACAGATCTTCCTATGTATCTTTGGGGCTATGCTCTAGACACAGCAGCCTTCATTCTCAACCGAATTCCATCTAAGGCTATAATAAAGACACCATATAGGATATGGACTGGGAGAGATGCCCAGGTGTCTTTTATGAGGATTTGGGGTTGTAAGGCTTACGTTCAACGTCAAGTCTCGGACAAATTGGGACCCAAATATGATAAGTGCTATTTTATTGGATATCCCAAGGAAACGAAGGGATATTACTTCTACATTCCCAGTCAACACAAGATAGTTGTGGCTAAGACTGGGGTATTTCTAGAAATAGATTTTGTTTCTAGAAAGACTAGTGGGAGTACGCTCGATCTTAAAGAAGTTCAAGATGTGAACCATAGCACTGAAGCCTCGATGGAAGTTGAACTGGAACCACAAAGTGTTGTGGATGATATTGTTCCACAAGGAGTTGAGGAACAACAACCAGTTCAAGTAGACCTACCTCTTCGCAGGTCTGATAGGGTACGTCGTCAACCTGAGAGATACTCATTTCTCTTGTCTGACCATGATGATGTTGTGCTCATTGAGGATGAGCCAACCTCCTATCAGGAAGCTGTGATGAGACCAGATTCCGAGAAATGGCTAGAGGCCATGAGATCCGAGATGGAATCCATGTACACTAACCAAGTATGAACTTTGGTTGATCCACCTGAAGGGGTCAAACCCATAGGGTGCAAGTGGGTCATTAAGAGAAAGACTGACATGAATGTACTTATCTATAAGGGTCGCTTGGTAGCTAAAGGTTTCAAGCAGATTCATGGTATTAACTATGATGAAACCTTTTCTCCAGTAGCGATGTTTAAGTCCATTCGGATCATGCTTGCTATTGCAGCGTACCACAATTATGAGATATGACAGATGGATGTCAAAACCGCGTTTCTGAATAGAAACCTGCTCGAGGATGTGTACATGACATAACTTGAGGGTTTTGTAGATCCACAACATACTGATAGAGTATGCAAGCTGCATAGGTCTATTTATGGACTAAAGCAAGCTTCTCGGAGCTGGAGTCTTTGATTCGATGATGCAATCAAACAGTTTGGTTTCATCAAGAATGAAGATGAACCTTGTGTCTACAAGAAGGTTGTAGGGGACATAGTTGTCTTCCTCATATTGTATGTGGATGACATACTACTCATTGGAAAAGACATCCCTTTGCTAAAGTCTGTCAAGACTTGGCTAGGGACTTGTTTCTCAATGAAGGACTTAGGTGAATCATCCCGCATTCTAGGCATACAGATCTATAGAGATAGATCTAAGAGGTTGCTTGGCCTAAGTCAGAGTACATATATTGACAAGGTACTCCTTCGGTTTGCCATGCAGAACTCCAAGAAGGGATTTCTGCCGATGTCACATGGTGTGAGTCTTTAGAAGACTCAAGGTCCCTCTTCTAGAGAGGAGAGAGACTGCATGGATCAGATCCCTTATGCCTCAGCTATAGGATCTATCATGTACGCCATGCTATACACTCGTCCTGATGTCTCGTATGCTTTGAGCATGACTAGCAGATACCAGTCAGATCCAAGTGAAAGTCACTGGATAGCGGTCAAGAATATTCTTAAGTACTTAAGAAGGACTAAAGAATATTTCTTGATATATAGAGGCGATGACGAGCTAGCTGTAAAGGGTTACAGTGATGCCAACTTCCAGACCGACCAGGATGATTATCGATCGCAGTCAGGGTTCCTGTTTTACATTAATGGTGGTGCTGTGAGCTGGAAGAGTTCGAAGCAGGACACAGTAGCTGATTCTACGACAGAGGCCGAGTATATTACTGCATCAGAAGCAGCAAAGGAGGTAGTTTGGATCCGCAAGTTCATCACTGAACTTGGGGTGGTTCCTAGCATTACTGACCCTATTGAGCTCTATTGTGACAACAATGGAGCAATTGTGCAGGCTAAGGAACCTCGCTCACACCAGCGAACCAAACACATACTACGACGCTTCCATCTCATTCGAGAGATTATCGAGAGAGGAGATGTGAAGATTTGCAGAGTACCCACAGAGGCTAACATCGCAGATCCCTTGACCAAGACTTTGTCACAGAGAAAGCATGATGGTCACACTAGGTCATTAGGCCTTAGAGCCTACACTGATTGTCACTAGTGTTAGTGGAAGATTGTTAGTTAGAGCCCTAGAGCCAATCGTTTGATGATTGTTGTATGGACTCATTGTATCATATTCTTGTATATAAATAAAGGCATTTGTTTTTGGTTATTATAGTTACTTGTATTGGTGCCAAATAACTAAGTATAATAGCATCCTTAAGTAGAAGGTTCTTACCTTTATCAATCGATTGGTTGAATCGATAGTGAGATGATATAGGGAACACTACTCTTAATCATTCCTAGTCGAGTATTAACATTCAGGGACAATGTTAATGCGACGAGACTAGCATGTAGGTCAACTAGATGACTTGATCTCACAAGTCATGGATATAGAGATATCAAGTTGACACATGGGTATGCATTGAAGAATGTATACTGAATGACCCGCCATGAGAAAGTATCATGGATCATTATATGAGTGTCATATACTTTCTCATGTGGCTATTAGTATGACTACTAGTCCTTGGACCTGAAGTCACCATGGTTCCCTACATAAGGAGTTACATACTTTGGCTTCATCAAACGTCACCCGTAACTGGGTAGACTATAAAGGCGATTATTGGGTATGTAACAAATTATGCGGAGGGATGTGAGTGATGTAGATGAGATCTATCCCTCCTATATGACGGGAGAGACATCGATATTCTTGATAGAGTGAGATCACTAAGTGCATGGTCATGCCCAAATGTGTCAATATGAGATATTGAGCTCATTTGATTGAGTGAGTCTACTTGGAGTTCAAGATTTAGATTGATTAGAGGATGACATGGTCTATGCCTCATATTGATCAATCTAGATGTCTAGGATAGAAGGACAATGTCATATATTGTGAAGAGTCATAATTAGTAGTCACAATGTGATGTTGGATCTCAACATTCTTATAACTTGGGTAGTAATGATGTGTTGCTAGATAGTCTCATTACTTATGCTTCTAAATAGGTTTAGGAGCATTGCCAACGTTATAAGAACCTATAGGGTCATACACAAAGGGCAATTAGATGGAGATTAGGTTCATTTGATGAACCTAAAGGATTAGGTTCATGTGATGGACCAAATTAGATTAAGAGTAATCCAAATTAGGCTAATTGAGTTGGTGTCAATTTGGTTCATGTGTTAGATGAGTCTAATTTGGACTTAGACTCATTGAATCAATTTAATTCAATGAATAGAGATTCATTAAATTAAAATTGACTTGAACCAATGGTTAGATTAGATCAACCATGGGAGAGAAGTGGTCAAGTTTAACTTGACTTGAGAGGAAGATGAAGGGTCAAGTTTGACTTGACCATTTGCCACCTCATTGGTGAGTTGGCATTAAGTGGGCTAATGATGATGTGCCACATCATCAAGATTAGCACATGTGTGTGCCACATCATGAGGGAGATCAAGAGTTGTGACTCTTGATATCCCATGGGGTTTAAAAACCCCTTCTTGAATGTGGACAGCCACTTTTAGTGTGTGAGGAGTTTCATTTTGTGTGGTAACTCCATCTTCTTCTTCCTCAAGCTCTTTCTTCTCTCCCTCTCCTCCTCTTTGGCTGAATCTTTCAAAGGGTGCTAGCACACCTTTTGTTAGGTTTCTCCATCATTTGTTCTTGTGGATACACATAGAGGAGTATCTACTTTGATACTCTCGAGATCCGGCGAACCTTTGGACGAGCGGGATTACGCGAAGGGCTTTGCATCAAGGGTAACCTCTTTATCTTGTAGATCTAAAGTAGATCTAGGTTTAGAAAACATGTATATGAAATTTTAATACTTTGCACGGATCCAGTGGCATGGGTTTCGGGGTTTCTATATGATATATCCAGGAGACTGTACACATATTTATTATTTGTTGTTATTTCTTACTATGTATGTCAGTAGTTACCCGCTGAGTAGTTGACTCACCCCGTTGATATTACCATTTTCAGGTTGAGGCCGTCGGGAGGATTTCCAGTTGTTAGTCCCCCCTCCAGATTGTGAGGATTTCTGTTTTAGACCTTTTCTTTGGTTTTCTTATTATGTTATCGTCTATGTTTTCAGACTTGTATCTTTTTGGTACTTTGGATCTGGTATGGTCCTTTATTATCGATGGATTTTCATTTGGTATATCTTTCTACATGTCTACCCGGACGACAGAAGAGGTAGGTTTTGATATATGCTGGTGATTTGAGTTTTATGGGTGTAGTTGAGTAGGATATAAGTTTTGAGTTTTATGGGTGTAGTTGAGTAGAATATTTGAGATGATTTCCTTATCATTGCTTAGGTTTGGTTTTTACTATTAAACAGCGTGGGTTCTTGCTTATTTTATATGTATATATGTTCCGGCTATGTTGGCCGACGTTGGTGTGGCCTAGAGGGCTTGTAGGTATGTCTCAGATTGTCACCCGTACAGGAGAGATGCTGCCGAAATTTCTTCACGCAGGGACTCCCCCGGGGCGTAACAATTTATTTGGTATCAAAGCTAAGTTTCTGATACTTGGGTTTTCATATTTTTAGTTGTGGCGAGTCAAGTTTTTGTGTGTTGGATTTTCGAAATAATCCGATACCAATTTATTTGGTATCAGAGCGGGTTACGATACCTACTTTTAGTATTCTAGATTTGAAAGTTAGCCCAAGTTTGCCAGTTAACTTGGGTATTTATTTTCGGATTTGTACGGATTTCCGTCGATTTTCTCGTACGGAATTCTAAGGTTATAAAATGGGGACTTGACAGCGACGGAACATCTCCAGACGACAAATAGGTAAAAAGATAATTTTAAAATTTTTGTTACTTGTGGTAATATCTGAGTTATAACTTAACAGATATGAGGAGATCTACACGTGTAGTATCTGTGAGACTTGGTGCTGGACGACCACATAAGAGGACTTTGGAATCTCTGGCAACGGACTTGCCAGGGATGCCTACTGGGGTTGAGCCTGTCGGTCAGGGACAGACTCAAGATATTGCGGGCGCGTCGGGCTCTCAGACTCCGATTGCTTCGTTAGAGGTACCCACCCATACATTATACACTGTACCTCCCGTGGCAAACCCGATACCTCCACCAGCAGAGGCTACGACGTACCCAGCACCACCGCCACTTGGACCTACCATGTACCCGGCACCAGCGACACCCGCGCCCCCAGTGCCTACAATGTACCCAACACCCACACCAGGTACCCCTGTAATGATTTGCAGCCATGATCAGTGGTTCTCGTATCTACACGCCAGGTACCGGTAGATAACACCACCAAATATGTTTCAACTACTAGAGAATAAGATATACCTATATTGTTCTCTTCCTACGAGGACAGTCCATCTATAATTGTCTAGACTGCTTGCAAATGAAGCACTTGCCTTTCGGCTTCTTCATTCATGCTTTTACTCCAGTACCTAGAGATCATACAGTCTTGCCAGTCAGCCCGATTCTATTGTCCGAAGAGTTCCTTGAGATTGTACATCATGTCATGGCCAGTAGGCATGGTCTGATGCTGATATTGCAGCACATTTGATATAAAAACCCAATGTAACTCCGCGCCATCTCATCTGCCTTGACCTATTTCCTATGATACTAAATCTCCTCTTCACTACAATCACTGTTAGACACATTAGGGCAGACATCTAACAGTATAAACTTATAGCCTTCAGCAGTTAGGACAATGTCCAGGTTTCTTTTCCAATCTATGTAATTGGGACCGGTAAGTTTGTTCTCTTTCAGTATAATAGCTAGTGGGATGAAAGTCATCCTAAGAATCACAACAAAAACTTTTTGGTCACCACTCTAAATTTAGAATAATATTGATTTCACAAATAATATTATTTAAATTTACCAACACCTCAAAATACCGTGAATTTTGCATGCCACGTTAGTGTGGACATATACAAATTCAAACATTTATAAGAGGAGGGTATTATCCATTAATTTTATTCTTTCATCCTAACTTTATGACAAATAAAATTAATAGTTGGTATTCCTTTGGTCGCACAAATAATAGCAGTGACTCCGTTGGGGAGGATACTATTAAATGCGCCTAAGTGTATACCATTACTTGATACTTAGTCCATTAAATAGGATTGTGCCCCTTCAGTTGGAGAAGATCACACGCTCCTAAATAATTTCCTATAACCATCCATAAAGGAAGTTTGACCTAGTGATTCGCAAACAAACTCATCCGTTGTGGAGGGAGGCACTCAGAGCTAACACACAAGTTTGTTGCATCACTTACAAATCAGTAATGGAGACCGTGGAATTTATTTACTAGTCCCTCTCCCACTTAGTTATTTAAGGTGAGGAGTTTTAACATGCATACACACATCACAACAAATATGGGAAAATAATTTTCCAACTATTATGGCCTTTTCCGTCACTGTCCTTCGTGTGCTACCAACCCTAGCTGCTGCCATCTTTAGCGACCGCAATCGGGTCTAGTCGTCGTATCTATCTTGCTTCTTTTTCCGTTGCGCCTATGGTCCACAAATAGTACCACGTCTCGCAAGGATATGATCCGCGACAAAAATATAATTTTACATTTATCGATCCTATATTCCACGAAATAATACACATGTAATCTAGATCAAAACAAAAATGAAAGATCCTAAAACTAATACAGCTCCTGCTGTATTTAATACATACAATCATGCACACACATAAAATGCCCTTGACATGTCCAAGGGTCCAATCACACACAATAATTATAAGCCATAATAGTTGGAGCCTGCAACCACAGAGTTAGCATATCCTACTATCATCCTGCCTAAATTATGTATGACATGTGCATAATTAAATTGAAAACCAAATACACAGAGGCAAACCCTAGCTCTGATACCAATTGTTGATTGCTACTGGTTATATCGTACCGGTTCCCCTGTACAAAAATTTTGTACAAGTCCTGAACCTTTCCTAACAACCTATTGTGTTCTTAAGAAATTAAACTTGGAATTGCAAACATAACTTAATATTATTGATTCCAAATTTAACTTATCTATTCTTAGAGGTTTAGACTTGGATCGCAAACGATGCTTAACATTATTGATCCAAATTCACCCATGTTACAAATTCGATTAAATATTTATTTCAGAGATGGGCTCCCAGGTCAAACATGTCCAGACACTAGGCCTTCTTGGGTATGGGATCATCCACCAATGTCTCGACAAAGCCTTTCAAAGAAATTCAATATTTAATCTCCTTATAGTAACCCTAGGTTTAACCATTAAGAACAATCGAATCACAAGATTGAAAAAAACAAAAGAAACACAAATTCGAAACCTAGAATCACTAGCCTCTTGTGTTTGGTATTTCATGATCTAAACAAAAGGATGAACTAGTTATGATGCGGAAACTAATAACTAGTTATACCTTATGTAGTTTATAGACCTCACGATCTTCTATCGTATTTCTCTTCTTATCTCGGACGTCGTGTGGGCGACGATCTAGCGAGACGAGAATCCACCCAACCCTCCTTCTTCTCCTTGCAAGTTTCGGCCACCAAGAGTCTTCTAGAGATGAAGAACTTTGGCCACCAACCAAGCTCCAAGGGATGCTAAGAAACAAAGCCTCCTATCTCTCCTTCTTCCTCTAGCAAGATCCGGCCACCACCAAGCTCCTTAAGATGAAGATGCCTCCGGTCACAAAGGAAAAATAATAGGAGAAGGAGAAAAGATGAAGGGCCAACCACACCACCAAGGAATAGAAGAGAGGAATACTAGATTATGTGTTATGAGGTGAGGCACCTCTACCCTCTCTTTTATATTCTTTGGTCTTGGCAAATAAGGAAAGTTTTATAAATAAAATTTCCTTATATTCCTTGTCAATGTTTAAGAAGGAAAATTTAGTTAAAATTTCCTTATCAAACCTCTAATGGTCGGCCACCTTATTCCCTCCAATCAAGGAAAGTTTTAATTACAAAATTAAAACTTCCTAATTTGTTTCCGAAAATTTTAAAAATAAAATTTCTCTTTAAAAATTCCCTTCATGGTTGGTTATAAAAGGAAAATTTTATAAATTAAAATCTCTCTATTAAAACATGTGGATGATTACAAAAAGGAAAGTTTTCTCAAAATTAAAATCTTCCTTTTAATCTATAAATAAGGAAAGATATCAAATCTTTTCTCTTAATCTTTTGTAGAAACTATAAAAGGAAAGATTTAATTTTAAAACTTTCTTTTAAAATCATGAGGATGATTACATAAAAGGAAAGTTTTATCAAAAATTAAAATCTTCCTTTTAACTACAAATAAGGAAAGATATCAAACCTTTCTCTTAATCTTTTGTAGAAAACTAAAAAAGAAAATATTTAAATTTTAAACTCTCTTTTAAAACCATGGCTTCCACATAAGAATAGATTTTAAAAATTAAAATCCTTTTCTTGTGTTGTGGCCGGCCACCTAAGCTTGGGTTCAAGCTAGGGCCGACTACCTCTTGAAACCAACTCACCTTGGTTTGGCCGTCCCTAGCTTGGGCTCCAAGCTAGGCTTGGCCGACCACCTTAAGGTGGATAAGAAGGTGGGTATAGGTAGATATAGGTGAGTATAATACTTTATAAATAAGAGGCTACGATAGGGACCGACAGGAGGAATTGATTTTGGTCTCCCGATGAACTTGAGCTTCCCGTGTTCACCCCGAACACCCAACTCGAGTTCATCAATAATAACTCATTCCACTAAAGAATTATTATTGAACTACCGCACCAATCCCATATGACTATATGGGCTCCTTATTATCATGAGTGTGTAAGTCTTCCTGTATTTAAGATATTGAGTGTCCACTAATTAAATGAGTTACTAACAACTCATTTAATTAATATCTAATTCCAAGAGTAGTACCACTCAACCTTATTGTCATGTTGGACTAAGTCCACCTGCAGGGTTTAACATGATAATCCTTATGAGCTCCTCTTAGGGACATTATCAACCTAGATTACTAGGACATAGTTTAATTCTATAATCCACAACACACCATATAAATAATACCATTTCTCAACTTATCGGGCCTATTGATTTATCAAATTAAATTGCACCCTTTGATAAATCAAAGAAATGAATATTAAGTATATGTGCTTGTTATTATATCATGATTAAGAGCACACACTTCCATAATAACAAAGGTCTTGTTCTTTTATTCAGTCAGTATAAAAAGAACTTACCTTAAATGGTCCAGCTCAATACACTCTGAGTGCACTAGTGTAATTTTATAGTCAAGATAAACTAATACCAAATTATACTACGACTATTCCAATAGTTTGTTCCTATCCATCTTAGTCGTGAGCAACTGTTTATAATTTATAAAGAACTGATAACATGATCTTCTGTGTGTGACACCACACACCATGTTATCTACAATATAAATTAATTGAACAACTACACTTAGCTTATAAATGTAGATATTTGACCAATATGATTCTTATTTCTAAGTAAATGTTTATACAAAAAGCTAGGCTTTTAGAATACATTCCAACAATCTCCCACTTATACTAAAAGACTATGTTGCCATATACCCTGCCATACATATGATTCCCAACCCTTCAACATGGTCATCAAAAGCTCTTGCCTTAAGGACCTTAGTGAAAGGATCTCCCAGGTTATCACCTAATGTAATCTAGGAGGCAACAACTTATCCTCGTTATACGATGTCTCGTATTGGGTGGTACTTGCGCTCTATTGTGTCTACTTGCCTTATGGACTTATGGTTTCTTCGAGTTTGCTACTGCACCACTATTATTACAATAAATTGTAATAATTTTTGGGCAAACCAGAAATCATGTCTAAGTCCATCATGAAGTTTCTGAGCTATATAACTTCTATAGCTGCCTCAGAGGCTGCCACATACTCAACTTCTATGGTGGAGTCCAAAAAACATCTATACTTAACACTCCTCCATTGTTATGGCTTTACCTCCTAAAGTAAACACAAAACCCCGAGGTTCTTACTATTGTCCCTATTTGATTGGAAGTTAAAATCCATGTAACCCATAGGGATCAAATCATCTGCCTTGAAAACTAGCATATAATCTCTAGTCCTTCTCAGGTACTTTAATATATGCTTTACGGCAGTCCAGTATCCTAGTCCTAGGTTACTTTAATATCTGCTAACCATGCTCACAGCAAAACAGATATCTGGTCTCATTCACAATATATCATACATTAGGCTTCCTACTGCTGAAGCATAAGGAGCTGCCTTCTATCTCTTTTGATGTCTTCGGAGACATCTCTTTAGATAAAGCTACTCCATGACTGAAAGGTAGAAAAACCTTTCATGGAGTCTTGCATGCTAAAGCGAGCTAGGATAATATCAATATATGAAGCTCGAGATAAACACAACATTCTTTTCTTGTGATCCCTTATTACTTTGATCCCGAGAATATGTGCGCATTCTCCCAAGTTCTTCATATCGAATTGCTTGGGCAACCATACCCTAACTTCCGACAACATTTTGATATTGTTTCAACTATAAAAAATGTCATCTATGTATAGTACAAGAAATACCACCACATTTCTATCACACTTCTTGTATACACAAGACTCATCCGGACACTGAATAAATCCATACCAGATGTTCCAAGACCTTGAACCTTGCTTCAGTCCATCAATAGACCGATTGAGCTTACATACAAGATGCTCTTTGCCCTTTTCAATGAACCCCTCTGGTTGCTTCATATGGATGCTTTCTTCAAGACTTGCATTAAGGAAAGCTGTCTTGACATCCACTTGCCAAATCTCATAATCCATATGAGTAGTAATAGATAAAAGAATCCGGATAGACTTAAGCATGGCTACTGGTGAAAATGTTTCCTTTTTCAACAAGCCTTGCTTTGAAAGTTTCCACCTTCCTGTCTTCCCCTCTTTTTCTATTGTAGGCCTATTTATACTCAATGGCTTTTACACCATTTGGTGGTTCTACAAGCTCCCAGACATCATTAGAATACATAGATTCTACTTCAGTATTCATTGCTCTTTGCCAAGATGTTACATCTTTATCTTGGAGTGCTTCGACATATGTTTGGGGGTTAGGTTCATATTTACCTGGGATCAAGTCCGACGACTCTCGAAAAAACATGAATCTTTCAGGTTGCCTATCAACCCTCCCACTACGACGAGGTATTGTCTGTTGTTGTGTATCATTTGTGATACGTGTTACAGTTTCTTGTGATATTTCATCTTGTACTATTGGTACTAAAGTAGGCATGTCCTCTCTCATTTCTTCTAGAACAATATCACTCATGGGCTTATGGTTTATTACATAATCTTCCTCTAAAAATCGAGCATTGGTGCTAACAATGATCTTTTGATTTTTAGGATTATAAAACAAACCACCTTTCTTTCCCTTAGGATATCCTACAAACAGACAAACTTCTATACGTGATTCTAACATGTCAGTATCTCCCTTCAGAACATGTGCTGAACTACCCCATATCCGAATATGACTCAAAGTAGGCTTACGCCCATTCCACAATTCCATGGGAGTAAAGGGTACTGATTTAGAAGGTACCATATTCAGAATGTACACTGCTGTTTCCAAAGCATATCCCCAAAATGAATTTGGTAATTCTGAATAACTCATCATCGATTTAACCATTTCTATAAGAGTCATATTTCTTCGTTCTGCCACACCATTCTGTTGGGGTGTACCAGGTGCAGATAATTGGGATTGAATCCCGACCTATGATAAATAATTACTAAACTCTCCAAAGAGGTATTCGCCACCACGATCAGACCGTAGTGTCTTCATACTTTTACCATGACGTTTCTCTACATCAGCCTTATACTCTTTGAACTTATCAAAGCATTTAGACTTGCGATGCATCAAGTAAATGTACCCATATCTCGAATAGTCATCTATAAAAGAGACAAAATATTCGAAACGACTTCTTGCCTGGATAGACATAGGACCACACAAATCAGAATGAACCAGTTCCAATATATCTTTGGCTCTATACCCCTTGGCCTTAAAAGGTCTCTTGGCCATTTTACCTTCCAAGCAAGATTCGCAAGTTGGAAAGTTTTCCAACACTAATGAACCCAAAAGTCCATCGACTATTAGCCTTTGAATCCTACTCAAGTTAATATGACCAAGCCTTAGATGCCAAAGATATGTTTGATTCATTTCTGAAGGTTGCTTTCTCTTATTAGAATTAGAAGATGTGTTATTAATTTCCATTTGTTGCATCGTGGGAGTTATTGGATTTAGAGTATACAAATTGTCAACCAACATACCAGAATAGATAACTTCCCTATTATTCTTGATAACACCTTTGTTATCAAAATAAATAGAATATTCATCCTTGTATTGTTTAGAAACTGAAATCAAGTTCTTTCTAAAATTTGGTACGTAAAGATAATTTCTCAAAACCAATATTTTATTTCTATAAACATCTCCCACTACAACAACTGCTACTTCTGTAGCATTGTCCATGTAAACAGTGATTTCTCCTTCGTGTAGTTGTCGGGTTTCCTGGAACCCCTGCAATGATTTGTAAACATGATCAGTGGTCCTCGTATCTACACGCCAGGTACCGGTAGATAACACCACTAAATATGTTTCAACTACTAGAGAATAAGATATACCTATATTGTTCTCTTCCTACGAGGACAGTCCGCCTATAATTGTCTAGACTGCTTGCAAATAAAGCACTTGCCTTTTGACTTCTTCATTCCTTCTTTTAGTCCAGTACCTAGAGATCATACAGTCTTGCCTGTCAGCCCGATTCTAGTGTCCGAAGACTTTCTTGAGATTGTACATCATGTCATGGCTAGTAGGCATGGTCTGATGCTGATGTTGCAGCACATTTGATATAAAAACCCAATGTAACTCCAGGCCATCTCATCTGCCTTGACCCATTTCCTATGATACTCAATCTCCTCTTCACTAAAATCGCTGTTAGGCATATTAGGGCAAACCACTAACAGTACAAACTTATAGCCTTCAACAGTTAGGATAATGCCCAGGTTTCTTTTCCAATCTATGTAATTGGGACCGGTAAGTTTGTTCTCTTTCAGTATAATAGCCAGTGGGTTGAAAGTCATCCTAAGAATCACAACAAAAACTTTTTGGTCACCACTCTAAATTTAGAATAATATTGATTCCTCAAATAATATTATTTAAATTTACCAACACCTCAAAATATCGTGAATTTTGCATGCCACGTTAGTGTGGACATATACAAATTCAAACATTTGTAAGAGGAGGGTCTTACCCATTAATTTTATTCTTGTCATCCTAACTTTATGACAAATAAAATTAATAGTTGGTATTCCTTTGGTCACACAAATAATAGCAGTGACTCCGTTAGGGAGGATACTATTAAATGCGCCTAAGTGTATACCATTACTTGATACTTAGTCCATTAAATAGGATTGTGCCCCTTCAGTTGGAGAAGATCACACGCTCCTAAATAATTTCCTATAACCATCTATAAAGGAAGTTTGACCTAGTGATCCGCAAACAAACTCATCCATTATGGAGGGAGGCACTCAGAGCCAACATGCAAGTTTGTTGCATCACTTACAAACCAGTAATGGAGACCGTGGAATTTATTTACTAATCCCTCTCCCACTTAGTTATTTAAGGTGAGGAATTTTAACATGCATACACACATCACAACAAATAAAGCAATAAATATGGAAAAACAATTTTCCAACTATTATGACATTTTCCATCACTGTCCTCCATGTGCTGCCAACCCTAGCTGCTGCCATCTTTAGCGACCGCAATCGGGTCTAGTCACCGCATCTATATTGCTTCTTTTTCCATTGCGCCTCTGGTCCACAAATAGTACCACGCCTCGCAAGGATATGATCCGCGACAAAAATAGAATTTTACATTTATCGATCCTATATTCCACGAAAGAATGCACATGTAATCTAGATCAAAACAAAAATGTAAGATCCTAAAACTAATATAGCTCCTGCTGTATTTAATACATACAATCATGCACACACATAAAATGCCCTTGACATGTCCAAGGGTCCAATTACACACAATAACTATAAGTCATAATAGTTGGAGTCTGCAATCACAGAGATAGCATATCCTACTATTATCCTGCCTAAATTACGTATGACATGTGCATAATTAAACTAAAAACCAAACACACAGAGGCAAACCCTAGCTCTGATACCAATTGTTGGTTGCTACTGGGAATATCGTACCGGATCTCCTATACAAAAATTTTGTACAAGTCCTGAACATTTCCTAACAACCTATTGTGTTCTTTAGAAATTAAACTTGGAATCGCAAATAGAACTTAATATTATTGATTCCAAATTTAACCTATCTGTTCTTAGAGGTTTAGACTTGGATCGCAAAATATGCTTAACATTATTGATCCAAATCCACCCATGTTACAAATTTGATTAAATATTTATTTCAGAGATTGACTTCCAGGTCAAACATGGCAAGACACTAGGCCTTCTTGGATATGGGATCATCCACCAATGTCTCGACAAAGCCTTTCAAAGAAATTCAATATTTAATCTCCTTATAGTAACTCTAGGTTTAACCATTAAGAACAATCAAATCACAAGATCGAAAAAATAAAAGAAACACAAATTCGAATAATAAATTCGAAACCTAGAATCACTAGCCTCTTGTGTTTGGTATTTCAAGATCTAAACAAATGGATGAACTAGTTATGATGCGGAAACTAATAACTAGTTATACCTTATGTAGCTTATAGACCTCACGATCTTCTATCATATTTCTCTTCTTATCTCGGACGTCGTGTGAGCGACGATCTATCGAGATGAGAATCCACCCAACCCTCCTTCTTCTCCTTGCAAGTTTCGGCCACCAAGAGTCTTCTAGAGATGATGAACTTTGGCCACCAACCAAGCTCCAAGGGATGCTAAGAAACAAAGCCTCCTATCTCTCCTTCTTCCTCTAGCAAGATCCGGCCACCACCAAGCTCCTTGAGATGAAGATGCCGCCAGTCACAAAGGAAAAAGAATAGGAGAAGGAGAAAAGATGAAGGGACGACCACACCACCAAGGAATAGAAGAGAGGAATACTAGATTATGTGTTATGAGGTGAGGCACCTCTACCCTCTCTTTTATATTCCTTGGTCTTGGCAAATAAGGAAAGTTTTATAAATAAAATTTCCTTATATTCCTTGCCAATGTTTAAGAAGGAAAATTTAATTAAAATTTCCTTATCAAACCTCAAATGGCCGACCACCTTATTCCCTCCAAACAAGGAAAATTTTAATTACAAAATTAAAACTTCCTAATTTGTTTCCGAAAATTTTAAAAATAAAATTTCTCTTTAAAAATTCCCTTCATGGTTGATTATAAAAGGAAACTTTTATAAATTAAAATCTCTCTATTAAAACATGTGGATGATTACAAAAAGGAAAGTTTTCTCAAAATTAAAATCTTCCTTTCAATCTACAAATAAGGAAAGATATCAAATCTTTTCTCTTAATCTTTTGTAGAAACTATAAAAGAAAAGATTTAATTTTAAAACTCTCTTTTAAAATCATGAGGATGGTTACATAAAAGGAAAGTTTTGTCAAAAATTAAAATCTTCCTTTTAACTACAAATAAGGAAAGATATCAAACCTTTTTTTTAATCTTTTGTAGAAAACTATAAAAGGAAAGATTTAAATTTTAAACTATCTTTTAAAACCATGGCTTCCATATAAGAAAAGATTTTAAAAATTAAAATCCTTTTACTGTGTTGTGGCCGACCACCTAAGCTTGGGTTCAAGCTAGGGCCGACCACCTCTTGAAACCAACTCACCTTGGTTTGGCCGACCCTAGCTGGGCTCCAAGCTAGGCTTGGCCGACCACCTTAAGGTGGGTAAGAAGGTGGGTATGGGTGGGTATAATACTTTATAAATAAGAGGCTACGACAGGGACCGAGAGGAGGAATTGGTTTTGGTCTCCCGATGAACTTGAGCTTCCCGTGTTCGCCCTGAACACCCAACTCGAGTTCATCAATAATAACTCATTCCACTAAAGAGTTATTATTGAACTACTGCACCAATCCCATATTACTATATGGGCTCCTTATTATCATGAGTGTGTAAGTCTCCTTGTGTTTAAGATATCAAATGTTCACTAATTAAATGAGTTACTGACCACTCAACCTTATTGTCATGTTGGACTAAGTCCACCTGCAGGGTTTAACATGATAATCCTTATGATCTCCTCTTGGGGACATTATCAACCTAGATTACTAGGGCACAGTTTCATTCTATAATCAACAACACTCCATATAAATAATATCATTTCCCAACTTATTGGGCCTATTGATTTATCGAACTAAATCACACCCTTTGATAAATCAAAGAAATGAATATTAAGTATATGTGCTTGTTATTATATCATGATTAAGAGCACACACTTCCATAATAACAAAGGTCTTATTCTTTTATTCAGTCAGTATAAAAAGAATTTACCTGAAATGGTCCAGCTCAATACATTCTGAGTGTACTAGTGTAATTTTATAGTCAAGATAAACTAATACCAAATTACACTACGACTATTCCAATTGTTTGTTCCTATCCATCTTAGTCGTGAGCAACTGTTTATAATTTTTAAAGAACTGATAACATGATCTTCTATGTGTGACACCACACACCATGTTATCTACAATATAAATTAATTGAACAACTACACTTAGCTTATAAGTGTAGATATTTGACCAATATGATTCTTATTTCTAAGTAAATGTTTATACAAAATGCTAGGCTTTTAGTATACATTCCAACAGTTGCTTAGGTTTGGTTTTTACTATTAAACTGCGTGGGTGCTTGCTTATTTTATATGTATATATGTTTCGGCTGTGTTGGCTGATGTTGGTGTGGCCTAGAGGGCTTGTAGGTATTTTTCAGATTGTCACCCGTACAGAGGAGATGCTGCCAAAATTTCTTCTGGAAGGGACTCCCCTGAGGCGTGACATTATTTGCTTGAACTAACTCTATTTTGCAAGAAGGAGAAATGTGAAAAAGAGAAGTCCGGGTGCCCGAAAGGGATCCGAGTGCCCAGGCCAGCTTTGCCGGGGCAACCTGCCAGGCACCCGGGAAGTCCAGGCGCCTAGGGTTGGTTTAGGCGCTCGAACCAGAAAAGTTATCCCGAAGCTGAGTTGGAGTGCGATGATTGGTTGAACCCATGTCAACGGTCCAGACACCCGGAGGGGTTCCAAGCACCTGAAATGAGCCTATATAAGGGCTTTCGACCAGTAGCTTCAGAATATCATCTGGTATAACTTTCATATTCAAGTGCAACTCTAAAAAAACTTCGACGACGCCGAAAGGATGATCCGAAGTTCAAAAATGAAGACTTCTTTAATTTCCTTTCTATTTGTCGATAACAGTTTTATTTTCAGTTCTTGTACTTAATCTTTGTAATCCATTTTTAAATTAATAGTGATTGCCCAACAAAAGCAATCGATGATTGCGGGCCTTGGAGTAGGAATCGTCACAAACTCTGAACCAAGTAAAACTTGGCATTGTTAGCGTTATTATTTTGGTTTCCCTTTTCCGCTGCATAACTCATTTTAACTCGTGATTTTTGACAAACTCTATTCACCCCTTCTAGCGACTTTACGATCTCACACAGTAAGCTTCCAGGGTTTTGATGTTCGATAATATACCTAAGTTTGGTCAGATTGACCAAGGGTAAATCCAAATAGGACTTGATATTTGGATGTGAGAGAAGGCTAGTCAAGACCAGATGACTAGCAAGAGAAGTCTTAACTGAAGGTTAGGCAGGTAAAAGTCCTGATGAGTGAAGTTAGAGAGTGAAAATCTTAGGAGGAGGTGACCTTAGGTGGTGAAAGTCCTGGTGAGTGAAAGTAGGCAGTGAAAATTCTAGGGGGAGGTAACTCTAGGTCGTGGAAGTCCTGGTTAATGAAGCTAGGCAAAGGAAATCCTAAAGGGATGTAACCCTAGGTGGTGAAAGTCCTGGTGAGTAAAACTAGGTAGTGAAAATCCTAGGGGCATGTAACCCTAGACAAGGGTAAAGTCTTGTATATAGTCCAAGCATGAAGCCTAGTAGGTCAAGTTGACTTACAAGAGTCTGGCTTGACCCTAAGGGATTGACCCTTATTGGACCAGGTAGGCCGGAGGGAGGGGAGGTGAACTGGCTGTTAAGAAAAACCTTCCTCGACTCTTAACTCAGATTAGTAGTAAAAAAAAATAGAATAAATGAACAACAAAAAAAATGAGGCTAAAAGAGTTACTTGGTTTCAACAGGGGAGGTTGTTAATCCAAGGCAAGTAAACGCACTAAAGATCTCCTTATTTGAAGGTGGAGAAGCCTCTTACACTCGTTGGAAGTTTAGAAAGTAGTTAGGAAATTAATACAAAAGTTGTTGTCTATTTCCTAAGTCCAAGGGTCTTTTTATAGCCCCCATAGAATCTTATCCGCAGCTTGAAGGCGCCTTCAATAGAGGTTCAAGGCGCATTCAAGGAATAGAACTTTATCCGCAGAGGATAAAACATTATCCTCGGCAACGTTCAAATCTGCCAGATTGAATGAGCCTTTAATCAAGGTTGAAGGCAACTTCCATGTGGGTTGAAGGCGCCTTCCCACTGAAAGGCACGGAGGCGCATTTAACTCCAATGAAAGCACCTCCAGCAGCTTCGCAGCTCCTTTTTGGCTCTTCTGCTGCTCTGTTTGCTAGGGTGATTTCAGCCAACCGGATATGGCTCACCTGAACCCATTTTCAAACCCTCTCCTCAAGCAGACTTCCTCCCCAGCTTCTCGTCCCTCGGACTGCCGTGTGAGTCCTTCTCATCCGCATGTGTACTTTTCCGCACCACCTCGTCCCTCGGATGCACCGAGCCCACCAATCCTATCCCATGTTGTCCTTCTCACTAGCTGCGTCTTCTGCTCAACTTCCTGTATTCCTAAGCTCCTGTACACTTAGACACAAGGGTTAAACACTAACAGGACCTAACCTGACTTGGTTGATCACATCAAAACTACCACGGGGTACCAACAATCTTTCCCTTTTTGATGTGATCAAACCTAAGTTAAGTTAGGGTAAACCACAAATAAAAATAGTTATAAAAATATTTTGCAAGTAAAATTTTTTTACAAGTACAAAAATTAAAATTTGTTATACTACTCTCCCCTTAAACTTAATCTCTTACTACTCCCCCTTTATATCACATTAAAAATGGGGTACTTTTAAAAGTCTAAGAGTAAAAATGATAAAAAAAAAAATTCTAATTATTTTAAAAAGATAAGAATTAGTTAAAAAAATATATTTAATTAATTTTTAACATAAAATTAAGGTATTTTATAACTTCTAAATACTTAACAGTTAGTCAATTACATATTTATTTCAATAATTAGCTTCTAGGCTGTGGCGGGGCACTAGGCCTTCTTGGATATTGGAACAATAATCACTTTCTAGACAAACCCTCTTAAAGAAATTTAATATTTAATTTACTCTGAAAGTCATTAAAAGCATTCAATCCAAATATAATTTTGGAACCCAAAATAGGTTCCTTCCTACTAGGTTAATTAAAAATTTCTTAGGTATGTATTTCTGTGAAAATTTTGTAATATGACTCTTATGGTATTTAAGGTACCAATTCAATCCATTATATTTTCTAATATATTGAATATTTGAGTATTTATGATTTTTTAAATTTTCTATTTTATTTTTCAAGCTTTCATTTTCATTTTATATTTGATCAAATTCTTCTAATCGATAAGATTTGACTAGAGTTGATTTCAATTCTTTAATTTCTTTTTTCTAATTTATAGTAATTTTTGTTAATAGTTTTATAAACTGAAATAACTTGTCAGGAGGAAGAGACCGTACCTGACTTACCTTGTCGATCCCGTGATCCGAAGCTCTCTCTGAAGTACTGCTTTCTATCGATGTCGCTCTCCCTTCATCGATGCTTTCAATGCTCATTTAGGATGAGCTTGCTTCGTCTCCTTCTTCTTGGTGACTTGCCACTAGCGCAAGTCCGGCGATGGCTTCAATTTTCGATTCAGATGACATTTCGTCCCACGTCGCTTTCATATTCTTGTACTTGTTCGCTTGGGTTGACTTCTTGTTCTTGTTCTTGCTCTTGTCCTTGTCTTTCTTTTTCATTGTAGTGGTAGCATCTTATCCTTCTTTTTCTACCCTGCGCTTGATTAAATCTTTTAGTTTTAAATAGCTTTTTAAATTTACGTACCATCAATGTTGTTTCACTATTATCGAGAGAAGATTCTGAATCTTGTTCGTCTACCTTTGCCTTTAAGGCAATGTTATTCTCCTTCTTCATACCTACACATCTTGTTTCATGGACTTCAAAAGTTAAAAATAATTCTTCTAAAGTAGTTGAATCTAGAACCTTAGATATATAATAAACATCTACTAATGATGCCCAGTCATTATTTCTAGGAAATACGTTAAGAGCGTACCTTAGCGAATCTCGGTTACTTACCTTTTCTCCGATATTTGTAAGTCTAGTGATGAACTCCTTGATCCTTGAGTGAAGGTGTGCAATGGTTTCGCCTTCTTCCAGTTTGATGTTGCTGATCTGGTTTTTGAGCAGATCCTATCTCGTGAGTTTCGCCTCTGAGGTTCCTTCGTGTAGTTCCAAGAATTTCTCCCAGAGCTCTTTTACAGACTTGTAGTCTCCGATCTGGTTGACTTCTTGTGGCGGTAAGATGTTTAGCAGATGGAACTTTGCTTTGCTATTTGCCACGAAATCAGACTGCTCCTTTTTGGTCCAGTGGTATTTTTCTTTGTCTTCGGGTACTACAAAACCAAATTCCATTATTAAAAGTAAATCAAAATTAGTTTTGAAAAAAAAACCTCTATCTTCATCTTCTAGTTGGCGAAAACCCCTCAAACTTTGATGGGTAGATGTTTGATCCAGCCATCTCGTATGCTTCGTTCGATGATTAGTCCTTTTGAAGCAAACCTCGCTCTGATATCAATTGTTGGGCCAGGTAGACCAGAGGGAGGGGAGGTGAACTGGTTGTTAAGAAAAACCCTCCTCAATTTTTAACTAAGATTAGTAGTAAAAAAATAGAATAAATGAACAACAAAAAAAATGAGGCTAAAAGAGTTACTTGGTTACAACCGAGGAGGTTGTTAATCCAAGGCAAGTAAACGCACTAAAAATCTCCTTCTTTGAAGGTAGAGAAGCCTCTTACACTCGTTGGAAGCTTAGAAAGTAGCTAGGAAATGAACACAGAAGTTGTTGCCTATTTTCTAGGTCTAAGGGTTTGTTTATAGCCCCTGTAGAATCTTATCCACAGCTTGAAGGCGCCTTCAATAGAGGTTCAAGGCGCCTTCAAGGGATAGAACTTTATTTGCTGAGGATAAAACATTATCCTCGACAACGTTCAAATCTGCTAGATTGAAGACGTCTTCAATCAAGGTTGAAGGCACCTTCCATGTGGGTTGAAGGCACCTTCCCACTGAAAGGCGCAGAGGCACCTTTAACTCCAATGAAGGCGCCTCTAATAGCTCTGCAACTCCTTTTTGGCTCTTCGGCTGCTTCGTTTGCTAGGGTGATTTCGGCTAACCAGAATAGGGCTAACCCGAACCCATTTTCTGGCCTTCTCCTTGAGCAGACTTCCTCCCCGACTTCTCGTCCTCTGGACCGCCGTGTGTGTTCTTCTCATCCACGGATGTACTCTTCCGCAGCACCTCACCCCTCGGATGTACCAAGCCCATCAGCTCTCTCCCGTGCTATCCTTCTCGCTAGTTGCGTCTTCTGCTTAACTTCCTGTTTTCCTAAGCTCCTGTACACTTTGTGTAAGATATCGCAAAATTAAATAATAAATATTATTGGACGAAAAATCTTATTAGATTTTTCGAGAATTTTTAGAAATTTTTCAGGATTTAAACGGTGTCCGTATGACCCGTTTTAAGGGGACGGATTCGGGATATAGTGAAAGCCTGTTTTGAAATACCCATTTAAGTGGGAGTTGATTTGGAAATGTACTTAGGCGTTAATTAATTTGACCTAGGTTTAAGTTTCCGATTTCCTTAGCCTTTCCCCGATTCTTATTCTTCCTCCCCGATTCCCTCTGCCCGAAACCCCTCCCTCTCCGGCGATTTCTCTCCCTGCGAAGGCAAGCGCGCCACCGTCCGCCGGTGTAAGCCTGATCGAGCCTCTCCTCTCCCGATTCTCTCTTCTTTCCTTTCCCTCTGTTGCACAGACGACTCATTCCTGTTTTCTTCCTCTACTCTCTCACGCAGACGACCCGACGCCGACGACGAGGGTTTTTCCACCGCGATCCTGCCTTCATGAGTCATTGGAGAGGAAGTGGCGTTGGATCTCGACGATATCAACCATCTCTGGAGGAGCGACCACCTTCTCGGCCTCTCGACCATTCCTTACGCGCGGTCGACAGCGATGGGGGGGAATCCGATCTAGGGCACAACAAGATCTGGGATTGTAACGCCCTCCTAGCCGATTGACCACCGTCAATCCTCCTCCTGGATCTGATCCCTGGTGCATGCTCGGTGTCTTCCCATCAGAAGGATGGAGTCGGACGACCAGGTTAGGTAAGCATCCTCTGGACTCTAATAGATTCAAAGGTTTGCTACTTTGTGATGTTCTTCTTGTTTTAGATTGGAGGAGGGCATCAGATCAAGGGATTAGTGGATTTCCCTGTTGTTGATCACTGCTTCTTCACTTCTTGAAGCTGTGGAGATCACGGTAGAGGAGGTGAGGTTCCGTTGAGGTGAGTTTAGTGCTGTGAATTAGGGTTCCAGCAAATTCATTATTGTGCAATTATTTCCTGGACTGATCTTGGAAAGATAAGTATGTGTGTATGCTCTTGTAGTTTTCGGACAGGGGATCATAGTGCTGTTGAGCTACTGGATTTGCTGTGGCGATCCTTCTTCGGCTGAGGATTGAATGAGGAAGGCTATTAAGGTTAGTTTTTATGGTTAACATTGATCCGGTCAATGAATATATTGATATTGGTTTTAGTATGTGTTATTATGTGGTAGAATGGTTTAGTAGTGATGGATTGTAGATTATGTTTGGTTTTAGAAGGAGTTGGATTAAGGATGAATTTATTATTGTATTGGATTTGGATCATTAGGTGGAGTTAAACATGATCGTTATTGGTATGTGTTGGATTGATTGAGGATTGTTTGGAGGATTAATCAGAGATCATATTTAGTTGGAGTGATCCTAGTTGGGTTAGAGATTTTATTTAGCTATTTAATCATATGAATTTAGCTAAATGAAATATATGTATTGATTTATGCAGGACTTTGATATGGGATGTTCATTTCGATATGGGCGGTTCTATTGATACGAGATATATCAAGGCGGGTATTTCTTCCTTGGCCTCGTTATAGTTTCTTTGAAACTTAGTGCATGGTTATTATTGGATGAATTAGGCTGCTTTATCTTCTATCATGATCGGTTGCTGTTTTTCCTGCATGATACTTATGCTTGACCCTTGTGATGATCTATTTAATTCATATACAGTCTCTACTCTTGATATCTACTCTGTTGTGATTACACGTGTAGAGTATGTCTTGTAGGGATTGTCGGGTTGTTGGTATTACCATGCTGATTGGGTATATGAGGTTGACTGTACATAGGTGGAGATGTGTTATAGGAGTCATCTTGTTGACCGTGCATTTACATGGGGTGTGTACATACGTATTTGTCATGTACTTTTGGAGGAGTTGTGTTGATTGTATGTTTGGGGTATATACACATGTCTGTTGTGTTTTTATTGGAGGATACATGTTGATTGTACTTATATTTTTGTGTACATGTGTCTGGTGGGATTATTGGAGATTTTTGGTTGATTATACATGTGTAGTGTGTACATATGTTTGGTGGGATACGTGGAGGTATCATGATGATTATACTCTTGTCGGAGGTATTTATGAGGTTTGGGGTTGTTGCATGGATGATGATTATATATATATATATCATGTTCATCATTCATTGCATCTGATGACCGTTGTCTCCCTTGTGGTGAGAGAGTCATCAGTTGGTTTGGTTTAGCACCGCACACTCGGCCACTCATGGGTAGTGGTAGTTGGAGCAGTTGCTGCTAGTCTTGACGTGCCACCCGGTCACGAGGTTTAGTGAGATCCGACGTTGTGAGCAGTCAGGGACCCTGATGCTATGTAGTTAGATAGCTACTAGCGGACTGTCCGCCTCGACCACTATATAGTGGGCTGGAGGGTAGTACAGTCATCACAGACCCAAGCCTCTCGACCATACAGGGGTCGTGGTGTCTGGAGAGGTGGCGGGGGTGACCATGGAGCATGCATACGCAGTTATTATTCTTGCATTTGATGCTCGGTGCATCTGCATTTGCATACATGCCTAGTAGATACTAGTTGCATGTGATTGTCGTTGTTGCATTTGATTGAGATATGGTTGTTGCATTTGATTGTCATACTGCATACATGTCATTTATTTTACATGTATATGCAGTCGTACTTATATTACACAGGTGTCACGGGTATATCTGTTGCAGATCCGGTGAGTTTACTGATCATTGTACCATGTGTCGATTCCAGATTGGGTATGTATCTGTCATTATGTTAGTTGTGGTTTGTACAGTTTATGTCAGGTTATTATGTCAGGTATGTTCAGATGCATTGATTATGATAGTATGATCATGTTCTTATTCCCTACTGAGACTGTATACTTGTGATCTCCATGTGGTTTATGACCATGTACTATCTTTTCTATTACCCGCTGAGTTACCTATACTCACCACCGCATGTATACATTTATGTTTTCAGGTAGCCTGTAAATGGTTGGTGTCGCTCGGAGTATCCTGTCTGCCGGGTCCTACGTCACATCCGAAGACCGTGCTTATTTTCTTTTGTATATTCTTTTCTTATTTTTGGCATTATATTTGTGTATAGCCATGTGGCTATCCTATCGTTTTGGTGTTGTATTTGTGTTTAAGCCGGGCCGGCATGCATTGTATTTATTAGTGTTGTGTGGGCTTTCCGTCATTTTTCCGCTGTGTTTTGGTACAGCCGTGTGGGCTGTTTTATATATAAATGCGTGGTTGTGATTGTTTCATTCCAGCCGTGTGGGCTGTTATTATAACTGCGTGGTTGTGTATATAAATATTCCAGCCGCATGTGGCTGATGTATTTTGCTTGTAGTGATGCTTCAGATTGTCACTGGTACAGGGGAAATGCTGTCGGATTTTTGTCTGGCAGAGACTCCTTTGGGGGCGTGACAATTTTTGGTATCAGAGCGGGTACGATGCCTGCTTTGTTTTGTGCTCTTGATTTTAGAGATTTATCTGATACCAATTTTTGGTATCAGAGCAGGTTTACGATACTTGCTATGCGTTTTGGATTTTCGAGATTTATCTGATACCAATTTTTGGTATCAGAGTAGGTACGATGCCTATTATTCGTGTTTTGGATTTCGTGATTCGGTTTTCTTGATGTGACTTTTCAGGCTTTGGGACCAGGCAGCAGCAGGACATCTCCAGGCTATAGGAGGTATGCTTGCATATTATTATCATATATTTCTGTTGGTATATGTATTGTTGGCCATGATAGCTGTTATGACATGTGGGAGTACTCTTTTGTTAGTACCTGTCTAGTTGTTTGTATCATACATTGCATGTGTTGGGTCAATCACTGATCACGATTGACCTGCTGGAGATCAACGTTTTACAGTCTCAAGGGATTTGTCGTATCATACTACCAGTAGTTCTAGTGTCTGTTACTACTAATTGGTTGAGAGTTAGAGTCGTATACCAGTCTCGGTTATCATTAGTTGTGTAGTGAATGATATCTGTATACCCATGTTGACTCAGTTAGTAGAGTACCGGTTTACTCTTGTTGAGCATTGATTTACTTGGTTGACTTGTGTAGTTATGGTTTGACTTATTACCCTTATTGACTTGGACAGTTGGGGTTTGACTTATCTTAGTTGGTTTTGTGATCCTATTAGTTCGGTCAGTAGAGGATCGATTTACCCTTGTTGACTTGGGTAGTGGTGTATCGATTTACCTTAGTTAGTTTCATCAGTGGATGATTGATTACTCTTATTAGATCAGTTAGGAGGTGATCAATTTATTTTGTTGGTTCGACCAGTAGGGGACTGATTTACTCTATTTTTAGAGATTCTGATCTTTGGGGTTACTTGTGTTGGGTTAGATATTTGGGAGACTCACTTGAGTACATGACTTGTACCGTCATGGGGAGGACTGAGTTGGTCGTATACCATTGTCGGCTTGGTCAGCCTGTAGAGGGTTGTTGTATCCTATTCCATGGGGACTTTGACCATGGCCTGTTTGTACCTGATAGGATGACTTAGAAGATACATTCGGACAGGATACCTCCACTGATGTGGAAAAATGTAAAGCTACCTGCTTAACACTTATGAGATATATCCATTACTAGGGTGTATGAGTTGGAGAGTACATTTGGATATATGATTTGTACTGGCGTAGGAGAGTTGAAGTTAGCTGCTTAACCTTTATGTGACCCGGTACCACGTGAAGGAAGAAGCAGAGAATGTTTTTGGAGATCAGGTCATCACTTAGTGATTTCCTTGAGGTGTTTGGAGAGAGAGTAGTTCTCTACTTCTTCGTTAGCGTGATGGATTATAAGGCGATGATCAGTCGACTCGCCTAACGTTGTTCCATGGGAGATCCTGACTCATGGAACTATTGGGTATGATTAGATATCCTTGATGTACCTAGTGATCTACGACCTGTAATGATACGGAGGTAGTGGTATTAGTTGAGTAATACCTAGAAGTTCCGATCATAACTAGGTATAATTTTAGATAATGATCTTCGAAGGGTAAAGCGTCGATTGACAGATATTTTGATCAGCTATTCAGTTGTAGTGTTCCTCTATCTTTGTGTTCATTGCTCGATACTGGAGGTTGCTGAACCTCACGGTGGAGCAATCACAGTATGATGGAGTACAAGACAATAGTTAGATGACTCAGCTAACATTGTCTCTATTAGGTGATTCAAGACCTTAACCACGTGATCATTTTACTAGATCTTGTAGTCTATATCTCAGATTAGAGGGTTCGACCTTTTATCGATATTTGTCGAGGGACATTTATAGGATGATTATGAGGGTTGTGGAGATACCTTCTTGATGGGTAGACTCTTAGTCAGGAGATTGTGTGACCTTTGACTTTGGATTGACATTCCTTTACTGTATATATTTGATTAATAGAAAGGATGAGATGATGAGATTTGTCAGACTTTTTGGATACATTTAGTTGTTGGTAGTGAGTGTTGAAGGTTGGATACCTTCCTTTTTCTCCATCTTTGTTTAGGAGACTATCTGGTATGATTGATTGATATTGAGGAGGATTTGAGATTGACGGATATTGGGAGATCAGGTGTGGGGATAGGTTGTCTTTTGAGGATCTATTAGTGGATATTTGATTTGATGATCTATTATTTGGTATTTGATGCTGATAGAGACATGAGGAGTAGCACTTGTGTGATATTTATGGATTTGGTGATTTGTAGTTGGTGATCAGATCACAGATTTGTTGGGGATCTTATGGTTGAGAGTGTTTGTTGTACGGATATTATGAGTCTATGATTTTATCATTTAGGCTTACAGTACCCTAGATGTTTTTATAGACTCGATGTACTTGGTATCATTAGGGTGTTTGGATCAGTTTTCATTGTCTTTATTGGTGATGTTTTGATCTATTCCCGATCCCAGGTGGATCACGTACACTAGCTTCGCATAGTTCTAGGGATGTTTCGACGGGAACATCTATATGTGAAGTTAGTAGTACGTATTGTGATTATCTTCTGCGAGATTTCTGGGACACGTTGTGTTTAGTAGAGGATATCGGTGGATCCATAGGAGATAGAGGCTGTTATCAGTTGGGAGTAGGCGTAGTCTATACCGGAGATTCGCTGTTCCTTTCATGGTCTGGATGGATATTATCGGAGATTAGTTGAGGGTTTTCTCCAGTATTTATGCCGTTGACGGTATGAGATTTTCCTGGATAGACGCCTACGAGATCAGTTGAGATAGTTGCACTGTCTTAGTTGTACTTTCTAGTGTAGACGGATTTGTACTCTACACAGATGTATCGTATCTGGGAGTCGGTGCAGTTCCGATGTAGCATGAGCGGAGTAGTCTCGTGCTAGTAGTGAGAATTCTCGTGTAATGAGAATGAGATTCTTTATTTTCGTGGGAGATCATGTGTGTTCCCGAGTCATTTCTTATCCAGGAGGAGTTACTTCAGGAAACACCTTGACCTGGATTTGCGATACATCCGGGTGACATCTGATATGTGGAGACATTAGAGCACTCTTGTTGGTGGAACGATATGAAGAAAGACATCGCGGATTTTGTAGCTTGATGTCTATTATGTCAGCAAGTGGAGGCTGAGCATCAGAGATTAGTAGGATTGCCTCCGTTGATTTGGATACTAGAGTGGAGTTGGGAGCATGTTATGACAGATTTTGTTGTGGGATTATCCAGGACTAGGAGAGGATATTTTGGTTTGGGTAATCATTATTGGATGACAACTTGGCTCCCTAACTGTCGATTTGTAAGGCGGATTCTTTTGGATTAAGTAGCAGGATTATACTCTAGAGAGATTATCGGACCTTATGGTATATCTCTGAGTATTGTTTTGGATGGAGATCAGTGATTTCATGTTATGGTTTTGATTATGGTTACAGCAGACTTTGGATTAGGAGTTTCACTTTAGTATAGATTTTCATCTCGGGCTGATGGATAGGTTGAGTGCCCTATACAGATATCGGAGGATCTGCTTATAGTGGATTATGGATTTTAGAGGTAGTTGATTTATCCACAGTGGGTTAGTTGTCGTGTGGAAGTAGCAGATGCAGTGTGTGCTTATAATTCACAAGGTGAATCACTATTCACTTGAAGATGGATTGTCATGTTTGGAGATTTGTTTATGATATTTGGATGGAGTGGAGTATGAGTTTGTTGCTTAGTGGTTACCCTTGGATGAGGATCCCTGAATTAACCAATAAATTTGGGGACCAAATTTTTATTAGTGGGGGAGAATGTAAGATATCGCAAAATTAAATAATAAATATTATTGGACGAAAAATCTTATTAGATTTTTCGAGAATTTTTAGAAATTTTTCAGGATTTAAACGGTGTCCGTATGACCCGTTTTGAGGGGACGGATTCGGGGTATAGTGAAAGCCTGTTTTGAAATACCCATTTAAGTGGGAGTTGATTTGGAAATGTACTTAGGCGTTAATTAATTTGACCTAGGTTTAAGTTTCCGATTTCCTTAGCCTTTCCCCGATTCTTATTCTTCCTCCCCGATTCCCTCTGCCCGAAACCCCTCCCTCTCCGGCGATTTCTCTCCCTGCGAAGGCAAGCGCGCCACCGTCCGCCGGTGTAAGCCTGATCGAGCCTCTCCTCTCCCGATTCTCTCTTCTTTCCTTTCCCTCCGTTGCACAGACGACTCATTCCTGTTTTCTTCCTCTACTCTCTCACGCAGACGACCCGACGCCGACGACGAGGGTTTTTCCACCGCGATCTTGCCTTCATGAGTCATTGGAGAGGAAGTGGCGTTGGATCTCGACGATATCAACCATCTCTGGAGGAGCGACCACCTTCTCGGCCTCTCGACCATTCCTTACGCGCGGTCGACAGCGATGGGGGGGAATCCGATCTAGGGCACAACAAGATCTGGGATTGCAACGCCCTCCTAGCCGATTGACCACCGTCAATCCTCCTCCTGGATCTGATCCCTGGTGCATGCTCGGTGTCTTCCCATCAGAAGGATGGAGTCGGACGACCAGGTTAGGTAAGCATCCTCTGGACTCTAATAGATTCAAAGGTTTGCTACTTTGTGATGTTCTTCTTGTTTTAGATTGGAGGAGGGCATCAGATCAAGGGATTAGTGGATTTCCCTGTTGTTGATCACTGCTTCTTCACTTCTTGAAGCTGTGGAGATCATGGTAGAGGAGGTGAGGTTCCGTTGAGGTGAGTTTAGTGCTGTGAATTAGGGTTCCAGCAAATTCATTATTGTGCAATTATTTCCTGGACTGATCTTGGAAAGATAAGTATGTGTGTATGCTCTTGTAGTTTTCGGACAGGGGATCATAGTGCTGTTGAGCTACTGGATTTGCTGTGGCGATCCTTCTTCGGCTGAGGATTGAATGAGGAAGGCTATTAAGGTTAGTTTTTATGGTTAACATTGATCCGGTCAATGAATATATTGATATTGGTTTTAGTATGTGTTATTATGTGGTAGAATGGTTTTGTAGTGATGGATTGTAGATTATGTTTGGTTTTAGAAGGAGTTGGATTAAGGATGAATTTATTATTGTATTGGATTTGGATCATTAGGTGGAGTTAAACATGATCGTTATTGGTATGTGTTGGATTGATTGAGGATTATTTGGAGGATTAATCAGAGATCAGATTTAGTTGGAGTGATCCTAGTTGGGTTAGGGATTTTATTTAGCTATTTAATCATATGAATTTAGCTAAATGAAATATATGTATTGATTTATGCAGGACTTTGATATGGGATGTTCATTTCGATATGGGCGGTTCTATTGATACGAGATATATCAAGGCGGGTATTTCTTCCTTGGCCTCGTTATAGTTTCTTTGAAACTTAGTGCATGGTTATTATTGGATGAATTAGGCTGCTTTATCTTCTATCATGATCGGTTGCTGTTTTTCCTGCATGATACTTATGCTTGACCCTTGTGATGATCTATTTAATTCATATACAGTCTCTACTCTTGATATCTACTCTGTTGTGATTACACGTGTAGAGTATGTCTTGTAGGGATTGTCGGGTTGTTGGTATTACCATGCTGATTGGGTATATGAGGTTGACTGTACATAGGTGGAGATGTGTTATAGGAGTCATCTTGTTGACCGTGCATTTACATGGGGTGTGTACATACGTATTTGTCATGTACTTTTGGAGGAGTTGTGTTGATTGTATGTTTGGGGGTATATACACATGTCTGTTGTGTTTTTATTGGAGGATACATGTTGATTGTACTTATATTTTTGTGTACATGTGTCTGGTGGGATTATTGGAGATTTTTGGTTGATTATACATGTGTAGTGTGTACATATGTTTGGTGAGATACGTGGAGGTATCATGACGATTATACTCTTGTCGGAGGTATTTATGAGGTTTGGGGTTGTTGCATGGATGATGATTATATATATATATATCATGTTCATCATTCATTGCATCTGATGACCGTTGTCTCCCTTGTGCTGAGAGAGTCATCAGTTGGTTTGGTTTAGCACCGCACACTCGGCCACTCATGGGTAGTGGTAGTTGGAGCAGTTGCTACTAGTCCTGTCGTGCCACCCGGTCATGAGGTTTAGTGAGATCCGACGTTGTGAGCAGTCAGGGACCCTGATGCTATGTAGTTAGATAGCTACTAGCGGACTGTCCGCCTCGACCACTATATAGTGGGCTGGAGGGTAGTACAGTCGTCACAGATCCAAGCCTCTCGGCCATACAGGAGTCGTGGTGTCTGGAGAGGTGGCGGGGGTGACCATGGAGCATGCATACGCAGTTATTATTCTTGCATTTGATGCGCGGTGCATCTGCATTTGCATACATGCCTAGTAGATACTAGTTGCATGTGATTGTCGTTGTTGCACTTGATTGAGATATGGTTGTTGCATTTGGTTGTCATGCTGCATACATGTCATTTATTTTACATGTATATGCAGTCGTATTTATATTGCACAGGTGTCACGGGTATATCTGTTGCAGATCCGGTGAGTTTACTGATCATTGTACCATGTGTCGATTCCAGATTGGGTATGTATCTGTCATTATGTTAGTTGTGGTTTGTACAGTTTATGTCAGGTTATTATGTCAGGTATGTTCAGATGCATTGATTATGATAGTATGATCATGTTCTTATTCCCTACTGAGACTGTATACTTGTGATCTCCATGTGGTTTATGACCATGCACTATCTTTTCTATTACCCGCTGAGTTACCTATACTCACCACCGCATGTACACATTTATGTTTTCAGGTAGCCTGTAGATGGTTGGTGTCGCACGGAGTATCCTGTCTGCCGGGTCCTACGTCACATCCGAAGACCGTGCTTATTTTCTTTTGTATATTCTTTTCTTATTTTTGGCATTGTATTTGTGTATAGCCATGTGGCTATCCTATGGTTTTGGTGTTGTATTTGTGTTTAAGCCGGGCCGGCATGCATTGTATTTATTTGTGTTGTGTGGGCTTTCCGTCGTTTTTTCGCTGTGTTTTGGTACAGCCGTGTGGGCTGTTTTATATATAAATGCGTGGTTGTGATTGTTATTATAACTGCGTGGTTGTGTATATAAATATTCCAGCCGCATGTGACTGATGTATTTTGCTTGTAGTGATGCTTCAGATTGTCACCGGTACAGGGGAGATGCTGTCGGATTTTTGTCTGGCAGAGACTCCTTTGGGGGCGTGACACTTTGACACAAGGGTTAAACACTAACAGGACCTAACCTGACTTATTTGATCACATCAAAACTACCACGGGGTACCAACAACCCTTAGGTGTTAGACTTAGAGGAGGGACCTCTAAGCAAAAGGTAAGTCTAGTAGGTCAAGTAGACTTAGAGGATTAATGTTAAGGTTGATTTTTTGTGTATGTATGTTTGTCTTGTAGGAACCTGGAGCTGGAAGCAAAAATGGGGGAGCAAACATATGAAAATGAAAGGCAACATAGCCTGAACTGGTTGGTTCAGATGCTTGGAACTGGTCCAGGAGTCTAGGATTGCTCCAGGCGCTTGGACAGTCTAGGCGCTTGGGGACTGGTCTAGGTTCCCGGACAGTCTAGGTACCCAATACTGGTCTAGGGAGCTGGGACCAAAATCTTATCGCCAAGATAACGTTCGGCGAATTCAGATCAGATGAGGCCAAGTCCAAGCCCCGGGGGCTGGTTCAAGCACCCGGAAACACTTTATAAAAGTGACTTTGATCAAAGCTTCAAAGTATCGATTCTTCCACTACTCATACTCCGTATGCTCCAAAGGAAAGCTACGACGCGAAGCTTTGTTACCAGGGAAGCTCTAGGAAGGGTGCGCCGCGCTCAGGACTTCTGGATCAACTCGACAAAATTTGTGTTTGTATTTCTTTTACTACAAGATGTATTTATTTTATCATTCTTTTATTCTTGTACTTGATAAACTGTAAGACAGGTTTCTCGGTCTCCGGAAAGCTTCTGGAAAGGAGACCACTAGTGGACTTGTACTTGAGTGCGTAGGCCTTGGACGTGCTAACCCTAGGGTGTTGGGAACCAAGTAAATTTCACTTATCTTTTTTTTTGTTTATTATATTCTGCTGCATACTAACAACTCTGATAGAACAAACACATGATGAAACGAAAAGATAGCGACAATTCGAGATTCACCCCCCCCTCCGACCACACTGATCCTATAAACAATTCAGTTATTTTTTTTAGTATTGGGTCGTTGGAACCGCCAGTTAATCGATAGTTCTAACTGTTGGAACCGTCGATGGTTCTAGCTGTTGGGATGAAAAAAGAAGATTTTTTTGTATCTTTCTCAATAGTTGAGATCATTTGATCGTTTTTGATCAATGACTATGATTTAGTGTTCGTTACTCTCTAAATTCTATAAATAGAGAGCTCATTTCATTATTTTCACTCACATCTTCTCTACTCTCATAATCTTATTTTCAATTCCACAATATCTACTTGTTTTCAACTCTAATTTTACCCACTTTCAACTTCCACTTCCGAGTTCTAACTACAATGGAAGGACGTCGAGGGCAAGGTATCATCATCTCAATCTCAAAGGGGCAAGGCAATAGCAAACTGAACGTTCAATCCACCGATGATGAGATCGAGCAACTTCCAAATCTGATTACGACACTCAAAAAAAAAGGAAGTACCGAACAATTACTTCTAAGGTTCAGGAAATTCCTTCTTTAAAATTTTATATTTTTATTAAACATTTTGATAAGGTCACTCTTCTGTCAAGAGAATTGCGTATAAAATATAAGCATACAATGCTTCCTAAAAATTTCAAGCTGGTGGTGGCTATGGGTCATTGAAACGACATATAGAAGTGAAGCACCCAACATAATTTGGAATTGACCATGCTCAAGCACAATTATCTAGATTTTCCACTAGCAGAAATAGTAATTCTAGTTTATTTTTATATTTTGATAATAAATTAAGAGAATCATTAGCAATATTTGCTTCCATATAACATTTTTTATTTAGTTTTGGATCTAAATGTACTTTTGAAGAATTTTATAAAGAATCTCTTAATCTATTTGCTAAACGTGTTCTTAGAACTACATTTACTCGTACAATTTAAAAATTAGTAAAACAAGAAAAAAAAATTTAATTGAAGAATTTAATAAATTAAATAATAAAATTTCTTTATGTTCTGATATTTTGATTGATCATTGGCAAACACATTTGTATATGAGTGTGATTTGTCATTGGTGTGATTTCCCTTAAGGCCCTCTAGCTTCAGCCTCTGTAAAAGCATCACACCAATGACCCCCTGTTGTGGGCTCTTATATTCATATACAAATTTACACCATTTATACCTATCCAAATTCTCAAAATCATCTACACAATCAATTAGTGATTGTATTGGTAATCTAAATATATTGCTAGTAGTAGTAAATAAAACACAAACAAAGGAATATAATATTAAAAGTTGGCAAAAGAAAGTATCAGGTTTAGCAGATGAAGGTTGTTTGCTGAGGTTGATCATCTTGTTCTCTAGTTCCTTCTATGAACACCCCATATTACTGAAGTGTTGAAGAAATAATGGGGTAGCGGCTGCATGCTACTGCAAATTAACTTCATCGCTTTGGTCTTGAAGTTCTAGAATTAGTGAAACATCCTTCCTTGTGAAGCTAGTCTCCTTATTATGAAAGATAAAACATTTGGCTTCAACGTCTCAATTGTCAAACATATTTTGTATAAGGCTTTGGATAATTGTAATTTTAGGCATGACTATAGCCCAAGTAAATGAGCTTCCATTTATCAACTCCATCCGTCGATCGTTTATGTCTAGTGATGATTAAAAAACCTCAAAGTGAAAGTAATTACTTTTTCAATGCACTTTCTTACGATATGCATGAGAAGCAGAAGTTCTCTGGCTCGCCATTTAATTTTATCAAACAAATACATCATGTTTTAGTGATAATCATTTGACTTCATTACAATGTTATTAGTTTTCAACCATTATATGATACATTACAATGTGATTTTTTAACCATAATATGATATATTACAACGTCTATTAGTTGGCTGGTTGCTACTATGTGATTAGTAGCTAACTACTACAACATGACTACTGATCACGTTGTAGTAGTTACAGCCAAGTAGCTGCTACAATAATGAGAAGCCAGTAGGGACTGTAGGGTTTAACCACATTATAGTAGTTATGGTCAAGTAGCTACTACAATAATGAGAAGCTTGTTATGCCCCAAGGGTAAGGTTGTCCGATAAAAATCGGACAGCACCTCCCTTGTAGTAGTGACAAATGAAACATGTATACAATGTCACAGGGATACTCACAAGCTATCAACAATAGCCCACATAGCTAGAATATACACAACCACTAAGTTATATACATAGCCCACATGGTTGGAACAAAAAGAACATAACCACACAGTTATATAATAAGCATCCCACATGGATGTAACAAAACATAGTGGAAGTCACAAAATAACGAATGCAAAACCACAAAACAACTAGCTGTGAGCTGGCTCGACTTGACACAACAACATCAAACTAAATACAAGAAATCACAAAGTTAAACTCCAAGTCCACGTCGAGTTATTACAATACCAAGTTCATAAATTCAAAACACAAATAAAGAAAGAAACAAAACTAGAAAGTCGTCCTTAGATGTGACGTGGGATCAGGAGTTAGGATCTTCCAAGTGTCCTTGTATCATTTACCTAGTTCCTAGTGAAATAAAAACCAGTTCAAGGGGTGGTGAGTGTTGGGACTCAGCTTGTAATAAACAGAAAGTGAATGAGCATAATATAAATCTAGAGAACCAAAGGTATACAGTCTCATAGGATAAATTTTCATGAACTACAGAGATATCATAATGAATGTCTATACCTGAATCCATATACTAAGCTAGTAATAGAAAGTCAGGGGCAGTGAGGAGCTGCAATAGTACTGCTCATAACTACAAGGGTACCATGTAAGGTATATACATACTATCAAAAAGCAAGCCAGTGTATAACACATGCAATAGGTATATAACTCAACATATATAAGCATATCACATGGATACAATAAAACAACAACATGAGTAAGCAAACAACAACATAAGCAAATATAATAACAAAAGTGTATGCACGTATGGTTACTCCCGCCCACCCCTCTATACCATAATCCCTGTATGGTCGAAAGACCGGAATAATGACAAACTGTACAATATTCTAGCTACCACTACTCTCGAGTGACCAAGTGGACAGTTGCATAGTAGCTAACTAGCTACATAGCAATGGGGTCTCTACTGCTCGCAACTCTAGCTACCACTACCCATGAGTGGCCGAATGTGCTGCGCTGACCAACGACTCACTCAACCACAAGGGAGACATAGTTGTTGGTATGCATGTAATGACATGATGAGTAAGATGCAACAATCATCACATATATAAATAGAAATCAGGTATGCTACAGTAAGCCAGTATGCTTAATAAGGTATGTGAAAAAAAAAAGAACATTCAAAGCAAATAAATATAGTATCTAGTATCTGCTAAATGTCATGGATGACAACAAGAGACTATATAGATATGGATCTGATCATCTCAAAGATCAAGCGAGTAAGTATCAAACTCAAGAAAAATATGAGTGGAGTCAAGGTAAATATAGCAACTATTCGAATATAGCTCATGCACTAAGGTCAAAGTACTAAAGAAATAAGGTAGGAAGTACCCACCTTCATATGTAGATCATGCTAAATAATCCCACGTCGAGACGCTCGTCTCAAATCAATGTCCTACAAATCACATGATATATAGTTAGCTATTCACATATACAACAACTAGCTAAACCCAAAACTCAATCCTAATTCGATTAGATAACCATGTTTAATTCTACCTAATAATTCAAATCCAATTAGATGATAAGTACATCCTTAATCTACCGATCAATACCTTAATTCTCACCAATCAATCACTAATCAAATTCCATTATAAATCCTTCTAAATCCACTAATCAGTAATTATCCAAGCAATAATAGATTACAAAATCTCTAACAAAATCTAGTACAAATCCATATCTGACAATCTGTCACAATTATGCAACCAAATATTCATACATAGCTTACCTTAATCCAGTTGACATCCATTATCTCTCATATGAAGGTCTTACTGTGGGTAAATGGTAACCGACGCTAGGTAGAGTTGCTGTCATACAAACAAACACCCAAAATCAACACTAAACAAATACCCAATACTCAAATCTTCTGCTAGGGTTAACCGATTACCTCTAGGTGTGGCAGCAAGAAGGCTCCGTGTAACGCACTGCTTGGTCAATGCTCAACTGATCGAGAAGAATGAGAAAGGATGGTCGATCTAATCTCTCACACCAGGGCGGCAATGGATCTGCTCTAGCTATGACAGGGGAAGAAGAGGAAGATCGGCGGTGACATCAAATGGCGCTCGGGTGATGGAATAGGGAGCTAGGGCTCGAACAAACTAACCCCTAGTCCAGATCCAGTGTAGAGGAAGAAGTGGTGGACGTCTCTAATGCAAAATCCGCAGCTCTTCTTGACTCCGCGAGCAAGGGGAAAGGATTGCCCTAATCCCTTCGTTGATTCTCCTTTTCCAAGTGATGGTGACACTCAATAGCTATCATCTTCATTGGCGCTCGAGTGGAAGGTGCGACTGTGGCAAAGCTAGGGCACGTAGATGGTGAATCGGGAGTCAGCGTCGGGCAATGTCGCGATGAAGGAGAGGAGGGTGGTGTCGGCTATCAAGTGAGGGGAAATCATGAGAGGGGCTCGGGAGAGAAGGGAGATCGGGTGGAGATGAGAGAAGGGAATGAATCGGCTAAACCTAGGTTTAGTTTTATACTTAGCTCAATTAATTCCAACTTTAGGCGTAATGAAAATAATCAACTATTCCAAACAAGCTTTGTTTAGCCTAATAGATTCATCCTCTTACATGTATTATATAGATTCCGTTTAAATCTCGAAAAATTTCTAACAATTTCTGAAAAAAAAAATCTAATAAGGTTATTCCTCCGATAATACTTATTATTTAATTGCCGAAGTTTACAAAGCTAGTAGGGACTGTAGGTTTTAACCACGTTATAGCAGTCATTAGGGTTTAACTACGTTCTAGCACCTACTATCAAGTAGCTGCTATAACGTTACAACCTTTTTTTTGAAACCTCTATTCACTGAAAGTAATCTTCAATTTGAATATCCATAATCATTCAACATCATTGTAGCAGCTAGGAGAAGAATTTAAATCCTAAAAAATTAAAATTGTAAAAAATCAAAATCCTAAACAAGAGGAGAAGAATCAAAACACTAAACTCTAACGAAATACTTATGAGGAGGCAAAGTTTCAAAGGAGAAAATGAGTCATCGAGGTGAGATTGATAGAGGAAGACACCGTAGGCCACCAATCTATTATCAACGAGAATCTTTAGAAATATTTGTCTCATGCCTGATTTAGGGGTTAAAACTTTGGCCGAAACCATAAAGGTAAAATGGTAATTGCATAATATAATTTCACTTTCACGTCATGCATGATAATATATATTAGGATTAGAAGGAATTACAACTTAAACTGAAATGACTTATCATCGAATGAATTATGTGAAATGATGTTTGGCAAGTTTCCTGCAAATTATATAACAAAAAATAGTAAGAAAAAGTTGTTTGGAGTGTCCAACTAGTTGCGACAATGTGTAGTAGTTAACTGTCGAAGTAGTTACTACAACGTGTAGCAGCTAGCTGTCGAAGTAACTGCTACACGTTGTAGCATAAATCTTAATAATATATATTAGGATTAAAGGGAATTACAACTTAAATTGAAATGACTTACCATCAAATGAATTGTGGGACATTAAAACAACTTAAATTGGTAAGTTTACGACAAATTATATAACCAAAAAAATTAAATTTTATCAAAAAAAATTATTAACATTGTAAGATTGTATGTTGTAGACTTCAAAAGCTCGTATTACATCCTGTTTACTCTCGAAGGACCGGTGCATAGCGTCCTTAAAACAATAAACTTGTGTAAATGCTTCTATCCAGGTGTCATAAATGTTAGGACCTTCGGACGCGGCTAGAGAGGGGGGTGTGAATAGCCGACCCCAAATTCACGTTTCTTCCTACAATTTTAGTTAGCGCAGCGGAAATAAAAGATAGAAACGAAACAGGAGAATATCAAACCTCAAACGTGACGATATAACGAGGTTCGGAGATGATACTCCTACTCCTCGGCGTGTCCGTAAGGTGGACGAATCCTATCAATCCGTCGGTGGATGAAACCCCGGAAAACCGGCTAATAAAAACTCCTTCTTGGTAGAGAAACCTCGCCACAATCTCTCTTGCAACAGCAAGATCGGAGTACAAAGATAAAGCAAGAAGCCAAGAACAATATGAATGTAAAAACACTAGTTTTCTTGCCTTCTCGTCGACTGGTGATGAAGCAACCACTTCACGGATGCCAACAACAGCAATCGATCGATTGAGTCGGTAGGAAGCTCACGAAGCTTCAGGTGGAGAGCTCGGGCTCGGATCGCAGGAGCAAGAAGAAGTCACCTCTGTGAGGCCCTCCACCTCTTGATTTATATGAACTGCGAAGAAGAAGACACGAGACAAAATCTGGCCGTTGTGACTCAGCGGCTGAACCTGAACCGATCGGGCTCCACCGATCGATCGAGCGGATCTGATCGATCGGGGCCGATCGGGCCCTAGGCCGATCGTCCCGGACGATCCCAACTCTCACGAGAGTTGGTTGCGAGCCCCGATCGATGCGTGGACCGATCGAGCCATAGGTGGATCGGTCAGCAGACCAATCCCTCTATTCCTTCTCTAATCTGTTTGGTTCGATCGGTCACGGGCCGATCGGATGACCCTGATGAGAATCGATGTATCTTGGATCGGTCGTGAGACCGATCCGGATATATAGTATCACTTTGGATCGGTCGTGAGACCAATCAATTTCGACCTTAAACCCTAAAGCCTTCACGATCTAGAGAGCGAGCTAGAGGCCCTCTCGGCCTAGTCCGAGCGAGCTATCGAGCCTCTCGGCCTAGTCCGAGAACGAGCTCTGAGCCTCTCCGACTTCACGTCGGTCCGGAGACGAGCTACAAGCCCTCTTGGACCTAGTCCGAGAACGAGCTCTGAGCCCTCTCGGGCTTCGTCGGTCCGAGCGAGCTCAGGCCCTCTCGGCCTAGTCAGGAGAGCGAGCTACGAGCCCTCTCCAGGCTCTATCCGGTCCGAGCGAGCGGCCTTCTCGACCTAGTCGGAGAGCGAGCTCACGAGGCCCTCTTGACTTCCACGTCCGGTCCGAGCGAGCTACCGAGTCCTCTCGACCTAATCAGGAGAAGCGAGCTCACGGCCCTCTCCGACTTCGTCCGGTCCGGAGAAAGAGCTACCCCCTCTCGGACCTAGTCAGGAGAACGAGCTACGAGCCCTCTCCGACTCTATCCGATCCAGAGCGAGCACCGGCCCTCTCGGCCTAGTGCGGAGAGCGAGCTCACGGCCCTCTCGACCTAGTCCAGAGAATGAGCTACCGAGCCCTCTCCGACTCTATCCAGTCCAGAGAACGAGCTACCGAGCCCTCTCCGACCTCCCATGCCAAGCTTCCATACTTGGACTTTTCCCCGTGCCAAGCTCCCTGCTTGGACCTTTCCGTGCCAAGTCTCCATACTTGGACTTTTCCCGAATCAGGTCAACTCAAGTCGGGTCAACCAGGTCAACCTTGATCAAAGGTTGCACCCACAATCCCCCAAGTTCCTATTCTTGTCAAACATCAAAATACAACTTCTCTATTCTTGTCAAACATCAAAATATACCTCGAGTCAGGTCAACTCGAGTCGGGTCACCCAGGTCAACCTTGACCTAAGGTTGCACCAACAATCTCCCCCTTTTTGATGTTTGACAAAAACCATAATCAAGTTAGGTTAACCCGATAACCTAACTTAGGTTTTCCAATAGTTCTCCAATGTTCTTCCTTGAACATTCTCTGAACATTCTCCCTAAACTCCAATGTTCTTCCTTGAACATTCTCTGGACATTCTCCCCCTTTTTGACACACATCAAAAAGAGTGAATCAAGGTCAAGAGTTTCTTCCTAATGAAAGTCTCATACCTTTCATTGAAACCCTTAATTTCCCCCTTGATACTAAAATCAACAATCAACTTAGTGATAATCACTTATCAAAAAAAACTTGACGAGCAAAAATTCCCCCTAAAAGTCAACACCCCCTTGACCATTAGGTAAAACTCCCCCTAAAGGTCAACTCCTCCTTGACCATTGCACCAACAATGTCTTGGAGAGTTTCAACCCTTTAGAAATCTAAAGCACCAACTTCCATAGCTGAAATTTCAGACAACAGTCGAAAATCAGCATTTTGGCACGCTCTGATCGGTCACCAGACCGATCAGGACACCACTGGATCGGTCACCAGACCGATCCAGACTTCCCTGGACCGATTAGGATCTTCTCTGATCAGTCCACAATTCTCTGATAAGAATTTCTGATTTTTCTCCCGAAATTCAGAAACCCCTAAAAAATTACAGAAAATTCCAAAAATTGTAAAATTTTGAGGATACATTCCTCATAACATATATTATCATGAAAAAATAGTTTTATATGAAAATAACTCCAATTTTTAAATCTTGATACAAAGTTTGAAAGACTTTGAAATAGCTCAAGGTTAATCCATCTTTGTATCAACTTGCTCAATGATGAATGCTATCACTAGAAAAGCTTCATCAAGGTTTTTCAAATCAATTTTGAAATGATTTTAAACCATTCAATTTAGGACCACAATCTTAGGGCTACATGACTTGTACGCAAGTTTTCCCTATGATCCTCAATTTCGAATTAGGCTCATCTAGGTACAAGAACTATGCACCTTGATCCTAACTCATCATCCTAATATCTCACACACATCTAAGGTGTATCAAACACATCCAAGTCAATTTTGATGTGAGATATGGGTTTAGGTCATCTTAAGCTAAGTTCTCATGCATTTTCTAAACAATAATTAGATCTCCATATCAAATTGTGTTTTTATCCTTAAATCAATTTAATTGATCATAAATGCAAGAGATGATGACATGGCATAAAATAATATCATAAGTGGAAACATGTGCCAATGTCATGATGTCATGTCATCAAGTATGAAACTTAAATAAGGCATGACATATAACTAACCTAAGCATTATCATGACATTTCAAATGATAATTAAATAAATTTGATGTCATGACATGGCATATGACAAACAATGTATGACAAATAACATATAAAGGTATAGAAAATACCTAATTCTAGCCTTAGTTGCCATTTTTGATAATTTTGATCATTTTACCATAAATTCTATATTCCTAAGTGCAATAGACCTAAAATTATATACTAAAGATTTTTAGATCACTATGTGCCAATTATATTGACCCTAGAAAACTCCTCAAATGTGGTTGGCACATCCTAATCACCTTAGGAATAATTTTTAATTTCATTTTCAAGGCTTGATTACACCTTGAAAATTCCTAAAATGCCACCTTTTGCCATGAGTAGGTTAACTACCTATCCAATTAAGGTTGGCACACCCTAAACCATCTAGCGTGAAGGAATCACGCTCCTAGGAACCCAATACCTATTTGAGCTCATTGGGTTCACTAAATATTCACTAGGGATGACTTCCCTAGCAACCCTCCTAATGACCCTCCTAGGCTTTAAAGCCTTGGTCATTTGGGACTCATCAAGATCAACTCTAGGGGTGACTCCCCTTGTGACCTTGGTGATGGTCTTCCTAGCCCTAGGTCTTGTTCCATAATCGAATGGACCATTATGATAAGCGGGCTTGACCACTTGAGACTTAGGTTTGTGACCCAAACCTCTCATGTCCTTGGGCTTTGATTTTTGACCCTTAGACCCTAGAGTTGACTTCTCCAAATTCTTAAGGGTCTTTTCTAAAGTGTCAAGTCTTGACCTCAAGACTTGATTTTCCTTCTTTAATACCTCAAGCTTTAATTTTCCATTTTTCTTTGAGGTATTCCTAGGCATATGTCTAGTTGTTTTGGGATTCCTATCTAGGTTTTCCTTAACCTTAGATGAGTTAACTCTAGGGTTGGTATTTCTAGCATTGTCCTTATCTAGGCTAACATGTTTGGCACCTAAGCACATGTATCGGTTTCTATGGTTATCATGCTTATCATTATTGACAATTGCAATAAAACTACTAGCATGTGTCTTATTAGAATTGCAAGAATGTGCCTTAAAGGATACCTTAGGGTTTGCCTTAGCTCCCCCCATAGATGTGCTTGGTCTCTTGTCCTTGTGAGGTTGCCTCCTCCTTGGACATTAACTCCTATAATGTCCCCTTTGCTTGCATTGGAAGCACACCACGTGCTCCTTGCCCTTGCGTATCGGGACTCCGGCTTCCTTGACTTTTGGTGCCGGTGGAGTCTTCCTAATCCTCTTTGGACATTTACTTTTGTAATGCTCATATTCCCTACACTCAAAGCACATTATATGTAATTTACTTGAAATTAAGTTTCTTGAGTTACCTAGGGTTGAGGATGGATATAAGCTCTCTTCATCCCGGAGGTAGAGGCTTCTTCTTCTTGCTCCAGTCTTGAAGAAGAACTCTCCTCCTCTTCTTCCTTAGATGTTGAGTAGCCCTCAACTTCTAATTCCATACCTCCATGATGTGAGCTACTTGGCTCACTTGACTCCTCTTCATGACTTGAATTGGAGCTCTCCTCATGGAACTTAGCCAAGTTGTTCCACAACTCCTTGGCATTGTTGTATCCACCTATCTTACACAAGATATCATTAGGTAATGAAAATTCAAAGATTTTCGTTACCTCGTCGTTGATTATGGATTGGTGGATTTGTTCCTTCGTCCACTTCTTCTTCTCGAGAGGTTCTCCTTCTTTATCCACCGGAGGAATAAAACCTACTTGTACACAATTCCAATTTACAAGGTTAGTCATAAGAAAATACTTCATTCTTACCTTCCAATACGCGAAGTTGTCGCGATCGTAGAAGGGTGGAATCGTGACGTCTTCTCCAAGTTGATTCATTCTCTAGCTCGTGCTCCCCCGGGTGTTAATCCGATGAAGAGCGACCTTGCTCTGATACCACTTGTTAGGACCTTCGGACGCGGCTAGAGAGGGGGGGTGTGAATAGCCGACCCCAAATTCACGTTTCTTCCTACAATTTTAGTTAGCGCAGCGGAAATAATAGATAGAAACGAAACAGGAGAATATCAAACCTCAAACGTGACGATATAACGAGGTTCGGAGATGATACTCCTACTCCTCGGCGTGTTCGTAAGGTGGACAAATCCTATCAATCCATCGGTGGATGAGACCCCGGAAAACCGGCTAATAAAAACTCCTTCTGGGTGGAGAAACCTCGCCACAATCTCTCTTGCAACAGCAAGATCGGAGTACAAAGATAAAGCAAGAAGCCAAGAACAATATGAATGTAAAAACACTAGTTTGCTTGCCTTCTCGTCGACTGGTGATGAAGCAACCACTTCACGGATGCCAACAACAGCAGCAACTGATCAGTTAGAGTCCAGCCAAGGGAAGCTCACTCGAAGATTCAGCAGTGGAGAGCTCAGCAAAGCTCAGATCGCAGGAGCAAGAAGAAGTCAGCCTCTCTGTAGAGGCCCTTCACCTCTTGATTTATATGAACCTACGAAGAAGAAGACACAGACACAGAAATCTAGCCGTTGTGACTCAATGGCTAGACCTGGACCGATCAGGCTCCACCCTGATCGATCCAGGACGGATTCGATCGGTCAGGGGACCGATCAGGCCCTAACGATCGGTCCCGGACCGATCCCAACTCACGAGAGTTGGTTGCGAGTGATCGGTCTGTGGACCGATCAGCCAGCCTGTGATCGGTCCACAAACCGATCCCTCCTATTCCTTCTCTAATCTGTTTGGTTACCGATCGGTCACGGCCGATTAGATGACTCATAGTGAGAATCAGTATCCTTTGGATTGGTCGTGAGACCGATCCGATACCCATAGTATCACCTGGATCGGTCCAACAGACCGATCAAATGTCCTAAACCCTAAAGTCTTCCTAATCTAGAGAACGAGCCACCGATCCCTCTCGGACCTAGTCCGGAGAACCGAGCCCTCTCCGACTCCGTCCGGTCCGGAGAACGAGCTACCGAGCCCTCTCGGACCTAGTCCAGAGAACGAGCTACCGAGCCCGCTCGGACCTAGTCCGGAGAACACCGAGCCCTCTCCGACCTCGTCCGGTCTAGAGAACGAGCTACCGAGCCCTCCGACTCTATCCGGTCCGGAGGCGAGCCTGGGGCCCTCTCGACTTAGTCCGGAGAACGAGCTCACCGCCCTCTCGGACCTAGTCCGGAGGCGAGCTCGAGCCCTCTCCGACTTCCACGTCCGGTCCAGAGAATGAGCTACCGAGCCCTCTTTGACCTAGTCTGGAGAACGAGCTACCGAGCCCTCTCCGACTTCGTCCGGTCCAGAGAACGAGCTACCGAGCCCTCTCTGACCTAGTCCGGAGAACGAGCTACCGAGCCCTCACCGACTCTATCCAGTCCAGAGAACGAGCTACCGAGCCCTCTCTGACCTAGTCCAGAGAACGAGCTACCGAGCCCTCTCTGACCTAGTCCGGAGAACGAGCTACCGAGCCCTCTCCGACTCCATCCAGTCCAGAGAACGAGCTACCGAGCCCTCTCCGACCTCCCATGCCAAGCTTCCATACTTGGACTTTTCCCCGTGCCAAGCTCCCTGCTTGGACTTTTCCCGTGCCAAGCTCCCTGCTTGGACTTTTCCGTGCCAAGTCTCCATACTTGGACTTTTTCCGAATCAGGTCAACTCAAGTCGGGTCAACCAGGTCAACCTTGACCAAAGGTTGCACCCACAATCCCCCAAGTTCCTATTCTTGTCAAACATCAAAATACAACTTCTCTATTCTTGTCAAACATCAAAATATACCTCGAGTTATGTCAACTCGAGTCGGGTCACCCAGGTCAACCTTGACCTAAGGTTGCACCAACAATAAACACTTGCTGGCGACCAATAAAGACAACATATGTTTTCCTTATATTAATTAAATAGATCATTTAGAATCACATATAAATAATATATTAGGATTAAAGGAAATTATAACTTAAAATAAAATGACTTACCAAGTAGCTGCTACATGTTATAGCAACTAAATGTCCAAAGCAGCTAAATGTCCAAGTAGCTGCTACAACGTATAGCAGCTACTGGGACATTTAGTTGCTAACATTGTAGCAGCTAAATATCCAAGTAGCTTCTACAATGTGTAGCAACTAACTGTCGGTAGCTGCTATACGTTGTAGCAACTAAATGTCCAAGTAGCTGCTATAACGTGTAGCAGTTAACTGTCCAAGTAGTCATTACAGTTGTAGCGGCTAAATGTCCAAGTAGCTAATGTTGGTGCGGTTAGCACTAACAGTCTAACTCAGGTTTTGATGAATGACAAAGTAAGTTAAGCTAGTTTTGTTGTGATCTAACATTTTGACTAAGTGTGCAGGAGAAGCCCAGCAAGGTCGACGGGCCGACCGAATAGTTGGTACGAAGCCCAGCTAGGTCGACAAGCTGATCGGATAGCTAGCACGATGCCCAGCTAGGTCGACGGGCGGACCTGATAGCTGGCACAAAGTCCAGACTGGTCGATGTGCTGACCGGATGTCTGCTTGAAGTCCAGTTAGGTCAACAAGTTGACCGGATAGCTGGCATGAAGTCTAGACAGGTCGACGGATTGATCAGATATCTGGTATTAAGGTAAGTTATTGGAGGGGAGTGACTTGTGAGGATGCGTTCCAGGTTAAAGAACTTAGGCGTAGATCTAACTTAGATCCATTTTGAAAATCTAAGTTGAGATCGTGACTAGATTCCGGTCTTGAGGAGACGGAATCTAATTACTACTCTGTTTGATTATAAATTGTGCTAACACCTGGCTATGTAGGGTAACATATCTTTTATTTTGCCTCGGACTAACATTTTCATACAGGGAAACGAGTCTCTGGAAAATGGTGGTCCGGGCTCCCGGAAGGGATTCGGGCACTCAGAGTTGGTCCGGGCACCCAGAATCGGTCTGGGCGCTCGGAAGGCAAAAGCTATCCTGACAGCTAGGCGAGCGCTGATTGGACGACTGACATCATGGTCCAAGCGTCCGGAAAGGATCCAGGCGCCCGGAGCATGCCTATAAAAGAAGGCCTCAACGGAGTACCAAAACACAACAACTTCTTCCTACGACTGCTCCATTGCGCACTGCTCTTGTGATGCTGTGAGGCTGCTCCGACAACCCCCGATTCGAGCTTATTGTTTTCTGTTGTCGGTATTTCATTTTTATTCTTGTACTTAACTTTGTAATCAATTTTTGAAATACTAGTGAATTGCCCAATGAAAGCACTTGACGAGTGCGGGTCTTGGAGTAGGAGTCAACGAAGGCTCCTAACCAAGTAAAATTGATTCATGTTAGCATTGTGTTTTGTCTTTCCTTTCCACTGCTTACTCTAATTCGATAATGAATTTTCGATCGCTACTCACCCCTTCTAGCGACTTCCACGATCCAGCAGGTGGTATCAGAGCGGGTTCTGCTCTAAATTGGTGCAACCACCAATCGAGCAAGAGGGGTTCTTTTTAAAAGAAAAATAGATATCATTTGTGTTTAAAAAATATCCTTACGCCTTTCATTTTTTCCCTTCAAAATTGTCACGCCCCAGAGGATTCCCTACCAGACAAAAATCCGACAGCATCTCCCCTGTACCGGTGACAATCTGAAACATACATACATCCACAAGAATACATCAGCCCACATGGCTGGAATATACGCAACCATGCAGTTATATACTCAACCTACTCAGCTGAAACAAAATATCACAACCACACAGTTATATATATATATTAACAGCCCACTCGGCTGTACTAAAAAAAACACAGCAGAAAAACAAAACGAAAGAAAGGCCATACAAAGCAAAACAATAAAGACTGCTAGCCGACTAGGCTTACACAACCACAACAAAACAAATACAACTCCACATAGCAAACTCAAAAGAACAAAGTCGAATTTATACAACACCAAGTCCAACAAAAACGTAAGACAAGTAAAAGAGAGCTAACACCAGAAAACAGTCCTCGGATGTGACGTGGGACCGACAGACAGGATACATCAAGCGACACGATAGATCTATGTGCTAACCTGAAAACGACAGTAAAATTAAGGGGTAGTGAGTATAACATACTCAGCAGGTATCGAACTAACATGCAGAGTAAGATATAACTACCAGTAATAATCATAGAGTACAGTCTCCTGATCTATAACAGGAAAGGCAAAACTGAATAACAAAAGAAGAACTATACTCACCAGGACCTCCTATTCTAACATAAGGGTGTGAATCTCACCAACAGATGCAGGGTCATCAGTCCAATAAATAATGTCTCCTGTATGCATGTCAATCATATGCAACCACCAAAATACAGCATACAAAAATGCAGCAATCACAAGCAATAAATGTAATCCATGCATATGATGCAAATGACATGGTCACCCCTGATGCCAGTCAGCCATCTCATACACGATGGTGAGACTGAGAGGGTAGGGCTATGATAATTGTATACTCTTCCATCACTACTCCTGAGTGACCGAGTGGAAAGGATGCTGTCGGAGTACACCTATCCTCCTATGCCAAACATAGTGGGGGAGCATAAGCTCTCATTTCCCTGTATCATTGTCAAGTGGAGGGATCCCTGCCCGCTACACGCTATGGTCATTGCTACCCATGAGCGGACTAGCGGAGCCCTGACAGAGCAAACTACACATACCCTGCGCTAGTCCCCTGACAGAGCAAACTACACATACCCTGCCTGATGTACCACTAATCCATGAGTGGTTGTGTGTGCAGATCATATAACTGGCGATGTGCTCAACAACAATGGAGCCGACAATAGCTCAGCAGACAATCATGCAAGATGGTGCATGACACTACATGTAAATCCTGACACCTCCATAATATATACCAAAAGGTAAAGAAATCCAACAAGAATCTAAGTATCATGAAACTAGGTACACATGTCAGATATGTCTAGTAACTAGTCCTGCACACAGTAAGGTAATGTATGTCACTACTTATATGATCATAAGTACACATGCAAGAACAAAGGAATATAAGTCTAAATGCATAACAGATAATAACAAACAAAGGCATGCTATAGGTATCAAGTAGTGACATACAAATGGTAGCTAAAACATAACCATTACTACTAGCTATAAATTACTATGCATATCATAATGATAATATTAAAAGAGATAAGTCAAAGGTACTCGCCTCAAAAATGTCGTATCGGAACAAATCCTACGTCGAGATGCTCGTCCTGAATCAAAATCCTGTAACACAGTACTGATTAGAAATCATATCTTACCCCAAAGAAGCTAACCTAAATCCAAATCCAATCATAAACCCTAATTGGATCATTTGCCCCCTCAATCAATTCTAACTAATCCATTCTAATTAGGACTTGCTATAAGCATAATCAATCACAACAACTTAATCTAAACCAATACTAAATGTAATAAATCCATAGCACAACTTACCCAAATCCATTTGTTTTTGAATCAACCCATTTCTAGAAAACCCCTTGCTGTCGGAAGATGGTCGGAAGAACACTGCCAGCTAAAGCTATGAAAACATAGAAATCGATCAAGCACCAAAAGTCTTAAAACCTAAACATAGCTTTAGATTTCGGATATTCCAACACCAATCCAAAAACTCACTCAAATCCGATCGTGCTGTTGCTCATAACCGGAGCTACAGTGGCTGGGTCCAAAGCTAGAACCAAGCAACTGCACTTAATCCTCCACTACCATTTGGAAAACAATCCCAAATCCAACTAGTTAGGAATTCTAGCAATAATTTACCTAAATCCACATCGCAACTGCAGTGAACAAGAATCTTTACCTAACTTTCCTCTTGTTCGGCGATGGCAGCAAGCAATTAGATGTTGATAGCGGCACTAGGTCAAGAGACGTCAGCACTCAGTGAGCCGGTGTCAGATCAGGAAGAGGCGGCTCGAAGGTAGTTCTAGGGCACGATCGGAAGCTTGGTTGTCGGAAGTCCCTTTGGTATCTGTGACCAAAGATGGGATGCCAGAAGGGAGGTTGGCTGCTAGAACAAGGCTTGGATGACCGTTGATGATGAGAAGGAGAGGAGCAGCGACCGTTGATAGGCGCTGACACTCAGGGAGTGGAGCACGGGTAGGCTGGCGGTGGATCGAAGTTAGGGCACGGCTCCGGATCGGAGTGGCAGCAATGCTGCTCGGCGCGAGGAGACTGAGATCGGAAGGTAAACGATGTTGAGAGCTCAAACCGCCAGTGGCCAGCGATCGGCGTCTGCGGTGAGGCGGTGACGTCGGGTGTGGGCGACGCGATGAAGAGGTGGAGGAGATCAGCGTGAGGAAAGGGGAGGAGAAATGAAGGAAAAGAAAAAAGAAAAAGAAAAGAAATAAAGAAATTAAACATTTTCTCGTTCAAATAGGATAGCTTAAACAGGTTTTCCCCTGACCCAATAATTTATCCCCTTAACATACGCCATACGAGCTCTGATTAAATCCCAAACCTAAAAATTCCATTAAGGTTATTCCTCAAATAACCTTATTATTTTATTATTATTTGGGTGTCGTATTTTACAAAAATTATTTTTTAAAAAAATTCATTGTCATCTTTTCACCGTTGGTTAGTCTTAGCAAAATATCACATTTACCAAAATTTGAAATAATATTTTTATTAATATTTTATTATTATTTTTTAAATTACTGAAATACTATATTTTTTCTCCAGCACTGCTAATCCAAGACCAAGTTTTGGCACCTCTTTTTAGTTTTCTATCTTCAGTACTTAATGACTCAAGTCGAAGGACGAAGCATTTACAAACCACCTCCATATGAGATGTACAAGAGAAATGAATTCAATTTGTGGAGGATGTAGATGGAAACTTTTATCCTTATGAACGACTTCGATGGTGGCATGGCATTGAGAAGATCAATACAAAACTCGAAAGCAAACCAAAAGGTAATAAAGTTAGTTTCAGATTTATTACCTAACAAAGTTACTAGCAGGATAGGAAAGGTCAAGGATGCCCACGAGTTTTGGACCTGCCTGACCAAGCTTCACGAGGAGCCGTTGGAGTTAGACGATCAAGTCAAAATCGAATCCAGACTCGAGTCAGATCTAATGGAGAAGCCTACTGCATTAGGGGTTACGCTCAAGGTTAGTAATATTTACCAAAATACCCCTACTAGTAGTAGTTTAAAAAATGTGCATGTTAATTTGGATATTTCTAAAAATATACGTGAAAATAATGTATTTGACAATACATGCAAAAATACTCCTAGGATAATATCTGATAAAACAAATTTAATTAATTTAGAAAATTCAGAAAATCTAAAAATAATTAATAACTCTAAAAATTTAAATAATAACCAAATCAATTTGAATGACTCTACCTCTAAGAAAAATTCAACTAATAATATTAAAAATATTACTTTACACAAAAATTTAAACAAATTAACAAATTTAGAAAAGTTAAATATTAAAAATTCAAATTTAAACTTAAACAAATCTGAAAATTCAAATGATAATGATGACAAGGTCAATATTGATCTAGATAAAATCAATAAATACCTTAATAAAGTATTTAATAATCTAGACAATATCAATCTAGAAAATTCTATCTAAAACTAATATAATTTAATTAACAAAAGATTAAATTTTAAAGATAAGACTAATCTAATAAATTCAACTAATCATATCAACTTAAAAGACAAAGAAAATATAAGGATAAAATCAAATACTTTGATAAAATCAAAACTAAATTTAACAAAGTTAAAATTAAATGTTAAAAATAATATATTAAACAAAGATAATCTAGAAAATTCAAAATTAACAGTTAATAAAAAAATTAAGAGATAAACCTTTAAAGAAATATCATTTAAATAGTTTAATCAATTCAAATTTAAAAACTAATAAAAATTTAAACACTAAAAATCTTAACTTAATAAAATTAAAATTGAAAGAAAATTTCAATATTAAATATACTGCTTAAAAGAAGGAAAATTTGACCAATTTAATTAATTCAAAATTAAAAACTAAAATTTAAATTACAAATTTAAAATTTTAAAAGGAAAATCAATAATTTAGGGGAGGCTCCAGAATAGCTAACACATCTAAAAATAACCTACCCGACAGGGTAATTAGGATTAGCTTAAAAAGGGATAAAGTTTAACTTGACCTACGGTACTGGTGAAGTTTTGGATGATAGTAGGTTAGGGAAACTCAGTCTATGTATGTCTAGGAAGATATGGCTTCGACGTGGTGCATTGGGCTGAGTGGAACTAACTGAAACTACCCTTACGAATCCTAACCAGTTAGACTAAGGTTTTGTATTAAGTTCAGTGAATAGGACTATTTGAAAACCTCGAAGGTATGTGTTGGTGTTGCAAGGTTGCAAACATAGTCCCACATTGAAAACACATGGGAAAGATCATGAGTTTATAAAGAAAAAGATATCTCCATTGGAATGAGGCCTTTTGGGGAGAACCCAAGAGCAAAGCTATGAGGGCATAGGCCCAAAGTGGACAATATCATATCATTGTGAAGATATCTAAATTCTTTTCGGTCCTACAATTGGTATCAGAGTCCGGATTGCTAGAAGGTTTAACCGCCGACTGTGCACAAGAGGTATGGTCTGATTGAGCCATGTTGGTACAATATTGGCCTCGAACAAAGAAAGTGAGGGCTCCTATGTTCAGATCAAGAGGACCAGACACTAGGCAGGAAGTCCTAGTTGCGGCTAGGCAAGGAAGTCCTAGTAGGTCGGGTGGACCGAGGGGCAGGAAGACCTGGTGGGTCGAAGATCAGACCTTTGTTTGAGGGGGGGATTGTTGGTGTTGCAAGGTTGCAAACATAGTCCCACATTGCAAATCCAAAAAATTCAACTTAACTTCATCTCACAAAAATTATAGGTTTCCCTTGATTGAAAACATAGATCGGGTGAGATGACTAAGCACATTAAATTCAACTAAATAAAATAAAATTTTAAATTAAAACTAAATTAAATTAAATTTAATGTTCAATCTTAAAATTATTATTTTAACTTAAAAGTTTCTTTAAAAATTATTTTAACTTAAAATTTTCTTCAAATTATTTTAACTTAAAAATTATTTTAAAAATTATTTTAACTTAAAATTTATTTAAAAAATTATTTTTACTTAAAAATTATTTTAATTTTGTTTTAACTTAAAAATTATTTTAAATTAAATTATTTTAACATAAAAAATATTTTTAAAAAAAATTATTTTAACTTACATTATTTTAACTTAAAAATTATTGTTCTAACTTAAATTATTTTAACTTAAAAAATTATTTTAACTTAAATATTATTTTAAAATTATTTTAACTTAAAATTTATTTTTAAAAAATTATTTTAAACTTTAAAAATTATTTTAACTTAAAAATTATTTTAAAAATTATTTTTAATTAAAAATTATTTTAAAATTATTTTAAGTTATAAATTATTTTAACTTAAAATTTATTTTAAAAATCTATTTTAAAATTTATTTTTAAAATTAGTTTAACGTAAAAACTATGTTAAAAATTATTTTAAACTAAATTAATCAAAATTTGAAACTTAAATTAAAAATAAAATTGAAAACTAAAATTTAGTTAAAAATTAACATTAAACTTAAAATTAAACTTTAAAGTTGGATAAAAAATTAAATTTAAATTAAGTTGAACTTAAATTAAACCTAAACTTAAAATTAAAATTAAAATTAATTCTAATCTATTTTACTTAACTTAAATTTCAATTTAATTTTGACAACTAGAAATTAACAACTTATTTAATTTACTTAATTGCTATTCTTAATTTTTAAAAAATTAACCTAACCTACTTATCTCCTAACTTGTTTGACAAATTAAAAATCTTTTGAAAATCTATTAAAAAGTTATTTTAAAAATATTTTAAAAAGTCATTTTAAAAATCCTTTAAAAATTATTTTAAAAATCCTTGTTGCTAACAAAGATAACCAAACAGTGCTAGGTCAACAGTAGGGGTGGGCATAAACCGACCGCACCGAAAAAACCGACCAAACCGAAAAAACCGAACCGGCCAAAAAAACCGAAGAAACTTTTTTTTCGATATTTTTCGGTCAAGTTTTTCAATACCGTTTTCACTCTTTCTGAAATATTGGACATAGATTTAGGTCTTTAATAATTTACTCATATTTTATGAACTATAGGCCAACATTTAAGCCTTTAATGTTTTTTTTATATTTAGTAGTAACAAGTTATATTATTTAATTATTAGAATTACTTCTTTGATATTAGAACAATTTATATTTTATTGTCGTTGAGTGACTTGAGTCTATATTTTGTATTACATTAATCAAATGAAGAATAGTTTAATTAAGTATTATAGTTGTATATAATCGACCGAAAAAGTGGGTTGTATTATAAAAAATGAACCGAATCATAATAAAAAATGGTTCAATTTCGGACCAAATATTTTCAAATTGAAAACCGAAAAACCGAACCGTAGTAGAGCAATCCAAACCGAACCGACCGATGCCCACCCCTAGTCAACAGGCAGCAAGGACCTTAAAAATATGTTGCATATACTAGTATAAATTCATGGGGAGTAATAAATTCAGGGAGTATCAAATTTAGAGGGAGTAACAAATTCAGATAGAGGATCAATTTTTTTTTATAGAAAATTATTTTCTTAAGTTTTTTTTTTGAAATTTTTTAGCAAATTTCTTTTTAAAATCTTTTCTGCAAATCCTACCTCACTTTTGAAAAAAAAATACTTTGAAAATTTTACTTTAATTTTTTTTGGCAAATATTTTTAAAAGTCTTATTTAAAAAATAATGTCGGGGGAGGATTAATTCAAATTGGTTTCATATTTAGTAAAACTATTTGTAACAAAATTATTTTTTTCTGTGAAAATGTTTTGAGCATAAATGTTTTGAAAAATTACTTTAATTTTACAAATCTATTTTTGGAAATTTAATTTTATAAAACTTGTTTTGAAAAAATGGCTTTCAGAAACTTATTTTTGAAAATGACTTTCATAAACTTATTTTTGAAAATTGACTTTCATAAAATTATTTTTGAAAATTGACTTTCATAAACTTATTTTTGAAAATTTATTTTTTTTTAAAAAAAATTGACTTTTATAAACTTATGTTTGAAAATTGCTTTTAAAAATATTGCTTAATTTTGCAAGCTTATTTTTGAAAATTACTCTAAAAATTAATTTAATTTTGTAAACTTATTTTAACTTAGAAAGTTAGTCGATTTTTACCATAATATTTTGTAAAATTATTTTAGAAAATATTTTATTGAAAATTATGTCAAAAATTATTTCTGATATCGAAAATTTAAAGCTTACATTTTTACCTTAAATGACTTTTTCAAAACATTTTCCACTAACTTATTTTTCTAAAATTAACTCCCCCAATTCAACCTGAAAATTTTATTTTATCAAAATTTTCTGTTGTCAAATTTGTTTTCTTTTACTTTGCCATTTTTCTTTACTTATCTATACTTGCTATTTTTGATGAATGTCAAATGGGGAGGGTTAGGTGATTTAAGTTAGTTAGCAACAAAATACCAAAAACTTAAAACAAGGCTAACTTAAAAAAACCATGTCATTTCTTATAATTTCTTATGTTTTGCATATTTTTTCACTAACTTAACCAAGGTTTGTTGGGTTCGTCGGGCCGCGAAAACCGCTTTTTCGCGTCGCGGAAACCCCGAGTCACCCGAAGCCATGGATCTCGTGCAAAGATTCGTAAACAAAACTTTTCGAAAAAACTTTTCTTGTACGAGTTTGTAAAACCTTTAGATCTACACTAAAGTTAAGATCATTACCCTTGATGCGCGCCCCACGCGAATCCCGCTCGTCCAAATGTTGCCGGATCTCAAGACCGTCAAGCGTACGGTCCTCTAGAAGTATCCACACGAACAATCCTTGATGGAGAAGACCAAACAAAGGTGTGCTAGCACCTTGTCTTGTTCGGCCAAGAGAGGAGGAGAGGGAGAAGAGAGAGCTCTAGAGGAAGAAGATGACTTAATCACACTTGAATGAAAAATGAATATTTTCATTCCCCACTAGAGTGGCCGGCCACATCTTGGAGGTGTAACTCTCCACATTAATTCCAATTAATGTGGAGACCATTAAGAGTTGTAACCCCCATGAGGTGGCACTCTAGGATGATGTGGATCAACACTATTGGTCCACATCTTGCCACCTCATTAAATGACATGGCAACAAGTGTAACCTCCTCATTTAATATGGCCCGGCCACATTAAATGCTATGGAGGCTTGTAACCTCCATGAGGTGGCACACATTGATGATGTGGAGCAATCCTATTGGTCCACATCTTGCCAACTCACTAGTGATGTGGCAAAAAGTCAAGTCAAACATGACTTTTTCTCTTCCTCTCAAATCAAGTCAAACTTGATCAAATCTCTTTCATGGTTGATCTAATCCAACCATATGATTCAAGCCAACTTAATATAATGAATCTAATTTATTAAATTAAGTTGATTTAATGAGTCATAATCTAAATTAGACTCATTAAATACATGAATCAACTTGAGTCCAACTCAATTAGCCCAATTTGGATTACTCTTAATCCAATATGATTCATCAAATGAATCTAATCCTCTTGGTTCATCATATGAACCAAATCTCCATCTAATTGTCCTTAGTGTGTGACCCTATAGGTTCTTGTAACGTTGGCAATGCCCTAAACCCATTTAGGAGCATAAGTAATGAGCGGTATCTAGCAACACATCATTACTACCCAAGTTACAAGAATGTCGAGATCCGACATCACCTTGTGACTACCAATTGTGACTCCTCACAAAATATATGTCATTGTCCTTCTATCCTAGACATCTAGATTGATCAATATGAGGCATAGACCGTGTCATCCTCTAATCAATCTAAATCTTGAACTCCAAGTAGACTCACTCGATCAAATGAGCTCAACATCTAATGTTGACTCATTTGGGCATGGCCATGCACTTCGTGGTCTAACTCTATCAAGAATATTGATGTCGCTCCCATCATATGGGAGGGATAGATCCCATCTACATCACTCACATCCCTCTGCATAATTTGTTACATACCCAGTAATCGCCTTTATAGTTCACCCTGTTACGGGTGACGTTTGACGAAACCAAAGTACATAACTCCTTATGTAGGGATCCATGGTGACTTCTGGTCTAAGGACTAATAGTCATACTAATAGCCACATGAGAAAGTATTTGACACTAATATAACGATCCATGATACTTTCTCATGGCAGGTCATTCAGTATACATTCTCTAATGTATACCCATGTGTCAGCTTGACATCTCTATATCCATGACTTGTGAGATCAAGTCATCGAACTGACCTACATGCTAGTCTTATTGCATTAACATTGTCCCTGAATGTTAATACTCGACTAGGAATGATTTAGAGTAGTGTTCCCTATATCATCTCACTATCGATTCAACTAATCGATTGATATAGGTATGAACCTTCTACTCAAGGACGCTATTAAACTTAGTCTATTTGGCAATAATACAAATAAGTATAATAACCAAACAAATGCCTTTATTAATATACAATAATATGATATACATGAGTCCATACAATCATCAAATGATTGGCTCTAGGGCTCTAACTAACAATCTCCCACTAGCACTAGTGCCAATCAGTATAGGCTCTAAGGCCTAATGACCTAGTGTGACCATCATGCTTCCTCTGTGCCAAAGCCTTGGTCAAGGGATTTGCGATGTTAGCTTCTATAGATACTCTGCAAATCTTCACATCTCCTCTATCGATAATCTCTCGAATAAGATGGAAACGTTGTAGAACTGCTGGGAACTCTGCCAGCTCATAGCACTACCTGACTGCGATCTATAGTCATCCTGGTCAGTCTGGAAGCTAGCATCACTGTAACCCTTTACAGCTAGCTTATCATTGCCTCCATATATCAAGAAATATTCTTTAGTCCTTCTTAAGTACTTAAGAATATTCTTGACCGCTATCCAGTGACTTTCACCTGGATCTGACTGGTATCTGCTCGTCATGCTTAAAGCATACGAGACATCAGGTCGAGTACATAGCATGGCGTGCATGATCAATCCTATAGCTGAGGCATAAGGGATCTGATCCATGCGGTCTCTCTACTCTCCAGAAGAGGGACCTTGAGTCTTCAAAAGACTCACGCCATGTGACATCGGCAGAAATCCCTTCTTGGAGTTCTACATGGCAAACCGTAGGAGTACCTCGTCAATGTATGTACTCTGACTTAGGCCAAGCAATCTCTTAGATCTATCTCTATAGATCTGTATCCCTAGAATGCGGGATGCCTCACCTAAGTCCTTCATTGAGAAGCAACTCCCTAGCCAAGTCTTGACAGACTGAAGCATAGGGATGCCCTTCCCAATGAGTAGTATGTCATCCACATACAATATGAGGAAAACAACTATGTCCCCTACAACCTTCTTGTAGACACAAGGCTCATCTTCGTTCTTGATCAAACTAAACTATTTGATCGCATCATCGAATCGAAGATTCCAGCTCCGAGAAGCTTGCTTTAGTCCATAAATGGACCTATGCAGCTTGCTATACTGTAGATCTACAAAACCCTCAGGTTGTGTTATGTACACATCCTCGAGTAGGTTTCCATTCGAAATGCGGTTTTGACATCCATCCGCCATATCTCATAGTCATGGTAGAATAGCAAGCATGATCCGAATGGACTTAAACATCGCAACGGAGAAAAGGTTTCATCATAGTCAATACCATGAATCTGCTTGAAACCTTTAGCTACCAAGCGACCCTTATAGATAAGTCCATCCATGTCTCTCTTAAAGACCCACTTACACCCAATGGGTTTTACCCTTGTGGATCAACCAAAGTCTATACTTGGTTGGTGTACATGGAATCCATCTCGATCTCATGGCCTCTAGCCATTTCTCGAAATCTGGTCAGCTTCTTGATAGGTGGTAGGCTCATCCTCTATGAGTACAACGTCATCATGGTCAGACAAGAGAAATGGGTACCCTATCAGACCTGCGAAGAGGTATGTCTACTTGAAGTGGTTGTTGTTCCTCAACTCTTTGTGGAACAACATCATCCACAACACTTTGTGGTTCCAGTTCAATTTCCATCGAGGCATTAGTGCTATTGTTCGCATCTTGAACTTCTTCAAGATCGAACGCATCACTAGTCTTTCTAGAAACAAAGTCCTTTCTAGAAAGACCCGAGTCTTCCACAACTACCTTGTGCTGACTGGGAATGTAAAGTAATATCCCTTAGTTTCCTTGGGATATCCAATGAAATAGCACTTGTCGGATTTGGGTCCTAATTTGTCCGAGACTTGACGTCGTACGTAAGCCTCTCTGCCCCAAATCCTCATGAAAGACACCGGCTTCTCCCAATCCATATCCTATATGGTGTCTTTATCACGACCATGGATGGAACTCGGTTTGCTGCCGTGTCTAGAGCATATCCCATAGATATGTCGATCTATGTGACTCATCATAGATCGTACCATATCTAATAAGGTATTCCTCCTTTCGGACACACCATTCCACCGTGGTGTTCCAGAGGAGTGAGTTGGGATAGAATCCCACACTCGGCTAAATAGTCACGAAACTCATGGCTTAAGTATTCACCACCTCGATCTGATCAAGTATTTTAATACTCTTATAGTCATGGTATGCTTCATAACCATATCTACTGAAGTCATCAGTAAACGTGATGAAGTACCTATAACCGCCTCTAGCAATGACATTGAAAGGGCCACATACATCACTATGTATGAGTCCTATGAGATCGATCCGCTCTCTCACCGTGCCCACTAAAGGAGTCTTGGTCATCTTGCCTCGTGAGGCATATATGATTCTAAATCAAATGAGTCCAAAGAACCATCCTTATGGAGTCGATAAGCTTGTCATTTATATGGGAGGCGAGGTAGGTGTTGGTTCATGTCATTTGACTTGAACCTCTTGGCACTAATGTTATAGATAGGGCTCTCAAGGTCTAGAATATAGAGTCCGTTTATTAGTGGTGCACTACAATAGAACATATCTTTTAAATAAGCAGAACAACATTTGTCTTTTATTATAAAAAGGTATCCTTTCTTGTCTAAACAACAAACTATGTTCTTAGTAAGAGCAGACACATAACAACAATCATCTAAATCTAGTACAAGCCGAGGGCGAGATAGTGATAAGTTCCACAGAATCAGACAACAGTGCTCCATTGCCTTGCCGTGGTTCACCTCGCCCTTTCGCGCTATTTCTCACCGCACATCAAGACAAATGTGAGAAGCACATCCAGTATCTAATACCCATGATGTAGAAATAGATAGATTGACTTCTATAACATATATACCTGAAGTGGAAGTCTCACTTCGCTTCTTCTTAAGATCCTCCAAGTATACCTTGCAGTTCCTCTTCCAGTGCCCGGTCTGACCGCAGTGGAAGCAGGTAGCATCCTTGGCGACCCCTCCTTTAGGCTTCAGTGTCTTGCCTTTGCCCTTGGTTTGGGACTTTCCCTTACCTTTGGGCTTGCCCTTGCCCTTGTGCTTCTGGACCATCAGAATGGGCTTAACCTTCTTAAGGCTCAGCAGTTCGTAACATACTAAGTAGCTCGGGCAGTGGCTTGTCAATCTCGTTCATGTTATAGTTGAGAACGAATTGACTATAGCTATCCGGCAAGGACTGCAAGATCAAGTCAGTGGCCAGCTCTTGGCCAAGTGGGAACCCCAGTCTTTGTAGGTTCTCTATGTACCCAATCATCTTGAGTACATAAGGACCTACAGGAGCCCCGTCTGACATCTTGCACTGAAACAGTGCCTTAGAGATCTCAAATCTCTCATGCCTCGCTTGTCCCTGATATAGTTGGCGAAGATGCTCAACCATATCGTAAGCGCCCATCAACTAGTGTTGCTTCTGAAGCTCAGAGTTCATGGTCGCGAGCATTAGACATGACACATCTAATGCGTCATCTTGATGCTTCTTGTAAGCATCCCGGTCAGCTCGCGTGGCAGTGGCAGGAGGAGCCTCCGGAATGGGCTGCTCCAGAACATACAGTTTACGTTCCTGAGTGAGAACTATTCTCAAGTTTCTGTACAAGTCCAGGAAATTCGCTCCGTTGAGCTTGTCCTTCTCAAGGACAGATCGCAGGGAGAAGGAATTCGTGTTCGACGTCATGGTTATCTACAACAGAAAATTTACAGAAATAAATATCATATTCTTTAAAAATCATTTAATTAGGCCTTTAATTAAATGATGCTCCCACTGAATTCTATAATTCTTGTGGGACAAGATCCACATCATACTAACCCTTGAGTTAGCTTTGGCTAATACGCCCAAGGCTTAGTATGATCGGTAGGTAACGATTACCAATTACATCTCTATGCAACTCTTGTTTATAGAATCAATATCCGCATTTATATTAAAACTCGAGTTAGCTTTGGCTAATACGCCCGAGAGTTAATATAAACGTGATTTTGTCCTACCTTTCCAACTATTGGAAGAATGTCTATAGTTGACTCGATCCAACCGAGTAACTAGGAATACTCAATCTAATTGAGTTTGTATTCACCCATGCGTTGATAGGCGGGACCAAGATTGTCCCTCCGTACCCTACCAAGATAATATGTATTGCTCTGCTTTGGCAGATTCAACAATACATGTGATCGAGGTAGTGATAGGTATCACGGCACGGTTAGACATTTAGAGTTGGTTCGATCTAGATCTAATCTAATCGAGAAGGATGCATCTTGTGCACGACTTAGATCTAATCTAATCGCAAGGGTGCATCATGTGCACGACTTAGATCTAATCTAATCGTTAAGGCACTAATTAATTAATTAATTATTAAACATGCATCGATACATAACAATTAATTAATTAATCTATTTGTGATTTAGTCATGGTCCTACTACGATCTTCTCAAGCCAATGAGAAGATCGATTGGTCAACCTAGGGTCAACTCCAAGCTCCTCCCTTGACCACCTTGTGTTGCTCGTGCTCGCCTCGGAACTCCGTCTTGTGGACCCTCCACCGCTCCAATTTGTACATTACAATTTGAAACTCGAGTTACATTCGAGTCTAAATCTAATTTACAACAAGAATATAAGAGAAGGCACGACGCAGTCGCTGAATATAATACAACACTCAGAACACATAATCACGCAGCCGACATTATATACAACACAACCAATCATATTGGGTTTTTGGGCCATGACTATCACAAAATAATATATAATTCAAAATTATATATTTTCATAATTTTCTATAATTTTGAAATAATTTTTACAATTTTATGAATAAAATTTCCGTCGTGTCATCGGTTTCAGCAGCTTAATCTGAGACTCCTGCTCCAGGGCCCAAGGGCGGCCTACTGATCTAACCATCGCGAGGTTCGCCAACAGCGCCTAAACCCACTGTCCCAAAAGCGATTTGGGTGAGACACCGCTTCGGAAAATCTTCCCTGCTGGTTCGTTTTAGCGATTTGGTGCAATCGCGAAGCAAATCTTGCGGGTTAGGGCTATCTACCCACGATCTAACCATAGTGAGTTGCTCCTTCGATCTAATGGCACCGACCCGCTGTCCCAAAGCTTTGGGGCAAAAGCCGTTTAAAGAAAACTTGAAAAAGTAGCTTTCAATCAAGTGCCGAGACACTTGCCGCTTCTGGAAAAATTACTCATAAAACTCTAAAACTCAATTTTACAGAAAATCACAGAAGGTATATTTTCATAAAAATACAAACGAACTCAAGTCTTTGCACGTGGCTCGATACATGGTTCGTCGGACGGCCCGAAACCTGGCCTGAGAAACCGAGTCACCGAAGCCATGGATCTCAAAGATTCGTAAACAAAACTTTTCAAAAACTTTTCTTGTACGAGTTTGTAAAACCTTTAGATCTACACTAAAGTTAAGATCATTACCCTTGATGCTACGCCGAATTGTCGTCAAATGTTGCCGATCTCAAACCGTCAACGACGGGTCCTCTAGAAGTATCCACACGAACAATCCTTGATGGAGAAGACCAAACAAAGGTGTGCTAGCACCTTGTCTTGTTCGCCCAAGAGAGGAGGAGGAGAGGGAGAAGAGAGCTCTAGAGGAAGAAGATGACTTAATCACACTTGAATGAAAATGAATATTTTCATTCCCCACTAGAGTGGCCGCCACATCTTGAGGTAACTCACATTAATTCATTAATGTGGAGACCATTAAGAGTTGTCATGGTGGCACTCTAGGATGATGTGGATCAACACTATTGGTCCACATCTTGCCACCTCACTAAATGACATGGCAACAAGTCTAATTTAATCTTCCTCTTCCTGATTAAATGCTGGAGTTGTAACCTCCATGAGGTGGCACACATTGATGATGTGGAGCAATCCTATTGGTCCACATCTTGCCAACTCACTAGTGATGTGGCAAAAAGTCAAGTCAAACATGACTTTTTCTCTTCCTCTCAAATCAAGTCAAACTTGATCAAATCTCTCTCATGGTTGATCTAATCCAACCATATGATTCAAGCCAACTTAATATAATGAATCTAATTCATTAAATTAAGTTGATTTAATGAGTCATAATCTAAATTAGACTCATTGAATACATGAATCAACTTGAGTCCAACTCAAGTTAGCCCAATTAGGATTACTCTTAATCCAATTTGATTCATCAAATGAATCTAATCCTCTTGGTTCATCATATGAACCTAATCTCCATCTAATTGTCCTTAGTGTGTGACCCTATAGGTTCTTGTAACGTTGGCAATGCCCTAAACACATTTAGGAGCATAAGTAATGAGCGGTATCTAGCAACACATCATTACTACCCAAGTTACAAGAATGTCGAGATCCGACATCACCTTGTGACTACCAATTGTGACTCCTCACAAAATAATGACAAGTGTCCTTCTATCCTAGACATCTAGATTGATCAATATGAGGCATAGACCGTGTCATCCTCTAATCAATCTAAATCTTGAACTCCAAGTAGACTCACTCGATCAAATGAGCTCAACATCTAATGTTGACTCATTTGGGCATGGCCATGCACTTCGTGGTCTAACTCTATCAAGAATATTGATGTCGCTCCCATCATATGGGAGGGATAGATCCCATCTACATCACTCACATCCCTCTGCATAATTTGTTACATACCCAGTAATCGCCTTTATAGTCCACCCTGTTACGGGTGACGTTTGACGAAACCAAAGTACATAACTCCTTATGTAGGGATCCATGGTGACTTCTGGTCTAAGGACTAATAGTCATACTAATAGCCACATGAGAAAGTATTTGACACTAATATAATGATCCATGATACTTTCTCATGGCAGGTCATTCAGTATACATTCTCTAATATATACCCATGTGTCAGCTTGACATCTCTATATCCATGACTTGTGAGATCAAGTCATCGAACTGACCTACATGCTAGTCTTATTGCATTAACATTGTCCCTGAATGTTAATACTCGACTAGGAATGATTTAGAGTAGTGTTCCCTATATCATCTCACTATCGATTCAACTAATCGATTGATATAGGTATGAACCTTCTACTCAAGGACGTTATTATACTTAGTCTATTTGGCACTAATACAAATAAGTATAATAACCAAACAAATGCATTTATTAATATACAAGAATATGATATACATGAGTCCATACAATCATCAAATGATTGGCTCTAGGGCTCTAACTAACAAGGTTATCATTGTATCAAGAAAGGGGAGATTGTTGGTGCGATTAACACTGATGGTCTAACTCAAGTTTTGATGAATGACAAAATATGTTAAGTTAGTTTCATTGTGATATAATATTTTGACTAAGTATGCAGGAGAAGCTCAGCTAGGTCGACGGGTCGACCGGATAGCTAGCACGAAGCCTAGCTAGGTCGCCAGGCCGACTGGATAACTGGCACGAAGCCCAGCTAGGTCGACGGGCTGATCTGATAGCTGACACAAAGTCTAGACTGGTCGACGGGCTGACCGGATGTTTGGCATGAAGTTCAGCTAGGTCAACGGGTCTACCGGATAGCTGGCATGAAATCCAGATAGGTTGACCGGATGTCTGGCAGGTAAGTTAAGGTAAGTTATTGGAGGGGAGTGACTTGTGAAGATGCGTTCTAGGTTAAAGAACTTAGGCGTCGATCTAACTTACATCCATTTTGAAAATCTAAGTTGAGATCGTGACTAGATTCCGGTCTCGAGGAGACGGAATCTAATTACTACTTTGTTTGATTATAAATTGTGCTAACACCTGGTTATGCAGGGTAACATATCTTGTATTTTTCCTCGGACTAACATTTTCATGTAGGGAAATGAGTCTCTAGAATTAGAGAGAATTATAACTTAAAATGAAACGACTTACTATTGATTATAAAATTTGAAAAATGATATTTACCAAGTTCCTTGCAAATTAGTAAGAAAGTGTTGCTGCTACACATTTTAGCAGCTAGGGTTGTACGTTGTAGGATAAATTTTAATGAAAAATATTGTACAAAGTTGGAAAACTGATAGTGAAATGCAAAGACTTACGATCGAGAATGAAGAGAATAAAAAGAATTTAATAATGTCAAGAAATCTAGCTAAAAACACTACATCAATGGATTTCTTATGATCGCGTAGAAAACATCGGGCAGCATATATATATATATATATATATATATATATATATATATATATATATATATATATATATATATATATATATATATATATATATATATATGAGCTACGCAGATAAATTGAAAATTACTTATGATGATTCATTATAGTCAATGTTATTAAACTTAATTTTTATTAAGAAAAAATCTCCTATAAAACACGGTAATTGAAACTCGCATACAATTGTTGCTATTTTATTTCTTCGGTTATTGTCCTTTTATGTCAATATATTTTTTATTTGATCCAGTGCAGACGTCAATTTGGTTAATGAATTAATTGTTAGTTTATTTTTTTATCATTATTTTTTTACGTCAATATATTTCCTTATTCATATTAATTTTTTTTAGAAATAGATTATTCGCTTTCTAATATTTCTATAGAATAAAAAGGAAAAAAATAGGGTATTTAAAAAAATATCTTATATTGATTTTTTTCTATTTTCCTATATTAATTATATATTAATTTTTTTATTTATTAAATTTTATAAAAGGAGGAACAAGCCCTAACCTAATATATTAATCAAAACCAAGTAATAATATATCTAAAACTTATTAAGGTGGGACGCCTTATTTAAAGGGAAGAAGAATTTCAATTAGGTTTTGTCTCTTACGTATCCGGGTACAAGATTACGATCTCATCTTCTTCATGGAGGAGTCGCGGAAGGAGAATTATCCCATCCACCACAAGGTTGTAGAGATCAGGACGATGCCTAGAGATAGTGATGGCGAGGAGGAGGAGGAGGAGGAGGAAGAAGACGAGGGAACATTGCAGTTGTGGGATGCTATTCTATCGGACGAACTCCTGCAGAAGGTGCTCTCCTTGTTGCCCATCGCCAACATCATCAAATTGGGCATCGTGTGTAAACGGTGGTACGAGGTGGTTCACTCCTGGCCCCCGTTGTCGTGGGCGATGATGGCGCCACAGAAGCCGTTGTTCTTCAGTTCCTGCTTTAACGACTGCGCCTTCTCAGGCCGCGTATATGACCCTTGTCTCCTCCGGTGGTACAACTTCGACACCACCCGCTTAGAAAAGAGCATCTGGCGCACATCCTCCTCCTGCGGCCTCGTCTGCTTAATGAACGTCAATGACGGAGATCGCTTATTGGTCGGCAATCCCATCAAGAGAGACTGGAAGTTGCTTCCTCGAGTCCCCGGCGGCTCCTCCCCCCCCAGTTCAACGCGCTCGCCTTGTCGTTCGACCGCCTCACGCGCGACTACACCGTGGTCTCCTCGTGTGGGTCCCTTTCTGAAGAAGCATCTCATCTCTCTCCCTGTTTCCGCTCGCTCGCTCGCTCTCCTGGCGAGATCTCTCCAGCCTCCTTTCTCTTCTCCGATATCCAGCTATGGATCTGGTGGCCCCAATCGCCATGCTCCTCGTCGCCGCGGCGGTGACCTTGGGGACGGAGGCCTCATCCATCCCTCGGTCCACCCGACCTACTAGGACTTCCTTGCCTAGCCGCACCTAGGACTTCCTGCCTGGTGTCTGGTCCTCTTGATCCGAACATAGGAGCCCCCACTTTCTTTGTTCGAGGTCAATATTGTACTCACATGGTTCAATTAGACCATAGCTCTTGTGCACAGTCGGTGGTTAAACCTTCTGGCAGTCCGGGCTCTGATACCAATTGTAGGATCGAAAAGAATTTAGATATCTCCACAATGACATGATATTGTCCACTTTGGGCCTAAGCCCTCATAGTTTTGCTCTTGGGCTCTACCCAAAAGGCCTCATGTCAATGGAGATATCTTTCTCTTATAAACTCATGATCTTTTCCATGTGTTTTCAATATGGGACTATGTTTGCAACCTTGCAACCCCAACAGCTTCCTCAAGTCCCCGGTAGCTCTTCCCCCCACTACAACGCGCTCACCTTGTCGTTAGACCGTCGCACGCGCCATACAAAGCATTTAGAGTTTACACAGAAACTTCCTGCTCTGATACCATAAAGAAAAACAGAAACGGAAGAGAATGGAATTTAGACAGTGATGTGAATCATGGTTTGATATTCATCTTACACATATTTATACACTTGTCATGGAGACAACATATTAAAGACGATTCTAGAAAATAACACAACCAGCTCTAGAGTTGTTGACTAGAAAATTAAAGACGCCTAGGAAATAAGCAAGAACATAACTGACAAACTTGGGAAGTAGGAACATTTGGGAAAGAGGACACATTGAATATCACTTCTCCAGATATTGCCTTTCAACATTCCCCCTCAAGCTGGATCCAATAGATTTTGAGATCCAAGCTTGCTTAAAAGGCATTGAAACTGAGCTGAAGGTAAGGCCTTGGTGAATACATTAGCTAGTTGATCTTGACTTCGCACATAACAAGTTTTAATAAGCTTTGATTGAACTTGTTGACGAATAAAATGACAATCAACTTCTATATGCTTCGTTCTTTCATGGAACACCAGATTAGCAGCAATCTGCATTGCGGCTTGATTATCATAGTAAAGAATCATAGGAGTAGCACACGGACATCCTAAGTCTGAAAGGAGACTTTTAAGCCACACAAGTTCACAGGCTGTAGTGGCCATAGCTCGATATTCAGCTTCCGCACTAGATCGAGCAACAACTTGTTGTTTTTTGCTTTTCCAAGAAACTAAATTTCCCCCAACAGTTATGCAGAATCCTGTAGTTGATTTTCGATCCAAAGAATTACCAGCCCAATCCGAATCTGTATAACCCTCAACCTTGGTGTGTCCATTGCTGGTCATAATGATTCCACGACCAATGGATCCTTTCAAGTAGCGCAAGATTCGTTTAACCAGGCTTAAATGCTGATCAGTCGGAGCATGCATATATTGACTAGCAATGTTAACCGCATAGGACAAATCTGGTCTAGTAATTGTCAAGTAAATCAGTTTACCAACAAGCTTCTGATAGTGAGCAGGATTCTTAAGCACTTCACCTTTGGATTAGGGCTTTTGTTTGCTGTCAAGAGGAGTGCGAGCAGGTTTAGAATCAACCATCTGGGCATCCTTGAGTAGATCCAGAGCATACTTCCTTTGATTAAGATAGAACCCTTTGCTGGAATTTGCCATTTCGATTCCGAGAAAATATTTCAAGGAACCAAGATCCTTTATAGGAAATAACTGTTGAAGATGCTTTTTCAATTTTTTTGCAGACTCAACATTGCTTCCTGTCACAATAAGATCATCCACATAGATTAGAACCATCAATTTTTCCGAATTACTAAGTTTAACAAATAGTGAAGAATCAGCATTGCTTTTTGAGAATCCCATCCCTTCAAGTGCAGCACTCAATTTTGTATGCCAGGCTCTAGGACTTTGTTTTAGTCCATAAATAGATTTATGAAGTTTGCAAACCATGTTGTCATCATTCTGTTTAAAGAAACCAGGAGGTAATTTCATAAAAACTTCTTCCTCCAGATCCCCATGTAAAAAGGCATTTTTTACATCCATTTGGAATAGAGGCCATCCATTGTTGATTGCAACTGATAGCAGAACCCGCACGGTTGTCATCTTTGCAACTGGAGCAAAGGTCTCTTTATAATCCATTCCATATTCCTGAGAAAAACCTTGAGCCACCAAGCGTGCTTTACGTCTCTCAATTGAGCCATCAGAGTTAAATTTGGTTTTGTAAATCCAACGACATCCAACAGCTTTCTTCCCCTTAGGAAGAGGTACAATGCTCCATGTACAATTCTCAGCAAGAGCATTTAGTTCTTCTTGCATAGCATTTCTCCAAACATCACTAGAATTAGCTTCTTGAAAGGTTTGAGGATCTTGGATAGCAGATATTTTAGAGAGAAAAGCAGCATGTGTAAAGGCAAAATTCTTATAAGACAGATACTTTGAGATTGGATGTCTTACAGAATAAGCAACATACTCTTCCATTCTCTTAGGTTGTTGACGGTGACGAGGAGGATTTCTTCGAGGCACTAACTCTTGATAAATCTGATCAGGATGAACATCCTGTTCCGGATTTAGTGGAGCAACATTATTTAAAATGTTATCAGATGATGATGCATTTGATGAATTAGACTGATTCAGTTCTGGACCAATGCCTTCAGTATTCAAAAAAGGGAAAAAATCTGAACTTATTCCCATTTTATTGGAACAGGAAAAATATGGCCTAGTTTCATCAAATCGAACATGCCTTGTGACAACAACCTTTCGGGAACATGGGTCATAACATTTATATCCTTTCTGTGTATTTGAGTAGCCAAGAAATATACATTTAACAGCTTTTGGATCAAGTTTATCTCTAGAGTTGGCTGGAACATGAACAAAACATGTGCAACCAAACACCTTTAAATGAGAAATATCAGCCTTTTTGTTCATTAAAACTTCAAATGGACTTTTGAAATGGAGTACTCGACTAGGAAGTCGATTAATTAGATAGGCTGCTGTAAGAACCCCAAAGGACCAAAACTATTTAGGCAAATTCATTTGAAACATGATAGCCCTTGTCTTTTCTAATAAATCTCTATTTTTTCGTTCTGCAACTCCGTTTTGTTGTGGAGTATAAACACAACTAGTTTGATGCACAATGTCATTAGTAGCTAAGAAATTAGTCATATTGTGGGAGGTAAATTCGGCGCCATTATCAGTTCTGAAGGTTCTGATTTTTGTAGAAAATTGGTTGACAATCATGGCATGAAACTGTTTGAAAGTTTCATAGACATCACTCTTAGATTTTAGCAAATAAACCCAAGTGACTTTAGAAAAATCATCAATAAAGGTCACAAAATACTTGAAATTGTCAATGGAGTCAACCACAGGGCCCCATACATCAGAATGTATTAATTCAAAAGGGTTGAAACTTTCTGTCATGGACAACTTAAAGGGAAGTTTGGATGACTTAGAAAGATGACATGTTTCACAACCATGAGCTTCCATTGGCATATTGGACAAGATCTTTGAAAAAACGAGGCTAGAAGGATGAGCAAGACGTTGATGCCACAAAAATTGTTGATGACTTCTAAGAGCTTGAATGCTTCTTGGAATTCTAGGATGCGGAGAAACATAATATAGCCCTTGAAAGAGAAACTCTTCACCAATCATGTTCTTGGTGATACGATCCTGAAAAACAACCTTGGAAGGAGTGAATAAAACTTCACAATTAAAGGTTTCAACTATTTTGTGGACTGACAATAACTGGAAAGGAAAGGAAGGAACATAAAGCACTTCAGATTTGATAGATTCTGACAGGAGTTTAATTTTCCCTTTCCCTTTGATTTGAACATTCTGACCATTGGCAATGGATACAAATGAAGACATAGGCATATAATCACATACATTAATAAGATTATTAGTTATGTGATCTGACGCACCAGAATCTACCACCCATAAATTTGAGGTTGAACTAATTTTCAACGCAGTAATAAAGGCAGATAAAATACCTTCTTTGTTCTCAGAATTTGCAATATTTGTATCCGTAAGAAAACTTGCAAATTTGCTCAAGAGCGCTGTTGGCTTATCTTGGCTATGTTCAGCTTCTGAAGAAGTGCCTGTGCTTTGTTTGTTATGCAAAAAATTTGCAAATTCATTAAGCAAAGTGATCGGATTAGAAGTGAAGGATTCAGCAGAATGAGACGCAACATGGGCTTTGGAGTTGAAACTATGTTTCTGATCACTTCCCTTTTTATCCTTGCTAGATTTGTTTTTTAATTCTGGATGAAGAATCCAACAACGATCAATCGTGTGTCCAATACCTCTTCAATGATCACACTTCAAATCCGGACGCTTACCCTTGTAAGGTTTCTTTTCCCCGTTAAGAGTAAGGTAAGCATGAGGATTAGAGGTATTTAATACATCAGATTTAGGCATAATTTTCCGACGAACCTCTTCTCTTTGAATGGCCGCACAAACATTCTTTAAGGAAGGTAACTCAGTAGTCATTAGAATGTGACTTCTGAATTCTTCATAATCAGAATCAAGACTTGCAAGTAGCTGGAATACCCTGTCTTCTTCAACACGTTTCTTAAGAATGACAGGATCAGTGGTATGAGGGCGATAAACTTCTAGCTCGTTCCATAGATTCTTTAGTTTATCGAGTATACTTACAAAGGATTTTCCCTCCTGCTTGAAACTTGCAATTTCTTGCTGAATCTGAAAGATTCTAGCAGAATTGTTTTGATTTCCATACATATCTTGAACAGCTTCCCTTAATTCTAGAGAAGAAAAGGAGTAGCTGAAAATTTCAGCAATATTCCGTTCCATGGAATTCAATAGCCAAGACATAACCATTTGGTCTTTGGCTAGCCAAGCTTCATATCCTGGTGCAGTTACTTCAGGAACTGCCTCCTTTCCATTAATGAAGCCAAGTTTTGATCGACCACCAAGAGCAATAGTGATGGCCCTAGACCAAGGCAAATAATTGTATTCATTGAGTAATACTGAACACAATTTGTGAGAAGTATTCTGCTCAGCATCAAAACTGTTAGAATCAACAGTTATCTCACTAGAGGATGAGGAAAAATTATCAGGATTCATGACAAATATAAAGAATTTAGAGTTTATATAGAAACTTCCTGCTCTGATACCATAAAGAAAAACAGAAACGGAAGAGAATGGAATTTAGACAGTGATGTGAATCATGGTTTGATATTCATCTTACACATATTTATACACTTGTCATGGAGACAACATATTAAAGACGATTCTAGAAAATAACACAACCAGCTCAAGAGTTGTTGACTAGAAAATTAAAGACGCCTAGGAAATAAGCAAGAACATAACTGACAAACTTGGGAAGTAGGAACATTTGGGAAAGAGGACACATTGAATATCACTTCTCCAGATATTGCCTTTCAACACTCTCATTGGCACTAATCCGTCCACATCTACGAATCGACGTCAAAATCGTGGGCCACACCCTTTGCCCAAGACATCGGCTTCTGGATGGGCAGCAACGAGGCCGTCATATGCAATGGTGTGCTCTATTACTTCATCGGCCTGCACACGGGGCATCGTCGCTTAGTGGCGTTCGATCTTTCCAAGCCGCCCTCAAGCATAGAGTCTCTGATTCAAGAATCGATTCGTGGTCCATATCGTCTTGTCGATGTTGGGTTAATCAACCTGTCGAACAAATTGGTCATGGTCGGCATGATAGAGCACTACTAGCCGAACGAGGCAGAGGGAGCGGTGATTTTGAAACTCGAGGATAAGACATGGCGGGAGGTGGCTCGAATGCCGATCTCCGTGTACATGGCGTTACACTGCAAAAATTTCATTTGCTGCTGTGTCGGCGACTTCCTCTTTATGCACTCCTCGTTGTCCCTGGTGCTACTGACCTTCGACATGAGGCAGAAGGTGTGGAAATGGTCGAGCCGGTTGTGTCCGTGCCCGCGCCCCGACACTGAGCCATTGCAGTTCAGGTCCCTAACCTACTGCAGCTTCTGCTTCGAACCGAGGCTTGACGTCTCCTCTTGATCTCTCTACTGCATGCTTCATTATTTACAACTATATTTTTTTAGTTTATTTTCATTGTCTGCTAAGACTTTGTTCATCTGTCTATATAAGATAGAGTAACGAATTTCAACATCATCTTTGCCATCTCATGAGAAATCATGACTAATTTCAAACTGTTTATGGACTTCAAGAGCAGTGTTTAACGTGGACTAGTCAGATGAACAAGCTACTTTGAAAACAAAAAGTCAAACTAGTAGCGGAAGAAATTTACCATAGATCTAGTTGTATCCTTTTAGTTTAGTTCCTTGTGTTATTTGATTTCCACCCTTGCAACTGTTGTTTTAGTTCGCGTTTTAGTTTTAATTTTAGTTTTAGTAATGGAAAGATTTTCTCTATTATGGTTGTCATCTTTTAATTTTAATGACTCTTTTATCCTACTTTAATTTATAGAAGATTTCTTATTTAACTGAAAATGATTCTCCTTTGTTTGCCTTTTACCACATCAATTTACAATTATTTTATTTTATAAAGATGCTTTTGAGCTTAATCAAAGTTTTTAAGAAGTTGTTTTGCAAGAGTTTTAGAAGGTAAAAAACATGTTCCTAGATATATTATTTTCATATTTGGCGAGACTATATATATTAAAAGTGTGATACTATATATATATATAAATATTTGGTGAGATTATATATATTAAAAGTGTGATACTATATATATATATATATATATATATATATATATATATTAAAAGTGTGATACTATCCATGGTTTTATATGGGATTATATTCCTATGGATAGGGTGTAATCGAGTTGAGCTAAACTCTTAAATATTTGAGTTTGGCTCGTTTATAATCGAGTCGAACTCAAATTTTATTTAACGAATATATTCATGTCTCATGAGCTTATTTGAGTTTTTATCGAGCCTAAACAAACTTAATAAATATAAATTATAAATTTAAATATTCATTAAAAACTAAATTATATATTTAGACAAAATTATAATATTCTTATTCAAATTTATAATTTTAATCAAATAAATAAATTTAATATATTTATCTATATATTATATTTAAATATATAAATTCAATATTTAAAATATTATTTTTTTATTTAAAAGTTGATTCATGAGCTTAACGAACATGTTCACGAACTAGTGAGCCGAATATTGTTAAGCTTGAGCTTATTTTGTTTATCTTAACGAGTCTCATTAAACGACCTCAAACAAATTTTTATCGAATTGAGATTCGAATAGCTCACAAACGGCTTGATTCATTCACACCCCTATTATGGAGAATGATAAAATCACTCATCTTTCTAGAGTTTAAAAAATCCTCATTAGGGCTAGCGTAGAACATTTTTTTTTAAAAAAAAACTAAATAGAAATGACAACTTTAAAAAAAAATCAAATTATATTCTATAAGAATACTACACATAGGATTTGTTAAACAAAAATCATAATTTGTTAAATATTGAATTTTTATCTAAAATGTTTCTATATCTTAAATATTTATTTTCTAATTTTTAATTTATTTTAGTTAATTTATATTTCAATGATTTAAAGTAAATTAGAAAATTTATAAGGAATTCGATTTTCTAATTCTCTACCAGGTTCTTCCTCCCCGCACTCCACCCAACGCCATGTCCTAACAGCCAACACCAATAATTCTTTATTCTTTTCCTCTAGCTAACACCAAACCCCTCTTCTTCTTTACTAAAAAGAATTAACCACCAATTTAACTATCGAAATAAAATTTGATTGTTAAATAACAACTCAATTTAAATTTATTCATTACACTAGAGATGAAAATTCAATGCTAATTTTAACGATGGAATTAATATCTATCGTTAATTTTAGCAATCAAATTAACATCGATCGCTAATGCTAGCAACCATTTTTTATTCGATTGATCGTTAAAATTGAAACAGATTTAAAATTTTCATCATTAATTTTAGTGATCGAATTAATACCAATCACTAATATTAGAGAGCAAATTTAAATTTAATTACTAAATTACCGTAAGATAGATTAAATTATATTCAGCTGCTAATTTAAATTTGGTTGTTAAATAGCAATTCAATTTAAATTTGATCATTAAAATAAAGATGTAAATTTTTACAGATAATTTTAACGATCGAATTAATATCTATCATTAATTTTAGCAATCGAATTAATATCAATCGGAAATGTTAGCCACTAATTTTGATTTGATCACTCAATTAGCGACTAACAAATTATATTCGATCGCTAAAACTGAGACATATTTAAAATTTTCGTTGCTGATTTTATTGACTGTGTTAATATCGATCACTAATGTTAGAGACTGAATTTAAATTCAGTCGCTAAATTAACATTCGATAAATTATATTTGGTTGTTAATTTTAGCGACTGATATTTTATATTTGGTCATTAATTTTAGTGATCGAATTAAAATGATCACTAAAATTAATGACGAATAGTTTAGTGATCGATTATTTCAATCTCTAATCGATAGCTAAATATATTTAGCGACCAATTTGATTGTCACAAAATTAGTGATAATAAATTATATTCTATCATTAATTTAAATTTAGTCGCTAAAATAGAAACGAATTTTAAATTTCCATAGCTAAATTTAACGACCGAATTTAAATTCAGGAAATATTTTCATGAAAAATATTTAGAGAGCTCCAATCGAACCTATTTCAATTGTTACATGTTTTTGATGTGCCCTGACATCTATAGATATTTAGAGATATCAGATTGAAGTCATTAAAAATAGTAAATAAAAAATTATCAAAGTTTACAACTTTAGGATAACTGACATACACATAATTTATCGTAAGGATGTTAGAATTAGACATGGACATAATAAATACTTTCATTGTACTACCTTCTTCCATTATGTAACTTTTTAAAAATTCAAATCTCCTAACTCTATTAATGGATTTCGATCAAAAAATCATTTATGAATCTAGGGATCTCCTATTGGACCCATGGGTTTTTGTAGTACTCCATAATCCAATTATGCATCTTTTTTTTACCATTTTAAAAAATCAACACTATTATAGTGCTAGTGTTTTAAAATTTTTATTTTATTTTATTTTTTTATAAATAAATATTAAAAATAGAATATATTTAAAAATTAAAAAATATTAACCTTTTCTATATTTTTAATTTTTAATCGATCGATCGATCTGTCCTAGAAGAATGGTGGATTGGTCGATCAATCTATCAACCCTAACGGATCGACCGATCGAGTCGGCTCATCCGGAAAGAGATGGTCATTGAGCTCCCTTAATTTTGACTCAAATCATTCTCTATTTTGACTCAAATAATCAAAAACTTGGATATTGATTAAACTCACCTCCTCCCTTGAGTTTTAATGGGAATATGAATCAGAGTTAAGTTTTAGACGAAAATAACTTTAATATTGTCACGCCCCCAGAGGAGTCCCTACCGACAAAATTTCGACAGCATCTCCCCTGTACCGGTGACAATATGAAGCATAAGTACATATAACCACAGACATACTCATCAACAGTATATAACAACTCACACGGCTGGATAAATAACATAACCACGCAGATTTAATATGCAGCCCACACGGCTGAAACATAACACAGCGGAAATCACAACGTAAGGAACATAAAACACCAGAACAACTAACTGCGAGCCGGCCCGGCTTGACACATAATCAACAACATCAAATACAAGGCAAACTCCATATAACATATACAAATACGAGAATAAGTGCAAAACCAAATATGCGAACGGAAACACTAACGGTATAAGTAGCTCTGTGTGACACGGGACTGGCGGACAGGATCTTCAGGCGACTCCATAAATCCTTTACCTGCTACCTGGCGAAATAACCAGTTTACGGGGTGGTGAGTATAAAGACTCAGCAGGTAATAGACGGATAGTGCATGAGTATAATAAAGAACTAGAGATACAAAGATATACAGTCTCGTAAGGAATATAACAGATACTGTGATATCATAATAAGTGTCCATACCTGAAACCATATCCTAGGCTAGTAATAGAAGGTCAGGTGTAGCAAAGACCTACTACGGTACTGCTCATAATTACATGGGTAACATGTGAGGTATATACATAATACCAATACACAAACCAGTGTCTAAACCCATACCTTAGGTATATATCTCAACCTATGTGAGCATATTAGCATAAGTAAGCAACAACAACATAAATAAGCAATAACAGCATAAGTAAGCAACAACATCAACAAGTATAATAATAACAGCGTATGCACGGATGGTCACTCCCACCCACCCCTCTGTACCATGACCACTCCAGCTACCACTACTCTCGAGTGGCCGAGGGGACAGTTGCATATTATCTAAATAGCTACGTCTGCGACGGGGTCCCTACTGCTCGCGACTCTAGCTATCACTACCCATGAGTGTGCGAGTGTGTGGGGGGGGGGTGGGGAAGACAGGACAAGCGGCACGCTCCAACTACCACTACCCATGAGTGACCGAGCGTGCGGCCCTGACTGACGACTCTCTCACACCATAAGAGAGACAATGGTCGTTAGTATGCATGTAATGACATGATGCGCAAGATGCAACATTCATCATCTATATATATAACAGAAATCAGGTATGCTACATGAAGCCGCATGCTCAATACAAAACATAAATACACAATAGTCAAAATAGGTAAACATGGTGTCTAGTATCTGGTATCCAATATCTAGTATCTGATAACTAGTATCTGCTAAATATCATAAATAGTAACGAGAGACTGTATAGATACAGAAATGAGTAGCTCAAAGATTGAGTGAAAGTATCAAACGCAGGAAAAATACGAGTGGAGTTAAGATAAATACAGGAACTATCCGAAGGTATAGCTCATGCACTAAGAACAATGTACTAAAGAGATAAAGCAAGAAGTACCCTCCTTTATCTGTCGATCGTGCTAAACAATCCCACGTACTTTTGTCTTAATTCAAAGTCCTACAACAAATCGTAGGATCACAACCAAATCCCTTCATACAACAAATAGCTAACCTAAATCCAAATCAATCGATAATTAACCTAATAAACCAATCTCCTAACTGGAATTTCAGAATTCAATTAAGCTCATACCTAATCCTTACCTCAATCTCACAGCTACTCTCTGTTAGATCCTCAACCAGGTATGGTTACTGCTGCAAGGAGTAGCTGCTAGGACCAAGAAGCGCCACTATCAAATGGAAATGCAACCACCGGTTACCCCTAATGAGCAAGGGACAAGAATGATTGTTCACACAACAATCTCAACAACCAAACAGAACTCGAAGTCAATCCTTGCTAATCCAAAACATTGTAATCACTCACCACAAACCCAGACCCGCAACTTCCTTTCTGACCAACTTGATGTCGGTCCAAGGCAGAGGAGATCGACAACTGCACTAGGGCACAACAGTGGGGATCGGGAACAGAGAGCTCGATCGGCGACGTCCAATGAATATGCGGTGCTGCTGGATCGAGAGAAAGAGGGATCAGGAGAGAGCTGGATTCCTCCCCATCGTGGCCACGATCGGTGCTATTAGCCGTGGAGATCGACAACATTCGGGAGTGGCGACCAAGCGTCGGCACATGGTGGTCTGCGACAATGCCGAAAGAAAGGAGAGGGCGAAGGAGATCGGGTGGTGAGGATGGCTAGGCACGGGGCAGCGACTCGGAGAGAAGGACAACCGCGGCAAACGTCCGACGATCCGTGGAGATGGAAAGTTCGGCCAACAATGAGCAGATCAATGCCGGCGAACTCGAGATTGTGGCGTCAGAGAGGTGAGCGGCGGGATTGCCGCGTCGAAGAGGTGAGAGGCATCAGGGAAGAGGTAGGTTCAGGCAAAGATATAAAAGAGGAGAAAGAATTAGGGTAAATATATATAATATAAACTTAGGGTTAGCTTAATTAAACTCTAAGCTTCTCCTTAATCAACTCCCACTTTTGGGTATTCCAAAGAGGCTTTCTTGCATCCCAATAAATGCATCTCCTCTAAATATGTCATACGAGCTCCGATTAAATCCCAGAAAATTTCTAAAATTCTTGAAAAATCAAATAAGATTATTTATCAAATAATAATTTTATTTAATTATTATTTGGGCACCGTATTTTACATTCTCCCCCACTAATAAAAATTTGGTCCCTAAATTTGCTGCTCAACTCATGGATCTGCATCTAAGGGTGACCACCAAGCAACATACTCATATACCACTCCATCCAAGTTTCATGAACAATCTCCAACCTCAAGGAATAACACTATGGGTTCTGAGCTTACCCTGCTTCCGCTACTCACATACTATTGTCTAACCAACTATAGATAAATTAACTATCTTTGTACTATGTAATACATTATCAGCAAAACCTCTAACGTCCATATAATGCACTCAAATTGTTCATCTGTCTGAGTGTGAAAACTTCTATTACCACAAAACTCCATACTCACAATGTGCTACCATCTCTGCCAAAAATGTGAGGTGGATCATGGGCCTCAATCTGATACAATTCTCAGAGGTATGCCATAAAGTTCGATAATCTCTCTAAAGTAAAACCCTGCTACTCGATATAAAGAATCTGTCCTATAGATTGATAGAAAGTGATCCAATCTAGTCAACCAATCAATGATTACCCAACACATCATATCCTCTCCGTATCTTGGGTAATCTCACAACAAAGTCCATCCTAGCATGTGCTCACTCCATTCCAGTATCTGAATCTACTGGAATAATCCTACTAGCCTTCGATGTTCAGCCTTCACTTGTTGAGAACTAAACATCAAGCTACAAAATCTGTGATGTCTTTCTTCATGTCGTTCCACCTATCGGAACGCTTCAGGTCTTCATACATTCGAGATATCACCCAAATGTATCACAAATCTAAATCGAGGTGTTTCATGCAGTAACTCCTCCCGGTCAAGAAGTGACTCAGGAACATACATAATCTCCCACAGAAATAAAGAATCTCATATAAACAATGTCTCCACATTTTCAACGTGAAAATGATGGATGCTAATCCCAAATCATGAGTCGGATAATTTTCTCATGATTTTTCAGCTGTCGAGAAAAATACGGACTACTCAACCGTGCTGCTTCATAACTGCACCTAACCCCTACTACTATACTTCTATGTGGAGTATAAATCCGTCCACATTAGAAAGTAAAACTAGGGCGAGTGCAGTTATTTATCTTCATTTCAACACCTGAAACTGGTCTCAAAAGCACATGTCCAGAAAAATTCCACACCCTTCCTAGACAGTCAAGTCAACGACATAACAACGTTGGAGAAACCCACAACCAAGCTCCGATAATATCTAGCTAGACCAAGGAAACTGTGAGTCTCCTATACAGACTTCAACTACTCCTATCTGGTAACAACTTCTATCTTCTGTGGATCCACAGGTGTACCCTACTGGTGATCATGTGTTCCAGAAATCTCACAGAATACAATCAAAATATGTACTACTGAACTTCTCATATAGATGTTCCTAGCGAAGCATCTCCAAAACTTTACGAAGATGGCGTACATGATCCACCTCGGATAGAAATTATATCACAACATTGTCAATGAAGACAATGGTAACAGATCCAAACACTCTAGGAATACCAAATACATCGAGTCCATGAAAACATCTAGGGCACTGTAAGCCTAAATGGTAAAACTAAGGACTCATAATATCCGTACAACAAGAACACTTAACCATAAAATTCCCAACAACAAGTCTATAGTTTGATCACCAACTAATAACATATCACCACACCTGATCTAGTAATATCCCTCAATCTCAAATCATCCTGAACATCAATTAAACCTGATAGCCTCCTGCACAAAGCCATCATCCTTCAACACCCACTGCCAACCAATTTAGATATATCCACCATGGTTCAACATTGCGCGTCCGTGTTGTACCACTACAAGAACTATATTTAGTGGGAACAATCCATTATCGTATATCTTTAATGAGACCGACCAATCGTGTACTCACCAATCTAATTTCCCACCAATTTGCTCTCATCATGAGCTATAATCAAGATGTGGAAATATATCACCATCCCACCAACAGTGTATCACAACTGAAATCCAAGGGCGTCCCTTGATTTCCTGATCGATAACCAACAACTCTCCAAATGATAGAGATACGGTCAATCCATGAGATATGAGTATATAAAACTCTACTAATCTTATCCAAAAATATCCAAAGAGTATATCTAATCTCATCCATTCAAATACCCAAAAATCCACCGTAGGAGAATGATGATCCAAAATCCAAAGGGTCACTCAAGCTCCTGACTAAAAGTCTACCCATCAAGAGAGTATCTCCACAACTCTCATAGACGAGTCGTCAACATCCTCAGTCAACTATCGACAAAAGGTCGAACACCCTCTGATATGACATATAGACTTCAAGACCTTGGGTAAATGATGACGTGATCAAGGTCTTGAGTTACTCGATGGAGATGATGTTAGCTGAGATGTCTAACCATTGTCTTGTAACACATACTATGATTGCTCTAGAGGTTTAGTAACCTCTAGTGACAAGCCACGCACATAATGGCACAGGAGCCCTATCACTAGATTGTTGGTCGAAATAACTATCAATTGATGCACTGCTACTCGAAAATCATCGTCTGATATTTCCACTTAGTAACAGCTCGTTTTCATAGGTGTTAATCAACTAACACCATGTTCTCCACACAATTACGAGTCATACAACTCTAGGTATCAATGAGGATATCCGTGATCGATCCATGAGTCAGGATCCCCCATGGAACAGCATTAGGCGAATCGACTGGTCATCACCATATAAACCATTACGCTTCCAAAGGAAGTAGAGAAGTACTCTCTCAAAACACCTCAAAATAATCACCGAGATGTTTTATTCTCAAAAATCGTCTTCTGCATCTTCCTTTATGGGGTGCCCAGTCACGTAAAAGATATATGCAGCTAACATCATCTTTTCTTCACTAGTACAAGTCATATATATCTAAATGTACTCACCGATTCATACACCTATATAACAAATGTATCACGTAAGTGTTAAGTAGCTAGCTCTACACTTTTCCACATCAGTGGGGGCATCTATCCAAATGTACCCTCTAGGTCATCCTACTAGGTACATACAGTCCATGGTCAAAGTCCCCATGGAATAGGATACATCGATCCTCTACAAACTAGTCAAGCCAAAATGATATGCGACTAACTCAGTCAATTCTACATCTGTGCAAGTCATGAATTCAAATGTGTCTTCTAGGTTATCTAACCAAACACAAATAACCCAAAGGTCAAAATCTTCATGAAATAGAGTAAGTCAGTCTTTTACTGACCGAACTAATAAAAATTCTCTCGGTACTTTACTAACTACACCAATAAGAATGAATCAATCCTCTATTGACCAAGTCAACAAAGGTAAATTGAACATCTATAGACTGAAGCAACTAGGATAAATCATCCTCTACTACCCCAAGTCAACAAAGGTAAATCAGTTCTCTACTAACCGAAACAACAAGAGTAACTTGGTCCTCTACTGACCAAACTGCCAAAAATAAATCAGTCCTCTACCGACTGAACCAACACGAGTAAATCCATACTCTACTGACCAAGACAACATGATATTTAGTAGATACTATCCACTACCAAACTAGTGATAACAGAAACTAATAATACTGGTGGTATGGTAAAAGAAATCCCATGAGACTGTAATCCCTGATCTCCAGTAGGGTCAACCGTGATCAGTGATTGACCCAACACATGTGATGTATGCTACAAAACAACTAGACAGGTACTAACAAAAGAGTACTAATACAGGACATAACTATCAGAACAACTATGCATGTACTAATAGAAATGTAAGATAACGATATGCAAACATACCTCCTATAGCTCAGAGATTCCTGTCTCTGCCTGATCCCAAAACCCGAAAAGTCACATCGAGAAATCAAATCGCGAAAAAAAAATCCAAATCACGGAAAATAGGCCTCGTAAACCTGTGGCTCTGATACCAATTAATTGTCACGCCCCCAGAGGAGTCTCTATCGATAAAATTTCAACAGCATCTCCCCTGTACCGATGATGATATGAAGCATAAGTACATATAACCACAGACATACTCATCAGCAGTATATAACAACCCACATGGCTGGATAAATAACACAACCACGCAGATTTAATATGCAGTCCACATGGCTGAAACATAACACAGCGGAAATCACAAAGTAAGGAACATAAAACACCAGAAAAACTAACTGCGAGCTGGCCCGGCTTGACACATAATCAACAACATCAAATACAAGGCAAACTCCATATAAAATATACAAATATGAGAACAAGTGCAAAACCAAATATGTGAACGGAAACACTAACGGTATGAGTAGCTCGGTGTGACACGGGACTAGCGGACAGGATCTCCATGCGACTCCATAAATCCTTTACCTGCTACTTAGTGAAATAAGTAGTTTACGGGGTGGTGAGTATAAAGACTCAGCGGGTAATAGACGGATAGTGCATGAGTATAGTAAGGAACTAGAGATACAAAGGTATACAGTCTCGTAAGGAATATAGTAGATACTGTGATATCATAATAAGTGCCCATACCTGAAACCATATCCTAGGCTAGTAATAGAAAGTCAGGTGTAGCAAATGTTGGAACCCCAAGATTATTTTGGTGTGATCAACAAGTTAAGTTAGGTCATGTGTGTTTCTAACCTTGTGTCTAAGTGTGCAGGAGCTTAGGAGCACAGGTAGTCGAGCGAAAGACGCAGCTAGCGAGAAGGACGACACGCGGTGCGTCCGAGGGACGAGGCGCTGTGGAAGACTACGCCGGCTGAGGAGAAGGAAGCGTGCGGTGGTTCCGAGGGACGAGAAGCCGGAGCGGAAGACTGCTCGGGGAGCAAGAGACGCTGCTAGCGAGAAGGTCGGCATGGGGTGTGAGCGAGGGACGAAGACTGCGGATGAGTATGCTGGCGGACGAGAAGGAAACACGTGGCGATTCCGAGGGACGAGAAGCCGGAGTGGAAGCCTACTCGAGAAGACCGGAACTTGGGTTCGGGTGATCCCTTTTCCGGATGGCAAAGATCACCCAAGCGAGCGGATCCGGAGCGGAAGACCCAGACTAAAGGCGAGCTGAACCGGAGCAGAGAGCCCGGACCAAAAAGTCAACCTGAGTTAACTTTCAGGTCCGGGCACCCAGACCTCTAGGCGCCCGGAGGTTCATTTTTGACCAGATCGAGTCAATCACAATCTGAACGTTGGGGGATAAAGTTTTATCACCCCCAGGGTGCGCGAAACACTTCCAGGCGCCCCGACCAAGGCTGTAAATATAGTCTTGGTCCAGAAGCTTTTCAACGAACTCAAGAATTGTAATTCCAACGCTTGTGTGCTTTAAGTTTAGAGTTGAGCTTCTGTTTCTATGCTTAAACGTTGTAAGAGGCTTCTCCGCCTGAAGGAGATATTCTAGTATGCTTCATCTTCCTTGGATTAACAACCTCCCCGGTTGTAACCAAGTAAATCTCTTTTATCTCTTACTTTTAGTTTATTTGTTTATTTATTTATGCAAGTGTTCTGTTGAGAGTGCGAGAAGGGTTGGTTTTTATTTTTTTGTTTACAGGCTATCCAACTCCCCCTTCAAGCCGGCCCGTAACGGTCCAACAAGTGCTATTAGAGCCGAGGCGCCTCAAAAGGACTAACCGCCAACTGAAACAATAAAACGATGGTCGGAGCTAGCATCTACCCACCAGCATTCGAGGGGGAGTTTGCTTTATGGAAGCAACGCATGAAGGTATATCTAAACACAGATTTTGGTATTTCATTAATTATGAAATTTGGTTATGAAGCACCAAAGACAACGAATGGAGAAGAAATCAAGAAATATCTTTGGAACGAGAAGCAACGTAACGAATCGATGGCAAACGCTCGGGCTGAATTTCATCTTCTAAGCGTAATACCAGATGAAGATATCGACAGAGTCGGAGAATACAAAAGTGCGAAAGAACTTTGGGAAAAGTTCTTAAAGATCTACGAAGGACCAACTGAAGTCGAATCCAACTCTTTGATGGACACCAAGTCACCATCAGAACAGTCCGAGATGAGGAAACTGCCAAGACAGCCGAACTCCATCCCAAGGACACAGAAAGCTTATCCCAGAAGAGCATCGATGAAGGGAGAGAGACTTCGGAAGAAAGCAACACAACAGGGGGAGAATCAACAGCTGACAAGGTAAGTCATGTATGGTCTCTACCTTCTGAACAATTGGTTAAATCAATTGAAAAGTTGCCTGAAGATTTTTGCAAATTCAAAATTGAATCATTGAAAGAGTTTTTCGGGTTAGAAAATATTTTGTTGAAAGAATTTAGCAAATTAGAAGCATTGCCAAAAGATTCTTGTGAGTTACAAAATACTTTATCGAACGAATCTTGCAAATTAGAAACATTGCCGAAAGATTTTTTACTAATTATGTTCTCGAAAGAATTTTCTGCATGCTTAATATTGTTTGTTTTAAATATGGAAAATTATGATTTGAGAAATTATGATAGACTAAAATGGAAATTTAGATATCATAATGATATTAAAGAAATGACAATAACTTGAGAATGAATTTTGTTTAAATAAAAATAAATAAATAAATATTTTTTCCTAAGTTAAAAGTTTTTCTGAAATTGAAAATTTCTGCTCAAATTTTTACTTACAATTTTCAAAAATATTTTTACAAAATTACCTAAGTCAGAATTGTTTTTACTTAAAGCGATACTTAGAAATTATTTTTGAGACTGCTTTTATGAAAATTATTGCAAAAATTTTGAAAGTTCTCAAAATTTTCTAAGTCTTAACCCTTAGATTTTTTCTTACAACCCCAATTTTTTATGTGATCAAAGGGGGAGAGGAAAAGTATAAGTCTAGGGGGAGGTAGACCAAAAATAATTTTTCTATCTGTTTACACTTAATTGCAAAAATTAGTTAGTTTATTTTAATGTTTATTTTTACCCTAGCTTAACTTGGGTTGATCACATCAAAAAGAGGGAGATTGTTGGAACTCCAAGGTTGTTTTGGTGTGATCAACAAGTTAACTTAGGTCCTGTGTGTTTCTAACCTTGTGTCTAAGTGTGCAGGAGCTTAGGAGCACAGGTAGTCGAGCAGAAGACGTAGCTAGCGAGAAGGACGGCACGCGGTGCATCCGAGGGACGAGGCGCTGCAGAAGAGTATGCCGGCGGATGAGAAGGAAGCGTGCGGTGGTTCTGAGGGACAAGAAGCCGGAGCGGAACACTGTTCGGGGAGCAAGAGACGTAGCTAGCGAGAAGGTCGGCACGGGGTGTGACCGAGGGATGAAGACTGTGGATGAGTATGCTGGCGGACGAGAAGGAAACATGTGGCGATTCCGAGGGACGAGAAGCCGGAGCGGAAGCCTGCTCGAGAAGACCGGAACTTGGGTTCGGGTGAGCCCTTTTATGGATGGAAAAGATCACCCAAGCGAGCGGATCCGGAGCGGAAGACCCAAATCAAAGGCGAGCTGAACCGGAGCAAAGAGCCCGGACCAAAAAGTCAACTTGAGTTGACTTTCAGGTCCAGGCGTCCGGATCAATTCTAGGCGCCCGAAGGTCCATTTTTGACCAGATCGAGTCAACCACGATCTGAACGTTGGGGGATAAAGTTTTATCCCCCCCAGGGCATCCGGAACCCTTCCAAGCGCCCCGACCAAGACTATAAATATAGTCTTAGTCCAGAAGCATTTTAATGAACTCAAGAATTGTAATTCCAACGCTTGTATTCTTTAAGTTTAGAGTTGAGCTTCTGTTTATGTGCTTAAACGCTGTAAGAGGCTTCTCCGTCTGAAGGAGATATTCTAGTGCGCTTCATCTTCTTTGGATTAACAAGCTTCCCGGTTGTAACCAAGTAAATCTCTTTTGTCTCTTACTTTTAGTTTATTTGTTTAATTTATTTATGCAAGTGTTCTGTTGAGAGTTCGAGAAGGATTGATTTTTGTTTTTGTGTTTGTAGGCTATCCAACCCCCCTGAAGCCGGCCCGCAACAGTCCAATAGCAAAGACCTGCTACAGTACTACTCATAACTACATGGGTAACATGCGAGGTATATATATACATAATACCAATACACAAACCAGTGTCTAAACTCATACCTCAGGTATATATCTCAACCTATGTGAGCATATCAGCATAAGTAAGCAACAACAGCATAAATAAGCAATAGCAACAACATCAACAGGCATAATAATAACAGCGTATACACGGACGGTCACTCCCACCCACCCTTTTGTACCATGACCCCTGTATGGTCGAGAGGCCGGGACAATGACAGATTGTACACCACTCCAGCTACCACTACTCTCGAGTGGCCGAGGGCATAGTTCAATAGTAGTTGAATAGCTACATTTGCAACGAGGTCCCTGCTTCCCGCGACTCTAGCTATCACTACCCATGAGTGTGCGAGTGGAGGGGGGAATGACAGGACAAGCGACACGCTCCAGCTACCACTACCCATCAGTGGCCGAGCGTGTGACCTTAACTGACAACTCTCTCACACCACAAGGGAGACAATGTTCGTCAGTATGCATGCAATGACATGATGCGCAAGATACAACAGTCATCATCTATATATATAATAGAAATCAGGTATGCTACATGAAGCTGTATGCTCAATACAAAACATAAATACACAATAGTCAAAACAGGTAAACATGGTGTTTAGTATCTGGTATCCAATATCTAGTATCTGATAATTGGTATTTGCTAAATATCATAGATAACAACGAGAGACTGTATAGATACAGAAACGAGTAGCTCAAAGATTGACTGGAAGTATCAAATGTAGGAAAAATACAAGTGGAGTCAAGATAAATACAGGAACTATCCGAAGGTATAACTCATGCACTAAGAACAATGTACTAAAGAGATAAAGCAAGAAGTACCCGCCTTTATCTATCGATCGTGCTAAACAATCCCACGTACATTTGTCTCGATTCAAAGTCCAGCAACAAATCATAGGATCACAACCAAATCCCTTCATACAACAATAGCTAACCTAAATCCAAATCAATCGATAATTAACCTAATAAACCAATCTCCTAACTGGAATTTCAGAATTCAATTAAGATAATACCTAATCCTTACCTCAATCTCACAGCTACTCTCTGTTAGATCCTCAGCCAGGTATGGTTACTGTTGCAAGGAGTAGCTGCTAGGACCAAGAAGCGCCACTATCCGATGGAAATGCAACCACCGGTTACCCCTAATGAGCAAGGGACAAGAATGATCGTTCACACAACAATCTCAACAACCAAACAGAACTTGAAGTCAATCGTTGCTAATCCAAAACATTGTAATCACTCACCACAAACCCAGACCCACAACTTCCTTTCTGACCAACTTGATGTCGATCCAAGGCAGAGGAGATCGACAACTATGCTAGGGAACAATAGTGGAGATCGGGAACAGAGAGCTCGATTGGCGACGTCCATTGAATATGCGGTGCTGCGGGATTGAGAGAAAGAGGGATCGGGAGAGGGCTGGATTCCTCCCCGTCGTGGCCACGATCGGTGCTATTAGCCATGGAGATCGAGCGTCAGCACATGGTGGTCTGCGATAATGCTGAAAGAAAGGAGAGGGCGAAGGAGATCGGGCGGTGAGGATGGCTAGGCATGGGGCAACGACTCGGAGAGAAGGGCAACCGCGACAAACGCCCGGCGATCTGTGGAGATGGAAAGTTCGACGAACGGTGAGCAGATCAGCGCCGACGAACTCGAGATTGTGCATCGGAGAGGTGGGCGGCGGGATTGCAGTGTCGAAGAGGTGAGAGGCATCGGGGAAGAGGTAGGTTCAGGCGAAGAAATAATAGAGGAGAAAGAATTAGGGTAAATATATATAATATAAACTTTGGGTTAGCTTAATTAAACTTTAAGTTTCTCCTTAATCAACCCTCACTTTTGGGTATTCCAAAGAGGCTTTCTCGCAGCCCAATAAACGCATCTCCTCTAAATACGCCATACGAGATCCGATTAAATCTCAGAAAATTTCTAAAATTCCTGAAAAATCCAATAAGATTATTTAACAAATAATCTTATTATTTAATTATTATTTGGGAACCATATTTTACAAATATATTTGATCAATTTTTCTTTTATCACTTTCTCTCTCCTTATTCTCTTTCATCATACTTTCTCTCTTCTCATTCTATTATCATATTTTCTCTCCCTCAATCTCTCTTATCATACATTATCTCTCTTTATTTTCTCATCACACTTTCTCTCTCTTCTTTCTCTCCCATTATAATTTCTCTCTCATCACACTTTCTCTCTCCTCATCCTCTCTCATCATGCTTTCTCTCCGATCACACACTCATTCTTCATTTTTTTCTCATCACACTTTATCTCTTATCATACTTTCTATCTCCTCAATCTCTCCCATCACACACTTTCTTCCTCATTTTCTCTCATCACACTTTCTCTCTCTTCATTATTTCCCATCACACTTTCTTTCATCATCTTTTCTCTCTCCTCATCCTCTCTCATTATGCTCTCTCCAATGACTCTCTCCTCATTTTTCTCTTATCACACTTTCTCATTCTTTCCCATCACATTTTCTCTCTCATTATACTTTCTCTCTAATCATTCTCTCTCATCATATTTTTCTATCATATTCAACTTTCTCTCACATCTAATTTTTTCTTTTATTTTTCTCTAAGGGTAAAAAAGAAATTTTTAATTTATTTTGATAAAAAATATTCAATAAACTAAATATTATTTTTAAGAATAATATCCATGCTCATTCCATAATACTATGATTTTATTCTCATTTCGATTATCATGAAAGAACCAAATGCCATTGTTTTCTAATTCTCTTTATTCCTTTCCCCCGGCTAGTACCAAACCCCTCTTCTTCTTTACTAAAAAGTTATGAATTAACGACAGATATAACTATCAAAATAAAATTTGATCGTTAAATAACAAACTCAATTTAAATTTCATCATTAAAATAGAGATGGGAATTTCTATCGCTAAGTTTAATGATCGAATTAATATCTATAGTTAATTTTAGAAATCAAATTAATTAATATCGATCGCTAATTGTAGCAACTAACCAATAAATTATATTTGATCATTAAAATTGAGACCGGTTTAAAATTTTCAGTAACTAACATTAGCAACCTAGGTTGCTAATTTAGCATTCGATAAATTATATTCTAATTTAAATTTAGTTGTTAAATAGCAACTCAATTTAAATTTGATCATTGAAATCGAGATGAAAATTTCTATCTATAATTTAAGCTATTGAATTAATATCTATTGCTAATTTTAGTAATCTAATTAATATCGATAGCTAATGTTAGCAATAAATTTTGATTTGATCGCTAAATTAGCCAAATTATATTCGATTGCTAAAATTGAGATCGATTTAAAATTATCGTCATTAATTTTAGTGATTGAATTAATATCAGTCACCAATGTTTGATACCGAATTTAAATTTAGTCACTAAATTAGCATTCGATAAATTATATCCAATAGTTAATTTTAATAACTGATATTTTATATTTGGTCATTAATTTTATCGATGAGATTAAATGATCACTAAAACTAATGACAAAAAGTTTAGCGATTGATAATTTCGAGCTCTAATCGGTTGCAAAATACATTTAGCAACTGATTTTGATTCAGTTACTAAATTAGTGATTGATAAATTATATTCAATCACTAATTTAAATTTGGTCGTTAAAATATAGACGGATTTTAAATTTCTATCGACAAAATTGTTTTTACAAAAATTATTTAGAAAGCTCTGATCGGACCCAATCCAAGTGCTACATGTTTCTGAAGTGCCATGGAGTCTATAGATACCCAAAGATATTAGAACAAGGACCTCAAAGTTTATGATTTCAAGACAATTAATAAATACACATAATTTATAGTAAAGAGGTTAGAATTAGATATGAACACCATAAATCTTTCACTGTACTATCCTCTTCAATTATATGTTCTCTTTAAAAACTCAAATCTCCTAAGTTTATCAATAGATTTCTGTCAAAATTTATTGATGGACTTAGAGAGGTCCTATTGTACCATTCTAATTCTTGTGGATTTCTGCACTTGCTTCGGAATCCAATTATGTTTTTTTTTACGGTTTTTTAAAAATAACACCACTTGTTGTACTAGTATTTTAGAATTTTATTTTTTATAAATAAATATTAATAATAGAAGATATATATAGTTAATATTTTCTATATTTTTTAATTTTAATTAAAAGTATTAAATTAAAATTAAAATTAAAATTAAATAAATTTAGAAGATTATTTATTAAAGTTTAAATTAAAATTTGAGAGAAAAGAGAATAAAAGAAAAATATGGTATGTATTTAAAGAGAGAGAGGAAAGAGAAAAACTCATAAAGGTGAAATTAGAATATGATGCATCATGTGGAGAAGAATGAAAGTTGGGTGTGTCTTTTAGATAATTTGAAATCTTAGGAGTGTTCTTTTCCAAAAGTGCCGCATGTAACAAAACGAGTAAGCACATCATCAATATGAAACCAAGTACATACAGTCTAAACTAAGTTTTATTCTCCAAGTACCATTATTCATTCCTTGCGATATAGTTCTCCAAAATACACTTCTCACCTTAATCTTATTCTTCTCAACAAACTCACTTTCATCCTACGGTTAATTTAATTCTCTAATTGTTTAAGATCAACCCAAACTCAATCGACCAGTCTTTAACACAATCAGTGGAAACTTTGCTTCTCTGCCACACGTCTGAGATGATAGATAGATCTGGTACCAACAAATTATCATATCATGTCATGTGTGCAAGTTTCAAAGAGATTATGATGCAAGGGCAAAATATTCTAATAATTAATTAAACATCTAAAATTTAATTTTCAACTATAGCATATTAGCATATTACAAGAGTGATTTTTCTAGTGGAATGATAAATCTAAGAACATTAATGGTTAGATGTTAGATCGTGAGCTTGTTTGGTTTTATCTCAATAGTGATGGAAATATTTTATAGGATCATATTGATTATTTTCAATTTAAAGAGTTGAATATATTGATTATAAAAAAATATTAACATGCACTTAAATTTTTTTATTTATTGAAAATTTATTTATTTTAAAAATATTTTAAAATAAAAAAGCTCAAGCTGACATCTCTTTCACCCATAAATGTTTTTCTTATTGTAAATAGGAGATTAACTAGAAATAAACTTTGACCATAAAATCTTAAGGACCGGGATCTCATATCAAATATGATGGCCCAGAAATAGCGTGACTAGAGTTGGACGGAGCAGGTTAGTCATGACTGCGAGGCCATATTTGTCATGACATGACCTACAAGACGTTCTTTCTCTGTGGAGGAGCAAAGCATAAAATCAGTAGATACAGGCAGATGTAGGCCCGATCTCGGTCCGAGTTTGAATCGACCCTGGCTTGGACTTAGAACCAGGTCAACAAGGCCAGGTACTCGTTGATCCGGTTACGGTTGAAAAATCATAACCGACCCAACAGGGTGTTAGACTCAACTCCTCCAAAAACCCGTGCCAATCAACAGTTAACCGTCGGTTCAAACCAACAGTTCAGTTATTTTTTTTTTTGTTTAGTGTTGGACCATTGCAATCGACAGTTCTGATTGTTGAAACCGTCGATGGTTCTAGCTGTTGGGCTGGAAAAAAAGAGGGATTTTTTATATATTTTTTTCAACAGTTGAGATCATTTGACCAGTTTTTTATTAATGATTATAATTTAGTGTTTGTTACTCTCCAAACTCTATAAATAGAGAGCTCGCTTCATTATTTTCACTCACATCTTCTCTACTCTCATAATCTCATTCTCAATTCCACAATTTCTACACGCTATCAACTCGAGCCAAGTAAATAGCGAATCCAAACATTCAATGCACCGATGATGAATCTGAGCAACTTCTGAATTTGACTACGACATCCAAAACACAAGGAAGTACCGATGCAACTACTTCTAAGGTTTGGAAAGTTCCTCTTTTAAAATCTTCTATTTTTATTAAACATTTTGATAAGGTTACTCTTCCATTAGGAGAATTGCGTGCAAAATATAAGCACTGCAATGCTTCCTACAAATTCCAAATCAGCGGTAGCTATGGGTCATTGAAACGACACGTAGAAGTGAAGCACCCAATGAAATTTGGAATTGACCGTGCTCGAGTACAGTTATCTAGATTTTCCACCTGTGGAAATAGTAATTTTAGTTTATTTTTATATTCTGATAATAAATTAAGAGAATCATTAGTTAAATTTATTTCTGTTTAATATCTTTCATTTAGTTTTGGATCTAAATACCTTTTTGAAGATTTTTGTAAATAATATCTTTTCATTTGCTAAACGTGTTTATAGAACTACACTTACTTGTACAATTAAAAAAATTATAAAATAAGGGAAAAATTTTAATTGAAAATTTTAGTAAATTAGATAATAAAATTTCTGTATATTCTGATATTTAGAGTGATCATTGACAAACATATTCGTATATGAGTGTGACTTACCATTGGATCAATAACTCCTGGAATATCCAAAAACAAGATTGTTAGCTTATAGATTTTTTGATGAATCGCATAATGATCACAACATCTCATTGTTAGAGTGTATACTAAAACCTAGCTTTTGTAAATATTTATTTTTGAAATAAAATAATCACATTGATCAAAAGTCTACATTTTATTTGTTAAGTGTAGTTGTTCAATTAATTTATATTGTAGATAACATGGTGTGTGGTGTCACACACAAAAGATCATGTTATTAATTCTTTATAAATTATAAACAGTTGCTCATGACTAAGATGGAAAGGAACAAACCATTGGAATAGTCGTAGTGTAATTAGGTATTAGTTTATCTTGACTAATAAATTACACTAGTACACTCTAAGTGTATTGAGTAGGACCATTTTAGGTAAGTTCTTTTTATACTGACTTAATAAAAGAACTAGACCTTAGTTATTATGGAAGTGTGTGCTCTTAATCCAAATATAATGACAAGCATATATATTTAGTATTTATTTCTTTAACTTATCAAAGGGTGAGATTTAGCTCGATAAATCAATAGGCTCGATAAGTTGGGAAATGATATTCCTTATAGTGTGTGTTGTTGATTATAGAAGGAAATTGTGTCCTAGTAATCTAGGTTGAGAATGTCCCTAAGAGGAGCTCATAAGGATTGTCATATTAAACCCTGCAGGTGGACTTAGTCCGACATGACAATGAGGTTGAGTGGTACTACTCTTGGACTAAGACATTAATTATAGTGAGTTGTCAGTAACTCAATTAAATTAATGGACATTTGATATCTTAAACACAGGGAGACTAACACACTCATGATAAGAAGGAGCCCATAATGTAATTTGGGATTGGTGCAGTAGTGCAATAATAACTCTCTAGTGGAATAACTTATTGTTGATGAACTTGAGCTGTGTGTTCGGGGCAAACACGGGATACTCAAGCTCATCGGAAGGCCAAAATCAATTTCTCCTCTAGGTCCCTGTCGTAGCCTCATTAATGTCTCAAGTCCACTCATGAAAAGACTTTCTTGGTGTCTAAGAGGGGGTCGGCCCATGGCTTGGTGACCAAGCTAAAGGGACCGACCAATCTCCTTCACAAAGGGGCCGACCCTTTGCTTGGTGTCCAAGCAAAGAGGGGCCGGCCATAATAAATTCAAATAGGAAAGGTGTTTTGAATTTTTAAAATCTTCTCTTTGTAGAACACTACAAGTTGTAAAAGAGATATTTTAAAATTATAAAACTTTCCTTATTTGAATTAGGCCACATGGTTTAAAAGAGAGTTTTAAAAATTTTAAAACTTTCCTTATTTAACCATCCTCATGGTTTTTTAAAAAGAAAGTTTTAAATTTAAAACTTTCCTTTTTTGTAACCATGTTAAAAAGGAAATTTTAGAAGAGAAGTTTTAAATTTTAAAACATGGTTTTAATTTTTGAAACTTTCCTTTTTTAACATCCACAATAGGAAAGAGAGCTTATAAAATTTTATAAGAGGATTTCTTCTTTTATAAAATTTATAAAAATTATTTTTCTCCTTGATGATGTGGCCGACCACCCTTGCTTGGTGCCCAAGCAAGGGGCCGACCAATCAATCCATAATTGATGATTGAATCAATCAAGAGGAAAGAAAAGGAAAAATTAAAAGGGAAAAGGGAAAACAAGAGGAAGATTTTAATTTTTTGTAAAAGTCTTTCCTTATTTGCCTTGGGCAAGTAATATAAAAGAAGGGGAGGGGAGGCCTCATGAGAAGACAATTCTTATTCTCTTGTTGGAGCTCTTCTTGTGGCCGACCCTCTTCCCTCTTCCTTTCCCCTTGCTCTCTTTTCCTTGGTGGTGGTGGTGGCCAGATTTTAGAGAAGGAAGAAGAAGGCTTTGGGTGATGTCATCTTGGAGGATCGTCACCCACACGACGTCGAAGGCGAGGCGAGAAATACGGCAGAAGATCTTGAGGTTATTAGCTTACAAAGAAGAGATATAACTAGTAATTTTCTTCCGCATCATGCTAGTTATTTTCTTTGTAAGAATTCAAAACACAAGAGGCATTAGATTCTAGTTTTTCGAGTTTGTGTTTTTCTTTTATTTTTCGAATTTGTGATTCGATTGTTCTTTTTTGGTTAAACCTAGAGTTATATAAGGAAATTAAATATTAGCTTTCCTTAAAAGGCTTTGTCTAGGAAGTGGTGGTTGCTCCCATATCCAAGAAGGCCTAGTGCCTCGCCATGTTTAACCTGGAAGCCAATTTTGAAAATTAATATTTAATTGAATTTATAACATAGGTGGATTTGGATCAATAGTGTTAAGTTCTGCTTGTGATCCAAGTCTAAACCATTAAGAACAGATAAGTTAAATTTGGAATCAATAATATTATGTTCCATTTGCGATTCCTAATTTAATTTGTAAAGAACACAATAGGTTGTTTAGGAAAGGTTCGACACTTGTACAAAATTTTGTACAGTGGAACCGGTACGATCTTCCTAGGACCAACCAATACTCACAATTAATATGTTTAATTTTAGAATAATATAGATTAACTCATAAATATTTTCAATATATAATGCTAATTCTAATACCACTAGTATTGAATAACTTAAATTTATATGTCAACTTATTATTGATGGTTTTATTTTTCATATTCGTTGTTTGTCATGTTTTAAATTTATATGTTCAATATAGATTAAAATTTTTAGCAAATCATATTAAACCAATTAGATATGGTATTTCCTATTTAGTGTGACATCTATCTATAATGAAACAATAAAGTAAATTTTATAAAAAAAAATAGAATGAGATCTAAAAAAGTTTCAGCTAATGTGCCAATGTGTTTGGAATTTAATATATCAATTGTTACAAGATTCATTCGAATATAGAGAATTATTATGTTTATTTTTTACACAAAATATCAATAATGCTAAAATATATTTATTTTCACAATAATAAAAAAATTTATAATAGTATTTATGAAATTTTAAAAGTATTTAATGATGCAAACGAACAACTTTGTCGTTTTTATTATCCTACTTCTCATTTAGTTTTAGGAACTTTTTGTAATATAATATTAGTTTTAAATGAAAATAGTACCAATGAATTTTATCTTCTTGTGTATTAGCAATGAAAATGAAATGATTTTTTTCATATTCCTAAAATTTATTTAGTTTCATTTGCTTTAGACCCTAGATATAAATTAGAAGTTTTATAATAAATATTAGGTTTGTATTATAACGCTTTAGTTCCATTTAGAAATTCTTCCTCTCTTGATCCTAATAATATTACATATAATATTAGGAATTATTTATATAATATTTATAAATAATATAGTATAAAATATGAAATATAACTTAGTATTTCTGAAACACAAAATACTAGTAGTAGTAATTTAAAACTTACAAAAGCATAAATTTTATTAAAAGAATGAACGAAATGTGCATGAGGATCCTCAAGTTCCACACATGAACTTGAGAATTATTTTATGGTTTCTTTTGATTTTAATGAAGCAAATATAAAAATAGATTTTAATATCCTAAAGTGGTAGTCACAGAAAGCTCAAAGTTTTTTTCGTCCTCTCATAATTTCCCGCCTCTATGATCACCATAGAAATTTTAGCTTCTCCAGTATCAACAGTTGCTTTGGAACAAATGTTCAATATTGACAGTAACATATTGGATAAACGACGATTAACTTTGTTTTCTGACTCATTGGAAGTCCAAGCATTACTAGACGATTCGACCTATGCCAAAAAAGAGAGTACAAGGAATACAACTTTCAGATGACAAAATGGAAGAATTTGATATCGAAGGAGCAAATACTATGGGGACAGGAAATGGAAGTGAGTAACAATAGCACTTCATAAGGTAAAAGGGTAACAAGGTAAGAAGACTATGTGAGCTTTGATCCTCCTATACCCTAAGGGGATACGCAAACAACTTAAATAAGTGCAAATTTCTTTTAATTTTATGAATTTATAATTTATAATTTTTTTAATATAATAATCTTGAACCATGGTGAACTGTGCACAAATCATGAACCGTGGTGAATCGTGTACAAACGATGAACCAACAATTCTAAATCGTCAATCGTAACCATCTTGGATGGTTAAGGTTAAGGGCCAATCCCCTAGGAACCATTGAACTAGCGATTCTGAACCGTCAAACTGGCGATTCCAAACTGTTAAACTGTCGGTTCCGAATCGTGGTCGGTCTAGGTGGATGGAATCTCATATCATGGCTCGTGATTAGAGTTAGAGGGTCAAGCTACTCAAGATGGCAAGGCAAGTTTGGTATTGGAGTGACATACAATGTAATGAGAGCCAGACTAATAATAATGAATAATAATATTTCATTCTAGGATAATGGTGTAGTGGTAGGCCGCTATTACGAAGCCACAAGTGTACAGCTACGTTGTCAGTAATAAAAATATTAATCACTCAGGGATTGGGAATGTTATGACCAAAAGGAATTTAGATATTTTCACAATAGTATGGTATTGTCCACTTTGAGCCTAAGCCCTCATGATTTTATTTTTGGATTCTACCTGCAAGGTCTCATACCAATGGAGATATCTTTTCCCTTATAAATTTATGATCTTTCCCATGTATTTTCAATATGGAATTTTGTTTGCAACCTTATAACCCAACAATCCCCCCCCTCAAACGAAGGACCATAGGCTTCCCACGTTTGATGCTTAACCCACCAGGTCTTCCTACCCCTCGGTTCACCCAACTTATTAGGACTTCCTTACCTAGCCGCAACTAGGACTTCCTGCCTGGTGTCTAATCCTCTTGATTCGGACATGGGAGCCCCCACTTCTTTTGTTTAAGGTCATTATTTTACTCACATGGCTCAATTAGACCATAGCTCTTGTGCACCGTCGGCGGTTAGACCTTTTGGTAGTCCGGGCTCTGATACCAATTATTATGATCAAAAGAAATTTAGATATCTCCACAATGACATAATATCATTCAATTTGGGCTCTACCAAAAAAGTCTCATACCAATGGAGATATCTTTCCCTTATAAATCTATGGACTTTCCTATATATTTTCAATATAGGACTTTGTTTGTAATCTTGCAACCCAACAAGGAACACTCAAAGACTCACTACACCTTGAATTAGCCAAATTAACAAATTCTTAAAGAAGTATCTTGCATAAAAGTAATTGTAGAAACAGAGTAAAGTAAACTAAAGATAAAGAGTGAGGAAGTCTTGATTAGCGAAATGTTCTAGGGGTTTCGGTTTCAATGTGATGTGACTTAGTGTGCTTGGCTTCACCCATTCTCTATCATCAATTCTTATACATGTAGGAAGCCTAACCAAAGTGCCAACACTAATTTGCAGCTATGTGTCGGAGTGATATCCCTATTATCATCCTATGCTTTCAAAGGAGATGGTAATCTAAGAAGTCCGGTTAAGAGAGAATCTCTATCACTAGCACCCCCGGTCATACATTACTAAATCACACAAATACCTATGAGCATGGGATTAGGGAAAATATTAAGGTTAGTTAAATCTCCCTTGTGGGAGGATTGCCCTCTTCATCTAGATCTACCCCTAGATGGTAGGTTAAGAGGGAATCCATGTCACTAGAACCCCCACACACACACACACATCATATAATTTAGAGATCAATCCATACTAAGTCCATCAAATTTAGCATGAGAAATAAGCACAAATCCACATATACACATTAGATTTAACAAGAACAAGAATGAAAACATCATTTGAGCAGGACATTGGCGTAATCCAAGAATTTTACATCAAATCCACATCACATATGTTGGATCGAAAAGAATTTAGATATCTCTACAATGGTATGATATTATCCACTTTAGGTCTAGGACCTCATGACTTTGCTTTTGGGCTCTCCCCAAAAGGCCTCATGCCAATGGAGATATATTTTCTCTTATAAACCCATGATCTTTCCGATGTATTTTCAATGTGGAACTATGTTTTCAACCTTGTAACCTGATTAAGGAATGACGCCTTCCTCTCTAGCTTCGCTTGCAAATTTGGCCTCGAACATGAATCCTTCACCAAATTCGACCCCTGTGTACAGAAAATGCACAAAAGCAGATCTCTGAACAAAAAGAGTAAATATGCTAAAAGGAAAGCTGGAAGTACGAAAATACGTAGACAAAGCATGTGCAAAGTATGTGAATGTGCGTCAAAACATGCTAAACAAATATATATAATCTACACACATCATAACCCCAACAATCCCCCCCTCAAACAAAGGACCACAGGCTTCCCACATCCGATCCTTGACCCACCAAGTCTTCCTGCCCCTCGGTCCACCCGACCTACTAGGACTTCCTTGCCTAACCGCAACTAGGACTTCCTGCCTGGTGTCTGGTCCTCTTGATCTGAACATAGGAGCCCCCCACTTTCTTTGTTCAAAGTTAATATTGTACTCACATGGCTCAATCAGACCATAACTCTTGTGCACAGTCAACGGTTAAACCTTCTGGCAGTTCGAGCTCTGATACCAATTATTGGATCAAAAAGAATTTAGATATCTCCACAATGGTATGATATTGTCCACTTTAGACCTAGGCCCTCATGACTTTGCTTTTGGGCTCTCCCCAAAAAGTCTCATGTTAATGGAGATATCTTTTCTCTTATAAACCCTTAACCTTGTAACCCCAATAATATATACTCTCTAATCCCTAGAATAGGAAATCTACTCCATAATAAGAAGGGAATTGAATCCAAAGATAAGGAAAACAAGCCTCAATGTTCAGATCAAGAAAGAAGAGAAGAAGAGACTTAGCGAGTATACCGACGAGTGATCTTTGAAGCAATCCTTGCTAATGGTGGGATAGAGAACTGGATTTCGGCCTTGGATCATCGATTCAAAATCTTCGAGACACTAGATCTGAGTTTTGGATCATCTTCCCTAAGAGAGGAAAACTTCCTCCCTGAAATGGGGGAGAATCCCCCATTTATAAGCTGGCATGGCCCCTGCCACGGGCCATGTCACGATCATGCCCTTTGGGCACCACCAAAGCCTGTTAGCTGCAAGATGGTGGCACACAGTCGTGCGGAATCCACACAGTCCCAGTGAAGTTGGCCTCTGGAAACTAGGCATGACCATGCCAATTGGCACGACCGTAGTCAAATTGAGCTCTAGTTGCCTCCACATAGCCCTAGTGAATCCACATGCCTGAGTGGGGTTTGTTGGTGCAGTTAGTACTAACGATCTAACTCAGATTTTGATAAATGAAAAAGTAGGTTAAGTTAGTTTTATTGTGATCTAACACTTTGACCAAGTGTGCAGGAGAAGCCCAGATAGGTCGATGGGTTGACCGGATGTCTGGCACGAAGCTTAGCTAGGTCGACGGGTCGACCGGATAGCTGGCATGAAGTCCAAACGAGTTGAAGGGCTGACCGGACGTCTGGCATGAAGTCCAGACGGGTTGAAGGGATGACCGGACATTTGGAAGGTAAGTTAAGGTAAGTCACTAGAGGGGAGTGACTATGAGGACGCGTTCCCGGGAAGGGAACTTAGGCGCCGATCCAACTTAGAACCATTTTGAAACTCTAAGTTGAGATCCTGACTAGATTCAGGTCTTGACAAGATGGAATCTAATTACTGCTATTATTATTATAACTGTACTATGCTAACACTTTGTTTTGCAAGGTAGTTTTGTATTTTTTACCTCGGACTAACGTTTTCTTGCAGGTTGTTGGAAAACAGAGGTCTGAGCGCCCGGAATGCAAAGTTTATCCTCATCACTGCTTCGCCACATGGAGCTTCCTACGTCACACTCCAGGCGCCCAGAAGGGATCCGGGCACCCGGAGCATCCTATATAGGGAGGGTTAGCCCTGGAGCAAAGAACAACTCACAATAATGTCTTCCAACTCTTGCTCTGTCGTGCTGTGCTCCTGCGACGCTAAAGCTTCTTTGACAACGCACCATTTCTTTTCTTTCTTAATTATTGTCGGTACTATATTTCTTTAGTATTCCTATACTTTCACTTTGTAAAGACTTTTTTGAATTGCTAGTGGATTGCCCAATAAAAATACTCGACGAGTGCGGGCTTTGGAGTAGGAGTCGACTAAGGCTCCAAACCAAGTAAAACAGTTCGTGTTAGCGTTGTATTTTTGTTTTCATCTTTCCGTTGCGTACTCGCTTAAACGTTTTTGATCGATATTCACTCCCCCCTCTATCAACTTTCACGATCCAACAAGTGGTATCAGAGCAGGTACCGCTCGGATTTGGTCCAACCACCAATCAGACAGGGGTGATTTTTTTTTTATTTTTCCCCGATTTTTAGTTTTACGTTATAAATTCAAACTGGTATCGTTACCTTGTTGGAAATCTTTTCGTAGTAAGTAAGCTGAATTGGTGCAACACCAATTCAATTTTAGATTCTTTTTAATTTTATTCTACACTACTAATCCAAGACCAAGTCTTGGGATTCCTCATTTCTTTATTTATTTGTGTGCAGGATAAAAATGTCTCAAGTCAAAAGCTTCAGCACAGTATGCCCCCCCTATTCAACGGGGACGACTTTCCCTACTGGAAGAAGCAAATGGAGGTCTATTTGAAGACCGACTTTGACCAGTGGTTCAGTGTCACTAGAGGATACAAGGTGCCAGTCGACAACTCCGAAAATCCACTAGACCCGGAACAGTGGACTTCGAACATGAGAAAGAAATCCTCAACGGACTACAAAGCTCTCAACACGCTGCAATGCGGGCTGACAAAGGAAGAGCTGAACCGAGTGGGACCGCACCAAAATGTGAAAGAATTATGGGACAAGCTGATCGAACTACACGAAGGAACGAGCGACGCTAAGGTAACTAAGCGTGACCTTCTGTTAAATAAGCTATTTAATATTAAAATGCAGGAAGGAGAAACAATGAGTCAACTTCATGCAAGGATCAAAGACATCCTCAATGGACTCTATGCGATAGGCCACCAAATGGAAAATCGTGACTTAATCAGGTACACGTTAAATGCCTTTCCACAAAATTCATTGTGGGCATCTATCGTGGATGCCTACAAAATTTCAAAAAATTTATCTAAGTTGAAACTAGATGAGTTATTCTGTGAACTTGAATTACACGAGCAGACTAACGTCGGAACCGAGAAAGGTATTGCCTTGTTTGTAGGTTCCTCCAAGGAAAGGAAGACCAAGCCTGAACCTAAAGTTGAGACCGATCAGGATTCTGAAGACGAAGAGTACCTGGTGAACCTGGTAAGGAAGATGTTTGTTGGGACCGAAAAGTAGCTAGAGGGGGGGGGGTGAATAGCTTGTCGCGTGCTCGTGTGCTTGGCGTTGTTTGTTTCTTCAAAGATGCAGCGGAAATATACAAGAAAACAACACTCAACGCTAACACTAAGGATTTACTTGGTATCCACCTCACAAGAGGTGACTAATCCAAGGATCCACACACTCACGCACCCTTCACTAAGAAACACACTCCTCTACGGTAACTACCGAAGGCGGAGAAGCCTTTACAAACTCTCAATACAAGAAGAAAGGAAAGTATATGAAATACAAGCACAAGCTTACAATAAACCGTAACCCTAACTTTTATTCTTGCTTTTGATCCGCCTCTTGACTTGGAAGAACCTCCAAGAATCTTCAAGAACTGGCAATCTGAATTTGAGAGAGAGTTGTGGAGTCGCTGGTGAAGATCGGAGATGAATCGTAGAAGCGATACCGAAGGAAATGAACGCCTGCGGCTTAAATCGACGCTAATGGTCGGATCCCAATCGATTGGATTGCTCCCAATCGATCGGGGAGGCTTTGGATCAATCAACCGATCGATCCAGAGTGCCTCTGTGCTATCTGGAATAGCCTGGATCGATCGGCTGATCGATCCAGGGCTTATTGCGCACAAACAGCAGCTTCCAATCGATCCACTGATCGATTGGGACCTCTGGATCGATCCACGGATCGATCCAAAGGTTCTGTTCGTGGGGACTCGCCCGAATGATCAGCTGATCGATTGGGCATGATCCAATCGATCGACTGATCGATCCAGATCTGCTGGATCGATTGGATGATCGATCCAGATCTGCTGGATTAATCGGTTGATCGATCCAGATCTGCTGGATCGATCGGCTGATCAATCTAGATCTTGGTTTTTGCCCAAAAATAAGTCCAAAGCCCCCTAAACCAACATCCAGTCAACCATGACTTGTTGGTACATAAAACCTAGCATCCGGTCACCCTTGACCTGCTAGGACTTCCTCACCAAGTGTCCGGTCAATCCCTTTGACCCACTTGGATTTTTCTTCATCTTGCCAAGTATCCGATCATTCCCTTGACCTACTTGGACTTTTCTTCATCTTGCCAAGTATCCGATCACTCCCTTGACCTACTTGGACTTTCACCAGATGTCTGGTCAACCTTGACCCATCTGGATTTCCCCCGTGCCTGGCTTCACTCACCAGGACTTCCATTCTGCCTAGCTTCACTCACTAGGACTTCTCTTCTGCCTGGCTTCACTCACCGGGACTTTCACCTGGCTTCACTCACCAGGATTTTCCTTCTGCCTAACATCCCAGTTAGGACTTCCCAGTCAAGTATCCGGTCAACCTTGATCTACTTGACTCTTCTTCATCCAACCTGATCAGACCCTGATCAGAGGGGAATTGCACCAGACAATCTCCCCAAATGCACAACTGCATTGTCAAACATCGAAACCCAAACCAAGACTCAAGCTTGGTCAACCAGGTCAGCCTTGACCTGAGGGATATTGCAGCAACAATGTTCACTAGGAGGAAGAAGAGCTTCAGCAAAAAGGACCTGCAGAAGATCAACTCCCCATCCGAACCAAGGAACGTAACTTGCTTCGGGTGCAATAAGAAAGGCCACTACAAGAACGAGTGTCCGAGGTTGAAGAGGGACAAGTCGAAGATATCCAAGAAGAAAGCTCTCAAAGCGACCTAGGACGACTCATCCTCAGAAGAATCAGAGGTCGAAGATCAGAAGCATCAAAGCCACCTCGCGTTGATGGCTTGCGAAGAAGAATCGGAGGACGAATCGGAAGACGGGTTCGAACCCGAATCGAGCCACAAGTTCGTACTCATTTCCAAAGGTCCCGAAGAGGTATATCTTAATTTGAATAAGATTTTTTTTTAAAATTATTGCTTGTTTAAATAAGAAATTAACTACAACTAAAAATGATAATAAATTGTTCCTTGAGGAAAACCAAAACCTCAAGGAACAAATCATAAATTCTAATCGACTTGACCTAACACTTGAGGAGGAAAATTTACACTAAAAATAGAAAATAATAAACTTAAAAATTTGTTAGAAAATTTACAACAAGATCTAAAACTTTAAATCTTATTTTAAATAGTCAAAAAGCAGTCTACAATAAAACCGAACTTGGCTACAAGTCAAGTTCAAATAAAACATTTAAGTCACTAATAACTCAACATAAACAACAAAATAAAGCTTGGGTTCCAAAAGCGTGCTTAACCACGCAAGTAGGAGTTAACCAATATTACATACCCAAAGATAAAATATACTATGTAAAATCTGATAAATCAAATAAAAAATCGAAACATAAACCTAGACCAACAAAATCAAAATCGAAAAATTTTAGAACTCATCAAAAATCAGATTATCATCAAGTTCAATATAATTATAAAAGTAACAAACATAAACCTAGAACTAAAACTTAAAAATACAGGCCAATAATTCAGGGGGAGGCTCTAGAATAGCTGACACCTCCAAAAATAATCTACCCGACAAGGTAACCAAAACTAATCTACCCGGCAAGGTAATTATGATTAGAGTAAAAAGGGATAATAGTTTAACTTGACCAACGGTACTGGTGAAGTTTTGGATGATAGTACGTTAGGGAAACTTTGTCTATGCATGTCTAGGAAGATATGACTTCGACCTGATGCATTTGACTTAGTGGAACTAACCGAAGCTACCCTTTACGGATCCTAACCAGTTAGACCAAGATTTTTTATTAAGTTCAGTGGATAGGACTATTTGGAAAACCTCGAAGGAATGGTTATTCTAATGATGTCCAAGTGACTCACCATAGCCTAGAAGTTTATCCAAAGAATGCCTATTTGTCGAGCCCAAAGCTAAATCTGAATCTAACATAAAGTTAAGTCAAACCCTAAAATTGAACTTAACTTCATCTCACAAAAATTATAGGCTTCCTTGATTGAAAACATAGATCGGGTGAGATGACTAAGGACTTCGAACCAAATCGAATTGAATTGAATCGAATTAAATTAAATTAAATTAAATTAAATTAAATTAACGTAACTTAAATTAAATTAACTTAACTTAACTTAAATTAAATTAAATTAAATTAACTGAAATTAACTTAACTTAAATTAAATTAAATTAAATTAAATTAAATTTAATTAACTTAAATTAAATAAAATAAACTTAAAGTAAATTAAATTTACTTAAATTAAATTAAATTAAATTTACTTAAATTAAATTAAATTAAATTAAATTAAATTAGATTAAATTAAATTAACTTAATTTAAATTAACTTAAATTAACTTAACTTAAATTTAATTAAATTAAATTAAATACTCTTAAATAAAATAAAATTAAATTAAATTAAATACACTTAAATTAAATTAAAATATTTTATTTTTTTAAAAAAATTTGAACTTAAAAATTATTTTAAAAAATTTTTTTACTTAAAATTTAAAAATTCTTTTTAACTTAAAACTTATTTTAAAAACCTTTTTTTACTTAAAATTTATTTTAAAACAACAAAAATCTTTTTAACTTAAAATTTTCTTTAAAAATCTTTTTAACTTTAAATTTAATTTAAAACAACAAAAATCTTTTTAACTTAAAATTTATTTTAAAAATCTTTTTAACTTAAAAATTCTCTTAAAAATTATTTTAACTTAAATATTATTTTTTAAAAAAAGTTAAAAATTATTTTAAAAAATTATTTTAACTTAAAAATTATTTTAAAATCATTTTAACTTAAAATCTATTTTAAAATTATTTTAAAAAACTTAAACATTATTTCAAAAAAATTATTTATTTTAAAATTTATTTTAACTTAAAATTTATTTTAAAAATCAATTTTACTTAAAAAATTATTTTAACCTAAAAATTATTTTTTTAATCTAAAAACCATTTTAAAAATAACTTAACTTAAACTTAAAATTAAAATTAAATTAACCACTGATCCTGTCCGAATGCTGAGTCGATGGACGCTGGGGGCGTGGCGCTCCTGTTGACAGGTCGAAGACTCCAAAGACGTAGATCCTTTACCGCCGAGAACCTGAAAACACAACGCCGAGTCGAGGAGGGGTTCCGGTCCTCTGACGCTCAAGTCAAATCTCCGGCAGAAAAAAGTAGAGCGAAGAAGAAGTGAGACTGTAGCTACAATAATGAAGTTAGCATACCTCTGTCGAACTCTGGGGGTCCTTATATAGGGATCCCCAAAGGTGCGTTCACGCTCCTCGAGGCGTGCACACTCCTCAAAGTATACTTAGAATGGATATGTCAGAAAAGCATGCAGGACGCCATACTTTAATAGCACGAGCGTATCTTTGACGTGACAGTGGAAGTTTCCCCTGTACAATTCTCTATCTGACCATGTCGTCGACCATGCCTTTTGTCGGCAACACTGGTTCCTAGGAAGATGTAGCCAACTGCTCCCTTTGTCCTTTACCGGGCCGAGCGTAGGGACCGCTCAGCTAGCACCCTTTCCCTGGCCGAGAGAAGGGACCACTCGGCTAACGCCCTCTCGGTAGGTCGGACTGACTCGGATGTCTGTTCGGCCACTGATTTGATGTCCGACTCCGCCCTATTGAGCGAGGGAGCCTTAGCTGCCGGGTCAATGCTATGTTCCTGGTTAGCCGAGCGGGATGTCCGCTTGGCCTTCATCTCTTCTCGCTCTGCCTTATGAGCGTCGGAAACTCGGCGCTAGGCCGAGCTGTCGAGATGCCGGGTTGGCTATTCTTCCTGCCACTCGGGAAGGTATCTCGCCCGATCAGCCGCCTACCCTGGGTGTTGACCACTTTGACTTCCTATCGTGCGGGCCCCGTCTTAGCACCGGATCACGTGCCTCCTCGTCGAGTCTAGTCGAAGGAGGCTGTAAGTCCGACTGACTGGACAAGTAGTCTGGTGAATGATTGGCCGATCGGCTAATAGATGAGTTGGATCCCGCCTGGTCTCTGTGGGACCGATCTTTCTTTCCCTGTCGGTGTTTCGTGCCTTTATACTTGGTATTTTGGATACTTCTCCTCATCGCTTTCGAAGGGGCGCGGGCCGATCAGCTAACGCTGACGCTGTCTGAATCTCCTCGTGATACGTGTAAATCAGTTCTATTAAGGCCGAGCACGCGCCCATTAAATGTTGTCCTATGGGATGACGCCACGTATCGTCGGCGCAGTTGCCGCACGTCCGAGGTGGTAGCTGTTGATGCGACGTTTGACGGTTCAAATTCAACGGTCGGATGTGCCCTTCGATTCCTGTGCCCTAGATTAGACGGCCCCGATCGGTCGCGGCCATCTTTATAAAGCTGCCTTGCCAACTCCTGCTTCCTTGCTGTTGCTTTCGTGTTCGTGTGTTCCGACGATTGTCCGCGTCTAGTGCTCCGACGATCGTTTGCGTTCAGCGCTCCGGTGATTCCTGACTCTCTCTTCCGGCGCCTCATTCCCCTGTAAGCTTTGGGTTCTGTTCCGTCGTCTTCCTTTCTCTCCTTTTAAGCATTTTCGGTACGCCGTCATTCTGTCGAGTAATATTCGACTTTATTTCTCCGGCGATCCCCTCAGCGACTACTTCTGCTTGTCCATTTTTCAATCATGGCCAGTTCCTCTCAGCCAGTCGACCCGGTCCCTGGTCCCTGGTATATCACCATGGAGATCAGGTTTGATGCGGGCAACGCGACGCACCTCATCAACACTTTTGACCTCTTGCCCGACCATGAGATTGTCCTGGCCGGACCATCCGATTGGCCACACCACCCATCGCCCGGCACTATTTGTTTCTTTTGAGACCAGTTCGTGGCCGGTCTCCGGTTTCCCATCCATCCGTTCATAATGGAAGTTTGTAATTTTTTTCGAATCCCGCTCGCCCAGCTCGTACCCAATTCCTTTCGCTTGTTATGTGGTGTAGTCGTGCTATTTAAAGTGCACAATATCCCGCTGACCCCTCTGGTCTTCCATTACTTCTACTACCCCAAACAATCCGAGCTGGGCACTTACTTATTTCAATCCCGCATCGGCCTAGTCTTCTTCGACAAGATGCCCTCCTCCAACAAACACTGGAAGGAGTACTTTTTTTATTTGAGACTTTCCGAGCGACCATACTTTCGTACTCAATGGCAGACCGCCCTGCCACCTTCGCCAGGGCTGAAGAGGTATAAGACTCAGCCAGATTACCTCCACGCCGCTAATATGTTGGCCGGGCTGAAGTTCAACATTCACAAATTGCTACCAGAGGGCGTAATGTACATCTTCGGGCTGAGTCCGAGCCGAGTGAAGCTCCCGAGCAACCTAGGTATGGAATTTCTTAATTTTCTTCCTTTGAGTCTAACTGATTCTATTCTTCTCTTGCAGCTGACATCATGATGTGTGCCTGAGCAACGAGTATAATGAAGGCTAAGCAGGCCGAGATAGAGGCAGCTGCTGCCAAGGAGATGGAGCGACTCGGCTTGACCCCGGTCGGCTCGCAAGAGGGTACGGCTGGGGAAAACACAACCATTGGAGAAAATACAACTACGAGCGATGGGACCACCGAACGGACACCTAGCGTGGGAGCGGCAATCGAACCAGGCTCAGTTCGCTGCGTGGCGCCCATCATTCCTGTTGAGGGATGGATTCGGGCGACGAAGTACTGCTCTCCCGTAAGAGTCGCCGAACGGAGGCGCCGTCCCGATCTGCTACTTCAGCCATTCAAGCTTCTGCTGAGGGAGACGTCCCGTCCCCAACCTCCGTAACAGTGGAGGCTACTTCCTCCGATCGGACTCCGTCCATGGCTGAGCTACAAGAGTCGCTCTCCATTCAGCCACTCACCTCCCTTCCTCCGGCTGGGCAGAAGATAACCCGCTCAGCCATTCATCTCGTCCGTCCTGCCTAATCCTCCAGTCCGTCTGCCTCTGCCTAATCGACGCTGAGCGGGAGATGATTCGTCACCATCACCCTTTGTCTGCCGACTGAGGATCTTCGCACGCTGGGCGACCAACCCAACTCTCCCCAACATTAGGTCTACATCTGGGGTCGGCTCAGCCGCGTTTGGGAGGAGGCGAGGGCGCGAACGGCCATGAAGCCGCCAGGTGCACTGACCGATAGTCATCTGGAGATGTCCACCGGGGTTAGTACTTTCAACCATCACTTCATAAATTATCTCCGATCGGCACTAATATTTGCTTGCAGTATTGGGTGGAGAGCATCAAGATTGACAGCGGTTAATATTCACTTTCAACCAGGTGCCAGCGGTTGACACAGGTGGAAGATGAGTTGAAGAGGCTCAAGATTTCTAGAGAAGGCTCTTCCCAGGGACCATCACCTGCCCGTCTGAAGGCTAACCTTGAGAAGGCCCAACGACTCCTTACCAAGGAGTAGCATAAATTGGCTGAGCAGGCCAGCAAGCTGGGTTAAATAGAGGCGCAGTTGAAGACTTATGATCGAAAACTCGATCTGTCCTCTACAAGGAAACAACGCGCCATCGCTGATCTGGAAGAAAAGAACAAAGAAGCCCGACAGTTGGCCGAAGATCTGAAGAAAGCCAAGGACTCCTTGTCAGCTGAGCGGGAGAGCCGTTCGGCAAAGGAGGCTGAACTTCAAGGCTAAGTGAAGCGCCTCGAAGGGGAATTAGAGGCTTCGCGCGCTGCTTTGAAGACCTATCAAGAGGCCGAGATGAGTCGCTTCGCGATGTTGAAGCAACAGTACCTCCGCTCGGACCAATTCATGGGGAAGGCGGTCGATCGGATCGTCTGATCGTTTGAGTTGGTGATCGAGGCGACACTCAGCCAACTGAAGACGAACGATCATGTCTCCGAGGCCCTATCTGATAAAGACGTGAACCACGTCCAACTCCTTGAATCCATCCTCGATGAGGTCTTTGAATACATCGAGTGAGCAAGGGGTCGGTAGAGTTTTTTGTAAGTCTTGACTGTAATCCTGCCGCTCGGCAGAGTTTATTAATGAAATCATTTTGCACCCTCCTCATATGCTGTTTACTTGCTAAGTATTTGAATGCGTAGTCCCGCTCGGCTGTGGCACCCAAAAATATTCGTTTAGGATCATACCTCTAGGGTTTATAGTCGCCGCACGACTTCAATTTTAGCGTATACGTTTAGACGATTTTCTAAGGTCAGGGTTTATCGTCGCTGCTCGACTGTCCATAAGGCGGGGTTTTTTTAGTCGCCTCTCCGACTCTAGGGATTAACGTCACCGCTCGACGGTCTTCAAGGCGGGGTTTTTATAGTCACCGCTCCGACTCTAAGGTTTAACGTCGCCGCTCGACGGTCTTCAAGGTGGGATTTTTATAGTCGCCGCTCCGACTCTAGGGTTTAACGTCGCCGCTCGACGGTCTTCAAGGTGGGTTTTTTATAGTCGCCGCTCCGACTCTAGGGTTTAATGTCTCCGCTCGATGGTCTTCAAGGTGAGTTGGCCACTCGACGATAACCTTGTAAACATTTGCTTTAGCTTTTAATCCTGCAGCCGAAGGACGCAGAGAACAAAGATTACATGGTATTAGTTACATCAGCGTACCTTTCACCTAGCTCGGTACGGCTGGAGGTGGTTCGCACTCCATGGACACTCTAGCCTCCACCCATTTTCATCTTCTAGGTAATAAGCACCCGACCGGAGCTTTCCCATGACCTTGAAGGGGCTGGCCCAAGGAGCCTCCATCTTGGTGACATCCCCGACTGGCTTCACCTTCTTCCATACAAAGTCGCCGACCTAAAAAGATCTAAGTATTACTCGCCTGTTGTAGTTCTGGTGCATCCTTTGTCGGTAGGTCATCAACCGAACAGCTGCTTTGGCACGCGCTTCGTCCACCAAGTTCAACTCCAGGAGTCTCCGCTCGGCGTTCTCTTCACTATACTACTGTAGACGGTCGGATTCAATTCCAACTTCAACAGGTTCGACCGCTTCGCCTCCATAAACCAAGTGAAACGGTGTCACTCCCGTCTTGCGGATTTCCCATAGCACACCCGGAAGCTCGTCTGCCCAGCTGCCCCCGACATGGTCGAGTTGAACTCAAAGAATTCGCAGAATCTCCCAATTGGTGACTTTAGCTTGCCCGTTGCTTTGGGGATACGCCACGGAAGTGAAGGCCTGCTGAATCTCATAGCCTTCGCACCATTCTCTGAGACGTTGCCCGGCGAACTGTCTCCCATTGTCGGAGATGAGCCGACGTGGAATTCTGAACCAGCATATGATGTGCTGCCAGATGAACTTCTGAACCATCTGCTCGGTTATTCTTGTGAGCGGCTCGGCCTCGACCCACTTGGAGAAGTAGTCTACCGCGATGAGCAGGAACTTTCGATGGTCTATCATCATGGGGAAGGGCCCCACTATATCTATGTCCCACTAATCGAACGGGCAGGATACCGTGGACGTCGTCTTCTCTTCCGTGGGTCGGTGTGAGAGGTTGTGATACCTCTGGCAAGACAGGCAAGTGGACACTGCCCGAGCGGCATCCGCCTGGAGGGTTGGCCAAAAATATCCGACCAGCAGTATCTTCCTAGCCAACGACCGATCGCCCGGGTGTCCTCCGCAAGTTTCTTGATGTACCTCCTATAGAATGTACTCGATGTCTTCTGGTCCGACGCACTTGAGTAGGGGCCAGGAGAAAGGTTTCTTGTACAGTTGATCCCCAATCAACGTGAATCTTCTTGCTCTCCTTCTCAACAAGTGGGTTTCCACCCGATCGGACAGTGTAATTCCCGATCGTAGGAACTCTATCAGCGCCGTCCTCCAGTCGTTTGGGAAGGTGAGTCCTTCCATCCGATCAACGTGTGCCACCAAAGATACCTGCTCGATCGGTTGTGATATAACAATAGGCCCTATGGAGCTGGCTAGCTTAGCTAGCTCGTCTGCCACTTGATTTTCCGCTCAGGGTATCTCTAAATAATCACCTCCCGAAAGTTGGCTTTTAACCTTTCAAAGGCTTCGACGTAGAGCTTGAGTCAGGTGTTACTTATCTCAAATGTTCCAGTGAGTTGCTGAGCGGCTAACTGGGAATTCGAGTGAATCAAGACCCTGATCGCTCTGACATGTCGAGCGGCTTGCAGGCCTGCTATGAGCGCCTCGTATTCGACCTCGTTATTAGTTGCTCGATATTCTATCCGAACGGACAAATGCATCCATTCTTTATGAGGGGAGATCAGTAGTACACCGACCCCGCTCCCCTGCTGAGTAGATGATCCATCCACATATACCCTCCACGTGGCTCCTGGCTCGAGATTCTATACTTCCGTGACAAAGTTTGTCAAGGATTGTGCCTTGATGGCCGTTCGGGGCTGATACTGTATGTTGAACTCACTGAGCTCCGTTGTCCATTTGATCAGCCGTCCAGATGCTTCTGGATTGAGGAGGGCTCGACCCAGATGGTTGTTTGCCATTACTATGATTATATGTGCGAGGAAGTATGGTCGAAGCCTCCGAGCGGCGAGCACCAGCGCAAAGGCAAGTTTCTCGAGACCAGTGTAACGGGACTCAACATCTTTTAAGATATGGCTCAGGAAGTACACTGGTTGTTCCTCACCGTTCGACCGCACCAACTCTGAGCTGACAACATGCTCGGTCGAGGACAAATAAATGCGGAGTGGCTCGCCGGTAGCTGGCTTAGCCAATACAGGTAGAGAACTCAAATATACCTTTAGTTCTTCAAATTCCTTGTCCCACTCTTCGTCCCATTAGAACTTGGTAGCTTGGCGCAGTATCTTGAAGAAAGAGAGGCTCCGGCCGACAGACTTGGAGATGAATCGAGATAAGGTAGTTATTCGACCGGTGATGCGCTGAGCTTCCTTCAAATTTCTTGGTGGCGGCATATCTCGCAGAGCCTTCACCTTACTAGGGTTCGCCTCGATGCCCCGCTCGGTGATGATATAGTCGAGGAATTTTCCACCTTTTGCGCTGAACAGACATTTGCTCGGGTTCAGCTTAATTCCATATGTGAGCATCTGGCAGGTTTCTTCTATGTCTGTATAGAGGTCGGCAGCTCGGAGTGACTTGATGAGTATATCGTCGACATACACTTCCATGTTTCGTCCGATCTGCTGTCGGAACACCTTATTCATGAGCCTTTTGTAGGTAGTCCCAGCATTCTTTAGTCCGAATGGCATCACGTTGTAGGAATAGGTGTCGTCCGCTATGATGAAGCTCACTTTCTCTTGGTCCTCCCAGGCGAGCGGCACTTGATGATATCCCGATACGCGTCTAGCATGCATATCAGCTCGCATCTAGCCGTGGAGTCCACCACCTAGTCGATCCTAGGTAGTGGGTAGAAGTTCTTCGAGCAGGCCTTGTTGAGGTCTCAAAAGTCGATGCAGACACTCCACTTGTTGTCGGGCTTTGAGACTAGCACTACATTCGTGAGCCAACTCGGGAACTAGACCTCTCTGATGTGGCCAGCCTCCAATAGCTTCTTCACCTCAGCTTGGATGATCTGATTCTGCTCGGCACTGAAATCTATTTTCCTTTGCTTCATCGGCCTTCTGTCCGGTCGAACGTGAAGCTCATGTTGCGCTATGCTCGGGGAAATGTCGGGTAGTTCATGCGTGGACTAGGTGAAGACATCATGATTTCGTTGAAGACATCCGATTAACTTGGCCTTCTGCTCAGCTTGCAGGTCGGCTGCTATGAAGGTTGTTGCCTCCACCCGGCTAGGGTGTATCTGCACCTCTTCTTTCTCTTCGTAAACTAGAGTAGGAAGTTTCTCAGTTATGGCGTTTACCTCGTGTCGGGGAGCTTTCCGAGCAGATTTAGCCTCTGCCTTCACCATCTCGACGTAGCAGCACTGAGCAGCCAGTTGGTCTCCTTTGACTTCCCCTACCCGGTCCTCTACGGGGAATTTGATCTTCTGGCAATAGGTCGAGACTACCGCTCGGAATTCGTTGAGGGTCGGTCGGCCCAGGATGACGTTATAGGCTGATGGAGCATCTATGACGATGAAGGTGGTGGTCCTGGTCCTTCGGAGTGGCTCTTCTCTGAGTGATATAGCTAATCTTGTCTGACCGATTGGCTGGACTTCCTTGCCGGTGAACCCGCACAAAGGGGTTGTCATCGGTAGCAACTCGGCCCGGTCGATCTGGAGCTGGTCGAAGGCCTTTTTGAAGATGATGTTGACCGAGCTTCCTGTGTCAATAAATATGCGATGAATAGTGTAGTTGGCAATTACCGCATGGATTATGAGGTCATCGTCGTGCGGCACTTCGATCCCATCGAGATCCTTGGGACCAAAGCTGATTTTGGGCCCGTTCACCTTCTCTTGGTTGCATCCTACAACATGAATTTCCAGTCGTTTGGTATACGACTTCCGGGCTCCGTTGGAGTCTCCGTTGGTCGGTCCACCAGCTATGATGTTGATTTCACCTCGAGTGGCGTTGCTTCGATTTTCCTCCTCCCGAGCGGAATGCTCGACTTGCCTGTGTGAGGCTGGGGCGTGGTCGTCACTCCTTGCTTGATGGTGGTGCCGCCACTCTGGTGGCCGCCTAATCTCCTCTCGTCGCCCGGTACTTGGCCACCTATATTGCAGTTCGGGGGAAGGCGATCAATGACGATAACTCCTGGGAGTCGGCTGAGCGACTGCAGGGACTCCGCGGCAGTCTAGGGTGTTGTGGGTGGCAGATTGATGGAAGAAACAGAACATAGGAGTCCATACCTTTCCCTTGGGCCTTAGGCGTTTGGCCGCCACGTGTTGGACGGCGTTTGGCCTCGCTTCCTGATGTGGTCGTGCCAAGTCGGCTCGGGGCCCTCTTGGAGGTTGGTGGCTGGTTGGCGGCCTCCGTTCGGCGTGCATAGTCGATTCTGATGGCGCTTCTTTCCTTCGGGCCGCCTGAGCTTCTTCCACATTGATGTACTCGTTGGCCTTCTTTAGCGTATAATCGTAATCGAGGGGAGGCTTCCTGATGAGCGAGCAGAAGAAGTCCCCGTCAATGAGCCCTTGGGTGAAGGCGTGCATCATTGTTTCGAACGAGACCGTGGGGATGTCCATGGGCGCCTGGTTAAAGCATTGAATGTAGGTTCGAAGAGTCTCTCTCGTCCCTTGCTTCATAGAGAACAGACTGACGCTGGTCTTCTGATAGCGCCTGCTGATCGCGAAGTGGTGGAGGAAGGTCGTCCTGAAGTCCTTGAAGCTTCGAATCGACCCGTTCGGCAACCTTCGAAACCAACGTTGTGCTGAGTCAGACAAAGTAGTGAGGAAGACTCGACACTTAACTCCATCTGTGTACTGATGAAGAGTTGTAGCGTTGTCGAACTTGTCGAGGTGGTCGTTTGGGTCAGTCGACCCGTTGTACTCGCCGATCGCTAAGGGTGCGTAGTGCCTTGGCAGAGGATCCTGCAAAATTGCTTCAGAGAATTGGCGGTTGATCCGCTCAGGAGATGAGTCAGCTTGGGGCGCTTTTCCCTTTCTTGCGTCCCGAGCGGGAGCTTCGTCTGAGAAAGACCGGTCTCGATTCGCTTGCGTGATCTCAGAGGGCGTCTAGAACAAGGCCCGATGGAATGTGATCGGGGTGGGCGGCGCCTCTGCTTGTGTACCGGTCGGACCTTTGTTTTGACCCCATATGGAGAGCCATTCCGGACGGTCCTCATGCGCCGCTCGGCTAGCGCCTTCTGTTGCTGCTCTATTATCTTGGCTGCTCATGCCTGTACGAGCGCGTCAAGCTCCTCTTGAGAGAGTGTCACAGTGTCCTGGTGTCCAGTTTCTTCTATCTCCTTGACTCGGGTTCAGGTGCGTTCCCACAGACAGTGCTAATTTGATCCTGTCCGAGTGCTGAGTCGATGGACGCTGGGGACGTGGCGCTTCTGTTGACTAGTCAAAGACTCCAAATACATAGATCCTTTGCCACTGTGAACCTGAAAACACAACGCCGAGCCAAGGAGGGGTTCCCCGACGACAGTCCTCCGACGCTCAAGTCAAATCTCCTACAGAAAGAAGTAGAGCGAAGAAGAAATGAGATTGTAGTTATAGTAATGAAGTGAGCATACCTCCGTCGATGTCTGGGGGTCCTTATATAGGGCTCCCCAGAGGTGCGTGCACGCTCCCCGAGACATTCACGCTCCTCAAAGCATACCTGGAATGGATGTGTCAGAAAAGCATGCAGGACGCCATACTTTATTAGCACGAGCGTATCTCTGATGTGACAGTGGAAGTTTCCCCCGTACGATTCTCTATCTGACCATGCCGCCAACCATGCCTTTTGTCGGCGGCACTGGTTCCTAGGAAGATGTCGCCAACTTCTTCCTTTGTCCTTTACCGGGCCGAGCGTAGGGATCGCTCGGCTAGCACCCTTTCCTTGGCCGAGAGAAGGGACCGCTCGTCTAACGCCCTCCCGGTAGGTCGGACCGACTCGGATGTCCGCTCATCCACTGATTTGATGTCCAACTCCGGCCTATCTAGCGAGGGAGCCTTAGCTGCCGGGTCGATGCTATGTTCCTGGTTAGCCGAGCGGGATGTCCACTCGGCCTTCATCTCTTCTCACTCTGCCTTATGAGCGTCGGAAACTCGGTGCCAGGCCGAGCTATCAAGATGTCGGGTCGGCTATTCTTCCTGCCGCTCGAGAAGGTATCTTGCTCGATCGGTCGCCTACCCTGGGTGTTGAATCTTTGACTTCCTATCGTGCGGGTCCCGTCTTACCACCGGATCAACCACTAATATTAATTTAAATCTAAAATCAAAAGTGAATTAAACATATGTTAATTAACATATTTTAAAATCCTTTTAATGTTTATTTTAGTAATATTTTTTTTAAAAAAATTTATTTTAAAACTTAGACACCTAACTTAAAAGCTTAAATCTTAATTAATAAGTAATTAATCAAAATTCAATTAAATTAAACTTTAAACTTAATTAAATAATTAATAATTAAATAACTAAAACTCAATTATATCTAACCTTACTCGAAACTAAGGTCGACTTGATTAGTTTCTAGACTTAACCTAATCAAAATATTAACTCTACTCTAAATTATTTTAAACTAAACTTGACTTTACATTAAAATGTTAACTATTTTAATTAAATTATAATTTATCTTAATTAAATGTTGACTTAAATTGAACCTAACTTAACTTGGTTTAATGACATGAATAAATTTAACTACGAATTAATATTAACTTTAAACTTAGTCAATCATAATTAAGTTAAATCCAAAATGAAGTAAGTGAAAAAGTAAATTATTAACTCATTTAAATTATTCAAATAAGTATTAATTTGTCAAAATTAAGTAATTATAACAAGTATATAGCGATAATTATGTAAATAATAAACTTTATAAATATAAGTGCTACTAACTCTAAATCACCTAAAACGCTTAGGTAGAAAAATTTGTCAAGGTTATGAAATTTAACATACCCAAACCTTAGTATTAAATTAAGGGGAAGAGATAAATTAAGGGAAAATGATAAATTTAGGAGGAGTATCAAATTCAGGGGGAGAACAAAGTTTTTCTTACTTAAAAAAATTATATCCTTAAGATTTTTATTAAAAATTCCTTAAATTTTTTTTCTTATCAAATCTCTCTTTAAAATCTCTTTTGAAAATCCTACCTCAATTTTATATATATATATATATATATATATATATATATATATATATATATATATATATATATATATATATATATATATACTTTGAAAATCTTAGGTTCAGGGGGAGGATTAATTATTTTTATACTTATTATTTGAAAATATTTTTGCAAAATTACTTTACTTTTGCATATTCATTTTTGAAAATTGTTTTGAAACCTGCTATAATTTTACAAACTTAGTTTTAAAAATTGGAAATTAAATTCTGTTTATTTTGAAAATCAGAGTTTGTAAACTTACCTTTTATAATCTAAAGATGAATTTTATACAAATTTATTTTTGAAACTTTATATAAACTTATTTTAGAAAAACTAACTCTTTCAGAACTTAATACTTGAAAATTACTATAAATTTAAAAAATTAGCTTTTTGGATGTTACAAACTTAGCTTTAAAATTTTATAAAATTTCCTTTGTTTATTTTACTTTTTGAAAATTAGCCTCTACACAACATATGTTTGAAAATTATCTTCCATTTGCAAGCTTATTTTGAAAGTTAGGTTGATTTTTCAAAACTTAGTTATTTTTCAAAACTTAAAAAGAAAAATTTTAAAATTTTCAAAATTTTCTACTTTAAACTCCCCCAAGTCAATCTAATTTTAGTTTGGATTCTTTATTGTGTTGTTTTCTTAACCGCTTATTTTTATCTATCCTATGTTTTTTTATGAATGTCAAAGGCAGCGGCGGGTGGGGGGGGGGGGGGGGGGGGTAGATGGTTAAGTTACCAAAAATACCAAAAATAAAAATAAGACTAACTTAACAACATTGCTTGTGCTTATTTATTACATATTTTCACTAACTTAATCAGGTTGTCATTGCATGAAAAGGGGGAAATTGTTGGTGCAGTTAGCACTAACGATCTAACTTAAGTTTTGATGAATGACAAAGTAGGTTAAGTTAGTTTCATTGCTATCTAACACTTTGACCAAGTGTGTAGGAGAAGCCCAGACAGGTCAACGGGCTGACCGGATATCTAGCATGAATCCTAGCTAGGTCGACGAGACGATCAGATAGCTGACACGAAGTCCAGATGGATCGAAGGGATGACCGGATGTCTGGCATGAAGTCCAGATGGGTCGAAGGGTTGATCGGTCGTCTGATAGGTAAGTTAAGGTAAGTCATTGGAGGGGAGTGACTGTGAGGATGCGTTCTCGGGAAGGGAACTTAGGCGCCAATCCAACTTAGAACCATTTCGGAACTCTAAGTTGAGATCCTGACTAGATTCTATTCTCGATAAGACGGAATCTAATTACTGCTATTATTATTATAACTGTACTATGCTAACACTTTGTTTTGCAGGGTAGTTTTGCATTTTTGCCTCGAACTAACGTTTTCATGCAGGTTGCTAGAAAACAGAGGTCTGGTCGCCCGGAAAGGATCCGAGCACCCGAAATGCAAAGTTAATCCTCATCGTTGCTTACCCACATGGAGCTTCATAGTTGGCTGGGCTACGTCACACTCCAGGCGCCCGAAAGGGATCTGAACGCCCGAAGCATCCTATATAAGAAGGGTGAGCCCTGGAGCAAAGAACAACTCATGATAACGTCTTCCAACGCTTGCTCTATCGTGCTGTGCTCCTGCTGTTAGGGTCGAAATGTGCTAGAGGTGGGGGGGGGGGGGGGGGGGGAATAGCTCATCGTATGATCGTCGTTGCTTGCTTCTTGGTGATGATAGGAAGCGGAATGTACAAGAAACACAAATACAATGCTAACACAAGGATTTACTTGGTATCCACCTCAAGAAGAGGTGACTAATCCAAGGATCCACACACGACACACACTCTCCACTATGAAAATACTCCTTTATGGTAACTACCGAAGGCGGAGAAGCCTTACAACACTCTCAGTACTGTTAGGATCGATGGTCGCGGCTAGAGAGGGGGGGTGTGAATAGCTGACCCCAAATCGTTCGTTTCTTTCTACAAATCAAGGTTAGCGCAGCGGAAATAAACAATAGAAACGACAACGGAGAATAGCAAACCTCAAACTCGTCGATGTAACGAGGTTCAGAGATGAAACTCCTACTCCTCGGCGTGTCCGTAAGGTGGACGAAGCCTATCAATCCGTCGGTGGATGAGTCCCCGGAGAACCGGCTAATAAATACTCCTTGTGGGTGGAGAAACCTTGCCACAATAGCTTGCAACAGCAATATGGAAATACAAAGAAGAGAAAGAACAAAATACACAATGAATGTACGAATACTCGCTTGCCTTCTCGTCGACTGAAGTCCCGGATGAAGCACCAACTTCACGGACGAATGCCAACAAGCAACTCAGTCAAAGAAGCTCACACGAAGCTTCGGAGCTCAGCAAAGCTCAAGAAGCTTCGGACAAGAAGAAGAGCAATCGAGAGAGTCTACTGTAGAAGCCCTCAGCCCTTTTATACCGCATCCACCTGCGAAGAAGAATCCAGAAGATAGAAGACCGTTGTGAGCCAGCGGATAGTTCAGATCGATCGGTGGCTCGATCCATCGATCGGTCCCGTGACCGATCGAGCCCAACGATCGGTCCGGACGATCCCACCTCCAGAAGAGAGGTGGTCGAGTCTCGATCGATCGTGAGCCATCGACTCCTGATCGGTCTCTAGACCGATCAGATGACTTACAGAACCCTTCTGTTTTGTTATCTGATCGGTCACCAGACCGATCAGATACTCAGGCGTATCGCTGGATCGCTCACCATACCGATCCAGGTTTAGAGCTCCAGCCCTAAACCCTAAATGGTCCTGAGAATGAGCTACCGAGCCCTCTCTTGACCTAGTCCGGAGAACGAGCTACCGAGCCCTCTCCGACTTCGTCCGGTCCAGAGAACGAGCTCCCGAGTCCTCTCTGACCACAGTCCTGAGAACGAGCTACCGAGCCCTCTCCGACTTTCCGTGCCAAGTCTCTAACTTGGTCTTCTCCGTGCCAAGTCTCCATACTTGGACTTTTCCCATGCCAAGCTCCCTACTTGGACTTTTCACCAGATGTCTGGTCAACCTTGACCCATCTGGATTTCCCTTTCCTGGCTTCACTCACCAGGACTTCCAAACTGCCTAGCTTCACTCACTAGGTCTTTCCCCTGCCTGGCTTCACTCACCAGGACTTTCAAACTGCCTAGCTTCATTCACTAGGTCTTTCCCCTGCCTAGCTTCACTCACCAGGTCTTTCCCAACTGCCTAGCTTCACTCACCAGGATTTTCACTTTCACCTAGCTTCACTCACTAGGATTTTCACCTGGCTTCACTCACCAGGATTTCCTGACTGCCTGGCTTCACTCACCAGGACTTTCCGAACTGCCTGGTTTCACTCACCAGGACTTTCCGAACTGCCTAACATCCTAGTTAGGACTTCCCAGTCAAGTATCCGGTCAACCTTGACCTACTTGACTCTTCTTCATCCAACCTGATCAAACCCTGATCAGTATCTCTCCGCATGGACAACTGCACCTACATTGTCCATGTCTACATGTCTTTCTGTATTGTCAAACATCGAAACCATGACCAAGGTTTACGTTTGGTCAACTAGGTCAACCTTGACCTACTGGAAATTGCACCCACAATCTTCCCCTTTTTGATGTTTGACAAAACCCATAATCAAACCCATAATCAAGTTAGGTTAACCCGATAACGTAACTTAGGTTTTCCAATGTTCTTCCCTGAACATTCTCTATTCTCCTCAAACCTACACTCTCCCCCTTTTTGACACACATTAAAAAGAGTGAATCAAGGGTCAAGAGTTTCTTTCTAATGAAAGTCTCATACCTTTCATTGAAACTCTTAATTTCCCCCTTGATACTAAGGTCAAACAATTAACTTAGTGATAATCCCATATCACTCAAGTCTTTATGAGTAAAAACTCCCCCTAAAAGTCAACTCCCCCTTGACTAATAGGTAAAACTCCCCCTAAAGGTCAACTCCCCCTTGACCATTGCACCAATAATGTCTTGGAGAGTTTCAAACCTTTAGAAATCCAAAACACCACTTCCATAGCTGCAATTTCAGACAAACAGTCGCTGGCACGCCCTGATCGGTCACCAGACCGATCAGGCTCCCTCTGGATCGGTCACAGTGATCGATCCAGGCTCCCCTGGACCGATCAGAAACCCTTCTGATCGGTCCACAAACCTGATAAAGGTCTAATAAGTTCTGATTTCTCTCCACGAAATTCAGAAACCTCTAGAAAATTATAGAAAATTCCAAAAATTGTGAAATTTTGAGGATACATTCCTCATAACATATACTATCATGGAAAAATAGTTTTCTATGAAAATAACTTCCATTTTTCAATCTTGATACAAAGTTCAAAAGTCTTTGAAATAGCTCAAAGTTAACTTATCTTTGTATCAACTTGTTCAATGATGAATGCTATCACTAGAAAAGCTTCATCAAGGTTTTTCAAATCAATTTTGAAATGATTTTAAACCATTTAATTTAGGACCACAATCTTTGGGCTAAATGTACATGACTTGTACATAAGCTTTCCCTATGATCCCCAATTTTGAATTAGGCTCATCTAGGTACAAGAACTATGCACCTTGTTCCTAACTCATGATCCTAATATCTCACACACATCTAAGGTGTATCAAACACATCCAAGTCAATTTTGATGTGAGATATGAGTTTAGGTCATCTTAGGCTAAGTTCTCATGCATTTTCTAAACAACAATTTGATCTCCATATCAAATTGTGTTTTAGTCCTTAAATCAAATTAATTGATTTTAAATGCAAAAGATGAGATGATGACATGGCATATAATGATATCATAAATGGAAACATGTGCCAATGTCATGATGTCATGGCATAAAGTATGAAACTTAAATAAAGTATGACATTTAAATAATCTAAGCATTATCATGACATTTCAAATGATCATAGATTAAATATGATGTCATGACATGGCATATGGCAAACAATATATGACAAATAGCATATAAAGGTATAGAAAATACCTAATTCTAGCCTTAGTTGCCATTTTTGATAATTTTGATCATTTTGCCATAAATTCTATATTCCTAAGTGTAATAGACCTAAAATCATATCCTCAAGACTTTTAGATCACTATGTGCCAACTAGATTGACTCTAGAAAATTCCTCAAATGTGGTTGGCACATTCTAATCACCTTAGGAATAATTCTTAATTTCATTTTCAAGGCTTGATTATACCTTGAAAAATCCTAAAGTGCCACCTTTTGCCATGATTAGGTTAACTACCTATTCAAGTAAGGTTGGCACACCCTAACTAATCTAGCGTGATGGAATCACGCTCCTAGGAACCCAATACCTATTTGAGCTCATTGGGTTCACTAAATATTCACTAGGGATGACTTCCCTAGCAACCCTCCTAATGACCCTCCTAGGCTTTAAAGCCTTGGTCATTTGTGACTCATCAAGATCAACTCTAGGGGTGACTCCCCTTGTGACCTTGGTGATGGTCTTCCTAGCCCTAGATTTTGTTCCATAATCGAATGGAACATTGTGATAAGTGGGCTTGACCACTTGGGACTTAGGTTTGTGACCCAAACCTTTCATGTCCTTGGACTTGGGTTTTTGACCCTTAGACCCTAGAGTTGACTTCTCTAAATTTTTAAGGGTCTTTTCTAAAGTGTCAAGTCTTGACCTCAAGACTTGATTCTCCTTTTCTAATACCTCAAGTTTTAATTTGTCATTTGTCTTTGAGGTATTCCTAGGCATATGTCTAGTTGTTTTGGGATTTCTACCTAGGTTATCCTTAACCTTAGATGAGTTGATCCTAGGGTTGGCTTTCCTAGTATTATCCTTATCTAGGCTCACATGTTTGGCACCTAAGCATGTGTATCAATTTCTATAATTATCATGCTTGTCATTATTGTCAATTGCAATCAAACTACTAGCATGCATCTTACTAGTATTGCAATAATGTGCCATAGAGATTACCTTAGGGTTTGCCTTCTATCAATGCTCTCGGCCCCTGTCCTTGTGAGATTGCTCCCCCTGGACATTGGTCTGATAATGTCCCTGCACTTGAAGCACACCACGTGTTCCTTCCTCTCACAGCTAACTCGGCTTCCTTGATCTTTGCGTCTGGAGTCTTCCTAACCCTTTTTGACATTTCTTGTAATTTCCACTCTACACAAAGATAATATATGCAATTTACTAGAACTTAAATTGCTTGAGTTACCTAGGGTTGAGGATGGATGTGAGAGCTCTCATCCCTTCCAGATGAGATGAAGCTTCTCTCGATCTTGAAGAGGAACTCCTCCTCTTCTCTTCCTTAGATGTTGAGTAGCCTCAACCAAATCCATGCCTCCATGATGTGAGCTACTTGCTCACTTGACTCCTCTTCATGACTTGAGTGGGTTCTCCTCATGGAACTCTTGCCATTCCACACTCCTTGGCAGCTATTATCCACTATCATCCTCTACAAAACATCATTAGGTAAAGAAAATTCAATGATTTTCGTTACCTCATCATTGATGGTTGATTGGTGGATTTGCTCCTTCGACCACTTCTTCTTCTCCAAAAGTTCTCCTTCTTTATCCAATGGAGGAGTAAAACCTAATTGCACACAACTCCAATTTTCAAGGTTAGTCATAAGAAAGTACCTCATTCTTACCTTCCAATACGCGAAGTCGTCGCGGTCATAGAAAGGTGGAATGGTGATGTCCTCCCCAAGCCGATCCATCTCTAGCTTGTGCTCCCTCGGGTGTTAATCCGGCGAAGAGCGACCTCGCTCTGATACCACTTGTTAGGATCGATGGTCGCGGCTAGAGAGGGGGGGTGTGAATAGCCGACCCCAAATCGTTCGTTTCTTTCTACAAATCAAGGTTAGCGCAGCGGAAATAAACAATAGAAACGACAACGGAGAATAGCAAACCTCAAACTCGTCGATGTAACGAGGTTCGGAAATGAAACTCCTACTCCTCGGCGTGTCCGTAAGGTGGACGAAGCCTATCAATCCGTCGGTGGATGAGTCCCCGGAGAACCGGCTAATAAATACTCCTTGTGGGTGGAGAAACCTCGCCACAATAGCTTGCAACAGCAATATGGAAATACAAAGAAGAGCAAGAACAAAATACACAATGAATGTACGAATACTCGCTTGCCTTCTCGTCGACTGAAGTCCCGGATGAAGCACCAACTTCACGGACGAATGCCAACAAGCAACTCAGTCAAAGAAGCTCACACGAAGCTTGAGCTCAAAGAAAGCTCAAGAGCACGGTGAGAAGAAGAAGCGAAGCTTTGGACCGAAGAAGAGAAATCGAGAGAGTCCAAGAAGCCCTCACCCTTTTACTGCATCCACTGCCAAGAAGAATCCGAGAGAAGAGTAAGACCGCTGTGAGCCAACGGATAGTTTAGACCGATCAGTCAGGCCATTTGATCGATCGCAGCACCTCCGATCGGTCCAGAGGCACCTCGATCGGTCGGGACCTCGATCGGTCCCGTGACCGATCAGTTCAGTCTGATCGGTCCCGGACGATCCCACCTCTCAGAGGTGGTCGGCTCTCGATCGATCGTGGAGACCGATCAGACTCCCTTGATCGGTCTGCACCGATCGGATGACTCTGTAACCCTTACTTTTGTTATCGATCGGTCACCGATCGGATACTCAGCAGATCCGGGATCGGTCACCGATCGATCCGTGTTTAGAGCTCCACCCTAAACCCTAAATGGTCCGAGAACGAGCTACCGGCCCTCTCTTGACCTAGTCCGAGAACGAGCTCACGAGCCCTCTCCGACTTCGTCGGTCGAACGAGCTCCAGCCCTCTCGACCACGACCCCGAGAACGAGCTACCAAGCCCTCTCCGACTTTCCGTGCCAAGTCTCCAACTTGGTCTTCTCCGCCAAGTCTCCATACTTGGACTTTTCCCATGCCAAGCTCCCGCTTGGACTTTCACTGGATGTCCGGTCAACCTTGACCCATCTGGATTTCCCTGCCACTTCCGGTCATCCAATGACCCAGCTTCACTCACTAGGTCTTTCCTGCCGACTTCCCTCACGGGACTTTCAAACCGCCTAGCTTCACTCACTAGGTCTTTCCCAACCGCCTAGCTTCACTCACCGGGACTTTCACTTTCACCTAGCTTCACTCACTAGGATTTTCACCGCTTCACTCACCGATTTGATTTCTGCGCTTCACTCACGACTTCTAGGCCCTGCTTCACTCACCAGACCACAGCTTTCACTCACCGGGACTTTTTGAACGCCTGGTTTCACTCACCAGGACTTTTCAACATGCCAACATCCCGATTGCTTTCCCAGTCAAGTATCCGGTCAACCTTGACCTACTTGACTCTTCTTCATCCAACCTGATCAGACCCTGATCATTATCTCTCCGCATGGACAACTGCACCTACATTGTCCATGTCTACATGTCTTTCTGTATTGTCCAACATCGAAACCATGACCAAGGTTTACGCTTGGTCAACTAGGTCAACCTTGACCTACTGGAAATTGCACCAACAAGTACAAGAAGAAGGAAAGGGAAGCAAATACAAGTAGGATCTTACAAGATTTACAGTATAAAACTCTAACCCTAGCTTCTTCTTCTTGTGTTGAATGCCTTTTGATCTTGGAAGGACAACAACCCTTACTCCAAGAATGCTTCAAGAACTGGCGTGAGTCTCTGTGGAGAAGTCGGTGTAAAGATCGGAGAAGAGTCATGCGAAGAACCCTGAAACCGTGCCACAAAATCGCTCGCCAACGGCTGTAACCTATGCAACGGTCAGATCCCAATCGATTGAATGACTCTCAATCGATTAGGGAGGCCTTGGATCGATCGGTCGATTGATCCAGAGCACCTCTATGCTCTCTGGAAATCACCTTAATTGATTGCCCGATCGATTCAAGGTTTATCGTGATTTTCCAGCACTCCAATCGATCGCCCGATCGATTGGAGGTTCCCAATCGATCGGGTGATCGATTGGAGGTTCCCAATCGATCGGGTGATCGATTGGGAGGGCTTCTGTACGATTGCGTCACTCCCCCAATTGATCACTCGATCGATTGGGAGAAGCTTTTGTCGCGACATTAATCCAATCGATCAGCCGATCGATTGGACATGATTCAATTGATCGGTTGATCGATTGAATCGACTTGATTTGTCCTAATCAAGTCCCAAGCCCCTAAAACCCAACATCAGGTCAACCATGACCTGTTGTGACATCATGCCCAACATCCGGTCACTCTCAACTTGCTAGGACTTCCTCACCAAGTGTCCGGTCAATCTCTTTGACCCACTTGGAGTTTTTCTCCTCGTGCCAAGTGTTCGGTCAACCTTGAACCACTTGGACTTACTATCTCATGCCAAGTGTCTGACCCTCCATGACCCACTTGGACTTCCTTCCACCAGATGTCTGGTCACCCTTGACCCATCTAGATTTTCTCTTGCCAAGTATCTGTAGGTTCGTTGGGCCGGCTAGGAGGGGGTTGTTGGATATCCTGCAACACAAAAAGGAAAACAAACCCTTCTCGAACTCTTTAGGCAAACACTTGCATAATTAAGTTAAGCAGATAAATTAAAAGCATAAAGAAAAGCGAGGCACAAAAGATTTACTTGGTTACAACCGATGTGGTTGTTAATCCAAGGAAGATTAAGCTCAATAAAACTCCTTCAGGCGGAGAAGCCTTTTACAATGTTGAAGCGCCTAAAGAAAGCGTACAAGTGTTGGATTTACAATTGTTGAGTTGTTGAGCTTCGGACCAAGGCTATATTTATAGTCTTGGTCAGGCGCCTGGAAGGTTGGCTACTGGGATAAATTTATCCCCACGAATCAGTGAAAACTCGATCCTGTGAAAAGTCGATCCGGGCGCCTGAAGGGTTCGGCGCCCGTCGGTTGTTGGGCGCGACCCCTAAGGTCAACATAAGTTGACTTTTCGACTCGTTCAAATCGCCTCCGACCTCGCCTTGGTTGTGATTCGTCTGCTCCGACCTGCGTTTGCTTGGGTGATCTCCGCCATCCGGAATAGGGCTCACCGAACCCATCTTTCGGTCTTCTCGAGTGCTTCCTCCGGCTCGTCCCTCTAATTGCTGTTCCTTCTCGTCCACTGTACTCATCCAGACTTGCCCCTCGGTCGCACCTGCCGACCTTCGCTTAGCTCGGCTCTTGCTCCCAGAGCAATCTTCCGCCTCGCTTTCGACCTCGTAACCACCGCACTTCCTTCGGTCTCCGTGTACTCTTCAGACACGACTCGTCCCTCGGACGCTCATCAGGATCCTTCTCGCTAACTGCGTCTTTCGCTCGAGCACTGTGGCCTAAGCTCCTGCACACTTAGACACAAGGTTAGAAACAACAGACTAACTTAACTTGTTGATCACACCAAAACAACCTTGGGGTTCCAACAATCTCCCCCTTTTTGGTGTGATCAACCCAAGTTAAGCTAGGGTCAAAAATAGATATGTAATTAAACAATTTATTGCAATAACTTGCAACATGATAGAAGTAATTAAATTTCAAACATTCCAAATTTTAATTTTCAATTTTCAATATTCTACCTCCCCCTAGACTTATACTTTCCTTCTCCCCCTTTGATCACAATAAAAATGGGGAACAACTAAAATCTAAGGGTTGACATTAAAAAAAAATTAAAAATATATTTTAATAATTTTCAGGGAAATATTTCTAAGTCAAGACAAATTTCTAAGTCAAGAAAAAAATTTCAAGTATTCGTCATCAATAATTAAACACTTTCTAAGCCAAAAATTTATGCAAGAAAATTTAAAAAAATTGATAGCATGAAAAAAATTTTCTATGCATTTATTTATTTTATACTGATACTTATATCAACAAGTTTTAAATTTCCATTTCAATTTTTCATAACTTCTCAAATTACACTTTTTCAAAATTAAAGCCACAGATATTAAACATGCAATAATTTGTATCATGTTAATTTCTATTATTTTTTGAATTGCAACTTCACAAAAATATTCAAATAGCATAGATTCTAACTTGATAAAATTTTTCGACAATATAAAAATGTGCAAAATTTGTTTGAAAGAATATTTTGTAATTTGCCAGAATTTTTTAACAATAAGAATTTGCAGGAATCTATTAATAATAGGTTTCTTAATCCGAAAATATTTTTCGATGAATCAATTTCTAATTCATAAAACTTTTTCAATAAAGTAATTTGTAATTCCAAATTTTTAGGACCAGAAAAAGTTTTCGATAATATTTCTAAGTTGCATAATTCTTTCGAAAAACTTCTTTGTGATTCACAAAAGTTTTTTAGCAAAGTTTCCAACTTGCAAAATTCTTTTGTTAAGATATTTTGAAATTCGAAGAACTCTTTCGATAATATTTCAAATTTGCAGGATAAGTTTGACAATTGATTTTCTAATATAAAAAACTCTTTCGATGATTCGCAAAAATTTTCAGGCAATTCTTCGATTGAATCATTCAATTGATCAGAGGTTCGAGTCCATACCTGACTTACCTTGTCAGTAATTGATTCTCCCCCTATCGAGTTGCTTTCTTCCGAAGATTCTCCCCCTTCATCGATCTCACTCGGTGTCTATTGAGATGTCAGCTTCTGAAGGTTCTTCGTAGAGCTGCAAGAACTTTTCCCAAAGTTCTTTTGCGCTTTCATAATCTGCGACCTTTTTGAAATCTTCCTTTGGTATTACATTCAGAAGATAATATTTTGCTCGCCCATTTGCCATAGACTCCTCACGTTGCTTTTCGTTCCAGAGGCATAGATCGAGTCCTTCTCCGTTCGTGTTCTTAGGTTCTTCATAACCAAATTTCATTATTAAAGAAATATCAGAATCTGAGTTAAGGTATACCTCTATGTTTTGTTTCCAGATGGAAAACTCCCCCTCGAATGCAGGTGGGTAGTGCTAGCTCGGCTCTGATACCACTTGTAGGTCCGTTGGGCCTGCTAGGAGGGGGTTGTTGGATATCCTTCTAACACAAAAAGGAAAACAAACCCTCCTCGAACTCTTTAGGCTAACACTTGCATAATTAAGTTAAGCAGATAAATTAAAAGCATAAAGAAAAGCGAGGCACAAAAGATTTACTTGGTTACAACCGATGTGGTTGTTAATTCAAGGAAGATTAAGCTCAATAAAACTCCTTCGGAGGAGAAAGAAAAGTAAAGCACACAGAAGTTGACTAAAAGTTGTCATTCTGATTTACAATTGATTTGCTTCTAGACCAAGGCTATATTTATAGTCTTGGTCCGGGCGCTGGAAGGGTTCCGCCTGGGGATAAATTTATCCCCTTCGGATCAGTGAAAACTCGATCCTGTTGATCGATTCCGGCGCCGGAAGGGTTCCGTGCCCGGTCGGTTCGGTCAACATAAGTTGACTTTTCGACCGGTTCAACTCGCTCAATCGTCTTGGTCCGGTGCTCGCTCGCCCGGCCCGCTTGGATGATCTCGCCATCGGAATAGGGCTCACCCAACCCATCTTCCGGTCTTCTCGAGCTTCTCTCGGCTTCGTCCCTCGGAATTGGCGTGTTCCTTCTCCACTGTGGTACTCATCCGACTTTGGCCGCACCGACCTTCAGCGTCTTGCTCCCGAGCAATCTTCCGCTCCGGACTACCACACGCACTTCCTTCTCGTCCGGTGTACTCTTCCAGACCTCGTCCCTGACACACATCTTCCGCTTGACTTCTCGTGCTCCTAAGCTCCTGCACACTTAGACACATGGTTAGAAACAACGCAGGACCTAACTTAACTTGTTGATTACACCAAAACAACCTTGGGGTTCCAACAATCTCCCCCTTTTTGGTGTGATCAACCCAAGTTAAGCTAGGGTCAAAAATAGATATGTAATTAAACAATTTATTGCAATAACATGCAACATGATAGAAGTAATTAAATTTTAAACATTCCAAATTTTAATTTTCAATTTTCAATATTCTACCTCCCCTAATCTTTCTTTCTCCACAATTTAAACTCAAATAAAATGTTTCAGTTGACAATAAAAATTATTAAAAAAATTAATTTTAATAATTTTCAGGGAAATATTTCTAAGTCAAGACAAATTTCTAAGTCAAGAAAAAAATTTCAAGTATTCGTCATCAATAATTAAACACTTTCTAAGCCAAAAATTTATGCAAGAAAATTTAAAAAAATTGATAGCATGAAAAAAATTTTCTATGCATTTATTTATTTTATACTGATACTTATATCAACAAGTTTTAAATTTCCATTTCAATTTTTCATAACTTCTCAAATTACACTTTTTCAAAATTAAAGCCACAGATATTAAACATGCAATAATTTGTATCATGTTAATTTCTATTATTTTTTGAATTGCAACTTCACAAAAATATTCAAATAGCATAGATTCTAACTTGATAAAATTTTTCGACAATATAAAAAATTCTTTGGGCAATGTGCAAAATTCGTTTGAAAGAATATTTTGTAATTTGCCAGAATTTTTTAACAATAAGAATTTGCAGGAATCTATTAATAATAGGTTTCTTAATCCGAAAATATTTTTCGATGAATCAATTTCTAATTCATAAAACTTTTTCAATAAAGTAATTTGTAATTCCAAATTTTTAGGACCAGAAAAAGTTTTCGATAATATTTCTAAGTTGTATAATTCTTTCGATTCACAAAAGTTTTTTAGCAAAGTTTCCAACTTGCAAAATTCTTTTGTTAAGATATTTTGAAATTCGAAGAACTCTTTCGATAATATTTCAAATTTGCAAGATAAGTTTGACAATTGATTTTCTAATATAAAAAACTCTTTCGATGATTTGCAAAAATTTTCAGGCAATTCTTCGATTGAATCATTCAATTGATCGAGGGTCGAGTCCATACGACTCTGATTCTCCCCATCGAGTGTTGCTTCCGAAGATTCTCCCTTCTCATCGATCTGGGATGTAACCCAGAGTTCACCGTACCCATTCGCACTCTCCGCGGTGGCTCGGTCTCGTTGAGATGTCGCCTTCGTAAGTTCAGAGCAAGCAAGAACTTTTCCCAAAGTTCTTTCGCTAGCTTTCTTTCCTTTTGAAATCTTCCTTTGTATTACATCTAAGATAATATTTTGCCCATTTGCCATAGACTCTTGCTTCTGCCCAGAGGCATAGATCGAGTCCTTCTCCGTTCGTGTTCTTAGGTTCTTCATAACCAAATTTCATTATTAAAGAAATATATCTGAGTTAAGGTATACCTCTATGTTTTGTTTCGGATGGAAAACTCCCTCGGTGAGTAAGTCGCTAGCTCCTCGCCATCGCTTTGTTGCTACCCGGCGACTGGCCTCTGCATACCACTTGTAGGTCCGTTGGGCACTGAGGGGGTGTTGATATCCTTCAACACAAAAGGAAAAAACCCTCCTCGAACTCTTTAGGCTAACACTTGCTTAATAAAGTTAAGCGGATAAATTAAAAGCATAAAAGCGAGGCACAAAAGATTTACTTGGTTACAACCGATGTGGTTGTTAATTCAAGGAAGATTAAGCTCAATAAAACTCCTTCAGCGGAGAAGCCTCGATGGCGTTGAAGTGCGAAAAAGCGAAGCTTAGACTAAAGAAGGTGTGCAAGCACGATTTACAATCGAGTTCTGCTAAGCTCGACCAAGGCTATATTTATAGTCTTGTTACTGAAGGGTCCGGAATAAATTTTACCTAACCGGCTGATGTTGGCTTCGATTCGGGGGTTCCGGAAGTCGTCAGCCGCCGGCCTTAGTTCCGGGGAGCCCTAAGGTCAACATAAGTTGACTTTTCGACGTTCAACCTGTCCAACCTCAATTCGGCGTCGCCTCGCCTCCGCGGTCCGTTTGCCTTGATGATCTACATCAGGAATAGGCTGCACCGAACCCATCTTCCTTCCTCCGCTCGTTCTCTCTTTTCCGTCCCTCGAATTGCGTGTTCCTTCTCGCACGTGGTACTCATCCAGACTTAGTCCCCTCGGTGCGCACCCGTGCCCGACCTTGCGCTTCTGCGTCTCTGCTCCCGAGCAATCTTCCGCTCTGGCTTTCGTACCTCAGAACCACCGCGCGCACTTCCTTATCGTCCGCCGGTGTACTCTTCCGCAGCACCTCATCCCTCGGACGCACAGCGTGCCGTCCTTCTCGCTAGCTGCGTCTTCCGCTCAAGTACTTGTGCTCCTAAGCTCCTGCACACTTAGACACAAGGTTAGAAACAACACAGGACCTAACTTAACTTGTTGATCACACCAAAATAACCTTGGGGTTCCAACAGTATCCAGTCAATCCTTTGACTTACTTGGACTTCTAAACACCAGGTGTCCAGTCAACCTTGACCCACCTGGATTTCCACATGTCTGGCTTCACTCACTAGGACTTTCTTCTGCCTAGTTTCACTCACTAGGACTTCCCATCTGCCTGGCTTCACTCACCAGGATTTTCACCTAGCTTCACTCACTAGGATTTTCACCTGACTTCACTCACTAGGATTTTCACCTAGCTTCACTTACTAGGATATTTACCTGTCTTCACTCACCAGGATTTTCCCACTGCCCGACTTCACTCACCGGGGCTTTCACCTGTCTGGCTTCACTCACCAGGACTTTCCTTTCTACCTAGCTTTACTCACTAGGTCTTTCACCTAGCTTCACTCACAAGGATTTCCCAGTCAAGTATCCGGTTAATCTTGACTTACTTGACTCTTCTTCACACTTAGACTGGTCAAACCCTAACCAGAGGGGAATTGCTCTAGCAATCTCCCCAATTGGATGATTGCACCTGAAATCTCCACGTATTGTCTGCATTGTCAAACATCAAAATCCAAACATCAAGACTCAAGTTTGAGCCAACTCAAGCTTAGTCAACCAGGTCAACCTTGACCTAGGGATCTTGTACCAACAATCTTCCCCTTTTTGATGTTTGATAATACCTTTAAGTTAGGCTAATCCCATAGCCTCAACTTCCTTCATGCCAATGTATGAATGAGGGTTCCCTTCATTCTCCCCCTTTCATAGAGGGCAAACTCCCTCTCAAGGTAATGAAGACCTAACTTAAACCACACATTCTCCCTCTATTGGCACACATCAAAAACTCTCTCCTTGAAGAGTAACTCACCGTTGTTCACAACTCCACTTGTTGTGTTCAACACGATAATGAAGGTCTCATACCCTTCATTATCCTCTAATGCTCACCCTTGAGCACTAACCAATTCAACAATGAATGTTTCATACCCTTCATTGTGTTTCAATGCTCACCCTTCAGCACAAACAACTAAACAATGACGATATCCACTCCTTATTATATTTGAAATGCTCAACCTCGAGCATTTTCACTAAAGAAGGTTGACCACCTTCCAAGGTGTATGAAAAATAAATTTTCATGTCCTTAAAGAGTAACTCCCCCTAACGACATGCACGTAACTTCTGTCATTGCACCAACAATAACTTGGAATCCCTAAATCTTTAGGAAACCCAAATTTAGAAGTTTTGAGGTTCAAAAATTCAATAATGAAACCAAAGCTCAACATAAACTTCTACGTAGTCTTCCTTAACCAATCCATCCTTGTTAGAAATGGTTACCTAGACTAAAAATGATTTAAAATACTGAAATCAGATTTTTCCAGCCAAAATCAGTATTTTCAATTGATTGGGGTTGGGTCTCAATTGATTGAACTCGTTTCAATCGATCCATGGATCGATTCAATCGATCCATGGATCGATTCAATCGATCGGGGAATCGATCCAGCGAGCTTCTGCTCGCGATAACACCTTCTCAATCGATCACCCGATTGATTGAGGCACTTCAATCGATCGGGTGATCGATTGAATGCCTGATAGTCTAAAATTCAATTTCAGTGAATTTCAGAAACCCCAAAAAAATTCTACAAAATTCTAAAAATCATGAAAATTGTTGTAGACATTATTTAGGGTATATACTATCATGGAAAAATAGTTTTCTATGAATATACTTCCTATTTTCAAAGATTGACACAAACTTGAAAACTTGTAAAAACTTCAATGTTTTCTTCTAGTTTGTGTTTAACCTTTCAATGATGATTACTATCAAAAGACAACCTTCACCAAGGTTTTCCAAAAGCATTTTAAAATATTTTTCAAAACCAATATCCAACCATATTCTTTGGGCTCAATGCACATGACTTGTACATTAGCTTTCCCAATGATTAGAATACATAAAACTATGTGTTTTGATGAACCTAAAACTAAAAAAGAATGCACTAAATCAACATCTTGAGTTTTGTTCATCATCCTAACACCTCACTTGTATCTAATGTGTACCAAAACACATATAAGTCACTTTATGGTTCTTTGTGAGATGTAAAGTTTGGTTTTGCCCTAAACTAGGGATCATGCATATCTATCTAGGCATTTTAGAAATTTTGACCATCTACCTAGGATGTCACTTGTTAGTAAATGCCATTTGTCCTTAATTACAAGGAGTTAAAAATAATGCATGATGTATTATGACATACATCAAAATGAATAATTTTCTAAAGAAAATTTGCTATAACTACATGATGTATGTATGACATGACATGGTATTTTTGTTTATTTTTCATAATAAGCATGAATGAAAAAATGATGTCATGACATGTGATGGGCAAACAAAGCATGGTAATTTAGCTTAAATAAAGTACCTAGATTATCTACCTAAGTGTCCTTAAATCCTTAGCTAAATCTAAAATTAACCTAGATTGCCCCTTATCTTCTCATGAAAATGTCAAAACCCAAATTAGCATTTCTTTATCTCTTGATTAATTTGTGCCAATTAAAATTAAGCATATTCCTCAAATCTTTGGCACATTTTACTTGTTTCAAGGGTAGACAAATAAATTAAGGCCTAGAAAATGTCAAAATCTCAACTTGGCATTTCTTGTGCTCTTCTTATCTGTGCCAATCAAAATTAAATTCAATTCAATTCCTCAAAACTTGGCACATTTTACTCTTCCAAAGAGTAAATGATAATTCACTTCATTTTCAAAGGTTAATAGTAACCTTGAAAATGCTCTCCGAGTGTCAACTTCATTAAGGTTGGGTTAACTACCCTTCCAATTAGAGTTGACACTCTCTAGCTCATCTAAGAGGTAGAGAAGATGCTCCTAGGAACCCAAAACCTATTGGTGCTCCTTGGATGTTTTAGGTATTTACTAGGGATAACTTCCCTAGATACCTTCCTAGTGACCTTTTTAGGCTTCTTAGAAGCCTTGGACACTTTCTCTAGGTCAACTCTAGGGATTGCTTCCCTTGTGACCTTCTTAATGGCTTTCCTAGACTTCTTAGAAGTCTTAGTCACATTTGTCGCAAAAATACTCTTAGGGATAACTTCCCTAGTATTTTTGACTTGACCACTAGACCTAGACTTGGTTCCATAGCTATATGGAATTCTATGGTAAGAAGACACATCCTTCTTGGTTTTAGGTTTGTATCCCAAACTCCTATGACCATTGGATGACTTTTGTATTCCTAGCCCTAGGTTTTGATTCTTGGACCCTTGTGTTTCATTTTTGATTCTTCTAAGGGCCCTCTCCAATTTATCAAGTCTTGACATCAAGACTTGATTTTCTCTCCATAACACCTCAACCTTAGATTTTTCACTAACACCTTGATTTTTCTTTTTCATAGGCAAATACCTAGAATCCTTAGAGTTATTGCCTAAATTATTTTCTACCCTACTAACCTTGGGTTGAGTGATTATAGCATGATAGGCTACATAATTTTCTTTAATTCAATCATGCTTCATATTTTTATGGTAAATAACATTAAAATGATATAAACTAGAATTAGCATGCTTTTTACCATTTGTCAAAGGAATAGGTTCAATAAATGATACCTTGGGTTTTACCTTGGATGCTCCCATTTGACTTGTGCTTCCTCCTTTGACTTTGACGGCTTTCTTCTCCTTTGGACATTGGCTCCGATAATGCCCTTTTTGATGACACGAGAAGCACACAATGTGCTCCTTGCTCTTCTTTGTTGTGGGGACGGTCTCTTTGGGCTTCTCCTTGCCCTTAGGTGCCACTTGACCCTTCTTCTTGGCCAATTTAGGACACTTACTCTTGTAGTGCCCATGTTTTCTACACTCAAAACATATAATATGATTTTTATTTTTAATTGAAATATTTTTACCTTCACATGTAGGGATGACACTTGATCCTCCATTTGATGTCTCTTGATTTTTGGAGGATGCATCATCTTCTTCTCCATTTGATCCGGATGTAGAAGCTTCTTCTTCTTGATTCGGTGTCAATGAAGGTCGCTCCCCTTCAATCCTAGAAGTGGAGGCTTCTTCATCTTCATCTTGTATATGGAAGAAGAAGTATGTTCCCTCCTTGCCCTTTTCATTGCATTCCTTTAAAGATGAGGCTTCTTGGACTTCTTCTTCGGAAGTTGAGCATCTCTCAACTTTGGAGTTCTCCTCCTTTTGGTCTTGCTCCAGTGAATTACCCTCTTTGGATTTCTCTTGATTTGATGTAGTGGAAGGTTCTTCATGAAGCTTGTCCAATTTGCTCCACAATTCTTTTGCATCTTCAAATTCTCCAATTTTGCATAGAATTGTGCTTGGTAATAAATTAACCAATAATTTGGTTACCTTGTCATTCGCCTCACACCTTTAGATTTGCTCTTGACTCCATTTGCTCTTCTTGAGGATCTTGCCTTTTGAATTCTTTGGAGCTTCGAAGCCTTCCATTAGAGCAAATCATTGCTCTATCTTCATCATAAGAAAATTTTCGATCCTTGATTTCCAAGAATTGAAGCTCGTCATTGTAAATGGTGGAGGCACCCTTGTGTTGAATCCGAGTCCATCTTGGAATTCCATCTTGAAGTTGACCCTTTTGATGAAGTCTTCGACTTTTGAATTTGCTTCAACTTCTTTGCCCTCTAGCTTTGTTGCCCCTTCCGGCGATGATTCCGATGAAGAGCGACCTCGCTCTGATACCACTTGTTAGGGTCGAAATGTGCTAGAGGAGAGGGGGTGAACAGCTCATCGTGCACTCGTCGTTGCTTTCTTCTTGGTGATGATAGCCAGTGGAATGTACAAGAAACACAAATACAACGCTAACACAAGGATTTACTTGGTATCCGCCTAAAGAAGAGGTGACTAATCCAAGGATTCACACACGACACACACTCTCCACTATGAAAACACTCCTTTACGGTAACTACCGAAGGTGGAGAAGCCTTACAACACTCTCAGTACAAGAAGAAGGAAAGGGAAGCAAATATAAGTAAGATCTTACAAGATTTAGAGCATAAAACCCTAACCCTAGCTTCTTCTTCTTGTGTTGAACGCCTCTTGATCTTGGAAGGACAGCAACCCTTGCTCCAAGAATGCTTCAAGAACTGGCGTGAGTCTCTGTGGTGAAGTTGCTGTAAAGATCGGAGAAGAGTCGGGCGAAGAACCCTGAAGTTGTGCCACAAAATCGCTCGCCAAGGCTATAACCTGCGCAACGGTCGGATCTCAATCGATTGAATGACTCTCAATCGATTGGGAAGGCTTTGGATCGATCAGTGGATCAATCTAGAGCGCCTCTGTGCTCTCTAGAAATCGCATGAATCGATTGCCCAATCGATTCAAGGTTTATCATGATTTTTCCAGCACTCCAATCGATTGCCCGATCGATTGGAGGTTCCCAATCGATCGAGTGACCGATTGGGAGGGCTTCTGTGCAATTTTGTCGCTCCGCCAATCGATCACTCGATCGATTGGGAGAAGCTTTTGTCACGGCATCAGTCCAATCGATCAACCGATCGATTGGACATGATTCAATTGATCAGTTGATCGATTGAATCATCTTGAAGTCCCAAGCCCCTAAAACCCAACATCTGGTTAACCATGACCTGTTGGGACATCATGCCTAGCATCCGGTCACTCTCAACCTGCTAGGACTTCCTCACTAAGTGTCCGGTCAATCCCTTTGACCCACTTGGACTTTTCCTCCTTGTGCCAAGTGTCCGGTCAACCTTGACCCACTTAGACTTACCATCTCATGCCAAGTATCCGGTCCTCCATGACCCACTTGGACTTCCTTCCACCAGATGTCTGGTCACCATTGACCCATCTGAATTTTCTCTTTCCAAGTATCCGGTCAATCCTTTGACCTACTTGGACTTCCAAACACCAGGTGTCTGGTCAACCTTGACCCACCTAGATTTCACACATGGCTGGCTTCACTCACCAGGACTTTCCTTCTGTCTAGCTTCACTCACTAGGACTTCCCATCTACCTGGCTTCACTCACCAGGACTTTCACCTAACTTCACTCACTAGGATTTTCACCTAGCTTCACTCACTAGGATTTTCACCTAGCTTCACTCACTAGGATTTTTACCTGGCTTCACTCACCAGGATTTTTTCACTGCCCAGCTTCACTCACCAGGGCTTTCACCTGCCTAGCTTCACTCACCAGGACTTTCCTTTCTGCCTAGCTTTACTCACTAGGTCTTTCACCTGACTTCACTCACAAGGATTTCCCAGTCAAGTATCTGGTCAATCTTGACCTACTGGACTCTTCTTGACACTCAGACTAGTCAAACCTAACTAGAGGGGAATTGCTCCAGCAATCTCCCCAATCAGATGATTACACCTGCAATCTCCACGTATTGTCTGTATTGTCAAACATCGAAACCCAAACATCAAGACTCAAGATTGAACTAACTCAAGCTTAGTCAACCAGGTCAACCTTGACCTAGGGATATTGCACCAACACCTGCGACGCTAAAGCTTCTCCGACAACGCGCCATTTTTTTTCTTTCTTAATTATTATCAGTGCTGCATTTCTTTAGCATTCCTGTACTTTCACTTTGTAAAGACTTTTTCGAATTGCTAGTGGATTGCCCAACGAAAGCACTCGACGAGTGCGGGCCTTGGAGTAGGAGTCGACCAAGGCTCTGAACCAAGTAAAACGGTTCATGTTAGCGTTGTATTTCTATTTTCATCTTTCCGCTACGTACTCGCTTAAACATTTGCGATCGATATTCACCCCCCTCTATCGACTTTCATGATCCAACAGGGTTGGCTACTGGATGTGCCGCATGGCCAGGCTCTTGTTGTACTTTGGTAAAGTGGCACAACAGTGCCAAGAGGCACGACCCTTCTCTGCTCCTTTCTCGCCAAGCTACTCCTTAGCGTGTTTCCGTTCTGTTTCCACCCCAAAAGCATTCTTGTCATAACAAATTACACAAGAGCATATCTCCGAACTAAAAGAGTAATAATGCTAATATAATGATGAAAGAAAGTGCAAATGTAAAGAACATACTCAAGATAAAACTATGAATGTGTGATAAAGTATGCATAAATACGTATGTAAACTATGCATATCATCCGCCTTCTTAGTTTCCTAAGCATCTAAGGATCAAGTCGTAGCTTCGATAAATTAATGAATGAATTTCTCTTAATAGACGGTTGACTTAAGAACGTTAGGTTGATGGATAGCTCGCTACAAGTGCTTTTTGATTTACTCTAGTGGCTGGTGGAAAACTTCTGTGAAGCTGAGCTAGTCACCCCCAAGATTAGTCGGTGTAAGCTAAATACCAGTGCCAACTAAAAAATTTAAAAAATATATATTTTGGATTGATTTTAAGCTCCTATAACTAACATACCATGGTATCTGAAATTTCTTCTTCCAATTATAGAGAAATGCCTCCACCATCATAAAATACTTCCTTACCTAAGAATACAGTTCCTTTTTTATCCATTAAGGCTAACAATGATAACTATTTTCTTTTAAAAGTGCAATTTCTTCCTTTATTTTGTGTTCATGAGTTAATTAGTTATGTTAGTACAATCAACTTCCAGAGTTTTGATGTTTGATAATGTATCTAAGTCTAGTTAATTTAACTAAGGGTTGATCTAAATAGGACCTGATGTTTGGAAGAGAGAAGTCAAGTTAGGACTAGATGACTAGCAAGAAAAAGTCATAACTGAAGGTTAGGCAAAGGAAAGTCCTGGTGAGAGAAGTCAGGTAATGGAAGTCCTAGTGAGTGAAGCTAGGCCCTAGTGAGTGGTGGTGGAAGTCCTGGTGAGTGAAGCTATACAATGGAAGTCCTAGTGAGTGAAGTTAGGTGGTGGAAGTTCTGGTGAGTGAAGCCAGACAGTAGAAGTCCTAGTGAGTGAAGCTAGGCCCTAGTGAGTGAAGCTAGATGGTGAAAGTCCTAGTGAGTTTAGCTAGGCAATGAAAAATCCTAGGGGGAGGTAACCCTAGGTAATGGGAAGTCTTGGATGAGTGAACTTCAAGCATGAAGCCTAGTAGGTCAGGTAGACTTATAGGAATACAACTTGATCCTAAGGGATAGACCCTTAGGTGGTAGACTTAGAGGAGGGACCTTCAGGTAAAAGGTAAGCCTATTAGGTCAAATAAACTTATAGGAGTGCGATTTGATTCTAATCGATTGACCCTTAGGTGGTAGACTTGGAGGAGGGACCTCCAATCAATAGGTAAGCTTGGTAGGTCAGGTAGACTTACAAATATAGGCTAGGTTGCTTGTTTGTGTTTTGTATGGTTGTTTTATAGAAACCTGGAGATGGGAGCAAAATAGAGAGTAGACAAACGAAAATGGGTGAATCGGACTTGACTCAGGTCGAATCGGACCTAAACTAATTCAATAGACCGAACTAGCAGTTTGGTAGACTAAGTGGGTTTGATACAAATTGCTGAGTTATGAAATATTAACATGAAAGATGATGTGACAAAAGATCTAATTTATCTTTATGATTTGGAGGATAAGGATAAGATATATGATGTGAATAGAGATAAGGCTGATCCAGATATGACTTCATCCATATATGACTTCATATAGATAAGAGTTGATCTAGATAAGGATTTAATCTAACTCTATAAAAGGAGATGAAGGATTTATGTTCAAGATATTGATTTTTCATTTACTTATACTCTGAGTGCTCGAAAGAAAATCTATGACGTGAAACTCTACGACCGGGGAAGCTCCAGGAGGAGTGCGCTACGCTCAGGACTTCCGAATCAACCATCATTATTTGTTTGTTTTTCATATTACAAGTTGTACTCATTTATTATTCTATTTGTACTTGTATTCTAAACTATAAGATGGGTTTCTCCACCTTCGGAAAAGCTTCTGGGAAGGAGACCATTAGTGGACTCACGCTGAGTGCATATGCCTTATATGTATTGACCCTTGGGATTGGAAACCAAGTAAAAATCCCATGTGTCTTTTCTTTTTGTATGTTTATTATTTTATATTACACTGCATACTAATGACTTTGATAAAATGAACGAAAGTTCACAAAAAATAACAATCAATATTCACCCCCTCTATCGACGCACAACAATCTTATAGGTACTTCATCCCCACCTCAAAAAAAGATTTATCTTATCTTATTTAGTTTAAGAATGATAAGTTGTTATTGACTTGGTTAATCTTATTAATTAGTGAGTTTATACTTCCTATGCTTGTGGGGCTCAATACCTCTCGTCAAGTTTGGGAAGCTCTTGATTGCTCTATTGCATCCCACTCTCAAGGATGAGTTCTTCAGCTTCGTCTATGACTACTATATGTGAAATGAGGAGACATCTCTATCAATGATTATATGCAATCAGTCAAGATCATTACCAACAATTTAGCTGTCATTAGACATCCAATCTATGAAAACAAAACTACAGAATCGTTTGCATGTGAGATAGGAGAGGGGCGAATCATGTGTAATTTAAAAACGTTTATTTTGTGATTTTTGAAAATGAGCGTGCAGCGGAAAAATAGTCAAGTAAGAAAGAATAAAAGAAAACACAATGATTTACTTGGTTCGAAGCTTTCAGCGACTCCTACTCCAAAATCTAGGCCCTTTGGGCCTTTTCTGATGGTAATCCACTAAAACTCTCTACCGGTAAACTCCCGGTAGAGTAATCGAGTACAATGAGAAAGAAGAAAGAAGTGTTACAACCTACACTTCTTCTATGCAATAAATCAAATGACTTGAAAAAATGTTACCAACATGAAAATGAAGAATTTAGTGAGCTCGTGTGTTAGGCCCTCTATAGTAGTCGAGTGTAGCAGTATCGCAACACAGTAGTAGTACAAAGTCAAAGCAGTCGGACAGTCAAGAAATCACGTATAGAAGTTGTCTGAATTGATGTTTGAAGCTACTGGTCGAAGCTGCTTTTATAGGATCTTACATGCATCTTAACCACCCTCAGGTGCCTCCATCGAAGTCTATCAATCCACCTTCTTCACTAAAACTATCCATCTCTGGATGCTTAGATCCCTTCTGGGTGACTGGATGATGTGCGTAGATTATATACTCTTTTACGCATGTTTTTACGCACATTTACATACTTTGAGCATGCTTGATCTATGCATTTTTATACTTCCATCTTTCCTTTTAGCATATTTACTCTTTTGGTTTGGAGATCTGCTTTTTGTGCATTTTCTGTACACAGGAGTCGAAATTGGTGAAGATTATGCGCCCTCGGGCAAGCCTTGGAGGAAACAAAGGGAGAAAGCACGGTATGGAGCTCGGGCCGTGTGGAGTTTGGCACCAACAGAAGAGGAAGATGACATGGCAGTGTGAACCTCACACGGTCGTGTCAAGATTTGAAGCCAACCAGAGCAAGCCTTACATGGTCGTGTGGGATCTCCAGAGAGCAGAAGGGTCATGGCTGTGTGCACCACACGGCCGTGTAGTATTTCCCGAGAGCAGAAGGGTCCTGGCCGTGCGAGTCACACGGCCGTGCAGATTTGGCAGAGACGGACCTGGGTATGGCCGTGTGAATCTCACACGGCCGTGTCATGGGCCGTGTGGCGCCCGATTCCCTCCTCTATTTAAACCCTCCTTCATGAATTGAAAGGGGATCTCTCCCCCTTTGGGAGAAGGCAAGATTTGGTGGTTTCCTTCCATTCTTGGGAGGATTTCTGGGCGATTCTAAGGGAGTTCTTGACGATTTCGACTCCGGAGCGAGGATTGGATCAGAAGACGAGGCTTCTTCGTAGATAAGTTTTCTCTTTCCCCCTTTTCTTGATTTCTTGGATTGGGGATTTAAGAAATGCTTGTAATCTTCATTTCTTCGGATATTCTTCCTCGATTCATGGAGTAGATCTTGTATTCTAGGATTAAGGGAGTATTTGTATGATGGATTGATGTAATCTCTTATGGATTTGCCATTTTCTTATTTCAATGACATTGTCTTGCTTGTATCAATTAGATCTTGAATGATTAATGGTTATTTGTGCTTAATTCTCATTCTTGATTGATTGTTTGGATTTCTTGTGGACTTTGTAAAGATAAACTCTCACTCGATCATCCAAGGGATCCACGTGACAAGTGCAAGCCCGTGTAAGGACGTTTGAGAGATAATCTTGAGGAGGAAATAGGAATATTCAAGAGAGTAGGATGGATTTTGTGATTAGTTTCTTGTACCTTGATATATTAATAAGTTGTGGGCTTCTATGTTGATATCCGAGGAAGGCATAGTAATAGATGCACTTCTGTGTAAGGACAACGTAGGTTCATGTCTAATTGATCATATTTAGATACATTTCTCAGTCCTTAGCCGGTTGTCTATTGCAAGAGAGAACCGGCAACTTTCTACAGGTGTTTAGCAATTGAGGGATAAGAATTGGTGAACCCTTTACATTCAAGAAATCTTACAAAGAAACCGAAACTCCTAGAATCTTCCTTATCATAACCCAAAACACTAAACTCTTGTTTGTAGATCTATAATATTAGATTTGTTTACCTTCACTTTGCATTTGAAACGATTGGATAGTTGTTTAGCTAATTCGCATTGAGACATTTCTAGTGCTTATTCTAGTCCCTGTGGATACGATAATCTTTTATATTACTTGCGACATTTCTGTACACTTGCGGAGCGTAACAAGTTTTTGGCGCCGTTGCCGGAGACTGCGCTATAACATTAGGAATTATCAATTGAGTTAGACTAAACATAACTTTTCTTTCTTTCTTTACATTTCCATAGTTGTAACTAATTTTTTTTTAGAATTCTGTTTCTATAAGCTTTTCTTTTCTTGAATAACATTCTTGACAATTCTTTTTGTTGCAATTCTAATTCTAATTCTAACTTTGCATTCTTGATTTCTAGCACTCTAATCTAACTTTTCTCTGTTTTCTCTTTTGATCTAGTTTCTTTCTTCTTTTCTTTTGTAAACATATCTTGCAATCTTTAGACATTTTTTTCTTTTTCCTTTTATCTTTTCTTTCTTGTTTTCATTATGCACTTTCTTTCATGCAATTTAAATTCTGCATTTTCTTTCTTGCTTTTCATTATGCATTTTATTTCTTGTCTTTAATTCTGCATTTTTAGTTTTGCTTGTAATTTTTTTTTAGATATCTTGAGCACTAACATGTCAAGCAGGGCTTCAAGAGAATTTTTCACACCCATGAGCGTAAGATCTTCCATTGATGAATATTATGGTTCAGAAGATGATCAATTTGAGTTTCTTTGTGGAGTGTGTGGTAGCACATCTCATCCAGCTGCTATTTGCCATTTTTTTCAAAAGACTGCTATAACTCCGGAACTTCAGTGTTTGGTTCAACCTCAATATCAAGATACATATGAGCAAGTTCCTGATACTTATGGCTATGACTGGGAAGATCATCAAATTCAGTACCTTCAACCCCAGCTAATTTCAGAGCAGAGTGAGCAGTCATTATTCCAGCAGCAGATCTCTGACCCTCCTCAACATTATAATCACTTTTGGATGAATCAACAAAATTTGGACTACAACTACATACAAAATGTTGAGTATACTTCCCAAGTAAATCAGGGTTTGTCAAAATTTCAGGATGATTCTTCATTAGATGGACCACATCGTTCACAATTTGATGAGCCAATTGTTTGGGAGGACTCCCAAAACTCAAATACTCTTGCTCCCAATCAGATGAAGACCACAACACAAGATTCTGAAGAGCTAATGGTACAACGGGGAATCTTAGCTTTACGACTACTACTACAAAATTCCAATAAAGTTGTTGATTCCTCTATTGATGATATTGATGTTAGTGGACTCTTCACTACTTATGATGATGATGTGGTGGATAAAAGTGTAGGGACATGTACTATGGAGGATATGTCCCAAGGATCACCTCCTTTGGTCACACAACCAATAAATACTATGGAATGTGCAAGAATAGAATTGGTTGATGATAATTGTGTAGGGACTTATGCAATGGAAGCAAAGTGCCAAGAATCACCATTTTCAGAAGCACCACCATTTGAGTCTGAGCTAGAGACACTATATAATTCTGAAGAAGTCACATCCCATTGTTTAGAACTTTCAGGTACATCTCAACAATGCAAGGTTAGTATTCTTAGTGATCTTTTAGAAAATTTCATAGATGTACCTATAATTGATTTTCTTGGATGTGATTCATTTTTTGATACATACTCAATTCATACTAATATGGTTCTAGTTCCTTCTTATATAACATGCTTGTGGGAGGTTTGTTTTTCTTTTTGGTGTGAAGGTTTTCAAGAAGCCAATAATTGGAAGCTCATACTGAACCATCTTCGACCACCTGAAAGAACTTTAAAGAAGGCAAAGATGGAGAGGGCGATACTTCACTTTTTAACTCCAATATTGAAAGCTCCCTCCATAATAAGAACCCTTGGTAAGAAGGTTCTAAAATATCTTACCCCTCCAAGAGCAAGATTTAGATGAATCTAATGAGGTGGTCGAGCTAATGACTTTAAACAAGCGCTTCTTGGGAGGCAACCCAAGTTCATTTTCCTTATTTTCTTTTATGTCTTTAGTTCTCTCTTTATAATAAACATTTATCCTCTACTTAATTTTTCTTGTCTATCTTATTGTTGTAGAATTCAAAGTTGTGGAGGAATGTGAGTATTGGATGAAGGAGTATCTTTAAAAACATGAATGTCAACCATTTGGATCTCATCACTTGTTAACTTCTCTTAAAATCTCCTCCACATTGTTTTTAGATTTCATCGGGACGATGAAAAGTTTAAGTCTGGGGGGGGTGTCATGTACTGTTTAGTTTGGTTTTCATTTTCAGTTTTTAGGTTTTCATTTTCAGTTTTTAGTTTTTGTTAGTTTTGCATGTTGGTTCTTATTTTCATTGCTTGTTTCTTTATTTTGCTTGTTTTTGAAATAATCATGGCGAAAAATTTTTTTTGAGAACATCAAATCTTCACTTATATGCTTTCTTGGATTCAAGTGAAATGTTAGCACGATTATTGTCTTGATTCATGATGTTCGAATGATGCTAGTAGTAAACTTTGTGTAGTTCTTTTTTCTATCTTGGGAAGCATTAATAAGCTAAGAATCTTATGGTTATGAGTTTTAGTTTTGGTTCAACCTTAAGGATTTTATCTTCACTACACTTGTGCTTGATGCTTGAATAGTTGATGTCATTGAAATAGTCATGATTCATCTTGTTTGCTTAGTACTTGGTTTCCATGGTGATTTCTCAACTTTCATTTTGGTTACTGGATGAGGCTCAAATCATTAAAGCTCATTTGGAAAAATCAAAATATCCCAACATGTGTGCTAAAAGTGCATTTGTGAATAAGTTTTGCACAATGCAAACACTTATAAAAAAGAAAAAAAAATAAGGGATATAAAAAACAGTTGTCATGAGTGGAATCTAGCAAGTCACCCCTTTGAGACCGAGTTAGGTTACTGAGGAAATGACTGCTTAGCTTCCCTTGAGATTGAGCACACCTTTGAGACCTTGGGTTAGTTGAGAAATATGAACCAAGTGAATGGTGAGTAAGTGTCTATCACTGGTTACTTGTCTTTCACTGGAAACACTAGGAATTCAAATTTGATGACGACTTGACTAGGACATGGATTGAAACTTGAAGGGTGTTGAGTTACTTTTACACTGTGCACAAGATTCTTATGCTTGAACCATACTTGTTTCTATGATCATGCTTGTTAATGAAACTTTTTGATAGAGTTAGGAAAGTGCACTAGGTTTTATGAATGTGTTGTAGAACATATGAATTTAGACTGCGGCATTTTGCTTGAGGACAAGCAAAGGTTTAAGTCTGGGGGTGTGATGTGCATAGATTATATACTCTTTTACGCATGTTTTTACGCATATTTACATACTTTGAGCATGCTTGATCTATGCATTTTTATACTTCCAGCTTTCCTTTTAGCATATTTACTCTTTTGGTTCGGAGATCTGCATTTTGTGCATTTTCTGGACACAGGAGTCGAAATTGGTGAAGATTATGCGCCCTCGGGCAAGCCTTGGAGGAAACAAAGGGAGAAAGCACCAGGCCGTGTACCTCACACGGCCCTGCACTGGTATGGAGCTCGGGCCGTGTGGAGTTTGGCACCAACAGAAGAGGAAGATGACATGGCCGTGGGCGTGTAGATCTACACGACCGTGTGAGGTTTCCAGAGGCCAAGCAGGTGGTGGCCGTGTGCACCACACGACCGTGTAGTATTTCCAGAGAGCAGAAGGGTCCTGGCCGTGTGTACCACACGGCCGTGTAGTATTTCCAGAGAGCAGAAGGGTCCTGGCCGTGCGAGTCACATGTCCGTGCAGCTTTGGCACCCTCATGAATTGAAAGGGGATCTCTCCCCCTTTGGGAGAAGGCAAGATTTGGTGGTTTCCTTCCATTCTTGGGAGGATTTCTGGGCGATTCTAAGGGAGTTCTTGATGATTTCGACTTCGGAGCGAGGATTGGATCCGAAGACGAGGCTTCTTCGTAGATAAGTTTTCTCTTTCCCCCTTTTCTTGGTTTCTTGGATTGGGGATTTAAGAAATGCTTGTAATCTTCATTTCTTCAGATATTCTTCCTCGATTCATGGAGTAGATCTTGTATTCTAGGATTAAGGGAGTATTTGTATGATGGATTGATGTAATCTCTTATGGATTTGACATTTTCTTGTTTCAATGACATTGTCTTGCTTGTATCAATTAGATCTTGAATGATTAATGGTGATTTGTGCTTAATTCTCATTCTTGATTGATTGTTTGGATTTCTTGTGGACTTTGTAAAGATAAACTCTCACTCGATCATCCGAGGGATCCATGTGACATGTGCAAGCCCGTGTAAGGACGTTTGAGAGATAATCTTGAGGAGGAAATAGGAATATTCAAGAGAGTAGGATGGATTTTGTGATTAGTTTCTTGTACCTTGATAGATTAATAAGTTGTGGGCTTCTATGTTGATATCCGAGGAAGGCATAGTAATAGATGCACTTCTGTGTAAGGACAACGTAGGTTCATGTCTAATTGATCATATTTAGATACATTTCTCAGTCCTTAGCCGGTTGTCTATTGCAAGAGAGAACCGGCAACTTTCTACCGGTGTTTGGTAATTGAGGGATAAGAATTGGTGAACCCTTTACATTCAAGAAATCTTACAAAGAAACCGAAACTCCTAGAATATCCCTTATCATAACCCAAAACACTAAACTCTTGTTTGTAGATCTATAATATTAGATTTGTTTACCTTCACTTTGCATTTGAAACGATTGGATAGTTGTTTAGCTAATTCGCATTGAGACATTTCTAGTGCTTATTCCAGTCCCTGTGGATACGATAATCTTTTATATTACTTGCGACATTTCCGTACACTTGCGGAGCGTAACACTGGAATGTTGGCGCGACTGTACTTTGGCTGTCACGCCCGAAAGGTATACTTGTCTACCAAATCAGATGGTACCTGTTGGATCGATTACGCATGTGAGAGGGGGGGGCTGAATCATGTGGTTTTCAAAAACTCACTCTTTTTGGTTTTGAAATCACAAGTATGAACATAGCGGAAAAGAAAAATAGAAATCAAAGGGACAATTATGCGAAATAGAAATAGACACGGTCGATTTACTTGGTTCGGAGCCATCGGTGACTTCTACTCCAAGACCTAGGTCCTGTAGACCTATTGATGGGTAATCCACTAATTACCTTTTTCGGTACCTCTGGAAAAGAGAATCGAGTGCAAGAAGATTGAACAAGTGCAACACACTGCATTTGTCCTTTTGTAGTAATTAATTATAAAGGAAAAATTATCGACACTTAAAGATCAAAGTGGGAGTGCTCATGTCAATGTCGGTCTATCGGTCATAATTAGAAGTCCTCGGAGTAGTCATCAGGTGCAGCAACTTTGCAACAAAGTCATAACAGGACCCCGGAGTAGTCAAAACCTCAAAAGGACGCGTAGTATCTCGAATATGTGTTGTTATTGGTTGCTTGGTCGAGCCTGTCTTATATAGGCTGTGGAAGTCACCTTCCATAGGTGTGGAAAGCACCTTCAACTGGTCAAACTCTATCCTGAATGGCTCAGCTCTTATCCACCATGATGTCCAAGTTTATCCTATGGAAGACACCTTCCATGGCCATGGAAGGCGCCTTCTATGAATAGTGAGAAAAGGCGTCTTCACTGCTTGAAGGTGCCTTCGGACATTGTTCATCAGAAGGCAATTTTCTTCTCTTTGTCCTGTAAAACAATATTAGTCCAAAATACCTTGCAAAACAAGTACCAGGATAATTTAATAATAAAGAGTTGTAATTAGTTCCTGTCCTCCCAGGACCAGGAACTAATCAAGGTCTCAGCTTAGGGATCCCAAATGGACCTAAACTAGACCAACGCCTACTGTCCCTTCAATCAGGATGAGTCCTCACTTGGTTACTCTCCTCTAGTGACTTACCTTAACTTACCAGTTTGCCAGACATTCGGTCAGCCCAACGACCCGTCTGGACTTCATGCCAACTATGCAGTGGGCCCATTGACCTAGCTGGACTTCTTGCCAGCTATCTGGTCAGCCCGTTGACCTAGCTAGACTTCTTGCTAGATATCCAGTCGACTCGTCGACCTATTTGGACTTTATACCAGCTATCTGATCAGGTCGCCGACCTAGCTAGATTTTGTACCAGCTATCCGATCGACCCATCGACCTAGCTGAATTTTCATACCAGCTATCCGGTTAGCCCGTTGACCTAGCTGGATTTCCTTCACACTTAATCAAGTGGTTAGATCACAACAGAACCTAACTTAACTTACTTGTCATTCATCAAAATCTGGGTTAGACCGTTAGTGCAAACCGCACCAACAATCTCCCCCTTTTTGATGCAATAACAACTTGAGTTAAGTTCAGAAAGAAAATAGACAAAGAATATGGTTTAAGTTATTCATTTTTTGATTCGTTTCAGAGTTTGCTAACTTAATCAACTTAACTCCTTAACCCTCCCCCTTTGGCATTCATAAAAAAAATGAATAGATATTTAAGTAAAAAAATTTGCTAGGGAAAGTAAACAAAAACATTTATAATAAAATAATTTTCAGGATTACTTTGAGGGAGGAAAAAATGTGATAACCATGATATTTAAGTAAAAAAATTGATAACATATGTTAAAATATGTTCAAAGATAGTTTTGAAACCCCTTAGCATATTTTAAAAACAACTTATTAACAATTGTAAAATTTTAAAACTAAGTTTTGAAAAGATTCTTTTCAAAAACTTTTTTAAAGTCTTTTCAAGACATCTTGTAAAGCATATTTAAAGAACTTTTAAAGACATTTTTTTAAAAAAAACACTGTATATTAGTATTTTCACAAGACTAATAAAGTTAAAAATACTTTTAAATCTACTAACTTTGGAAACTTTAAGGTTTGCCAAAAAGAATTTTGAAAATGCTAAGTTCTCTAAAAAAACTTTAAAAGTTTTAAAACAAAAAATTAAAATGCTAAGTGCTGGAACATTTAAAATTAGTTTAAAGTATTTTGGAAAGATTGAAAGAGTTTTTAAAAAAAAATTTCAAAACATGCAATAATTTTAAAGATGGATTTTTTTGAAAAAGTAAAAAGGAATGTTTTCAAATTTTTGTTGACTTATTAATCCTCCTCCTGAACCTAAGATTATTTCAAAATAATCAACTATAAATTATCCTTAATTGTTTAACAGTTGGTTACTAACTAACTATTAGAAGATAACAGTATTCACTTAGTTAGTTAGGTTAAGTCTTTTTATTCAGTTAGTGTTTGGCTAACCTGGATTACTTAACCCAATCACTATAAATTTGGTATTTAACGCCTAGACTTATGTTGATGCACTGATATAAGTATCTTAAGTCCAGGCAAGCTGTCTATGCATTTCACCCCTTTCTAATTTTAGAACGCACAAACAAGGCAACCCTAATGTGTTGGTGAGATGCTCAAGTTCTAAATCTATAAGAGCATGCTTTCTATGGGTTCGATCTAGACTAAGGCTAAAATTGATTTTGAAAATTCTAAAAATAAGGGAATTTTGACAAAATAAATAAAGAATTTTACCCTAGAATTTGAAAAAATTTTAAAGTAATTTTGAAAATGATGGTCCTAGTCTATGAAACACATTCCTAGTTGCTGACGTAAATTACTAAACTCACTTTCAGGGGGAGGATTGGTAAATATGTCAGCTAAGTTTAACTTGGACTCAATGTAAGTGAGTTGAATATTGCCCTTAGCTACATGATCTTTGATAAAGTGGTGCCTAATCTTGATATGTTTGGTTCTTGAATGATGCACTAGATTTTTGTTAGATTAATTCAACTAATATTGTCAATCATTACTTTTGTATTTGTTAAATTTAAGTTAAAATCTGGTAGTGTGTGCATCATCCATAGCAGTTGGGCAACACATTCTCCTATTGCTATATATTCTGTCTCAGTAATAGATAAGGCAACACAGTGTTGCTTTCTACTAAACCAGCTGACAAGTGATGGGCCAAGTAACTGACATCCACCACTTGTACTTTTACGGTCTAGTTTACAGCCAGCATAATCTGAGTCAGAATAGCCTATGAGTTCAAAATTGGATGTTCTAGGATACCAAATTCCTACATTTGAAGTTCCTTTTAGATATTTGAAAATTCTTTTTACGTTAGTTAAATAGGATTCTTTAGCGTAGGTTTGGTATCTAGCACACATACTAACTACAAAAAAAAATATCAAGTCGACTTGAAGTTAAGTATAGAAGGCTACCTATAGCACTTCTATAATATTTTAGGTCAACTGGTTTTCCATTTGGGTCATTATCTAAGGTTGTGTTTGTGGCCTTTGGAGTTTTTATTTCTTTGGTATTTTCCATTCCAAATTTTTTAAGTAATTCCTTAATATATTTTTGTTGGTAGACATAATTTTCTTCATTAGTTTGTTTAATTTGTAGACCTAAAAAGTAAGTTAGTTTACCTACTAAATTCATTTCTAATTCTTGTTCCATTAAGGGTATGAATTCTTGTAAGAATTCTGAATTAGTTGAACCAAAGATTATGTCGTCTACATATACTTAGGCTATAAATATATCTTGTTTGATTAACTTTACAAATAAGGTTGGGTCAATCTGTCCTTGACTGAACCTTTTGGAAATTAGGTAGGAGGTCAACCATTCATACTAGGCTCTAGGTGCTTGTTTAAGACCACACAAGGCTTTCTTAAGCTTAAAGACATAGTTAGGATGATCTAGACTCTCAAATCTAGGTGGTTGACCTATATACACTTCTTCTTTTATTAGCCCATTTAAAAAGGTGGATTTAATATCCATTTGATAAAGTTTAAATCCTTTATGGGTTGCATAGCTAAGTAGCATTATAATAGATTCAAGCCTAGCTACTGGGGCATAGGTTTCATCATAGTCAAGTCCCTCAATTTGACTAAACCCTTTAGCCACTAGTCTAGCCTTATTTCTAATAATTTTCCCATTTTCACTTAGTTTATTTCTGAATACCCATTTTGTTTCTATTACCTTTTTATTGTTAGGTGGTGGTACTAAGTCCCAGACTTTGTTTCTTTCAAATTGGGCTAGTTCTTCCTGCATGGCTATGATCCAGTCTGGGTCAAGTAAGGATTCTTCTATCATTTTGGGTTCAATTTTTTAGATCAAGGATATTTGACTTAAATTTCTAATGGATGACCTAGTCTAAACTCTTAGGTCCGAGTCACCAATTATTTGGTCAATTGGATGATTTGGGTTTACTCTTATGGTTCTATTAGGTTCACTTAGTTGAAGTTGATCTTCTTCTTCGTGACTCAGGTTTTCATTTGCTCCCCCTTGACTAGTGGTACCTCAAACAAATTCGATTGTTTGATTCTGGGTTTATTCTAGGTTTTGGTTGGACTCTTCAAATTTTACATTTGAGGTTTCTTCAATTCTTAGTGTAACTTTGCTATATACTCTATAACCTCTACTATTTAATGAGTATCCTAAAAAGATTTCATTTTCTATCTTTGTGGTAAATTTTCGTAAGTATTCTCTTGTATTTAGTATATAGACTGGGCATCCAAATACTTTAAAGTATTTAATATTAGGTTGTTTATTATAATAGAGTTCAAATGATGTTTTATTATGAGTATTGTGTATAGTGGTCTTGTTTTGTACATAGCAGACTGTGCTAACAGCTTCTGCCCAAAAGTATTTTGGTAGGTTATACTCATTTAGCATTGTCCTAGAGGCTTCAAGTAGAGTTATGTTCTTTCTTTCTATTATTCCATTTTATTAGGGTGTTTTAGGTCATGAATATTCGTGATGATAACCATTTTCAAGGCAGAATTGATTAAAGTTGTGATTTCTAAATTCACCTCCGTTGTCACTTCTGATTCTTTTAGTTTTTTGTCTTTTTCATTTTCAATTTGTTTACAAAAATTACTAAAGATTTCAAATATTTCATCCTTATTGTTTAAGAATTTTACCTAGGTAAATCTAGGGTAATAATCTATTATTACTAGGCAATATAGGCTTCCATTTATTGATTTGATCCCATGGGAGTTAAATAGGTCTAAGTGCAACAGTTCTAATATTGAATTTGTTTGAAGTTGATTAGTTGATTTGTGAGTAGACTTTGTTTGTTTTCCTTGTTGATAGGCATTATAAATTATTGAGTCTAAGTTAGGTAATTTTGGTAAGTCTCTAATTAATCCATTTAATTTACTTAAATTTCTAAAGGTTGTGTGTGACATTCTTCTATGCCATATCCAAGCTTCTTCCTTTTGTGTTAAGTAACACTTGAGTGAGGAAGTGGTTAGGTTAATTGTATAGATATTGTCTTTTCTAAACCCTTTTAGACTTATAGAAGAGTTATCTAAGTGATTAATTAGGCATTCAGAGGATAGGAACCTATATTTGAGATTTTCAACAAGTAATACTTTCTTAACAATAAAATCATTTTTAAGTTTAATATTACCTACCCCAATTACCTTGAGTTTGCCATTGTTTTCAAAGTCAACTGCTCCTAAGCTTTTGTATGTTAATTGAGTGAACTTGGTGTGATCCCCGTCATGTGTATGGAGCAACCATTGTCCAATATCCACTTAGTTTCCTACAATAAGTAGGAGTTAATATCAATTTAGATTGAGCTTACTTTAAGTTTAATTTTAATTTTTAATTTAAAGTTTAAGTTTAATTTTTAAATTAATTTAATTTTAAAGTTTAATTTTTTAATTTAATTTAATTTAATTTAAAATTCTAAGTTTAATTTTAAATTTTAATTTAATTTTAAATTCTAAGTTTTGTTTTTTACTTTTAATTTAATTTAATTTTAAATTCTAAGTTTTGTTTTTACTTTTAATTTAATTTAATTTTAAATTCTAAGTTTAATTTTAAATTTAAATTCTAAATTTACTTTTACTTTTACTTTTAAATTCTAGGTTTAATTTTAATTTCCTTAGTCATCTCACCTGAGCTATATTTTTAATCAGGGAATCTTATGATTTTGTGAGATGAATTAAGTTTAATTTTAGGATTGAGTTTAACTTTGTGTTAGATTTAAGTTTAGCTTTGGGCTCAACAAATAAACATTTTTTGGATAAAATTCTGTGCTATGGTGAGTCACTTGGACATTATTAGAGTAACTATGTCTTCGAGGTTTTCCAAATAGTCATATCCACTGAACTTAGTACAAAACCTTAGTCTAACTAGTTAGGATTCAAAAGGGGTAGCTTCAGTTAGTTCCACTAAGACAAATGCACCAGGTCGAAGCCATATATTCCTAGATATGCATAGACATAGTTTCTCTAACCTACTATCATCTAAAACTTCACCAGTACTTTTCTTAAGTTAAACTATTATCCCTATTTTGACTATTCCTAAATACCCATCTGGGTAAGTCATTAATTTTGGAGGTGGCAACTAATTTGGAGCCTCCCCCTGAATTATTAAATCTTTTAGATTAAGTTTTGGGTTTACGTTGATAAGTTTTATAGTTGTAGTATACTTGGTTATAGTTTTTGTTTATATTATTTTTATTTAAGTTAGGTTTAAATAACTTAGGGGTTTTCTTTTATTTTGTATCTATTTTTGAAGATCTAACTTTAGAGTTTAAGGGAGAGTCTTTTGATTTATATAATAAATTTTATCTTTAGGTATATAATATTGATTGAGTCCTACTTGCGTGGTTAGACACGCTTTCAGAATTTAAGCTTTACTTTGATTTTTATTTTGGTTAACTAAAGATATAAAGGATTTGTTGGTTAAGCTGGGCTTATATCCGAGTCCGGACTTGTTGTACACAGCTCTTTGTGATCCAAGTATCATGTCAAGGTACTTGGATCTGGTTGTGAATTTTTCAAGTAATTCCTTTAGTTTAACTGTTCCATTTTTTTAATATGAAATTATCCTCCTCAAGTTTTGCAACTTAAGTTGGGATTTTAGCTTGAATTGGTTCAGTTGTTAAGTTCAATTTTAATTGTTCATTAAGTTTATCATTTTCTTTTGTTAGTTCATTTATTTGATTTTCATAAGTAGTTAATTTCCTATTTAAGCATGCAATGATTTTAAAGAACTTTTTATTTAAACTAAAATATACCTTATTGATCCGGTAGTAAGAGCGGGCCCCCCCTCTTGCAAAGTCAACGCCAAGTGAAAGTCACCGGAGCAGCCGCCCATCCGGGGAGAGTGCGGTCCGACCGGACTTCTGGCCGGCCAAGGAAATCGAATACCCGGAGGGGCCCGGCCGGCTCGCACTTATGGTTGGAAGACACCCGGTCAAATCGGGGTTCCGACGCTCAGATAAAAAGGTCACGGACCGAGCTGACCTTTTGACCGACCACAGTCATAAAGCGCCCCTGTTTATTAGTCTCCACAAAGCACAAGTAAACCACTGCGTATGTCCGGTCGGATGTTGAGGGAGCTGTCCGCTCGGACGACAAGTTTGGAGCAAGGAAAAGACCCGAGGATTTCTCCTCTGACAACCGGTAGGTTTCACGTGTGTGCCATGCTCCAAATCTTGTGACAGGGGATTCTGCTGTCCCATCGAGGGCATGCTTTGACTGTAGCGATATGGGTCAGGTAAGTTTTCTGACAGCCGCTTACCTAGGAAAGGAGAGAGGACACGTATGCACCTAGGTACGCGTGCCCAGACTCTTCATAGCTCTATATAAAGAACCTCAGGTTTCGCCGGTGAGGTACGTATTCGGAGATTTTGGAAGCCACTTTGTTCATCGTAAGATTACCTGACTTGAGCGTCGGAGGGTCGCCGCCGGGAACCCCTTCCCAGCTCGACTTCTGTGCAGGTTAGCAGGAGCATCGTGCCACCAGTAGGAGATCTACATCAGCGAGCCAGAGAGCGCCACGTGCCCAGCGTCTGTTGACTTCTGGTTCGGACAGGATCAATTTGGCGCCGTCTGTGGGACACTTCTACTCCTTCCAAGTCTCCGGGACTGAAAGTGATTTCCGGTCCACTTGCCCGCTCTTGGACCCGTGGATCACATCCCGCCTTCTGAGTCTCCTCGTCGGTCCTCCGGAATAACGCTGATCTCGCCCGGAAGTATTGCTCCTATTTTCCTCTTCCGAGTGGACGGTCACATCTCGGACGCCCCGATTCTCCTCGGAGATCGGTGCCGTCGGTGTCTGATGTCACGGTGCGGTCCGGTCGGCTTCATGGGCCCTTTGTCTCTGTCGATGGGAGGAGACCGCCGTTCGACATTCCACGAAGGGAAAACTTCGACAATCCCTCGTGTTATGCGTATCCGTCTGGGAGGAGAACATAGGGGTCCACCTCTTCTTTGGCTTGGGTCGGCGGCCACTTCCCACGTGCGATCCGCGGGGATCGAATTGCTTGACCCTCGGTCCTCTGGTGGGCTCGCTCGGCATGAGCAGTGCACGCATTGAGTTTCCTTTTCCGGCGGCTGCGCTTCTTCCACATTTATGTACTCGTTTGCCCGTCAACATGTGATCATAATCTCGGGCGGCTTGATGAGCGACCGGAAGAAGTCCCCATCTACAAGGCCTTGTGTGAAGGCATTCATCATCGCCTCCGATGTGGCGTTGGGATATCCATCGCCTCTTGGTTGAATCGCTGGATGTAAGCGGCTCTCTCGTCTCTTGCTTGATGGCAAACAAGTGACACTTGTCTTCCGATAACGCCGGGCGAAGTGGTGGAGGAAGGCCGTTCGGAAATCCTTGAAGCTAGTGATGGATCCGTCCGGCAACCTCCGAAACCACCGTTGAGCCGATCCCGAGAGAGTGGTAAGAAAAACTCGGCACTTTACTCCATCTGTATACTGATGGAGCGTAGCTGTGTTATCGAACTTACCCAGATGATCATCCGGGTCTGTTGTTCCATTGTACTCGCCGATCGTCGGAGCCACGTAGTGCTTGGGCAAAGGGTCTCGTAGAATAGGCTCCGAAAATTGGCGATTGATCCGCTCGGGAGATGAGTCCGCCCGGGGAGCTTTCCCATTCCTGTCATCCCGCCTTGGCATTTCGTCTGAAGAAGATCCTCTATCTCTTCGGGCTGGTACGGCTTCCGGGATGCGAAATAAGGCCTGATGGAATGCGACGGTGGCTTGAGGTGCTTCCGCCCGGCCACCAGACGCAGATGTTGCTTGTTGCTCCGGCCGCTCGGCTGATGCTTTTTGTCTTTGCTCCATAAGTTTGGCGGCCCTCATCTCGACCAGAGCATCGAGTTCTTCTGTTGAAAGCGCCACCGTGTGTTGTCGTCCAGCCTCGTCCATTGTTCTTGTTCGAATGCAGGAGCATTCCCACAGACGGCGCCAAATTGATCCTGTCCGAACCAGAAGTCAACAGACGCTGGGCACGTGGCGCTCTCTGGCTCGCTGATGTAGATCTCCTACTGGTGGCACGATGCTCCTGCTAACCTACACAGAAGTCGAGCTGGGAAGGGGTTCCCGGCGGCGACCCTCCGACGCTCAAGTCAGGTAATCTTACGATGAACAAAGTGGCTTCCAAAATCTCCGAATACGTACCTCGATTCGGGGCGCCTTCCGAGCGGAACAAGCTTCTGCTCGAACCATCTCTATATATCACCGCCGAGCTGCTAGCTGATCTCCACGTACTTCTCCTACTTTGTCCTCCACGGAGAACTTTATCTTCTGGTGGAAGGTTGAGACAACCGCTCGGAATTCGCCGAGCGCCGGTCGTCCCAGAATGACGTTGTAGGACGAAGGAGAGTCTCCCAGCGAGGTAGCCAGCCGGATCTGTCCGACCGGCTGAACTTCGTTGCCCGTAAACCCGTAGAGCGGGGTCGTCATGGGCAGCAGCTCGGCACGATCAATTTGCAACTGCTCGAACGCCTTCTTGAATATGATGTTGACCGAGCTCCCTGTTGACCGAGATTTTGGAAGCCACTTTGTTCATCGTAAGATTACCTGACTTGAGCGTCGGAGGGTCGCCGCCGGGAACCCCTTCCCAGCTCGACTTCTGTGCAGGTTAGCAGGAGCATCGTGCCACCAGTAGGAGATCTACATCAGCGAGCCAGAGAGCGCCACGTGCCCAGCATCTGTTGACTTCTGGTTCGGACAGGATCACTTATCATAACCTTTGGAAACGAGTGTAGACTCATGGCTTGATTCGGGTTCGGACCCATCTTCTGATTCACTTTTCGATTCTGGTATGTAAGCCATCAATGCGAGGTAGTTGGAGTGCTTCGTTTCTTCACTGTCTGAATCTTCCCCTAATGATTCGTCCCACGTCACTTTAAGAGCCTTCTTCTTTTTCAGATTCGGGTACTCGATCTTGTAGTGCCCCTTCTTGTTGCATCCAAAATAGGTCACATTCCTATTGTTAGAGTTGGAGGTGGAGTTGATCTTCTATAAGTCCTTGTTGGTGAAGTTCTTCTTTCTCTTGGTGAACATTTTTCTTACCAGGTTCACCAGGTATTCTTCATCATCTAAGTCTGGGTCAGACTTGACTTCAGGTTCCGATTTGGATTTGGACTTGTATTTTGATGACCCTGCAATAAGAGTAAGACCATTCTTGGATTTGGTGTTAATCTGTTCATGCAGTTCTAGTTCACAGAATAATTCATCTAGTTTTAATTTTGACAAGTTCCTTAAAATCTTATAGGCATCCACGATGGATGCCCATAGTGCATTTCGAGGAAATACGTTTAAGGCATACCTTATCATATCCCGATTCTCTAATTGGTGGTCGATTGTATAGAGTCTGTTGAGGATGCCATTTATCCTCGCGTGAAGCTGACTGGCAGTCTCACCTTCCTGCATTTTGACATTAAATAATTTATTTAAAAATAAGTTTCTCTTTGTTACCTTAGCGTCGTTGGTTCCCTCGTGCAGTACTATGAGCTTGTCCCAAAGTTCCTTTGCGTTTTCATGTGGGCTGACGTGGTTCAGCTCTTCTTTTTTTAGCTCACACTGAATTGTGTTGAGAGCTTTGAAATTGATCTGCGCCTTTTTCTTCATTTCCGGATTCTAATGTTCCGGATCCATTAGAATTCTGGCATTGTTGACGGGAGCTTTGTAGCCTCTGGCGATGATGAACCATTGGTCGAAATTAGTCTTTAGGTACACCTCCATCTGCTTCTTCCAGTACAGAAAGTCGTTACCGTTGAATAGGGGAGGACGAATGGTGTTGTACCTTTCAAGTTGTGTCATTTCACAGTTGTAGAAAAAAAACTAAAATGAGGTACCAAGACTTGGTCTTGGATTAGCAGTGTTTGAGATATATTTAAAAATGCAGAAAATTTTGAGAGGTGTTGCGCCAATCTCAAATTAAAATCAAACGAAAAAAAATATATGAGCAGGTAAAGTTTTACCAATTCAAATACAATGTAAAAAACAAAGAAATCTAAAAACGATTCCCCTGGCTTGATTGGTGGTTGCACCAATTCAGAGCAGAACCCGCTCTAATACCACTTGTTGGATCGATTACGTACGTGAGAGAGGGGGTGAATCACGTGATTTTCAAAAACTTGTTCTTCTTGGTTTTGAAATCACGAGTATGAACACAACAGAAAATAAAAATAGAAAACAAAGGGACAATTAAGCGAAATAGAAACAGACACGATCAGTTTACTTAGTTCGGAGCCTTCGACGACTCCTACTCCAAGGCCCAGGTCCCGTGGATCTATCGATGGGTAATCCACTAAATACCTTTTTTGGTACCTCCGGAAAAGAGAATTGAGTACAAGAAGATTGAACAAGTGCAACACATGCACTTGTCCTTTTGCAATAATTAATTACAAAATAAAAATTACCGACACTTAAAGATCAAAGTGGGAACACTCATGTCAATATCGATCTATCGGCCACAATCGAAAGTTCTCGAAGCAGTCGTTGGGCACAGTAGCTTTGCAATAAAGTCATAGCAAGAGCCCAAAGCAGTTGGAACCTCAAAAGGACCCGTAATAGCTCGAATATGTATTATTATTGTTTGCTTGGTCGAGCCTGCTTCATATAGGCTGTGGAAGGTGTCTTCCATAGGCGTGGAAGGCACCTTCAACTGGTCAAACTCTATCCCAAACGGCTCAACTCTTATCCACGATGGCATCGAGTTTATCCTGCGGAAGGCACCTTCTATGGCTATGGAAGGTGCCTTCTATGAACAGTGAGAAGACACCTTCACTGCTTGAAGGTGTCTTTAGACAATGTTCATCCGAAGGCAATTTTCTTCTCTTTGCCATGCAAAACAATGTTTGTCCAAAATACCCTGCAAAACAAGTATTAGGACAATTTAAGAATAATAAAGTGTAGTAATTAGTTCTTGTCCTCCCAGGACCAAGAACTAATCAATGTCTCAGCTTAGGGATCCCAAATGGACTTAAATTGAACCGACGCCTACTGTCCCTTCAACTGGGATGCATCCTCACTTGGTCACTCTCCTCCATTGACTTATCTTAACTTACCAGTTTGCCAGCATCCAGTCAGCCCGTCGACCCGTCTGGACTTCATGCTAGGTATCCAGTCAGCCCATTGACTTAGCTGGACTTCTTGCCAGCTATCCAGTCAGCCCATTAACCTAGCTGGACTTCTTGCTAGATATCTAGTTGGCCCGTTGACCTATCTGGACTTTGTACCATCTATCTGGTCAACCCGTCGACCTAGGTGGATTTCGTACCAGCTATCCAGTTGGTCCGTCGACCTAGTTGGATTTTCGTACCAACTATCCGGTCGGTCCGTTGAACTAGCTAGATTTCCTACACACTTAATAAAGTGGTTAGATCACAACAGAACCTAACTTAACTTCCTTGTCACTTATCAAAACACGGGTTAGACCGTTAGTGCAAACTGCACCAACAATACCCCCTAGTGACTATTCACAAAATAATTGATATCAAACTATTTCTTGCCAATACAACACCGATGCAATATAAAATCATTAAACTCATAAAATGATGTGTATATATATGCATCTACATATGAACATATATATTAAATTAACCAAAACATAATCAACAACATAAACATTCAATATGAAAAGAAAACCAAAACTACAAGCAGCAGAAAAATACACCAAGCAACCTAACAGAAATCTAAATTCGAGTAGGACTAATAGCTAGGACCTCTGAGCGAAAAGACACATCCTCTACTTGCTAACCTCGAAATAGAGGAAAAGCAAAGGGTAATGAGTACAACTCAATGGGAATAAGAAGATAGTGCATGAATAATATAATGTAAGGAGCTCAAAGGATGAAGTCTCAGGTAATAAATACTTACTACAAAAGTAAGCATACCGACATAAAATTATCTACTTAACAAAACATAACCAACACCTTAACCTTTCATTGACCTACTCCACCAGGTATAGCTAATAAATCGGGAGTACATACACTACTTTCAAAAACCACCTGCATAAACTCAGCACATAACAAGCATATAACAAACATATAACAAGTCCTGACTGCACGTAATAACATGCTACTACGAATGGGTCTCGTGGGCAGTCAAGGTATCCACTATCTATGGGTGACAATACATACTACCACCATCTGGTCTAGTGAGCAAATAGGATGAGGTAGCTATCTAGCTACTCTGCTACTGACTGTGAACGACAATACACGCCACCACCAACTGGTCCAATGGGTAATCAAAGCATAGAAATGTCATTGTCTGTGGCTGATAATACATGCTACCACTACCTAATCTAGTGGGCAGACAAGACGTGTAGCTATTTAGCTATGGACTACGGGCGATAATACACGCTACTACTATCTGGCCTAATGGGTAGTCCAGAGGTAAATGTGTATACACAATAATAACCAAACTAGCTGAAATAATCACATCCAAAGATAGGACTCTACAAGCTACACTATGAAATCACAAACATAATGACACAAGTATAAATAACAATAAATGGCATGCATAGCAATAAGACTGCATGGATATCAAATAGACTAAATGTAAGGATAAGCAATAAAATATCAACTCAAGAAGTAAATAGAGTGGAGTCAAGGTAAGTAGTAATTGTTGTCTAATCAATAAACAATACTAAATAATCATGCACTAAAATAAAAAAAATACAGAGATCAAAGCAAGAACTACCCACCTCTCAACATAGAATGTCTCTTGATATCTTCAAATCAAAGAGCATGTCTTGAGCTCAAATCTACATGTAAGGTATACCAAAAATTAACCTATTAATCAACCTATTTATTAATTAATCGTCTACTAATTAATTAATTAATCAATTCAATAATTATTCATCAATCTATTCCTTAATCGATTAAGCATTACTCTATTAATTTAACCAAGTAACATCAAGTAATAATTAATTATTAAACATCTAATCTATTCATTAATCTCAATTAATGAATCATTTAAACTAACCCCATTACCTCTCTAGCTATCATTTAAATTAATCAAATAACATTGATTAATCATCTCATACTCTGGATTAATAGTTAATAAATCTATTAATTAATCAATCTGAATTAATCAACTTCTCAATTAAACTATAAATTAATTAATCAAATAATTAATCAATACTAATTAATTAGTTAGTCAATACATTAATAACCAAGTAAATTAATCAATATTCAGGAAACCTAATTAATCCTTCAATTAATCAATATATCAAACTGAATTAATTCTCAATGATAGGTTCAATTAAACCTCGTTGTGGACATGCTTTAGTCATATGACTTTGTCCCTGGGATTATGATGTCATGGTAGGATATCTAGATTGTCACCTAGGTACCCGCGGTTTGATCCCCAGCTATGGCATATTTATAAGAATTTTTTCTTCAAATGAGGGGTGCAATTAAAAGATGTTGGGCTCTTGGGTTGGCCGCTACGTGCGCTTCCCGATTTACCCTGGTGGCTGGTGGAAAAATTCTGAGGGACCAGGCCAGTCAGCCCCAGAGATAGTTAATGAGTCTAACTGGGGTTATCATTTTTATTTTTTTATATAACTCTAATTCCATTATCATGGTAGTCTAATATAACATTTCAATTAATCCACCTTAGTTAATTACTATAATCAAATTAACACTAATTAATTTGTTACCCTATATCAGGCATGTTCTTCTTCTCCAATGGCGGCGCGTTCATAATGGCCTGACAGTCAGATGGGGAATGAAGTCATGGGCAGAGGCTGGTGACCGGTAAGAACGACAACAAAACACAGCGAAGGCAGGCATGAGGAGGGGTTGGCTACTAGTCGACGGCAACACTTAGCAGTGACTCGTGGAGGCGGCAACGTCAAGCACTGAGACAATAGCACACAGAAGAGGAGACAACATCTGTGGTTGCTCGACGGCAAGGTTTGAAGGTGATGGCAGCTCTCCCCTTGGCCGACGGTGAGATTGTAGCCACAAATTTTATGGTGCTACATCGCAAGGCAAGGGAAAAAGGAAGGAGGAGGAGATGGTCGCTGCCCCCGCGTGGGTAGAGAAGTGGCACTAGAGTTGGCGAGCTAGTGACGTCGGTAGTCAGTGCTCAGGAGACCTCACTAGTCGGTTTGCAGGCGACATCGGCATCGAGTGCTCAGCGGTAGCCTACTGTCGCACACATGGGAGAGGGAGACAGGCAGCAGAAATTAAACTTCGATTTATGAAAATAACATAGGAAAATTAATCCAATCAACTCTCACCTTAAATAGGATATTCTCAAACAGATTTCCTTTTACTCCTTTATCCTCATAAAATATAAAAATATTCATATCAAATTCTAAAAAATCTATAAAAAAATTTATAAATTTATTTTCTTATTAATTATTAATTATTTTCCTAAATAAATTTAGTTATCTTAAATTTTAACCATTTAAACCCTTATATATATTTTTGGTATATTACATGTTGGTCCCTTTGAAGGCCGGCAAGAGGGGAGGGGTGAATTTCCTTGAAAAAATAAATCAACCCTTTATCGACTTATAACTAAATTAAGAATACTTGTAATAAAAAATAAAGAGACTAATTTAAATAGGAAATAGACACAAAGGAGTTACTTAGTTTGCAATCAGAAAATTGCTAATCCAAGGAGAATGAAGCGCACTATCTGAAGATCTCCTTCGGACGGAGTAGCCTCTTATAGCGTTAACAACACACAAAGAAAAGAAGAACACACAGAAATGGATTACAAGTTGTTGTTCAGCTTCTTGGACCAATACTACAAGAAAAACCCTCATAGTCATCGATTTTCCACCGTTGTCTATTACAAAATCGATCGATGTCTATGAAGACGATGTAAAAGGTCTGTCATTTTAGACATCGGGTTATAACCGATGTAGTATCACTTAACGACATCGGTTTTCGAATCGGTTATGAATCGGTGTAGTATCACTTAACAACACCATTTCAGCAACGGTGTAAAACTATTGTAATATATGTTAATAACACCAGTTTTGGCAGCGGTTTATGAACGATGTAATATTAACAACACCAATTCCATCAACGATGTAAAACTGATGTAATATCAGTTAATGACACTGGTTTTGGCAACGGTGGAAAATCGATGTAATATCAGTATTGTTTAACAACACCGATTCAATTTCTGAAACAGTGAAAACTTGATATTATACAACATTTTAATAGTACAAAATTTAGTTAATTTTATTATACATCGGTGTAGCTAAACACACCAAGTCAATATCCATGTAACCAACACATAAATATTATTCTTACAACATAAAAAGATAATAGATATTGAACACATCAAGTCCGTATCCACAAATTACACAAATATTCTTCTTACAACATCAAAAGGTAATAGACATGTACACATCAAGTCAGTATCCATAAAATACACATAATATTCTTTTTACAACATCAAGATAGTATCCACAATTTACATGCCATGCAAATGCATGCATCATCCAAAGTTTTCAAAAATCAAATACCTTTCCTACTCAAATGTAATCTAGCATGCATTCAACCCACTCGAACCAGACTTCATCAATTTTAACTCTAGAGTACTTGAGATTTGTAAACTGTAAAAACACATAAATAGTATATTAGTAAACCAAGACCAAAAATCATAGTTGAAAAAGCAGTAAGAGCACCAAGCAACAAGATGACTAATTTCTAAGAACAAACTTGACAAATTCAAGATTGTTCTTTCAACCAGACAAAAACTGTGTAGAACTAGAGGAAATCAAATGAAAGATCATATCATAAACCCCAACCGCAACAACTGGAGCAACAAATATCTAAAAGGGATCTATCTACTTGTTCATCTCACATAAGAGAAGTTCAAAGACTACATAGAAACACATCAAGCACCAGGGGAAAAGCATAGCTGCAGCAAGATCTGATATAATGAGGGAAAAGCTAAGAGAAGTTCATAATCAACCAAATCAAATATGAGTTTGTTTTATATCAAATCAATTATGATACTGAAGCAGTGTTGGAAAATACAACAAATTTTCTATAGGGCTTATATGCAAAATGGAAGATATGTATTATTACCATTGCTGGAAGTGAATCCTTGTGGTCAACTCCAAAATTTTCAATTATATCTTTCATATATCGCATGATATAAAAATCACATTGCTCCGCATCCGGTTGTTGAGGAGCCTATGTTAGAAAAGAAATATTGGAATAACTCCTTCGAGGATAGTGAAACAGTTGCTAATCAAAAGGACATACCTTGACAACTACTCATGTTGGTTATTTTTTCCTTTTCCTTCCCTCCTCCGCATTATACATTTTCAAGGCCCTTCATGCATATAACCCATGGGAATTGTATTTCCACATCAAAATACATCTATGTTTCAACAAAGGTAGGAAAAGAAGCCAAAAAACTTACATGTTGACAACATATTTCCAATCTTGATCACGAATGTGGTGACTAAGTGGATCCAACAAAAAAATAATCTCCTCAACATTGATGATAGTCAAAATCTAGTGAAAACTACACAAAGAAATATAATCAGTGTATATATGCATCCTGCAAGTTATCAAAATATGCAAGTGAGAGTGATATATAATGTTTTTATTACTCACCCAACATTGCATGGCACAACAACCAATTGGCCAGGTGAGGTACCAATTAGCCTACTGCTTAAGTAAGAAGCCCTTTTATTCAACTGTTATTGGATGAAATTTTTATTCTGATTTCTTGATGGTACATACTCCACAGGCACTGGATCCACCAATCTGAAATCCTGCAGTAACATCTTTTCCTGCATCTTTCTATATAGATGCCTACAATTGGAAATATCCCCAAAAAATGATGAAATCTAAATTAATGAAACACATAAATAAAGTCCAATTCGATTGAAAGCTTACCACATATACACAACTATGAAAGTGTCTGTGCTTGGCTTCAATTCACAAAAGGGAATTATGTCATCGCAGTTAACATGGACTGTGCACTCCATGCCAAATACATCAAGAACTAATTCCAAAATCACATTCTCTGTTTCATTAAGACGCTGAAAATAACTATATAAGATGTGTAAGGGTCTTGGCACATTGGACGATTGTAACTTAGACTTCTCTTTTCTGTTGTCAACTTTTTTCTTCCTAGTCTTCTACATATGTAGATGCAACCATATATATTAGATATGTGACATACTTTAAATGTACACAAAATTTAGACAACACTTTATCACATTTACCTCATCCCGCATGTTGATCAAGTGTACAGGCCAAGCCAAATGCCACCTACAGCATCCCCAATACTCTGACATGCAGCTGGGATTGCAACAGGCAGTGGTGCTGATTGATCAATTGCTTTATCAATGGCGATCCTCATGCAATTCACGGGTAATAGAACATCATCAATAAAGTTGCCAGGTCCATTAACAGAGACAATTGCCCCATATACAACAGTCTTGTTGTTAGGCTGCAATAATAACATCACTGCTTTTCCCTATAAGACAAACAATTCATGAATCATCAACATATAGTGCTTTACAAGCCTCATTAGATACTAATGATGGGATAATAATATCAAAGTGAAATATATATTTAACCTATAAAGCCGAATCCTTCTCAATAAATTTCACATCATCATCATCATGTTCATCTAGGCCTTCATTTGAGAGGCGCCTTTGAAGTTCAACTTCAGGTTTTATATTGAGGAGGCATTGCGGTTTGACTGAGCAGCTACCCTTCTCCTCACTCTCAAATTCTCGACCAGATATTTTAAACACCATTGCTTCCAATTTTTCTATTCTTTCACCTTGCTCAGAAAGCATAGCTTTTACCTCCTTAAACTCTTTCTGTTGCCTATCATAGGCATCCTTATCAATTTGCATCTTCCCTCTAGCAACTTTGAAGAAGGATGATGGAGTGACATTTGCTCCTATGCCTCTCACACGCCCACCATGTTCATTAGAATTCAAGGCCTTCGTGAGAATATCTTCAAATGGTTTGGTAAAGGACAGCTTACCATCCTTCTTTTGGACAATATAATCATCCTGTCATGCATCCAAATACAATAACTTTAAATATATACATATATCATATATGTACAAACAAGCAATTTATGTATACTTTTGCTTACAATCTTATTCACTGTTTGCTTCAACTCATCGCCAACAAATTCCCCTGCTTCGTTGAGTCGCCCTCTCTTCCAGAGGATGGCTCTACTTATCACATCGTCATCACATAAAACACTAGACTGTAAGCAAAAAATCACATGAAGTCAACATACTCAACACCAACTTCAACAACCATAAGTAGGAATTTAATAAGATATTTTTGTTTACTAAATACTTACTATTTCTTCAGACAAACCCGCATATCCTTTTTGAGAAAGACGGTGAGTCTATAAGTTTGCCTTGCTTCTTTGACTTTGTAGTTCACTTTTTTCTACAAAGTGATAGATGAAATATAACCACATATATCAACTAGAGTTAAAAAAGACCACCTTAAACAACTTACTATAAAGTCTTTAGACATCCGATTAATCACAAAACTACTCCAATCTTCAGGTGAAATGCAATGCCCTTGAGGTACCTTGTTATGAAGCTTCAGATTATTTCTATTTGGTTGAATGAATGTCCTGGTGAGGTGAGTTTTATACTGATGCCACTTTGAACTTGCAAAGCTCAAACATCCATTCCTCCATTTTGGATCTAGTTGGTATGTCAACTACACAAACAAATATCTTAAGTAAATAAATAAAAGAAAGGAAAAAAAATGTATCACATAAGAAAGTATCATGTTACTTACATTGACAGATTCCCATATCATGTTCTTAACTTCATTCGGCACCTGCTTCCAAGAGTGGTAATTAATATTAACTTTTTCCCGAGCAAGCACACCAATAAAACTCTGCAATTCAGAAGCCTTTTGACCCACTGGCTGTCCATACTCATTAAATCTCACACTTTGTTTAACCCCCTGAACCCTTTGAACAACAAGCTTATTCATTTGTGTATGACCTCATTTTGATCTTGTTGTTTGGGTCATCCCGTCTGATCCTATGTCCTGGCTATCCTCAACATTTTTTTGTGAATTCTTATCCTGTTCAACTATCTCATCATCACGTGATGACCTTTTTTCTAGTGTTCATAGTGTCCAAAACCTAGTCATAACAGTGGGAATTTGAAATAGAGTAGAGCATATCATTCAAAATCACAACAAAGTAAACATTCGTATATTTAAAAAAAAACTACTACCAAACAATGAACCAAAGTTACCAAAATAAAGTAAATAGTCACATTTATAAACCATAAATAAAGTTACCAAACTAAAAATTCTCATTGTTAACCCAAATCCCATCACAATCTCCACAAATACAGGGTGGTTCATTATCATCAGTTTCGTCAATATCCATTGATGGTATCCATTTTGTGAAGCATTGGTAGTGGATTGAAGGATCTCCCAACTTATCATCAGTGATGTATTCAAAATACTCTCTATTTGTAGTTGAAAGTACAACAAACCATGTGGGATCTTGAGGGCTTCTACATAAAATACTTGCTTCGCTTGAGTGCCCAAGATAAATGGGTCAAATTTGAATCCCATTCTCTTATGATTTACAAAGGTGAAACCATTATCATCTACTCTAATACCAGTGTTATTCTCTACCCAATCACACTTAAACATTGGAACTCGAAAATCATGGCAATTGAGCTCCCATATTTCTTGTATCACACCATAATACATCATGTCTATTATAATTGGATCTTTATCCTTTGAACTTGCAACTTGCATTGTTTGTGCGAGCAAGCTTACACTTGAGTTTTGAACAACTCGTGCATTATCACGTTCTTTCATGTAATAAGTGACCCCATCGATCATATAACTAGAGTATTTTAGCACTTGCTTGCTAGGTCTATTCGCCAACAGCTTCACTTTTTCTGATAATTGATTGGAGGAAGAGGATGTTGTATTTGTGACCTACAATTCATCATAAGGGGGTTTAATTATTAAATTTATTAAAGTTCTTGTGTTCAATAATAAACATGCTAATATTTATGGTACTTACATGTTCATGGAACCAAGAAATAAAGCTTCTGTGGTGCTTATCTCGTAACCACTTTGCACCTTTAATAGGAAATTTTTGCTCCAAGTGTGTCATATGTTCCCTAATCAAAAAATTTTGAAGAGATTAATAAGATATTTTTGTTAACAATTTCATGGGATTATTACTGAACTAGAGGGCTTACACAATGTAAGGATCAACCTCAGCGTCATTTTCCAATACATAACGATGTGCTTGTTCCCACTCATCGTGACAACAGAAGTGCACCTTGGCACCTGACAAGGACTTAGTGAGTACTGTTTCACGATGCTTTGATGGAATCCCTATCGTGTTCATATTAGATAGAAATTCTGAGCAAAACTCTACAGCTTCTTCAGCAATATAACATTCAGCCATGCATCCTTTTGATTGATTTCTATTCCGCACATAACCTTTCAATGTTCTCATATATCTTTCAAATGGAAACATCCAACTATACTAAACTGGTCCACACAACTTGACCTCATACACGAGATGGACTGTTAAGTGAACCATTATATCAAAAAATGAAGGTGGAAAATACTTTTCAAACAGACACAACGTCGTCACAATTTCTATTTGTACATTATCCAACTTCAAGACATCTATTACTTTGTTACATAACACATTGAAGAAGAAACAAAACATTGTGATAGCATTTCTGACATGCTTGGGCAAAACACCACGGACGGCAATTGGAAGCAACTGTTGCTGTAACGACCACCCTCCTTACTACTACTCTCTAAGGGTGGACGCTACTTAACTACTCATTCTACTTAACTGATATTGCTTACTCTAAAGATAGTAACACTTAACCCCCTTTAACTGATCCGGAAAATAAGAACAGAACATGTAACTTACAGCAACTAATGCATGCAATTCAAGTGTAATGACTATATCATATTAAAATTTCTAGGCCCCCTTAGCTAACAACAAGAAAAATAGTTAACTCATCAATGAATCCCCTAGCAGTACAAAATAGAAAATCCGATTCCAAAATTTTCTTATCAACTTAAATAAGGAATTAATCTTAATAAATTATTTAGCAAGATCCCAAGGCTTCCATATCACTAGTAGAATTTTAGCTTTGTACTTCGGCACTCTTTACTTCGGCGATTATTAATTACGAAGTAATATATAACAATCAACTTCGTTAGTAATATTAGCGAAGTAAAATATTATTTTTTACTACAGAATTTTAAAAACAAGGGCTTTACTATTAATTTTAATAACATTTTACTTCGGTATATTAATTTTGATAAAGTAAAAAAGTTTCAAATATATATATAATTCCTTTTTGTGAAGTAAAAAGATGAACCAGATAGGAATTAATTAGACTTCTAATTTCCCATCTCACTTCTAATTTTTACAAGTCTTAATTAAAATTATAATCTTGTTAATAAATAACCACGCCAAAAAGTAATTCCAAGCCCTAGAAACTACTCGTGTGTGCGTCTCCAGCCTTCTACCGCCCCTCGTCGTTTTTCCATCTCGATCGAGCTTGCATCTTCTTCCTCCGCGTCTCCAACCACGCCTCCGTTTTCTCATCTCCAGCTTGCGTCTCCATCCTCCACGCCTCAAGCTTTGCATCTCCGTTCTCCGCGTCTCCAGCCTGCGTCTCCAGCTTTGGGCTCCTACATCCTTTGTTTTTTGCGTCTCCAGCTAGGGGTGAGCATTCGGTTAATTCGGTTAATTTGATATTAATTTTGTATAAATTCTTTTTATTATTATTTTAAACAAATTTAGTTAATTCGGTGTTAACTGAAATAACTAATTTGGTTAATTCAGTTGTAGTAAAACTTTGATTTGATTCGGTTAGGCAACACTAAATCAGTTTTCGGTTAATTCGGTTAATTTATGGACCGAATTAACCGAATGCTCACCCCTATCTCCAGTCGTGCGTCTCCGTCCACCATTTTTGCGTCTTCAGTCTTGCATTATATAGGGTCAGTCTTCTACCGCCCTCTCTTGGATCTAGTTTGATGCTTATAGAAATCTGCTTTCTAAGGTCTTACTTTGACTGATTTCTAGTTCATCGTCTTCTATTCTCAAGAAATCAGTGATCGTTGAAATTTTGAGGGATTATTTAGGAATTTGATTGTTGATATACCTTTTTCAGTATGGAAGATTTAACAAAGGGATTAAAAAGATGTTCAAGGTATCGAGGATAAACAAATTGAGGATAATAATGAACTAATTAGGTCAGGTCAAGATCCTACAGTTCACATCATAATCTTGACTTTCTTAATAATGAACTAAATTGAGGATAAACATAGAATCCTTCATAAGTGCTAGATGAAAGATAAACCTTCTTGGCATAAAGTTATTTGCAAATTTATGCTAATTGATAAATTTTGCAGTAAATCAATTCCAGTAAAACTAGACGATAATTTTTTTTAAAAAAAAAATTGATTCCTTCTGTTGATTACAATTTTGTTCAAATAATAGGTAGTCAATGGCAAAGATATATGCTTGTTGAAGTTCCTAATATCTTAATTTCATATCATGGCAATTCACTTCTATGTCTTCTCATAAGTTTATTATTAGCTTGTATAGGATATTGTTGGTTTTTACTGCGGTTGCTGCTAGGTTCTGTCACATGATTCATGGTTTTCTTCCACTAAATATCTACCTTCAATATGCATGACTTTTCCTATTTATATATATGTCTACAAATCTTCATTCATTATTGTGTATTGGAATTAACACATGCATGTTATATATGTGTCTGTAAATTTTCATTCATTATTGTGTATGGGAATTAACACATGCATGTTCTCATTTTGATTGGGCTTCATTTTTGGTTTTCTCTGATAATGCAGTTCATTAAAATTCTATAATTTTTTATTTCATCTTCTTTGAAAGAGTTAGTAAGTTGTATAATAAAATAGCATCATATGCATTCTTGTGAATAATACTTTTGATTTGATTTGATCGGATGATCTTTTACCTTTATTTTTTTACAAAAATAAACAATATTGTTCTACCATCAAATAAATACATGATTTAAGCATATTATTGAATTGATTATGTTTTATGATCTCCTAAGTGTTGGATTCTATAGTTTTATGCAGTATTTTTTTAGTATAAAAAACTATAAAACTATTGCTTTTTTACTATAATATTTTTTTAGGTTTTGTTCAAATTCACATTGAAGAAAGGTAAAGTCCTTGAAGTAGTTTGAAGAAGACCTTCATTACAATTTTTTGGGATTTTGCTTGTATTGAAATGGATAAATCTTGGATTCAATCGGATAGAAGGTCCAAACAATATGAAGAGGGTGTTGAACATTTCATTAGCTATTGTTTACAGAATCCTCAGATTGATCCCAATTTAATTCATTGTCCTTGTTGCAAATGTATAAATCTTAAAAAAGGATCGGTTAAGTCCATTCAAGAGCATCTTTATTTCCATGGTTTTAGTCAAAATTATGTGAATTGGATTTGGCATGGTGAGTCTACTGAAAAAGATAGAGTAAATTTGAGTACCAACCAAGAGCCATTTGATAATTATCATGACGACTTTCAAACCGCTAATATATGTGAGGCAGCATATGATAACTATACAGAAAATCCAGAAGTATTTATGGAATTTTTGGAGGAAGCATAGAAACCGTTGTACAATGGGTGTAAACGTTACACAAAGTTGAGTGCACTTGTGAAACTGTACAATACGAAGCAAGGCATGGGATGAGTGATGCTCTATTTTCATATCTACTAATGGATTTCGGGGATATGCTGCCAGATAATCATAATCTGCTATAAAAAATGTATGATGTAAAATAGACATTGAGTTGTTTTACATTGAGTTATGAAAAGATCCATGCTTGTTCTAATGATTGCATCCTTTATAGGAAGCTATATAAAGACTACGTAAGCTTCCCTAAATGTGGCTTGTCACGGTGGAAGCTAACTAAGAATAATGTTGAGAAAAAAGGTGTTCTTGCCAAAGTGGTGTGGTATTTCCCTCCCATACCAAGATTTAAGTGCATGTTTAAATCTTTAGAGACCTCAAAAAATTTAACATGACATGCAGACACTAGAGGAGTTGTTGGTCAGTTACGTCATCCAGCTGATTCACCATCTTGGAAGTTGGTGGATCATATGTGGCCCGACTTCGAAAGTGAGCCAAGAAATCTTCACTTAGCACTTGCAGCTGATGGCATTAATCCTTATAGCAACCTTAGTAGTCGGTACAGTTGTTGGCCAATCATGTTGGATGTTGGTCACCTATAATCTGCCTCCCAACATGTGTATGAAGAGGAAATTCATTATGCTCACTATGCTCATTTCAGGGCCTAAATAGTCAGGAAATGATATAGATGTCTATCTCGAGGTGTTAGTTGAAGATTTGCAATGATTGTGGGAAGGAGTTGATAGTGTATATGATGCTTATCGAAGAGAGTTTTTCACTCTTAAAGAAGTCTTATTATGGACCATCAATGACTTTCCAGCCTATGGTAACCTTAGTGGATGTACTACACATGGTTATTATGCATGCCCACTATGCGGAGAAGATACTTATGCAAAGTATTTGGAAAATGGGAAGAAAATGTCATTTGTTGGTCATAGGCGATTCCTACCGCGGTTTCATCCCTATCGAAGGCAAATGAAGGAGTTCAATAGCATGAAAGAATATGGAGAAGCTTCTACACCATTATCTGGGGTTACCTTGTTTAACAAGCTTTCAGACATAAGGTGTGAATTTGGAAAGAAGATTAGTGTAACAGGTAAAAGGAAAAAAAAATGCAAAGGAGAATAATGTGAAAGACAGTAAAGAAGAAAAAGATTTCAGAGTAACAGATTTCAGAAAATGTTGGAAGAAGAAGTCAATTTTTTTCAATCTTCCTTATTGGAAACACTTGCATGTTAGGCATTGTCTCGATGTGATGCACATTGAGAAAAATGTCTTCGAATCCCTCATTAATACTTTGATGAATGTTAAAGGAAAAACTAAGGACAATATGGAAGCTAGGTTGGACATGGTTCAAATGGGAGTTAGACCGGAATTGGCCCCTAAATTTGGTGATAAAAAATATATCTTCCTCCTGCTGCATGCTCATTCACAAAAAAATAAAAGTTACAAGTGTGTCAGTCGTTAATGGAATTGGCCCCTAAATTTGGTGATAAAAAATATATCTTCCTCCTGCTGCATGCTCATTCACAAAAAAAGAAAAGTTACAAGTGTGTCAGTCGTTAATGGATATAAAAGTTCCGGAAGGTTTCTCATCGAACATGAAGAAACTTGTGTGCATGTCTGAGCTGAAGTTGACTGGATTGAAATCTCATGATTGTCATATTCTAATGCAACATTTTCTGCTAATACTCATACGTGATGCACTATCAAAACATGTTAGATACACCATCATAAGATTATACTTCCTTTTCAAAGATATTTGTTGTAAGGTTATAGATGTAGCCAAGTTAGATAAGCTACAATCTAACTTGGTTGTTACGCTATGCCTATTGGAGCAATATTTTCCCCTTTCCTTCTTTGATGTCATGCTTCACTTAACATTCCATCTTGTTCGAGAAGTTCGATTATGTGGACCAGTTTACTTCCGATATATGTATCCATTTGAAAGATACATGAAGGTGCTTAAGAATTATGTAGGTAGTCGAAAACATCCTGAAGGTTTCATTGTTCAGAGATATTCAGCCGAAGAAGCAATTGAGTTTTGTTCAGAGTACCTCAATGACCTTTATCCTGTTGGGGTCCCTCAATCAAATCGAGACCCCAAAGCAAATATTCCTGGTTTCTTAGCATTCAAAACACCAATTTTAGTGCAACAAGTTAATCTACTACAAGCGCATTTAACCGTGTTGGAAAATACGGAAGAAGTATCTCCCTACATATTATAAGTGTACCATATTAATTTATTATTTCTCACACTGTGATTGCCTATATCTACTATCTAATAAATATATATATATATATATATATATATATATTTCTAATAGTGAACATAAAACCTTCCTTAAGTCAATGTTTCCAAAAAAAGAGTCTGATGAAAGGTGGATACAAGATGCTCACAACAAGAGATTCAGTAACTGGTTGCGTGCAAAGGTGAATGCAAAAATCTTTTTCATAAATTTTGCATTGAACAAGTTGTAGCTACTATTTTAATCACTCTATTCAAATTGAATTCATGTCAGGTGGCTGTTGAAATAGACAATTGCAATGGTGGAATGACATCAACATTGACATGGTTGGCTCATAGACCACGTGCACACGTCATTAAGTATAGTAGTTATGTGATAAATGGTAATTTATACCAAACAAAGGCACGGGATGATGAGAGAGTTTGCAAAACAGTGGGGTTTCTCTAGTTGCCAACACCATGCTTGTTTGTAGTGCAAAAGATAACCTTCCCTTATTGGTAGACGTGACTTTCTATGGAGTGATTGAAGAAATATGGGAATTGTGTTGGTGCAATATTTCCTAGGTCAAGGTTGACCGGGTTGACTGAGCTTGAATTGAGTCAAGCTTGAGTCATGATGTTTGGGTTTCAATGTTTGACAATACATGTAGACAACACATGAAGATTGCAGGTGCAATTGTTCATGTGGGGAGATTGTGAAGGAGAGTCAAGTAGGTCAAGGTTGACTGGATACTTGACTGGAAATCCTAGTAAGTGAAGCTAGGTGAAAGTCCTGGTGAGTGAAGCCAGGCAGAAGTAAAGTCCTGGTGAGTGAAGCCAGGCAGAGGAATGTTAGGACCAAAAGTAGCTAGAGGAGGGGGGTGAATAGCTCGTCGCGTGCTCGTCGCTTGGCGTTGCTTGTTTCTTCAAGGATATGCAGCGGAAAATACAGAAACAAATACAACCACGCTAACACTAGGATTTTACTTGGTATCCACCTCCAAAGGAGGTGACTAATCCAAGGATCCACACCACGCACGCACCCTCCACTATGAAACACTCCTTTTCGGTAACTACCGAGGGCGGAGAAGCCCTACAAGACTCTCAGTACAAGAAGAAGAAAGGGTAGTAAAGATTAAGTAAAAGCTTACAAGAAATGCAGTGAAAAACCCTAACCCTAACTTCTTCCTCTTGCAATGGATCCGCCTCTTGACTTGGAAAGCCTCCAAGAACCTTCAAGAACTGGCGATCACGTGCTTGTAGAGAGCTGTGGAGAAGCTGGTGAAGAGCTGGAATGAATCGGTGAAGTTCTACCCGCAGCCATCGCACGCCTGCAGCTATAAACGACGCCAACGGTCGGATCCCGATCGATTCAAATGTTCGAATCGATCGGGAGGCTGATCGATCCACGGATCGATCCAGAGCGCCTCGTGCTCGGAAATGCGCTGGATCGATCCACGGATCGATCCGGCGCTTATCGCGCGAAGCAGCATCGTCCCGATCGATCGGCTGATCGATCAGGACCTCTGGATCGATCCACCGATCGATCCGAAGCTCTGTTCGCTGGGAAGAATCTCTCGGGACCTCTGGATCGATCCACGGATCGATCCAGCACTTGGTTTTTGCCCAAAACCAAGTCCCAAACCTCCCTAACCAACATCCGGTCAACCTTGACCTGTTGGTACATCATGCCTAGCATCTGGTCACTCCCTTGACCTGCCAGGACTCCCCACCAAGTGTCCGGTCAATCCCTTTGACCCACTTGGACTTTTACTCGTCGTGCCAAGTATCCGGTCACTCCCTTGACCTACTTGGACTTCCCAACACCAGATGTCCGATCATCCTTGATCCATCTGGATTTCCTTCCTTGCCAAGTATCCAGCCAATCCTTTGACCTACTTGGACTTCCACCAGATGTCTGGTCAACCTTGACCCATCTGGATTTCCTTCCTTGCCAAGTATCCAGTCAATCCTTTGACCTACTTGGACTTCCACCAGATGTCTGGTCAACCTTGACCCATCTGGATTTCCTTCCTTGCCAAGTATCCAGTCAATCCTTTGACCTACTTCACTCACTAGGGTTTTCCATCTGCCTAGCTTCACTCACTAGGACTTTCACCTGGCTTCACTCACCAGGATTTCCTTCTGCCTAGCTTCACTCACTAGGACTTCCACCTAGCTTCACTCACTAGGGTTTTCCATCTGCCTAGCTTCACTCACTAGGATTTTCACCTGGCTTCACTCACCAGGATTTCCTTCTGCCTAGCTTCACTCACTAGGACTTCCTTCTGCCTAACTTGCCAGTTTGGACTTTCCAGTCAAGTATCCGGTCAACCTTGACCTACTTGACTCTTCTTCGATCAATATCTTATTGTCAAACATCTAAACTCAAACCAAGACTCAGCTTGGTTAACCAGGTCAACCTTGACCTGAGGGATGTTGCACCAACAATCTCCCCCTTTTTGATGTTTGACAATACTACAATCACACTTACAATACCACATGTAAGTTAGGCTAATCCCATAGCCTCATTCTTCATGCCACTAGGTAATGAAAGCATAAGTTAAGCTCTTCATTCTCCCCCTAAGAGGGCAAACTCCCTCTAGGTAATGAAAGCCTAACTTACTCCCTTTCACAAGCCCTTTCATTCTCCCCCTATTGGCACACATCAACCCCTTACTAATAAAACACATCAACCCATCTTTGGACACACATCAACCGATGCTCCAATTTTGGGCACACTTCAACAAATCCATTGTTGAAAAACTCTCCCCCTGAAGAGTTGCTCATCGTTGTTCACAACATCACTTATTGTGATCAACACGATACTGAAGGTCCCATACCCTTCATTATCCTCACCCTACATTCTCCCCCAATGTAGGTAAATGCCCATCCTTGAGCATTATCCTTTGAAAACACTTGAACAATGAGGATATCCACTCCCCATTAAAGTTCAATCGCTCAACCTTGAGCATTTTCAAACAGAAGGTTAACCACCTTCCAAGGTTCATGAAAAAAAAAAAAAAATTTCATGTCTTTAAAGAGTCCCTCCCCCTAAAGATATGGTGGTAACTTCTGTCATTGCACCAACAATGACTTGGAATCCCTAAACCTTTAGGAAACCCAGATTTAGAAGTTTTGAGGTTCAAATGTTCAAAATTTGAAGCAAACCTCAACCTAAACTTCAATGAAGTCTTCCTTAACCATTCCATCCTTGTTTTCAACACGAAAACACCCTTTTTATGTATACAAATGTATTTTAAGGGTTTGGAATGGTTACCTAGACTAAAATAGGTTTAAAGTGCTGAAATCAGGCTTTCCCAGCCAAAATCAGCAACTTGGATCGATTGGAGTTGGGTTCCAATCGATTGAACCTTTCTGAATCGATCCACTGATCGATTCAGACTACCTGGATCGATCGGCTGATCGATCCAACGAGCTACTGCTCGCGAGATTTGCCTTTTGAATCGATCCATGGATCGATTCAGGCACTCCAATCGATCCATGGATCGATCGGAGCTCTGATAGTTGCTGAAATTCCATTTCAGTCAACTTCAGAAACCCCTAGAAAATTCTACAAAAATCCAAAAATTATGAAATTTCGTGTAGACATTGTTTAGGGCATATATTATCAAGGAAAAATAGTTTTCTATGAAAATACATCATCTTTTCAAAGATTGACACAAACTTGAAAACTTGCAAAAACTTTAGTGTTTTCTTCAAGTTTGTGTCTAACTATTCAATGGTGATTACTATCAAAAGATAGCCTTCACCAAGGTTTTCCAAAATCATTTTGAAAAAATTTTTAAAACCAATATCCCACCATATTCCTTGGGCTTAATGCACATGACTTGTACATTAGCTTTCCCAATGATGGGAAAACACATAACTATGTGTTTTGATGAACCTAAAACTCAAAAGAATGCACTAAATCAACATTTTGAGTTTTGTTCATCTTCCTAACATCTCACTTGTATCTGATGTGCACTAAAACACATACAAGTCATCTTATAGGTCTTTGTGAGATGTAGATTTTGGTTTTGCCCTAATCTAGGGATCATGCATATCTATCTAGGCATTTTGGAGATATTAGACACCCACCTAGGATGTCACTTGTTAATAAGTGTTGTTAAATGCCTTTTGTCCTTAATTACAAGGAATTAAACTTAATGCATGATAATGTTATGACATACATCAAAAGAAAATAATTTTCAAAAGAAAATATCCTATAATTACATGATGTATGAATGTCATGACATGGTATTTTTGGATTTTTCATAATAAAACATGAATGCAAAAATAGACATGATGTCATGACATATGATGGGCAAACAATCATGGCAAGATTTAGCATAAATAAAATATACCTAGATTAACTATCTAAGTATCCTTAAAACCTTAGCTAAACTTACAACTTAAACCTAGATTGCCCTAAAGTGCTTCAAGAAAATGTCAAAGCCTAAATTGGCATTTCTAATTCCCTTGATTAATTTATGCCAGTCGAAATTAAGCATATCCTCAAATGTTGGCATATTTCATTTTTCCACAAGAGTAGCACTTCAACATAAGGCTTCAATTTCCTTTAATTTTCTAAGAACATACCAAAATCCCAACTTGGTAGCTCTTATGAATTTCCCAATATGTGCCTTTTAAGATTAAAATCAAATTTTCACCACTAGGCACATTTTACTCTTTCAAGGAGTAAATAATAGTTCCATTTCATTTTCAAAGGTTAACAAAAACCTTGAAAATGCTCCTTGAGTGTCAATTTCCTCAAAGTTGGGTTAACTACCCTTCTAATTGGAGTTGACACTCTCTAACCCATTTATGGGATAGAGAAGATGCTCCTAGGAACCCAACACCTATTGGTGCTCCTTGGATGCTCTAGGTACTCACTAGGGATAACTTCCCTAGATACCTTCCTAGTGACCTTGTTGGGCTTCTTAGAAGCCTTGGTCACATTTTCTAGGTCAACCCTAGGGATAGCCTCCCTTGTGACCTTGTTGGTGACTTTCTTAGACTTCTTAGAAGTCTTAGTCACTTTGGTTGCAAAAATACTCTTAGGGATGACTTCCCTAGTATTCTTGACTTGACCACTAAACCTAGGGTTTGTTCCATAACTATATGGAACCCTATGATAACTAGGCACATCCTTCTTAGCCTTTGGTTTGTATCCCAAACCTCTATGGCTATTTGATGGCTTTGACTTTCCTAGCCCTAGGTTTTGCTCATTTTGCCCTTTTAGGATATTTTCCATCCTTTTTAGGGTCTTTTCCATTTTATCAAGTCTTGATCTCAAGACTTGATTTTCTATCATTAAATCCTTAGAATTTGGTTTTTCATTAAGTCCATGAGCATTTTGGTTTCTAGGCTTGTATCTAAAATCCTTAGAGTTATTGCCTAGACTTTTACCTACATTCCTAACCCTAGGAGTGATAGTCTTAGCATGTAGGGCCACATGCTTTTCCTTAAAGCCCTCATGCTTTCTATTCTTATGGTAAATTGCATTAAAATGATAAAAGTTAGACCTATCATGCTTTTTACCATAATGTAAAGGAGTAGGCTCAATAAATGTTACCTTCTTCTTTACCTTGGAGGCTCCCCCTTGACTAGTGCCTCCTTGAGCCTTGACCCTCTTCTTCCCCTTGGGGCATTGACTACGATAATGCCCCTTTTGATTGCAAGAGAAGCATATAATATGCTCCTTGCTCTTCTTTGTGTTGGGGATGGTCTCCTTGGGCTTCACCTTGCCCTTTTATGCCACTTGGCCCTTCTTCTTGGCTAATTTAGGGCACTTGCTCTTGTAGTGCCCATGTTCCCTACATTCAAAGCATATAATATGATTTTTATTATTAATTGAATTATTTATACCTTTGCTTGTAGGGGTGGCATCTTTTTCTTTGGATCCGGAGGTAGAAGCTTCCTCTTGATCGGACCTTGATTCTCCTCCATTTGATTTTTCTTGACTTGTGGAGGTAGAAGCTTCTTCCTCCTCTTCTTCTCTTGACCCGGATGTAGAAGCTTCTCCTTCTTCTTGATCCGGTGTCACCAAGGATTGCTCCCCCTCAATCCTAGAGGTGGAGGCTTCATCATCTTGAATATGAAACAAGGAGTATGCTCCCTCCTTGTTCCCTTCGTTGCATTCCCTTGAGGATGAAGCTTCTTGGATTTCCTCTTCTTCGGAGGTTGAGCATCTCTCAACCTCGGAATCCTCCTCTTGGTCTTGCTCCAAAGAGTCACCCTCTCTGGATTCTGCTTGCTCTTGTACAGTGGAAGGGATCTCTTCATGAAGCTTGACCAATTTGCTCCATAAGTCCTTTGCAACTTCAAATTCTCCAATTTTGCAAAGGATGGTGCTTGGCAATAAATTGACCAAAAGCTTGGTCACTTTGTCATTTGCCTCGCACCTTTGGACTTGCTCCGGGCTCCATTTGCTTTTCTTTAGAACTTTGCCCTTTGAATTTCTTGGAGCCTTGAAGCCTTCCATTAGAGCAAACCATTGCTCTATCTCCATCATAAGAAAATTTTCGATTCTTGATTTCCAAGAATCGAAACTCGTAGAAGTGTATGGTGGAGCCACCCTTGTGTCAAATCCAAGCCCATCTTGGAATTGCATCTTGAAGTTGAGCTTGATAAAGTCTTGAACTTGAAGAATTTGCTCCAACTTCTTCACCCTCTAGCTTTTCTTGTTATGCTTGACCCTTCCGGCGATGATTCCGGTGAAGAGCGGCCTCGCTCTGATACCACTTGTTAGGACCAAAAATAGCTAGAGGGGGGTGAATAGCTCGTCGCGTGCTCGTCGCTTGGCGTTGCTTGTTTCTTCAAGGATATGCAGCGGAAAATACAGAAACAAATACAACCACGCTAACACTAGGATTTTACTTGGTATCCACCTCCAAAGGAGGTGACTAATCCAAGGATCCACACCACGCACGCACCCTCCACTATGAAACACTCCTTTTTGGTAACTACCGAGGGCGGAGAAGCCCTACAAGACTCTCAGTACAAGAAGAAGAAAGGGTAGTAAAGATTAAGTAAAAGCTTACAAGAAATACAGTGAAAAACCCTAACCCTAACTTCTTCCTCTTGCAATGGATCCGCCTCTTGACTTGGAAAGCCTCCAAGAACCTTCAAGAACTGGCGATCACGTGCTTGTAGAGAGCTGTGGAGAAGCTGGTGAAGAGCTGGAATGAATCGGTGAAGTTCTGCCCGCAGCCATCGCACGCCTGCAGCTATAAACGACGCCAACGGTCGGATCCCGATCGATTCAAATGTTCCGAATCGATCGGGGAGGCTTTGGATCGATCCACGGATCGATCCAGAGCGCCTCTGTGCTCTGGAAACGCGCCTGGATCGATCCACGGATCGATCCAGCGCTTATCGCGCGAAGCAGCATCGTCCCGATCGATCGGCTGATCGATCAGGACCTCTGGATCGATCCACTGATCGATCCAGAAGCTTAACTGGATCGATCCACTGATCGATCCAGAGCCTGGATCGATCCACGGATCGATCCAGCACTTGGTTTTTGCCCAAAACCAAGTCCCAAACCTCCCTAACCAACATCCGGTCAACCTTGACCTGTTGGTACATCATGCCTAGCATCTGGTCACTCCCTTGACCTGCCAGGACTCCCCACCAAGTGTCCGGTCAATCCCTTTGACCCACTTGGACTTTTACTCGTCGTGCCAAGTATCCGGTCACTCCCTTGACCTACTTGGACTTCCCAACACCAGATGTCCGATCATCCTTGATCCATCTGGATTTCCTTCCTTGCCAAGTATCCAGCCAATCCTTTGACCTACTTGGACTTCCACCAGATGTCTGGTCAACCTTGACCCATCTGGATTTCCTTCCTTGCCAAGTATCCAGTCAATCCTTTGACCTACTCGGACTTCCCAACACCAGATGTCCGATCATCCTTGATCCATCTGGATTTCCTTTGTCTGGCTTCACTCACCAAGACTTTCACCTAGCTTCACTCACTAGGGTTTTCCATCTGCCTAGCTTCACTCACTAGGACTTTCACCTGGCTTCACTCACCAGGATTTCCTTCTGCCTAGCTTCACTCACTAGGACTTCCACCTAGCTTCACTCACTAGGGTTTTCCATCTGCCTAGCTTCACTCACTAGGACTTTCACCTGGCTTCACTCACCAGGATTTCCTTCTGCCTAGCTTCACTCACTAGGACTTCCTTCTGCCTAACTTGCCAGTTTGGACTTCCCAGTCAAGTATCCGGTCAACCTTGACCTACTTGACTCTTCTTCGATCAATATCTTATTGTCAAACATCTAAACCCAAACCAAGACTCAGCTTGGTTAACCAGGTCAACCTTGACCTGAGGGATGTTGCACCAACAAGGAAAACCCTAGTGAGTGAAGCTAGGTGCAAGTCCTGGTGAGTGAAGCCAGGCAGAGGAAAATCCTGGTGAGGATCCTTTGTAAATGACAAAGGAGTAATCACCAATGATGAATGTGGCTTCACCTTGGTCAACATGAACAAACGAGGTCACAAGAATGATGAATTTATCCTTGCAAGTCAAGTTAATCAAGTCTTTTATATTGATGATCCATTAAAAAAGGATGGTCAATTGTGCTACAAGTGCCAAATAGATGCTATGAGGGAGAGGATGATGGTTGTACTAGTATTCCAGAGTCTCGACCAATTGATGATGTTGATACTCATTACATTCCTGCTCATCAAAGATACTTTAGATCAAAAAATGAGGGTGTTTGGGAAACGAACAAGAAAAAATGATGATTTATACTTTTATGTCATGTTTATGTTATGAATAAGAAAAGACACTTTATCTACTTAAAAAAAATTATGTTATGCACTTTTATCATGTTTTTATTGTTATTATTTATGTAATGTTTATATATATTTGTCTTATTGTTATTATTTATGTCATATTTATGTTTATGTTATTGTTATTATTTATGTTATGTTTATGTCTGTGATATTTTAATTATCCACGTTATTGTGTAGATTTTAATATTGGTTTCATTTATGTTCTATTGCAGGAAAGAGCATAATGGGTCGCAAAAAGGAGGGGAAAAAACCTACAGTTGAAGAGCTACAAGGATTAAATGAAGATAAGCTGCATGAAGGTATTGATGCAGAGCAACATGGACTCACTAATGAAGAAGGAGGTCTTGTAGATGTGCAAAAGAAGAAGAGAGGATCTACATTGATGGGTAAACTAACTGCAGCTGCAAGATGGGGCAAAAAAGCAAAGATTGATTATGATAACATGGGAAGGCCAACATACAATGCAAATGGAAGGGCTTTACAATCATACATTGGCTCTATTGCTAGATCCATGGTGTCAATTAATATAAAGTCCTGGCCTGATGTTCCAGAAAACATAAAATAAAAAGTTTGGGAAGAGATCTCTGTAAGTATAAGATTAGATTTTATATACTGTTCATTTAAATTTGTTAATCCAGTTTATACATAAAGTGTATATAACAACAAGTGTTTAGATGCAAATCAATATTAATTAGTGTACATAGAGTTATACAAATCTGTAATTGTATCAACATGTAATGCTTGTTATACTGTAATGCTTATTATATAACTCTGCAATTGTATCAACATCTCTGTAATGCTTGTTATACAAATCTTCATTATCTATATACAGATTTCAGCATGTCTTAATTACCTACTGTAATACTTGTGAGTCTGTTGTAATATTTATTTTAGTAGAATTACTAGCAGAATTCAGTAGAATTTAGCATGTCTTAATAGTACAAACTAATATATATTTTTTTTTGCAGAATGTCTTCGAACTAGCTCCACAAAGTGAGTCTGCTGTAATGAGTTCAGCAACTCAAAAGTGGTGAGATTTCAAAAGCAAATTGACCAGCAGATTTGTATGGCTGAATAGGAAAAATCCTGAAAAGTTAATTTCTCCACCAAGTCAGTATCAACTCCCAATAACAAATTGGAAAGCATTTGTGGATGCGAGACTGGATCCATCATGGGAGGTATAATTTATAAATTGTCATGTTTCTTTTAAGAACTATTAATTTCCATACTTAAATAAAGAACATAATGATGTAGGTTATTCATGAAAAACAAAAAGAATGGACCATGCATTGTAAATATCACCACAGAATGTCTCATAAGGGTTACATCGGCTTGGAGGTTGAACTGGTAAGCTATGGAGTATTCTATTTGGCATGTTAAGTAAGTTTTTCATGTTCTTAAGCTGATGAATTTTGAATTGTAGAGAGAGAATAATATAATTGCTGAAGACGAGGAAGTTAATAGATCAGTGCTTTGGCGTAAAGCCCGGGAAGACAAATCTGGCAACATAACAAATGTGGAGACGTCAGAAGTTGCAGAAAAAATTGCAAATGTTTAGTTTTATTCAATATCCATATTACCTAGATAAATAAAAATGTAGTTTTTGGATTGATTTGTTATGTCTTTAATTGTAGGATGACTTGTTGGAAAAGAAAGAGAAAGGAGAGTTTAAATCTTCTGGAATGAATGATGTGCTAACCACTGCCTTAGGAAGCCAAGAACATTATGGAAGGGTTCGAGGTGTGGGAGGGTTCGTAAAACCTCAAGTCTACTTTAAAACTCCAAGGAAGAAGAGGGAATCAATCCCAAACACTATGGTCAAAAACATCAAAGAACAATTGGAAGAGACTAAGAGGTTAAAGGCTGAATTGGAGAAATTGAAAGCTCAACTTGCTAGTGTTATGCCAGTCATCAATGATCGAAGTTCTGAGAATGCAGTATCGAACAAGTGCTCAAATATGAAAGATTCAAAGGTGTTAGATGATGTGGAAGAATTTTATGAATGCGACATTTCAAATACAAAGGTTCTATATTTCTTGATTTCTAGTCAAATTACTATTTTTCCCTATATATATATAATATCTTTTTATTCTTAATAGGGAAAGAAATGCCACCTAGCTGTAAAACAACTTGAAAATGTGATGGCGTATGGCACAATAATATCAGAAGGAGGCAGACCTTTAAATTTTTTCTAGATATCTGTTGATGTTGTCTTAGATGAAGAAGCAGAGCTTCCAATCCCAATTAAGTTTGGACCATGAATCATCAAAGATGCAGTTGGAGTCATTGTTGGTTGGCGTAAAAAGTTGGTAATTTTTCCAATAACAAAGGTCCTTTAAGTTTCACTTGATTTTGTGTTTGCAGTTTTTATATACGTTGCTTGGACAATGGTTTAGTTTATAAAACTTGTATGAATATTCTAAATTCTAGAAGAAGGGAAAACCTCAACCATTTGCTCTATCGAATGTTCTTGGTCATCGTGATGTTCTTGGTCATCGTGACAAGTTCAAGGATATTGAAAAGACATTACCCATGGCATGCAAGTATATCTACTCACATGTTGTTAAATTGATGAATGAATCAGAGACCATATACATAAAGTTTAAGACACTATGTTTGGACGCCCTAAAAGTATACGGTTGCTAAGAGAAGATATCTTGTGCTTTATGGAGATGAGAGAGATAGGTGTCAGACAAATTTTGATTTACATGAGGTATGTTATGTCTAACTTACAATGTTTGTTTGCATTTTAATATTTTATTTGGAACTTGCCCACACTTTGAAACATTTCTAACCAAGTTATATAATCTTTGAGTGCAGTTACCTCTATAAATATTTGAGTGATGAAGACAGGGCTGATTATGTTTCATTTGTGGATCCCGGCAACATACCTACATGCCCACTTGGTAAAGATGGTCGTGACATATCACAACATATTGCCGATCAGTTGGAAGTAGTGTGTAGAGACAACATCTGCCTCATCCCATACAACACTGGGTAATATTTTAATTATTTATCGATTCTTACTACACATTAGTCAATGTTATATTTTTTATTTTTACAGGTACCATTGGATCTTGACTATTGTTAATGAAGATAAAAATATGATATATTTATTGGACTCTATGTCTAATAGGAACCGAGATGATGCATGGAAAACTATGGTGACCAAGTAGGTAGTAGATTGTGTTGATTTTGAATGCATTCACTTATAAATATGAAAAATATAACTTTTTTACTTTTTCAAATGTAGTGGGGTCAAGATGTACAATGTCTCAAAGGGTATTGCTAAAGCACCAGGTTTTAAGCAATTGACGGTATGTATTGTACATATATATTAACACATGAATGGATAGTTCTTATTATTTGGATTGTAATTGTTGCATAACTTTTTTGATTACATTATAGGGTAATCTAAAACAAAGTGGTTCTGTTGAATGTGAATATTGTGCGATGAGGTACATGAAAGAGATAGTTGAATGTGAAAATCCACAGTTGGAGAAGATGGTGAGTTTCTTCTTTATGATATATAATGAATGTAATGATTTTATAAATCTAAAGCATTTTTGTAGATTTTATAGATCTAATGCATTTTTGTATTTTTTTTTTACATAATAGTTTGCAGGAACAATCAAGAATCAATATTACAACCAATCTCAATATGATGAAGTCAGAAGTGAATGGAGTGAATTCATCTACTCGTATCTAGTTGCCCAAATGGGTCGTGTAGGTTAGGATAAATATTTTATTTTACATTATGGATTTTTGGACATACTGTGGATACACTTTTGGTTTGTGGATGTATTTTTTCGTTATGCTTGTGGAGTTATGGATATATATATACTTGTGGATTGATGGATAAATGTCTGGATTGTTATGGTATTTTTCATTTTGTTATATATATATATATATTGTTTAATTTTGATGAAGTGAAAAATATATTTTTACTTTGTCACATTAAAATTGCGTCGAAGTCAAAGGTAACATTTACTTCACCACAGTTTAATAATTACGAAGTCGTATCTTATCAATTACTTCAGTATAATACAAAACAATGAAGTCTTGACAATCAATTACTTTGTTAATAAATATAAACTATGAAGTAACATAATACCAACTACTTCAATTAATAAAAAATATGGTGAAGTTATAGATTATATTTACTTCGCCAATCAATATAAACTGTGACGTTACATATCATCTATTATTTCAGCACATTACATAACCGATGAAGTAAAAGATATTATTTTACTTCGGCAATCCATTTAAATCATGCAGTTATATATCATTTTTTACTTCGGTACTTTACAAAACAAACGAAGTAAAAGATGTTTTTTTACTTCAGCATCGGTCCAACTTTGAACCGATTTTTGCCTCCTTGAACCGGTCAAAGACTTCGCTTTTTTCCTGGATACGACTTTGGTAATAGAATGAAGTAAAATAGTACCCTATTACTTCACGTGCGTCTACTTCGGTAATTATCTATCTATGACTTCGGTGAATATACGAAGTAAAAAGACAAAATTCTACTAGTGTATAGTCTAGACATCACACATCCATCCCACACCTCCTTGTCGCCTTCCTTCACTATAGCTTTCCTTTTTCTTTATCTGCAGTAAGAGGAAATGCAACTATAAGCGGATGCTTAGTAAGCGCTATCTAACTCGCGAAACTCGGATATGCATGTGTACAAAAAGGAATCTAGAAACTGAATGCTTTAAAAGAAAAGCTGCTCATGCTCATCTAATAGCAAAGGAACCGAAATCAAAGAAATCAATACTGCAAAGCTAAAGGACCGGCTGGTCATACCTGTTAAGCTAATAGAGGAATTAAAACAAACTGAAATGCTAAACATGTAAGGCTGCTCATGCTTGCAAATAGCAGTAAGAAAGTCTAAACAGCAAGCTAGAATAAAAGAACTAAACTTGCTAGTTTTTAAACCTATGTGAAGCTTATTTCATTTATTCCCAAACTTATACTCTTATACTTCAAAATAATAATCTCTTGGGCCCAGGCTTAGTACCATTGCACGCTCCCTAATAGAAACTGAGGTAGCGAGTCACCAATCCTACGAGGGTAAAGACCTTGGTCTTACCAGGGCCAAGACCTCGAAATTGGTCGCCTGGATTTATTTAACGACAACCTCGGAAGTCGGGTACTAGCATTTTCAAATAAAATACATATTATCTTTAAATACTCCTAAAATGAAGTGCCTCGTCATTTCTTCAAACACTTGGTGTATGTTTGATCTCAAATTCTGGAATTTGGGATTAAATTAAATCCTTGGTCTTTTCTTACTTATAACTACTCAAATATGTGATCTGTTCATGCTCAATAACTCAACACGAACTAAAAACAAGCAAATTGGGATACTAAAGGAACATCTAAAACTGCATGCTAGAGCGTAGGTAAGGCTGTCCGTGCTAATTGGAAAGCAGAAAAGGTCTAAATGGCATGGTTCAAATAAAGTTGTTCTTATTCATTGCAGTAACAGAGCAAACCAACATGGTATACTTAAAACACAGGTTGTTCATGCTCCCTAACCCAGTAACAAAACTAAAAACTGAAATACTAACATGCACAATCAAGAAGCAAGAAAACTCAACTAACGTGCTAAGGGTAAGGGGTTGTTCATACCCCATAAATAGCAAAAGAAAATCTAAACTTGCTGGAATTAGACTTCTATTAATTGTCTATTGAAAAACTCAAACTAAAGAAGAAACAAAGATCCGAAAACTACTCCTACTGCAGGCGAGAGCACTTACCTATGTGTTCTTGAACTTACAGCCGAGAAGAGAAGCTTCTAGGGTTTTAGAGGGCTTGAAATCTCGGCCTCTTCTTCATGCCTATGAGTTCTCCTCGACGAGAGGGTCTCAAATTTGTGAAGAGCTCACGGAATTACCCCTTGGTCGGCCGCCGGAGACGAAGCCCTAGCTTCGGCTTCGTTTTCGCCCGAGCAGCGCCGTCGCACGCGAGAGAGGAGAGGATGAGAGGGTTTTGGTCGTGAGGAAATAACCCGATTCCTTTTTATACCAATGGGTATTCACGGTTTCAGTTATTACTTAAATTTATTTCGCCGTCACTTTGATCACGAAACACTTGCTTGAGCGCTTGGCTATCGCACTTCGCTTAAGTCTTGGATCGGGTCGGAGGTCGCGGGTTCGAACCTCGGTCGAACCTCTTTATTTTTTGTAACTTCTTTCTTTTGGTAAAAATACCAAACGAACTCCGAAAATTTCATAAAAATACTCTAAAAATTCCTAAAAATCTCTAGAATATTCATAAAGCATTTCTAAATATTTATAAGCACTTTTAGAACTCCAAACAATGAAATTTGGGGTGTTACAATTCTTCATACCATATAAAGAGTTCGCCCTCGAACTTAGAATAATTCTGGATATTTCTGTCTCATACTGTCCTCACGCTCCCAAGTAACTTCCTCGTGCTTCTGGTTCTGCTAGATGACTTTCACTAGTGACACTTCTCTGTTTCTTAGTCTCTTAACTCCTCTATCCACTATCTGTGTAGGTCTGCTCTCATAGCTAAGATCCTCATGGATCTATACTGACTGAGGTTGAATCACTTGGCTAGGGTCGTGGAGGTACTTCTTTAGCATGGAGACATGAAATACATTGTGTATTGCTGACATATCTTGTGGTAAGTCCAGCTTGTAAGCTACCTTCCCAATCCTCTCTGTGATCAGGTAGGGTCCTATGTAGCGAGGACTTAACTTGCCCTTTTTGTCAAATCTCATCACTCCCTCCATAGGAGCGACCTTGAGAAAGACTGAATCCCCTACTTGGAACTCAAGTGGCCTACGGCGTGTGTCAGCATAACTTTTCTGTCTGCTCTGGGTAGTCTCAATTCTCTGTCTGATCTTCTGGATAGCCTGAGTGGTCTCATCCATCATCTCTGTCTGAGTGCCCAACTCCACTTCCATTTCTTTCCTTTCACCTACTTCTTGCCAGCAAATCGGTGATCTGCACTTTCGACCATATAATGCCTCATAAGGTTCCATCTTGATAGTGGCCTGGTAGCTATTGTTGTAGGCGAATTCAGCAAAATACATATACTTGCACCAACTGCCCTTAAAATCTAATGCATAAGCCTAGAGCATGTCTTCTAAAATCTGATTTACTCGCTCTGTCTGTCCATCAGTCTGGGGATGGAAGGCTGTGCTGAACTTGAGTTTGGTGCCTAATGCATTTTGAACACACTCCCAAAAATGGGAGGTGAAGCGTCCATCACTATCAGAAACAATCAACTTCGGAACTTCATGAAGTCAGATCACTTCCTTAACATATAGCTGTGCTAACTGCTCTATAGAGTGAGACACCTTGATGGCTAGAAAATGGGCAGACTTTGTCAACCTGTCCACTATCACCCATATCGCATCGTACCCATTAGTGGTCCTTGGAAGACCTGTTATAAAGTCCATGGATATTTCTTCCCACTTCCACTCTGGTATTGGGAGAGGCTGTAGGACTCCTCCTGGTCTCTGGTGCTCTGCTTTGACTCTCTGGCATGTCAGGCAGCTACTGACATATTTTGAAACATCTCTCTTGAGTCCAGACCACCAGAATCTCTGTTTCAAATCTTGATACATCTTGGTGGAACCAGGATGCAAGGAATATGGTGTACTATGAGCTTCTTCTAGAATCTTCTTTCTCAATTCCTCATCGTTTGGGACACAAAGGCGGTTCCCCTGATAGAGGATTCCACTGTCTGATACTCGAAACTCTGAATTTTCTCCTTTTTGTATCCCTTACTTGATCTTTTGGATATCTGGATCTTCACTTTGCTTTCTCTGTATATCCTCAAGCAGGGTTGACTCTAAGGTCAATGCCGAGAGTTGCCCATAAATAATTTCAACTCCAAAGTCTGACAATTCCTTCTGCAGTGGCAGTGCTAATGATGACAAGGGCATCAGGGTTGCACTGGATTTTCGGCTTAGTGCATCCGCCACTTTGTTAGCTTTACCTGGGTGGTAGAGGATTTCACAGTCATAATCTTTAACCAACTCTAGCCACCTGCGTTGTCTCATGTTTAAGTCTTTCGGGGTAAAGAAATACTTCAAGCTCTGATGGTCGGTGAAGATTCTGCACTGAACTCCATACAAATAATGTCGCCAGAGTTTTAGTGTAAAGACTACAGCTTCCAGCTCAAGATCATGAGTGGGGTAGTTCTTCTCATAGTCTTTGAGTTGCCTGGAAGCATAAGCTATAACCTTCCACTCTTGCATGAGAACAGCTCCAAGGCCCATCTTGGAAGCATCACTGTATATATCAAAACTCTTGTCACTCTCTGGAACAGTCAGAATGGGAGCACTGGTCAATCTTTTCTTCAATGCTTCGAAACTTTGCTCATATTTGTCTGACCATTCAAACTTCTTGTTCTTCCTGGTTAGGGATGTTAGTTGAGAGGCTATCTTGGAAAAGTCCTCCATGAATTTCCTGTAATACCCAGCTAAACCAAGGAAGCTTATTATCTCCCTGGCGTTCTTGGGTCTACACCAGTGGTTGACCGCCTCTATTTTGACAAGATCCTCCTGGATACCTTCTTTAGAAATGATGTGACCTAGAAACACCACCTGCTCCAACCAGAACTCGCACTTTGAGAATTTGGCATAAAGCTATTTTTTGCTGAAGGGTGTGCAGTACAATTCTCAAGTGCGTGTCATGCTTCTCTAGGGTTCTTGAATAAATCAGAATGTCGTCGATGAAAACAATGACAAATTTGTCGAGGTATTCTTTGAACACTCTTATCATTAAGTCCATGAAAACCGCAGGTGCATTAGTCACACCAAAAGGCATGACTACAAACTCGTAGTGTCCATATCTGGTCCTGAACCTGTTCTGGGTATATCACTTTCTTTCACTTTCAACTGATGGTACCCAGAGCGCAGGTCTATCTTAGAGAACACTGTTGCCCCCTTTAACTGATCAAATAGATCATCTATTCTGGGAAGAGAGTACTTGTTCTTAACTATTACTTTATTCAGCGCACTATAATCTATGCACATCCGCAGAGATCAATCTTTCTTCTTAACGAACAACACTGGAGCTCCCCAGGGTGAATGACTAGGGCGGATGAAACCCTTGTCAACTAGCTCCTGAAGTTGTTCTTGTAATTCTTTTAGCTCTGCTGGAGACATTCGGTACAGATCTTTTAAAATGGGACCGATGCTAGGAACCAACTCAATTTCAAACTCCACTTCTCTGTTGGGAGGTAATCCAGGTAGCTCTTTTGGAAATACCTCTGGATACTCACAGACTACTCGAACATCTTCCTGCTTGGGTCCTTTTTGTGCTTCTGTATTCACAATGTACGCAAGAAAGCCAGCACACCCTTTAGCTAACATTTGGTGGGCTGTTAAAGAAGATAGGAACTTCTTAGTCCTCCTCTTTGGGACTCCCATGAATTCAAAGGGTGGTTCGCGCTCTGGGCTGAAGATCACTTTCCTTCTGCGGCAGTCCACCGAAGCACTATACTTGTTGAGGAAATCCATACCCAGAATAACATCAAAATCCTGCATCGCAAGTACTACTAAATTAACATATAGCTCTCGGTCTGAAATTTTGACTGGTACAGCCTGAAGCCACTGGTTGGACTCCATGACCTCCCCAGAAGGTAGGGTTGTCAAGAACTTGGAGTTCATGCTCTCTGTAGGCACCTGAAATTCCTTGGTAAAGGGCACTGATATAAAAGAATGGGTCGCCCCAGTATAAAATAGTACCGTAGCTAAATGCTGAAAAATAACTACTTGACCTGTTACGACCGTGGAGGCACTAGCAGCTTCCTCTTTAGTGAGGGAGAATACTTTGGCACTGGCTGGAACTAGTGGGGCTTCCAACCTTCCTTGACTGAGCTGAGGTCCGTCCAGAGTTGCAGGCATGTAGTGTAACTGAGGCTTGCTCCCGTATGGCGCTGCCTGTTGCTGAGGTGCTTTGAGCTTGTTAGGACATGCCTTAGCCAGGTGTCCTTCTTGACCACACGAATAACATCCAGTCATACCCAAAAGACAGTCTCCTGGATGTAGTCTCCCACATTTAGGGCAGGGAGGAAACTTGGCCTGCTTGTCTACTGGACCTCCCTTTTGGCTGCCTCCTGTATTCCATCGTTTCCTTTTGTTATCCTTGCCCTTCCAGTTCAGCTTACTTGCCTGGGGTTTCTGACTCCCTGCTGTCTTGTCCTCTATCTTGACTGGCTTGAGTTGCGTTTGTTGTGCCTTGATGCAGTTCAGATAGTGCTCAGCGACTAATGCCCTACTGACCAGCTCTTCACCAGTCTGTGGCCGGTGAGTTCCACTACTCACATTAAGTGCTATTTCTGGTCTCAGCATTCAGAGCATCAGTCTGACTCGTTCCTCCTCTGCACTCACTAACTCTAGGCAAAGCCGAGCTAGCCTATTGAATCTTTTGACTGCTTCTTCTATTGGCAGGTCACCTTGTCTAAATTCTATAAACTCCTCATAATGTTTATTGGTGATCCGTTGGCGGAAGAATTCTTCGTAAAACTCTGTCTCAAAGTCAGCCCAGCTCATCTGGTTGGCTGCTCTCTTGATCTTAACTCTCTCCCACCACATACGAGCATCTCCAGATAGGCAGAAGGAGGCACACTTGACTTTCTTGACTTCTGGCCAGTCAAGAAGCTCCATTGTGCTTTCTAGTGTCTTGAACCAAGCCTGGGCATCCCAGGGCTCAGTCATGCCTGAGAAACTTTCTGGCTTCAACTTCAGCCACTATATCAGGTATGCTAATTGTCGTTTAGGTGCTGTGGCGCCTTCCAGGACAACTAGTGGAACCTCAGCCACCACTGGGGTCTCCACATTGATTGTTGGGGGAGGGGGAGGAACTGGCTGCTGATTTGCCATCAGATTGGCGATTACTTGTTGCTGCTCTGCTACTTGTCTCTGGAGTTGAGCAACAACTTCAGAGAGATTAGGCTCAGTTGTTCTGGGCTCTTCGTTCTCCTGAGCTCGGTCCTCAGTACGAGCGGTACGGGGACGCCCACTTCTTGCCATCTAGTCATGCAGAGAGAGAAAACTTGAAATCATCCCTATACTCCCTAGACATATATATATATAAACATAGAAAGAAAACAAAAATAAGAACTTTTATCTTACTTAAACACATATAAGCAAATACTTCTAAGGATTTCTCTATACTGCAATTAATAAGGAAAGGCATAATAAATAAAAAAAATTAAGTACTTTCTTACTTGAAGACGGCAAGGTTGATGCTGATGTGAGTGTGATGCTGGAGAATGGGGACTGCTCTAATACCAACCTGTAACGACCACCCTCCTTACTACTAATCTCTAAGGGTGGACGCTACTTAACTACTCATTCTACTTAACTGATATTGCTTACTCTAAAGATAGTAACACTTAACCCCCTTTAACTGATCCGAAAAATAAGAACAGAACATGTAACTTATAGCAACTAATGCATGCAATTCAAGTGTAATGACTGTATCATATTAAAATTTCTAGGCAACTTTAGCTAACAATAAGGAAAATAGTTAACTAATCAATGAATCCCCTAGCAGTACGAAATAGAAAATCCGATTCAAAAATTTTCTTATCAACTTAAATAAGGAATTAATCTTAATAAATTCTTTAGCAAGGTCCCAAGGCTTCCATAGTCCAAACATCACACATCCATCTCACACCTCCTTGTCACCTTCCTTCACTGTAGCTTTCCTTTTCCTTTATCTGCAGTAAGAGGAAATGCAACTATAAGAGGATGCTTAGTAAGCGCTATCTAACTCGCAAAACTCGGATATGCATGTGTACAAAAAGGAATCTAGAAAATGAATGCTTTAAAAGAAAAGTTGCTCATGCTCATCTTATAGCAAAGGAACCGAAATCAAAGAAATCAATACTGCAAAGCTAAAGGACCGGTTGGTCATACCTGTTAAGCTAACAGAGGAATCAAAACAAACTGAAATGCTAAACATGTAAGGCTGCTCATGCTTGCAAATAGCAGTAAGAAAGTCTAAACAGCATGCTAGAATAAAAGAGCTAAACTTGCTGGTTTTTAAACCTATGTGAAGCTTATTTCATTTATTCCCAAACTTATACTCTTATACTTCAAAATAATAATCTCTTGGGCCCAGGCTTAGTACCATTGCGCGCTCCCTAATAGAAACTGAGGTAGCGAGCCACCAATCCTACGAGGGTAAAGACCTTGGTCTTACCAGGGCCAAGACCTTGGAATTGGTCGTCTGGAATTATTTAACGACAACCTCGGAAGACAGGTACTTTCCTTTTAAAATAAAATACATATTATCTTTAAATACTCCTAAAATGATGTGCCTCGGCATTTCTTTAAACACTTGGTGTATGTTTGATCTCAAATTCTGGAATTTAGGATTAAATTAAATCCTTGGTCTTTTCTTACTTATAACTACTCAAATATGTGATCTATTCATGCTCAATAACTCAACACAAATTAAAAACAAGCAAACTGGGATGCTAAAGGAACATCTAAAACTACATGCTGGAGCGTAGGTAAGGCTGTCCGTGTTAATTGGAAAGCAGAAAAGGTCAACGGCATGGCACAAATAAAGCTGTTCTTATTCATTGCAGTAACAGAGCAAACCAACATGGTATACTTAAAACACAGGTTGTTCATGCTCCCTAACCCAGTAACAAAACTAAAAACTGAAATACTAACATGCACAATCAAGAAGCAAGAAAACTCAACTAACGTGCTATGGGTAAGGGGTTGTTCGTACCCTATAAATAGCAAAAGAAAATCTAAACTTGCTGGAATTAGACTTCTATTAATTGTCTATTGAAAAACACAAACTAAAGAAGGAAACAAAGATCCGAAAACTACTCCTACTGCAGGTGAGAGCACTTACCTATGTGTTCTTGAACTTACAGCCGAGAAGAGAAGCTTCTAGGGTTTCAGAGGGCTTGAAATCTCGGCCTCTTCTTCGTGCCTATGGGTTCTCCTCGACGAGAGGGTCTCGAATCTGTGAAGAGCTCACGGAATTACCCCTTGGCCGGCCGTCGAAGACGATACCCTAGCTTCGACTTCGTTTTCGCCCGAGCAGCGCCGTCGCACACGAGAGAGGAGAGGATGAGAGGGTTTTGGTCGTGAGGAAATAACCCGATTCCTTTTTATACCAATGGGTATTCTCGGTTTCAGTTATTACTTAAATTTATTTCGCCGTCACTTTGATCACGAAACACTTGCTTGAGCGCTTGGCTATCGCACTTCGCTTAAGTCTTGGATCAGGTCAGAGGTTGGGGTTCGAACCTCGGTCGAACCTCTTTATTTTTGCAACTTCTTTGTTTTGGTAAAAATACCAAACGAACTCCGAAAATTTCATAAAAATACTCTAAAAATTTCTAAAAATCTCTAGAATATTCATAAAGTATTTCTAAATATTTATAAGCACTTTTAGAACTCCAAACAATGAAATTTGGGATGTTACAATTCTCCATACCTTAGAAAAAGTTCGTCCTCGAATTTAGAATAATTCTGGATATTTCTGTCTCATACTGTCCTCACGCTCCCAAGTAACTTCCTCATGCTTCTGGTTCTGCCAGATGACTTTCACTAGTGGCACTTCTCTGTTTCTTAGTCTCTTAACTCCTCTGTCCACTATCTGTGTAGGTCTGCTCTCATAGCTAAGATCCTCCGGATTTGTACTGACTGAGGTTGAATCACTTGGCTAGGGTCGTGGAGGCACTTCTTTAGCATGGAGACATGAAATACATTGTGTATTGCTGACATATCTTGTGGTAAGTCCAAATTGTAAGCTACCATCCCAATCCTCGCTGTGATCAGGTAGGGTCCTACGTAGCGAGGACTTAACTTGCCCTTTTTGCCAAATCTCATCACTCCCTCCATAGGAGCGACCTTGAGAAAGACTGAATCTCCTACATGGAACTCAAGTGGCCTACAGCGTGTGTCAGCATAACTTTTCTATCTGCTCTGGGCAGTCTCAATTCTATGTCTGATCTTCTGGATAGCCTGAGTGGTCTCATCCATCATCTCTGTCTGAATGCCCAACTCCACTTCCATTTCTTTCCTTTCACCTACTTCTTGCCAGCAAATCGGTGATCTGCACTTTTGGCCATACAGTGCCTCGTAAGGTGCCATCTTGATAGTGGTCTGGTAGCTATTGTTGTAGGCGAATTCAACTAAATACAAATACTTGCACCAACCGCCCTTAAAATCTAATGTACAAGCCCGGAGCATGTCTTCTAAAATTTGATTTACTCGCTCTGTCTGTCCATCAGTCTGGGGATGGAAGGCTGTGCTGAACTTGAGTTTGGTGCCTAATGCATTCTGAACACACTCCCAAAAATGGGAGGTGAAGCGTCTATCCCTATCAGAAACAATCGACTTCGGAACTTCATGAAGTCAGATCACTTCCTTAACATATAGTTGTACCAACTGCTCTATAGAGTGAGACACCTTGATGGCTAGAAAATGGGTAGACCTTGTCAACCTATCCACTATCACCCATATCGCATCGTACCCATTAGTGGTCCTTGGAAGACCTGTTATAAAGTCCATGGATATTTCTTCCCACTTCCACTCTGGTATTGGGAGAGGCTGTAGGACTCCTCCTGGTCTCTGGTGCTCTGCTTTGACTCTCTGGCATGTCAGGCAGGTAATGACACATTTTGAAACATCTCTCTTGAGTCCAGACCACCAGAATCTCTGTTTCAAATCTTGATACATCTTGGTGGAACCAGGATGCATGGAGTACGGTGTACTAAGAGCTTCTTCTAGAATCTTCTTTCTCAATTCCTCATCGTTGGGGACACAAAGGCGGTTCCCCTGATAGAGGATTCCACTGTCTGATACTCGAAACTCTGATTTTTCTCCTTTTTATATCCCTTACTTGATCTTTTGGATATCTGGATCTTCACTTTGCTTTCTCTGTATATCCTCAAGTAGGGTTGACTCTAAGGTCAATGCCGAGAGTTGCCCATAAATAATTTCAACTCCAAAGTCTGACAATTCATTCTGCAGTGGCAGTGTTAATGATAAAAAGGGCATCAAGGCTGCACTTGATTTTCAGCTTAGTGCACTCGCTACTTTGTTAGCTTTACCTGGGTGGTAGAGGATTTCACAGTCATAATCTTTAACCAACTCTAGCCACCTGCGTTGTCTCATGTTTAAGTCTTTCTGGGTAAAGAAATACTTCAAGCTCTGATGGTCGGTGAAGATTCTGCACTGAACTCCATACAAATAATGTCGCCAGAGTTTTAGTGCAAAGACCACAGCTACCAGCTCAAGATCATGAGTGGGGTAGTTTTTCTCATAGTCTTTGAGTTGTCTGGAAGCATAAGCTATAACCTTCCCCTCTTGCATGAGAACAGCTCCAAGGCCCATCTTGGAAGCATCACTGTATATGTCAAAACTCTTGTCACTCTCTGGAAAAGTCAAAATGGGAGCACTGGTCAATCTTTTCTTCAATGCTTCGAAACTTTGCTCACATTTATCTGACCATTCAAACTTCTTGTTCTTCCTAGTTAGGGATGTTAGTGGAGAGGCTATTTTGGAAAAGTCCTCCACGAATTTCCTATAATACCTAGCTAAACCAAGGAAGCTTATGATCTCCCTGGCGTTCTTGGGTCTACTCCAGTGGTTGACCGCCTCTATTTGACAGGATCTACCTGGATACCTTCTTTAGAAATGATGTGACCTAGAAACGCCACCTGCTACAACCAGAAATCGCACTTTGAGAATTTGGCATAAAGCTATTTTTTGCTGAAGGGTCTGCAGTACAATTCTCAAGTACGTGTCATACTTCTCTAGGGTTCTTGAATAAATCAGAATGTCGTCGTTGAAAACAATGATGAATTTGTTGAGGTATTCTCTGAACACTCTGTTCATTAAATCTATGAAGACCGCAGGTGCATTAGTCACACCAAAAGGCATGACTACAAACTCGTAGTATCCATATCTGGTCCTGAAAACTGTTCTGGGTATATCACTTTCTTTCACTTTCAACTGATGGTACCCAGAGCGCAGGTCTATCTTAGAGAACACTGTTGCCCCCTTTAACTGATCAAATAGATCATCTATTCTGGGAAGAGAGTACTTGTTCTTAACTGTTACTTTGTTCAGCGCTCTATAATCTATGCACATCCACAGAGATCCGTCTTTCTTCTTAACGAACAACACTGGAGCTCCCCAGGGTGAATGACTAGGGCGGATGAAACCCTTGTCAAGTAGCTCCTGAAGTTGTTCTTGTAACTCTTTTAGCTCTGCTGGAGACATTCAGTACGGAGCTTTTGAAATTGGACCGGTGCTAGGAACCAACTCAATTTCAAACTCCACTTCTCTGTTGGGAGGTAGTCCAGGTAGCTCTTCTGGAAATACCTCTGGATACTCACAGACTACTCGAACATCTTTCTGCTTGGGTCCTTTTTGTCCTTCTGTATTCACAATGTACGCAAGAAAGCCAGCACACCCTTTAGCTAACATTTGCTGGGCTATTAAAGAAGATAGGAACTTCTTAGTCCTCCTCTTTGGGACTCCCATGAATTCAAAGGGTAGTTTGCCCTCTGGCCTGAAGATCACTTTCCTTCTGCGGTAGTCCACCGAAGCACTGTACTTGCTGAGGAAATCCATACCCAGAGTAACATCAAAATCCTGCATCGCAAGTACTACTAAATTAACATATAGCTCTCAGTCTGAAATTTTGACTGGTACAGCCCAAAGCCACTGGTTGGACTCCATGACCTCCCCAAAAGGTAGGGTTGTCAAGAACTTGGAGTTCATGCTCTCTGTAGGCACCTGAAATTCCTTGGCAAAGGCCACTGATATAAAAGAATGGGTCGCCCCAGTATAAAATAGTACCGTAGCCAAATGCTGAAAAATAACTACTTGACCTGTTACGACCGTGGAGGTACTAGCAGCTTCCTCTTTAGTGAGGGAGAATACTCTGGCACTGGCTGGAACTGGTGGGGCTTCCAACCTTCCTTGACTGAGCTGAGGTCCGTCCAGAGTTGCAGGCATGTAGTGTAACTGAGGCTTGCTCCCGTATGGCGCTGCCTGTTGCTGAGGTGCTTTGAGCTTGTTAGGACATGCCTTAGCCAGGTGTCCTTCTTGACCACACGAATAACATCCAGTCATACCCAAAAGACAGGCACCTGGTTGTAGTCTCCCACATTTAGGGCAGGGAGGGAACTTGGCCTGCTTGTCTACTGGACCTCCCTTTTGGCTGCCTCCTGTATTCCATCATTTCCTTTTGTTATCCATGCCCTTCTTGTTCTGCTTACTTGCCTGGGGTTTCTGACTCCCTGCTGTCTTGTCCTCTATCTTGATTGGCTTGAGTTGCGTTTGTTGTGCCTTGATGCTGTTCAGATAGTGCTCAGTGACTAATGCCCTGCTGACCAACTCTTCACCAGTCTGTGGCCGGTGAGTTCCACTACTCACATTAAGTGCTATTTCTGGTCTAAGTATTCAGAGCATCAGTCTGACTCGTTCCTTCTTTGCACTCACTAACTCTAGGCAAAGCCTAGCTAGCCTATTGAATCTTTTGACTGCTTCTTCTATTGGCAGGTCACCTTGTCTGAATTCTATAAACTCCTCATAATGTTTATTGGTGATCCATTGGCGGAAGAATTCTTCGTAAAACTCTGTCTCAAAGTCAGCCCAGCTCATCTGGTTGGCTGCTCTCTTGCTCTTAACTCTCTCCCACCACATACGAGCATCTCCAGATAGACAAAAGGAGGCACACTTGAATTTCTCGACTTCTGGCCAGTCAAGAAGCTCCATTGTGCTCTCTAGTATCTTGAACCAAGCCTGGGCATCCCAGGGCTCAGTCGTGCTTGAGAAACTTTCTGGCTTCAACTTCAGCCACTGTATTAGGTATGCTTCTTGTCGTTTAGGTGTTGTGGTGCCTTCCAGGACAGCTGGTGAAACCTCAGCCACCACTGGGGTCTCCACATTGATAGTTGGGGGAGGGGGAGGAACTGGCTGCTGATTTGCCATCAGATTGGCGATTACTTGTTGCTGCTCTACTACTTGTCTCTGGAGTTGAGCAACAACTTCAGAGAGATTAGGCTCAGTTGTTCTGGGCTCTTCGTTCTTCTGAGCTCGATCCTCAGTACGAGCGGTACGGGGACGCCCTCTTCTTGCCATCTAGTCATGCAGAGAGAGAAAACTTGAAATCGTCCCTATACTCCCTATACATATATATATATATAAACATAGAAAGAAAACAAAAATAAGAACTTTTATCTTACTTAAACACATATAAGCAAATACTTCTAAGGATTTCTCTATACTGCAATTAATAAGGAAAGCCATAATAAATAAAAAAATTAAGCACTTTCTTACTTGAAGACGGCAAGGCTGATGCTGATGTGTGTGTGATGCTGGAGAATGGGGACTGCTCTGATACCAACCTGTAACGACCACCCTCCTTACTACTACTCTCTAAGGGTGGACGCTACTTAACTACTCATTCTACTTAACTGATATTACTTACTCTAAAGATAGTAACACTTAACCCCCTTTAACTGATCCGAAAAATAAGAACAGAACATGTAACTTATAACAACTAATGCATGCAATTCAAGTGTAATGACTGTGTCATATTAAAATTTCTGGGCAACCTTAGCTAACAATAATGAAAATAGTTAACTAATCAATGAATCCCCTAGCAGTACGAAATAGAAAATCCGATTCCAAAATTTTCTTATCAACTTAAATAAGGAATTAATCTTAATAAATTCTTTAGCAAGGTCCCAAGGCTTCCATAGTCCAGACATCACACATCCATCCCACACCTCCTTGTCGGCTTCCTTCACTGTAGCTTTCCTTTTTCTTTATCTGCAGTAAGAGGAAATGCAACTATAAGCGGATGTTTAGTAAGTGCTATCTAACTCGCAAAACTCGGATATGCTTGTGTACAAAAAGGAATCTAGAAACTGAATGCTTTAAAAGAAACGTTGCTCATGCTCATCTAATAGCAAAGGAACCGAAAACAAAGAAATCAATACTGCAAAGCTAAAGGACCGGCTGGTCATACCTGTTAAGCTAACAGAGGAATCAAAACAGACTGAAATGCTAAACATGTAAGGTTGCTGCTCATGCTTGCAAATAGCAGTGAGAAAGTCTAAACAGCATGCTAGAATAAAAGAGCTAAACTTGCTGGTTTTTAAACCTTTGTGAAGCTTATTTCATTTATTCCCAAACTTATACTCTTATACTTCAAAATAATAATCTTTTGGGCCCAGACTTAGTACCATTGCGCGCTCCCTAATAGAAACTGAGGTAGCGAGCCACCAGTCCTATGAGGGTAAAGACCTTGGTCTTACCAGGGCCAAGACCTCGGAATTGGTCGTCTGGATTTATTTAACGACAACCTCAGAAGTCGGGTACTAGCCTTTTCAAATAAAATACATATTATCTTTAAATACTCCTAAAATGAAGTGCCTCAGCATTTCTACAAACACTTGGTGTATGTTTGATCTCAAGTTCTGGAATTTGGGATTAAATTAAATCCTTGGTCTTTTCTTACTTATAACTACTCAAATATGTGATCTGTTCATGCTCAATATCTCAACATAAACTAAAAACAAGCAAACTAGGATGCTAAAGGAACATCTAAAACTACATGCTGGAGCGTAGGTAAGGCTGTCTGTGCTAGTTGGAATGCAGAAAAGGTCTAAACGGCATGGTTCAAATAAAGTTGTTCTTATTCATTGCAGTAACAGAGCAAACCAACATGGTATACTTAAAACACAGGTTGTTAATGCTCGCTAATCAAGTAACAAAACTAAAAACTGAAATACTAACATGCATAATCAAGAAGCAAGAAAACTCAACTAACGTGCTAAGGGTAAGGGGTTGTTCGTACCCCATAAATAGCAAAAGAAAATCTAAACTTGCTGGAATTAGACTTCTATTAATTGTCTATTGAAAAACTCAAACTAAAGATGGGAACAAAGATCCGAAAACTACTCCTACTGCAGGCGAGAGCACTTACCTATGTGTTCTTGAACTTACAGCCGAGAAGAGAAGCTTCTAGGGTTTCAGAGGGCTTGAAATCTCGGCCTCTTCTTCGTGCCTACGGGTTCTCCTCAACGAGAGGGTCTCGAATCTGTGAAGAGCTCACGGAATTACCCCTTGGTCGGCCGCCAGAGACGAAGCCCTAGCTTTGGCTTTGTTTTCGCCCGAGCAGCGCCATCGCACGCGAGAGAGGAGAGGATGAGAGGGTTTTGTCGTGAGGAAATAACCCGATTCCTTTTTATACCAATGGGTATTCTCGGTTTCAGTTATTACTTAAATTTATTTCGCCATCACTTTGATCATGAAACACTTGCTTGAGCGCTTGGCTATCGTACTTCGTTTAAGTCTTGGATCAGGTCGGAGGTCGCGGGTTCGAACCTCGGTCGAACCTCTTTATTTTTTACAACTTCTTTCTTTTGGTAAAAATACCAAATGAACTTCAAATATTTCATAAAAATACTCTAAAAATTCCTAAAAATCTCTAGAATATTCCTAAAGCATTTCTAAATATTTATAAGCACTTTTAGAACTCCAAACAATGAAATTTGGGGTGTTACAGTTGAATTAAGGTGTGGCAGTCATGTGATTTAAGACCAACCAGTTTTAGATCCTTCATTGAGACAAGGTTTTTGATGTTGGAGGAGTAACCTGTGGGAACCTTAATTCCGAACAATGAATTACAAAGTCTTCTTTTCTCATCCTTGCTTAATGTATAACATGCTAGGGGCAAAAATGTCCTTTTCTCCCCTTTTTGTGGTGCTAATTCTCCCTTAATTTTCATCTCCACTAGGTCGTTTCTTGCTGCAATTCCATCCTTTGTCTTTCCTGGCATATCAAGTAATGTACCAATCAAACTTTCGCAAACGTTTTCCTCTATGTGCATCACATCAAGAACATGTCGAACATGTAGATCTTTCCAATACTCAAGTTCAAAGAATATCGATTTCTTTTTCCAACAGGAATTACCATCATTTTCCTTTGATTGAAGATTTGCTCTCATTTTTCCCCATCGGCATGTAATTCCTTCTACTTTTTTTAAAACTTCATCGCCGCTTAGTGGTTTTGGGGTCATAATAAAGTCTTGTGTCCCATCAAATGCCTTCTTCTACCTTCGATAAGGATTATCTCTACGAAGAAATCGTCTATGACCTGCAAATGATATTTTTTTACTGTGCTTCAACCTTTTTGCACAAGTTTTCTCACCACAGATAGGGCATGCTTGATATCCTTTTACAGTGCATCCTGCCAGGTTTCCATATGCCGGAAAATCATTAATTGTCCACAATAGGACAGCTCTAAGCAAGAATCTTTCTTCTCGGTGTGCATCATATGCTTCAACACCAACTTCCCATAATTCTTTTAAATCATTAATCAAAGGCGCCAAGTACACATCAATGTCATTTCCCAGCTATTTAGGACCAGAAATCAACAACGTGAGCATCATATATTTTCTCTTCATACACAACCATGGAGGAAGATTATAGGTGATCATTATAACTGGCCGACAACTATATGTAGAACTCATCAAACTATGAGGATTGATCCCATCAGCTGCTATGGCCAATCTTAGATTTCTTGTCTCAGAAGTAAAATCTGGCCAATTATGATCCACAAGTCTCCAACAAGGTGCATCAGCTGGATGTAGCATATAGGCATCACATACTCTTTTATTAGCATGCCAAGTTAACTCCTTAGATATTTCGTTGCTCCGAAACATTCTTTGAAATCTAGGAATAGGAGGAAGTACCATAAAATCTTTGCAGGGAATCCTTCAATTATCCTAAAATTCTTGGCCAACTTCCACCTTGACAATCCACAAGTAGGACAATCGGTAAAATCCTCATACTCCTTCCAGTATAAGACACAATCATTAGGGCAAGCATGTATTTTTCTTATAAGTCATCCCCATTGCACATAAGCTTTTCTTTGCATCATATAAAGATAAAGGCAATTCATTGTCAACGGGAAGCATTTCTCCAAACAAGACAAGTAGTTCAGTAAAACTATTATCACTCCAGCTGTATTTCACTTTCAAGTTATATAATTGCACAATTACAGATAACTTTGTAAATTTAGTACACCCAGTATACAGAGGTTTCTCAGCATCCTCAAGTAATTTTATAAATTGATCTAGATTCTCTGAACTTTCATATGCAGCGTGTACCATATCTACAGGTTTATCAGCAAAATAGTTTTCACTTTCTCCAGCTGCATCATTCTCTTTCTTTAAATCTCCTAATACAGCTTCTTCCCCATGCCATATCCATTTTTTGTATGTTAAGTCTATACCATTACAGTACACATGTGCCCTTATGCTGTTAATATTATTGTTCCATAGATTGCCACATTCCGTACAAGGACAAGGTATACTAGTAGGATTAGTAGCATGTTGCAGAACAAATTGCAAGAAAGATTCTAGTCCAAGTTCAAACTCATGTGATAATCTATCCTTTGCCATCCATGCTTTGTCCATTTTGTTGTACTAATGAATCTAAAATCAATCAAAAATATCAAGACAATTACAACAATGAGCCATATTACATACTATTTCATATTTTCAAAAGAAACAATTAACTTAGTATGACAAACAAAATTTGCACTTCATCATTATACCAATAAATAAACTATGAGTCATTCATGAATCATCACCTAAACCCTAAACTGTATTAGGAACTATTCAGATGGATTCAGAAATTCATAAAATCCTATAGAAACAACAACAACAAAAAGAGGTAAATTTATAAACCAGAAAACATGGCATATCAGTGAAAAGAATTAACATAGACATAAAAGAAACTTGATAGTTCAAGGAATACATAAAACCAACTTAGCAACAGGAAATAACAACTCCTCAATCTAGCAAACAAAATGATAAAATCAACTTAGGGTAGTGTTTGAGGAAATTCATCAAACACATTGCATGCATCAATCAATTAATACTTGCAATCAAGAGATCAAGAAGATGAAACTGTCGAAGATGAGGAAGGACCTCAGTAGCGACGATGGATAAAGGAAAAATTACTGGAATGTGAAGGACTCTAGCGGTGGCAGTGAATGCTGGACCAGAGATGGATGAAGGAAAAACTAACGGAATGCGAAGAAGGGCTCCTCTTCTCACCCAAAGGGAGGAGTTGGAGGAGATGCGGTGTGGTTGGACAGAGAAGCAAGGGCATCGTGTGCACGGTGTAGTTGGACGGAGAAGCAAGGGCGTCGTGTGTGTGTACGATGGACGGAGAAGCAAGGGCGTCATGCGTAGTTGGAGGAAAGTGGTGGTGGCATCGTGATGGTATACGGTGGACGACGCGATATAGGTTTAGGTTTGGAGGGAAGAGTGAATTGTTGCAAATTTTGACTAAGTATTGGTGGGAAAATTAAATTATTTTATTTTGGTTCATTAATACCACTTTTAACAATGGTTTTTTACTATGCGATTTCGTAGATAGAACAAGGAAGCTATCATAGACATTGGGTTTTAAAAACCACTGTTAAAATCGATGTCTATTAACGAAAAAAAGGTGTTCATAGACATCGGCTAAAAAAATCGATGTCTATGAGCGAAAATCTGCGCTCATAGACACCGATTTTTGGAAAAAACGGTGTAAAATACTCAAAGGCACCGAAATTTGCTTAAAATCACTATTGTTCCACCGATGTCTATAAGGGTTTTTCTTGTAGTGGAAGGCTATATTTATAACATTATAGTCTTGGTCGGGGTGCCTGGAAGGGTTCCAGGCGCTCGGGAGGGGATAAAACTTTATCCCTTTTCACATAGATCATGTTTGACCGTGATCTAGATAAAACACAGGTCTAGGCGCACCCCGAACTGTCCGGCCGCTCGGAAGGGTTCCGAGCGCCCCGGACTGGTCCGAGCTCCCGGAATGGTTCCGGGCGCTCTGACCAAGAAAGTCAATAGAGTTGACTTTTTTTGGTCCGGGCCCTCTGCTTCGGTTCAGCTCGCCTTGGTCTGGGTCTTCCACTTCAGCTCTGCTAACTTGGGTGATCTCGGCCATCCGGAATAGGGCTCACCCGAACCCAAGTTTCGGCCTTCTCCTCGAGCAGCCTTCCTCCCCAGTTTCTCGTCCCTCGAACGTCGCGTACGTTCTTCTTGTGCACCGGTGTACTCTTCCGCGGTATCTCGTCCCTTGGATACACCGAGCTCATCGGCTCTCTCCCCGTGTCATCCTTCTCGCTAGCCGCGTCTTCCGCTCGACTTCCTGTGCTCCTAAGCTCCTGCACACTTAGACACAAGGGTTAAACCAAACAGGACCTAACTTAACTTGTTTGATCACATCAAAACAATTTTGGGATTCCAACAATCTCCCCCTTTTTGATGTGAGCAGCCCAAGTTAAGCTAGGGTAAACAAATGCAATGTAAAGATAATTAATTTTAAAAATAAGTGCAAATAGATTTTTCAGTTAAAATTAGATTATACCACCTCCCCTAGAGTTAATATATCCTTCTCTCCCTTTGATCACATAAAAGATGGGGTTCCTTAATAAGTCTAAGGTTATTTTTAAAAAAATGCAATAAATTAGAAAATTTTAAGTGCTAAAAAAAATTCTAAGTGGGAAAAAATTTTTAGGCAGAAAAATTTCTAAGTAACACAATTTCTAAGTAAGAATTTTTAATAAAAAATTTTGTGCAATGGAATAAATAACAAAAAAATTAACAGAAATATTTTAAATTTAAATTTTTCTAAGTGAATTTTTAGAAGAAATTTTAATAAGTGTTAAACCATTGACAAATATTGAAAGCAATTAATTATTTTATGCTTATCAGTTTGTCAATTAAATATTTAATTCAGAAATTGGCTTCTAGGCTGTGGCGAGGCACTAGGCCTTCTTAGTTATTGGATCATCAACCACTTCTAGACAAAGCCTTTTAATGAATTCAAATATTCAATTTTCTACATGAAAGCCCTAAGTCTAATTTCATTTTCAATTTAAACAAGTTTTTGGAACCTAATATAGGTTCCGTCCTACAGGGTTAATCAGGTATTTTCTAGGTATATAAGCCTTTGATATTTTTCTAATCTGACTTTTGTGAAACCTATAGTACCAGTTTAATCCTCTATAGTTTCTAAAAGTAGAAATATTTGAATAAGTAGAATTTCTCAACTTTTCTATTTCTTCTTTTAATTTATCATTTTCAAGTCTTACTTTATCAAAATCTTCTATCAAACATGATTTTGCTAAAATTCTTTTTATTTCTAAGTTTTCATTCTTTAATTTATTATTTTTACTTTTTAATTTGTACATAGATTTTGCCATAGACTTAATTTCAAAATAAAGTTGATCAGGAGATAAGAGGCATACCTCACTTACCATATCAGACTTGAAGCCTGACTCTCCCCCTACTTCGCTACACTCATCTGAAGTCGCTCCTCCTTCATCGATGTTGGCTTCTAATGTACATTGCCCTTCATAGCTTGCCATCAGTGCTAGTCCGGCATATTCTTGTATTTCGGACTCAGATGATGAACTGTCGTCCCAAGTAGCTTTTAGATTCTTGTGCTTCTTGGGTATCTTGACTTTATCCTTCTTGAGTTCTAGGCAATCCTCTTTTAAGTGTTCTTCCTTTTGACACTGGTAGCAACAAACCCTTCTTCTATTTCTTGTATTTTTTCTTATTCTGCATTTCTTTAAATTTATTAGATCTAAAGATTTTTTTGAAATTCCTTACCATATAAGCTTCTTGATCTTCTTCTGAGTCTGACTCGGGTTCATCCTTCTTGATTGCAGTTAGCGTCATAATCTGACTTGATTCTTTTGTTGTCCCTGCACATCTGGTTTCATGTAATTCTAAAGTGAAAAAAAGTTCCTCTAGGGTACTTACCTCCAGGTCTTTTGAGAAGTAGTAAGCGTCGATTATTGAGGTCCAATCTGGAGTCCTGGGAAAGGCATTGAGTGCGTAGCGTATCGTGTCCCGGTTGGTTAATGTTTCTCCGAGGTTTTCGAGTCTGGTGATTAGTTCTTTTACCTTTGCGTGTAGATCGACTACCTTCTCACCTTTTTCCAGACGGATGTTTACCTTTGCGTGTAGATCGGCTACCTTCTCACCTTTTTCCAGACGTATCGTGGAGTTCCAGGAATTTTTCCCAGAGTTCTTTGGCCGATGAGTAGCTTCCGATGCGGTTGACTTCTTGAGGCGGCAACACGCTCAGTAAGTGATATTTTGCTCGGTTATTTGCTACGGAATCATTTTGTTCTTTCTTCATCCAAAGACTTTCTTCTTTTTCTTCTCCATTTTGATTAGGAGCTACAAAACCATATTTTATTATTAAACGAATTTCAAAATCTATATTCAGAAATACCTCCATACGAAGCTTACAGTGTGCGAAGTCTCCCTCAAATTTTGGTGGAACGATGCTTGGTCCGGCCATTGGTTGCTTTGCTTCGGTCGGCGGTTAGTCCTTCTGAAGCATCCTTGCTCTGATACCACTTGTTGGTCCCTTTGGAGGCCGACAAGAGGGGAAGGGTGAATTGCCCTAAAAAAATTAATCAACCCTTTCTCGACTTATAACTAAATTAAGAATACTTGTAATAAAAAATAAAGAGACTAATTTAAACATGAAATAGACACAAAGGAGTTACTTGGTTTGCAATCAGAAGATTGCTAATCCAAGGAGAATGAAGCGCACTATCTAAAGATCTCTTTCGGGCGGAGTATCCTCTTACAGCGTTAACAGCACACAAACAAAAGTAGAACACACATAAATGGATTACAAGTTGTTGTTCAGCTTCTTGGACCAAGGCTATATTTATAGCCTTGGTCGGGGTGCCTGGAAGGGTTCCAAACGCCTGGGAGGGGATAAAACTTTATCCCTTTTCATATAAATCATGTTTGATCGTGATTTGGATAAAACATAGGTTCGGGCGCCCGAAAGGGTTCTGGGCGCCCCGGACTGGTCCCAGTCCAGGACGCCTGGAATGGTTCCGAGCGCCCGAACCAAGAAAGTCAACAGAGTTGACTTTTTCCATTCGGGCCCTCTGCTCCAATTCAGCTCGCCTCGATCTGGGTCTTCCACTCCTGCTCCGCTAGCTTGGGTGATCTCAGCCATTCGGAATAGGGCTCACCCGAACCCAAGTTTCGGCCTTCTCCTCGAGCAGCATTCCTTTCCGGTTTCTCATCCCTCGAACGTCATGTACGTTCTTCTCGTCCACCGGTGTACTCTTCCGCGGCACCTCGTCCCTTGGACACACCGAGCCCATCGGCTCTCTCCCCGTGTCGTCCTTCTCGCTAGCCGTGTCTTCCACTCGACCTCCTGTGCTCCTAAGCTCTTGCACACTTAGACACAAGGGTTAAATCAAACATGACCTAACTTAACTTGTTTGATCACATCAAAATAATCTTGGGGTTCCAACATTATATTCTCCCTCACTAATAAAAATTTGATCCCTAAATTTGCTACTGAAGCTATAATACTAAGGTATTTTCATCTAATGATAACAACTATGCAGTACACCCCTATACTAGTTCATTCTAGAATCTCAAAAAGTCTATAACAATCTAGGATCCCTAATATACTACCTAATCTACTACTAAAGTAAACAATCATCATTCTATGGGTTATGAACCCATCATACTTCCGCTACTCCCACATTCCTGTCTAACTAACCGTTGTGGATGATATCCACTAGGTATAAATGATCTTCTAGCTGCCTCCAAAGTCCCTTGCGGATGTTCGAAATAAGTCCTCTAGTTAGTGAATAGTGTGCTTCGTATGTCTATCTAAAATTTTGAATAAAAATGAAGTTCTGTACACATGACTCATTGGAAACTCCACCAAGTGATCCAAAGAGTCAGTCTAGCATGTTAGTAGAAGATGGTCAAACTTATTTAATTGATCAATGATAATCCAATTTAAATCATGCACCCTCTAAAATCCATCATACTATATTTCCCTTTCCACTTCGGTATAAAAATCTTCCGAACTAAGCCTGCTAGTCTCTAACGCTCTTTGTGGGTTATGGCCCACAATACTTCTGGTGCATCACTATGATGTTCTACCTTCACTTATTGACGAGCTATAAAGTCAGCAAGGTTCTTTATATCGTTCCATCAGTAGGAGCATTTTAGGTCTTGATGCATGAAAGTACCTTTCGGATGAAGCATAAATCATGATCAATTTGCTTCCATGAATAGGTCTTCTTTAACTAGGTTTGCCTCAAGAGTACATAGTCTTGAGCTATTAAGTGGGGCTCACATTCGGCGAGTTGACTAAACTCTGCCTTGAAATCAATTATTCTATGGTTGCTCTACTTAAAGTTAAGGAACTCTTAACGATGAGCTATACAAAAAGGAGGTAGAGAAGCTCTATCTCTTAAAAGCCTCTCAAAATAATCACTAAGTAATCCTTTGTTCCCTGAATGTCATCTTCTGCACCTTCCACCAAGTGGTGCTATGGCCTTATATGTGATAAGCAACAAACTCCATCCTTTCCCCATCAATGTGTTGGATCGAGATCGCGCTAGAGGGGGAGGGGGGGGGGTTGAATAGCGCTCGTGGCTTTCACGCGTTTCGTATTCGTAATAGCTAGACGGAAGAAACTCTCGACGAAAGGTCTATAATTTCCTGCCAATCCCAAGAACTGCGGATCTCCTGCACTGATTTCGGCTGCTCCCAACTGGTGACAGCCTCGATCTTCTGAGGGTCTACCGAAATACCTCGGCTAGAGACCACATGCATGACCTAGAAAACCGACTGAAGATAGCCAGAAAGCACATTTACTGAACTTCGCGTATAGCTGATGTCGTCGAAGAATCTCCAAGTCTATGCGAAGATGTTGTGCATGTTCCTCCTTGGAACACGAGTAGATCATTATGTCGTCGATGAAAACAACAACGAACTGATCTAGATACGCCATAAAGATGTGGTTCATCAAAACCATAAATACCGCTGGAACATCGGTAAGCCCAAATGGCATTACCCAAAAACTCATAATGTCTGTACAACAAACATTCTTAACTAGAGATCCCCGATAACAAGTCCGAGATCTGATCACTAACTACAAATCACCAAAGAATAGATCATCTCATGTGAGAGCAACGCTCCATCACAAGAAATACTATATATGTGGGAGCAACGCTCTACCACCAACAAGGCAACCTATATGGGAGCAGCGCTCCAACACAACAATCCAAAATATATGGGAGCAATGCTCTACCACCACAATCCAAAATATGTAGGAGTAACGCTTCACCACAAACAATCCATAACATGTGGGAGCAACGCTCCACCACAGACAATCCATAACATGTGGGAGCAACGCTCCACCACAAACAACCCAAAATATGTGGGAGCAACACTCCACCACAACCATCTAATATATGTGGGACCAATGCTCCACCACTATCAATCCATAATATGTGATCAAGACATCTAACTATCCAACTAGTGACTGCACGAATCACGCTACCACATATCACTGTGAGCAACCAAGGGTATCACAATCCAGTAAGAAAATCAAATCCATCGTCAACTCTATCAACACTGTAGTGGGTCACCCACTAATAGGAGAATTAGTTGACAAGGCAATACAACAAATAACATAATGTAGACACTCCGCATAAGTAGAATCATCATGATGCTATCCACAATACACCTGACACATGTGCCCACACAACATAGGTATGACCGACATAATCCTCCAATTAGTACACACCAAACATACTCATAACACAGGTATAAATCAGTGTGATACCTCCAAAAATACATTCTGAACCCGTGTGTATATATCAACGTGGGTATAATCGAAAATACACCTCAAACAACACTCACCTAACATATATACACCTATGCCAAGAGTATAATCAATGTAATACTGTAAAATACCAAAAAATGGTGAATAATGATAAGGGAAGTTTTCGGAATTTTTGGAAATTTTCTGGAAATTTTTCGGAGACCGTATGGCTTCGGTTACGGGGATAAAAAAAACTGGGTCCGGGAAAGCCTGTTTAGGCTACCCCATTTAAGCGAGGAAAAGTTATTTTTCTTTCCCTTTTTATTCTCTTTTTCTTTTATTCTTATTTTTTTTCTTCCCCACCTGCTTTTCTTTTTCTTCGCCGTTTCTCCTCCCAACTCCTCACCCGTGCCCTAACCTCCCTTCCCAACAGGCGCCGCAACACCACCTTCTCTCTCGTGTACAAGGTGATCGACCAAGGCGAGTCCACACATCATCCGATTTGCCCTAGGTGCCACCGACGCCGACGCCCTCTCCGATCTCCACTGTGCTGCTGCCGTCACCACTCGCCGGGGAGATTCCAGTGGCCGACCCTCCCCTGTGCCCTAACACCACAGTCGTGCCACTGCCGAGCCTCTCCCTCTTCGTGAGTTGCGGCCGCACCATCAAAGGATCTCAACGTAGATCACCGGCGTCGAGTTAGGGTTTAGAGCAATCTCCCCTTCTACACGAAGGAGCCGAGCCCTAGTCTCACCTTCCGTGCCCTAGACTCATCATCGGGCCGATATATTTTTTTTTCTCATCTACCTGTTGCCAGTAGAGGGAACGAGGGGCTCCATTTCAGGTAAGGTCAGTAGGTTGTTGTTTCTGTCCAGTAGGTGTTGATTGTGGATGTTTGACATAGAGAGTAATGGTTTCTCTGTAGTGTCGACAACGAGTTTGTGGCAGTCGGCTAGCATTGTCCAGCATCTGCATCTCCTAACCATGTGTCCACAGGGACGACATTGCACTAGGGTAAGGGCTGGAAATTCATTTCTGATTTAGTTTACTATGAATTAATGTTGTATGGTATGGGATAACTGATTCAGAGGAGGTAATTGTGGTTGAAATGTGGAATCTAACCTAAGTTTGGGTTAGATCCGACTCATGATGTTAGCAAGAGGGATTAGCTAATCAATTGTTATTTTTTTTTTAATAGGATTCTTTGTTTAGCTATTTTGTTAAAATAGAACTTAGCTAAACTGTACGATTTATTACAGGACGTTGATTCGAGACGGTGTCTCGAAGAGGGATCTATTCGGATACGATCCTCTTATCGGAGGCGGGTACCTTGACTTATCTTTTTGATATGTCATGTTGATATGTCTAGTAGGTTATAGCCTTTAGTAATAATTATGTTCGTCCTTGTTTCGGTACGTCACTACCGGATACCTGTTACATGCTTGTTTGCTCACCTGATATGCATTTTATGCTAGTACCCATATGATTATATATATATATGCTCAGAGAGGTAGTGACATACCATGCTTGTTATATTCAGGACTTAGGTTTTTGATATCCTATCTGACCTGTGTACTTTAGATCTTCGTATTTGACCATCGATATTATGGTACTCATTTTATATATATGGATATGGTTATGCTGATCAGTTTATTGCTATGCTTAGTGTCATGCATCATGATTGCATGCTGCGTGATTGTCGGCTCCACTATGGTTGAGCACATCATACATGTATCTGCACACACCACCACTCATGGATTAGTGGTATATCGGTCTGTGGAGGTTCTGCTTAGATCTATTGGTCGTGTGGTGGTAGCCGTGGCGATTCCGCTCTGTTTGGCTCACGGTATTTAGTGTAGCAGTGTGGTAGCCGACAGACGGTGGACTCTATTTGGCTCCGTTGGTCAAGTGACTCAGCGTGGTAGCCGGCAGAGATACCTCCCCGTCATCATGTACCGGGAGATGAGAGCATTGAGCTCCCCCATTTATGATTTGGGGTCAGACGATAGGAGTACTCCGACAGCATCCCGTCCACTCAGTCACTCATTAGGTGTAGTGATGGTAGAGTGCACGGTTGTCACAGCCCTACCCACTCAGTCTCACCATTGTGTGTGAGATGACTGACTGGCGTCAGGGGTGACCAGGACGCATCATTGGCATCATACGCATTTATGTATTTACTGCTTGTGTTTTCTGCACTTATATGCTACATTTGGATGGATGCATATGTTTGACATGCATACAGGATTTATAACACTTCCGGTCTGACGACCTGATTATTCTGATAGGTGGCCCTGGTGAGTACAGTACTTTTCAGCCTTTTCTATTATGCATTACCTTCTTTTGTTCAGGAGACTGTACTCCATAGTTTTTACTATTTGTTATAGTTTACTATACATGTCAACTAGGTATCTGTTGAGTTGTTGAACTCACCCCCGTGTACACTATATTTTTCAGGTATTATGATGTTCCTGTCTGCTGGTCCCCACGTCACATCAGAAGACTTATCGGTTTCACTTATGTTTTGTTTGTTTATGTATCATTTTGTTTAGCTCTGTACTCCGGTTTTGTTTTTGGAGTGTTGATGTTGTTATGTGATATTTTATATTGGTTGTTGGTTGTGTAAGCCTAGTCAGCTAGCAGTTTTTGTGCTTTGGTTTGTATTGGGTTTCTGTCATTTTCTGTTGTGTTGGTTTTGTTCCAACCGTGTGGGCTGATGATATATATATAACTATGTGGTTGTGTGTATATTCCAGTCGCCTGTGGCTGATGTATATTATGATTGTAGAAATGCTTCAGATTGTCACCCATACAGGGGAGGTGCTGCCGAAATTTCTTCGGACAGGGACTTTCCCGGGGCGTGACAATTTCGTGGTATCAGAGCAGGTATACGATACTTGCTATGTGTTCTGGATTTTCAGATTTATCTGATACTAATTTATTTGGTATCAGAGCTCAGATTACGAGTCTTATTTTCGGTGTTTCGGATTTCGTGTTTTGGTTTTCTCGATGTGACTTTTCGGATTTTGGGACCTGGCAGCGGCAAGACATCTCCAAGCTATAGGAGGTATGTCGGTATACTTTTATCCTACCTTTTTGTTAGTATATGCACCGTTGACTATTACAATTTATGGCATGTATTAGCACTCTTTACTAGTACCTGCCTAGTTGAGATAGCATATATTTTATGTATTAGGTAAAACCCTGATGATGATCGACCTTAATAGAGATTAAGGGTTACAGTTTCTGGTGATTTATCATATCATACACCAGTAGTTTTTAGCTTCTGTTATTACTAGTTGGTTAGCAGATTGAGGCACATACCAGCCTCTACTATTATTAGCTGGGTAGTGGATAGTATCTATATCTTTATGTTGACCTAGCCAGTAGTATACCATGTTATCTTAGTTAATTTCATCAGTAAATATTGGTTTACTCTTGTTAGATTGGTCAGTAGAAGTCTGATTTACACTTGTTGATTTGGGTAGTCGTATATTGATATACCTTAGTTGCTTGTGGAGGATTAAGGTATTCTTGATTAGTTAGTAGATGACTGATTTAGTTTTGTTGGTTTGATCAGTAGAAGACAGTCATACTCTATTTTTAGAGGTTCGAATCTTTTGATTATTTGTGCTTAGTTAGATATCTAGAGTACATTTGGGTACATGACTCGTACTGACGTGGAAAAGACTGAATTAGCCGTATACCATTATCGGTTTGGTCAGTCTATAGAGGATCGATGTATCCTATTCCATGTGGATTTTTATTTTAGACTGTATGCACCTAGTTGGATAACATAGAAGGTAGCATATGGAATATCAGGTTGATTGGATTAAATATGCTGATTCTGCATATCTATGTGGTGTACATATGATTATTATGTGTTGTAGGAGTGTTATGATGGACGGTTTAAATTGCATGTAATGGGTGTATATTTGTCCAGATGATGATTATTGTGGGTATACTTTTCCAGTTCTGATTGTTGTGGGTTTCTAGTAGATTTTACCCGTGTCTTATTGTTTTATTGGAGGTATCTTATCGATTTAAATCTGTGTTGTGGTATGTGCACATGGGTGTGAGTGTCTTATTGGAAGTATCTTGTTGATTAGGTTTGATTTGTGAGTGCACCTGAGTTTAGTATGCTTTACTGGAAGTATATGTTGATTATACTCTTGGCATAGGTGTATATATGTCAAGTGAATGTTGTTTGAGGTGTATTGTCGATTATACCTATATTGATATGTGCACACGGGTTTGGTATGCATCATTGGAGGTATCACGATGATTTATACCTATGTTGTGAGTATGTTTGTTGTGTACTAGTTGGAGGATTATGTCGATTATACATATGTTGTGTGTGCACGTGTGCCGGGTGTATGATTGGTAGCATCATGATGATTCTACCTATGTTGAATGTAGAATGTGAGTGTCTATATTATGTTATTGGTTGTATTACCCTGTCAATTAATTCTCCTATTAGTGGGTGGCCGACCCACTAGGATGATGATACAGTTGACGATGGATTTGATTTGCTTATTAGGGTGTTATACCCTTGGCTGCCCACAGTGATCTGTGATAGAGTGACCTCACGCAGTCTCTAGCTAGATAGTTAGGTGTCCTGAGCACTTATGGATCGTTTGTGGTGGAGCGTAGCTCCCACATATTATGTATTGGTTGTGGTGGAGCGTTGCTCCCACACATGTTATGGATTGTTTGTGGTGGAGCGTTGCTCCCACATATTGCGGATTGTTTGTAGCGGAGCATTGCTCCCATATTTATTACAGATACCTATTTCAGATTATTTGTGGTTGAGCGTTGCTCCCACATATGGAGGATTTCTTGTGGTAGAGCGTTGCTCCCATATATGTGGTATTTTGTGTGATGGAGCGTTGCTCTCACACTAGAGGATCTATTCTTAGGTGATTTATGTTGTTGGTGATTAGATTTCCGATTTATTATCAGAGATCTTATGGTTAGGAATGTCTGTGATACGGAAATTATGTGTCTCGGTTTTACCATTAGGGCCTGCGGAGCCTTAGATGTTTTCAGAGACTTGATGATTTTGGTATTCCCAGAATGTTTGGATCGGTTTCCATTGTCTTTGTTGACGATGTTGTGATCTATTTCGGATCCGCGGTGAGTCACGCACACGATTTTGCATAGTTCTAGATATGTTTCGATGGGAACATCTATATGCAAAGTTCAGTGGTGCATTTTGGGATTGTATTCTGTGAGATTTTTTGGAACACATGGTGACCAGTAGGAGTATACCGTGGTTCCACAGGAGATCGAGGTTGTTACCGTTGGGAGTAGACGGAGTCTATAGAAGAGGCTCGCAACTTCCTTTATTTGGCTCGATATTTCCGGAGATACGTTGAGGGTTTCTCACGGATTGCTATGCTACTTACACGCCTGACCAGGAAAGACGTGAAGTTCACTTGGACTGAGGATTGTAAGACCAACTTCTAGGAGCTGAAGTGGAGACTAGTGTCGGCTCCGATTTTGGTTTTACCTTCTGGAGAGGACGGATATGTCCTCTACACCGACGCATCTATTCAAGGTTTGAGCGCTGTTCTGATGTAGCACGATAGAGTAGTCTCCTATGCTTCTCATCGGTTGAAGGAGAAGGAGAAGAACTACCTTGTACATGATCTGGAGCTAGTCGCCATTATTTTTTTCCATGAAGATTTGGCGACATTATTTATATGGCGTTACATTTGAGATTCTCACTGACCATAAGAGTCTCAAATATCTGTTTTACTTAGAAGGAACTTAATCTCCGACAGAGGAGATGGATGGAGTTCCTGAAGGATTTTAATTGTACCATTAGCTATCACTCAGGGAGAGCTAATGTGGTTGTCGATGCACTTAGCAGGAAGTCCAGAGGGACTTTAGCTTGCCACCGAGTTGTGGTCACAGACTTGATTCAAGGTTTCTCCGAGTTGGGCCTTGAGGGATAAGGATAGACAGAGCAGGGTACTCTGGTTACCATGGTTGCTCAGTCGTCAATCAGGACGAGAATCCGAGAGCCCTAGGTTGCTGTATTTACAATTTATTTGCAGCCAGATTGCTTCCGGGCAGCAGACCGAGTTCACACGAGACGAGGAGGGTGTTATACACTTCCGAGGCAGATTATGCGTACTTCAGTCTCATCCGGTCTTATAGGAGTTACTTCCAGAGGCTCATCGCTCATGATTTGTTGTCCACCCAGACGGTACCCGTATGTACCGAGATTGGAGATGTTTCTATTGGTGGAACGACATAAAGGAAGACATCGCGGATTTTGTAGCTAGATGTCTTGTTTGTTAGCAGGCGAAGGCTGAACACCAGAGACCTGCCGGCTTACTTCAGCGGATTCCTATTCCCGAGTGGAAATGAGAACATATTACTATGGACTTTGTGGTGGGTTTGCCGAGGACACGACGAGGCCATGACGCGATTTGGGTAATCGTCGATCGATTAACCAAATCTGCGCACTTCTTAGCGATCCGGAAGACTGATTCTCTGGATCGATTGGCAGATCGATATTGCCGAGAGATCATCGGATTACATGGTGTTCCTTTGTGTATTATTTCGGATAGAGACCCCCGGTTCACATCTCGTTTCTGGCAGAGTCTGCAGCAGGCCTTGGGCACTCAGCTCCGATTCAGTACAGCTTTCCATCCGCAGACAGATAGACAGTCAGAGCGGACCATTCAGACTCAAGAGGATTTGCTGAGATCGTGTGTATTGGATTTCGGAGGCAGTTGGGAGGACCATCTGCCATTGGTAGAGTTCGCCTACAACGACAGCTTTCTTTCGGCTATCCGGATGACACCGTTTGAAGCGTTGTATGGTAGGTCTTGTCGGACACCCACCCTCTGGGATGAGGTTGGGGAGGCCCAGTTGTTGGGACCTCATAGAGCTCAGCAGAACGAAGAGTTGGTCCGTATTATCATACGGAGAATGTTAGAGGTGCAGGATCGCCATAAGTGTTATGCTGATCGGAGACGTAGACCCCTAGCGTTCTCTATTGGTGACCATGTATTTCTGTGATTTTCACCCACGAAAGGGGTTGAGAGATTTGACCTTAGAGGTAAGCTAGCTCCGCGGTACATTGGACCTTTCCAGATCTTGGAGAGGATTGGAGCAGTAGCTTATAGGTGGCACTACCACCGTCCCTGTCAGGCGTGCACTATGTATTCCACGTATCTATGTTGAGGGGATACGTACCCGACCTGACGCATGTACTGACAGATATCTCAGTTCCCTTTCAGCCTGACGCCACACATGAGGAGGTTCCGGTTCGGATTTTGGATCGGAAAGAGCGTCAGCTGCGGAACAAGACAATCCGACTGATTAAAGTCGGATGACAGCATCATTCCGACAAGGGGCTACCTGGGAGCTCGAGGATACTATCCGAGCTCGATACCCCACCTTTTTACTTGAGGTTTGTGAGTTATTTTCTGTTCAGCATTTATACTTTCTATTTGTTGTTAGTACTTGCTAAGGGGAGATAACGAAATTTGGGGACCAAATTTTTATTAGTGGGGGAGAATGTAAAATATCGAAAAATGGCAAATAATGATAAGGGAATTTTTCAAAATTTTTGGAAATTTTCTGGGAATTTTTTGGAGACCGTATGGCTTCTGTTACGGGGATAAAAAAAAATTGGGTCTGGGAAAGCTTGTTTAGGCTACCTCATTTAAGCGAGGAAAAGTTATTTTTCTTTTCCTTTTTATTCTCTTTTTCTTTTATTCTTTTTTTTTCTTCCCCGCGTGCTTTTCTTTTTCTTCGCCGTTTCTCCTCCCAACTCCTCACCCGTGCCCTAACCTCCCTTCCCAACCGGCACCGCAACACCACCTTCTCTCTCGTGTACAAGGTGATCGACCAAGGCGAGTCCACGCATCATCCGATTTTCCCTAGGTAACACCGACAATGACGCCCTCTCCGATCTCCACTGTGCTGCCAGCGAGCTCCTCCTCAGCCCTAGAACCGGCCGCCAACACTGTGCCTTGCCGACGCCGTCACCACTCGCCGGGGAGATTCCAGTGGCCGACCCTCCCCTGTGCCCTAGCACCACAGTCGTGCCATTGCCGAGCCTCTCCCTCTTCGTGAGTTGCGGCCGCACCATAAAAGGATCTCAGCATAGATCACCGGCATCGAGTTAGGGTTCAGAGCAATCTCCCCTTCTGCACAAAGGAGCCGAGCCCTAGTCTCACCTTCCGTGCCCTAGACTCATCATCGGGCCGATATTTTTTTTTTCTCGTCTACCTGTGGCCGGCAGAGGGAACGAGGGGCTCCATTTCAGGTAAGGTCAGTAGGTTGTTGTTTCTGTCCAGTAGGTGTTGATTGTGGATGTTTGACATAGAGAGTAATGGTTTCTCTGCAGTGTCGACAACAGGTTTGTGACAGCCGGCTAGCATTGTCCAGCATCTGCATCTCCTGGCCGTGTGTCCACAGGGACGACATTGCACTAGGGTAAGGGCTGGAAATTCATTTTACTATGAATTAATGTTGTATGGTGTGGGATAACTGATTCAAAGGAGGTAATTGTGGTTGAAATGTGGAATCTAACCTAAGTTTGGGTTAGATCCGACTCTTGATGTTAGCAAGAGGGATTAGCTAATCAATTGTTATTTTTTTTTTAATAGGATTCTTTGTTTAGCTATTTTGTTAAAATAGAACTTAGCTAAACTGTACGATTTATTACAGGACGTTGATTCGAGACGGTGTCTCGAAGAGGGATCTATTCGAATACGATCATCTTATCGGAGGCGGGTACCTTGACTTATCTTTTTGATATGTCATGTTGATATGTCTAGTAGGTTATAGCCTTTAGTAATAATTATGTTCATCCTTGTTTCGGTACGTCACTACCGGATACCTGTTACATGCTTGTTTGCTCACCTGATATGCATTTTATGCTAGTACCCATATGATTATATATATATATGCTCAGAGAGGTAGTGACATAGCATGCTTGTTATGTTCAAGACTTAGGTTTTTGATATCCTATCTGACCTGTGTACTTTAGATCTTCGTATTTGACCATCGATATTACGGTACTCATTTTATATATATGGATAAGGTTATGTTGATCAGTTTATTGCTATGCTTAGTGTGATGCATCATAATTGCTTGCTGCGTGATTGTCGGCTCCACTATGGTTGAGCACATCGCCAGTTACATGTACTGCACACACCACCACTCATGGATTAGTGGTATATCAGGCAGGTGTGTGGCGGTTCTGCTGTTTGGCTCCGTTGGTCAGGTGACTCAGCGTGGTAGCCGGCAGACAGTTCCGCTCTGTTTGGCTCCGCTGGCATTTAGTGTAGCAGTGTGGTAGCCGACAGACGGTGGACTCTGTTTGGCTCCGTTGGTCAGGTGACTCAGCGTGGTAGCCGGCAGAGATACCTCCCCATCATCGTGTACCGGGAGATAAGAGCATTGAGCTCCCCCATTTATGATTTGGGGTCAGAGGACAGGAGTACTCCGACAGCATCCCGTCCACTCAGTCACTCATGAGGTGTAGTGATGGTAGAGTGCACGGTTGTCACAGCCCTACCCACTCGGTCTCACCATTGTGTGTGAGATGATTGACTGGCGTCAGGGGTGACCAGGACGCATCATTGGCATCATATGCATTTATGCATTTACTGCTTGTGTTTGCTGCACTTATATGCTGCATTTGGATGGATGCATATGTTTGACATGCATACAGGATTTATGACACTTCCGGTCTGACAACCTGATTATTCTAATAGGTGGCCCTGGTGAGTACAGTACTCTTCAACCTTTTCTATTATGCATTACCTTCTTTTGTTCAGGAAACTGTACTCCATAGTTATTACTATTTGTTATAGTTTACTATACATGTCAACTAGGTATATGTTGAGTTGTTGAACTCACCCCCGTGTACACTATATTTTTCAGGTACCAGGTTGTTATGATGTCGCTTGGAGTATCCTGTCTGCTGGTCCCCACGTCACATCAGAAGACTTATCGGTTTCACTTATGTTTTATTTGTTTATGTATCAGTTTGTTTAGCTCTGTACTCCGGTTTTGTTTTTGGAGTGTTGATGTTGTTATGTGGTATTTTGTATTGGTTGTTGGTTGTGTAAGCCTAGCCGGCTAGCAGTTTTTGTGCTTTGGTTTGTATTGGGTTTCTGTCATTTTCCGTTGTGTTGGTTTTGTTCCAGCCGTGTGGGCTGATGATATATATATAACTGCGTGGTTGTTTGTATATTCCAGTCGCCTGTGGCAGATGTATATTATGATTATAGAAATGCTTCAGATTGTCACCCGTACAGGGGAGGTGCTAGTACCAGGTTGTTATAATGTCGCTTGGAGTATCCTGTCTGCTGGTCCCCACGTCACATCAGAAGACTTATCGGTTTCACTTATGTTTTGTTTGTTTATGTATCAGTTTGTTTAGCTCTGTACTCCGGTTTTGTTTTTGAAGTGTTGATGTTGTTATGTGGAATTTTTTATTGGTTGTTGGTTGTGTAAGCCTAGCCGGCTAGCAGTTTTTGTGCTTTGGTTTGTATTGGGTTTCTGTCATTTTCCGTTGTGTTGGTTTTGTTCCAGCCGTGTGGGCTGATGATATATATATAACTGCGTGGTTGTGTGTATATTCTAGTCGCCTGTGGCAGATATATATTATGATTGTAGAAATGCTTCAGATTGTCACCCGTACAGGGGAGGTGCTGCCGAAATTTCTTCGGATAGGAACTTTCCCGGGGCGTGACAAATACTTTCAACGAATCATAATAGTCACAAGTGTACACCCAGAACAAATATAATCAACAAGATACCTCTCATAATACACCAAACATATGTACACATAACATAGATATGAATAATCAGTATATATAACCCAATCAACCTGGCATTCCCTATGCTACCTTCTAAGTTATCCAACTAGGTACATACAGTCAAAAATTAAAGTCCACATGGAATAGGATACATCGATCCTCTATAGACTGATCAAACCGACAATGGTATACGGCTAATTCAGTTTTTTCCACGTCCGTACAAGTCATGTACTCAAATGTGCTCTAGATACCTAACTAAGCACAAATAACCCAAAGATTCGAACCTCTAAAAATATAGTATGACAATCCCCTACTAATCAGACCAACAAAACTAAATCGGTCATCTACTAACTAATCAAGAATACATTAATCCTCCACAAACAACTAAAGTATATCGATCCACGACTACCCAAATCAACAAGTGTAAATCAGACTTCTACTGACCGATTTAACAAGAGTAAATAAATTATCTACTGTTGAAATTAACTAAGATAAAACGGTATTCTACTGGTTAAGTCAACATGAATATGTAGATACTATCCACTACCCAGTTAATAATAGCAGAGGCTGGTATGTGCCTCCATCTCCTAACCAACTAGTAGTAACAGAAGTTAAAACTACTGGTGGTATGATATGAAAATCACCAGAGACTATAATCCTGAATCTCTATTAAGGTCAACCAAGATCAGTGGCTAACCCATCACATGAAATATGTGCTACAACAACCAGACATGTACTAAATAAAAAAGTGCTAATACATGTCATAACTATCATAGTCAACAATGCATACACTAACAGAAGTATATGATAACAATATACCAACATATCTCCTATAGCTTGGAGATGTCCTGCTGCTGCCAGGTCCCAAAACTCGAAAAGTCACATCAAGAAAACTAAATCACGAAATTCAAAACACATGAAATAAGACTCGTAAACCGTGCTCTGATACCAAATAAATTATCACGCCCCGAGGGAGTCCCTGTCCGAATAAATTTCGGCAGCATCTCCCCTATACGACTGACAATCTGAATCATTTCTACAAACATAATATACCTCAAAAACAGGAGGCTGGAATATACACACAACCACGCAATTTATATGCAGCCTACTCGGCTGATACAATATAAACACAACCACGCAGTTATATGTAAATCTAATAGCCCACTCGGTTGTAACAAAATCAAACACAACGGAAAATACAATGGGCAACACATACAAACTAAAAATGAAGACTGCTAGCCGGCTAGGCTTACACCACACAACAAAATAACACTTCAGAAACAAAAACTAGAACACAAGGCTAAATACACATGGTTCATATACAAAAATAAAAATAAACAAAAGCGGAGACAGGTCTTCTGATGTGACATGGGGATCGGCAAACAGGATACTCCAAGCGACTTCATAAACAACCCGATACCTGAAAAAGATAGTGTCCACGGGGGTGAGTTCAACAACTCAGCAGATACCTAGTTGACGTGTATAGTAACTATAACAAATAGTAATAACTATGGAGTACAGTCTCCTGGACAAAAGATAGAAATGCACAATAGAAAAGGGTTGAAGAGAACTGTACTCACCAGGGCCTCCTAACAGAATAGTCAGGTCGTCAGACCGAGAGTATCATAAATCATGTATGCATGTCAAACATATGCATCCACCTAAATGCAGCATATAAGTGCAACAAATACAATCAGTAAATGCATCAATGCGTATGATGTCAATAACATGTCCTGGTCACCCCTACTCTCCAGTCAGACGTCTCACACACGATGGTGAGACTGAGTGGGTAGGGCTGTGACAACCGTACACTCTGCCGTCACTGCTCCTGAAGAGTGACCTAGTGGATGGGATGCTGTCAGAGTACAACTATCCTCCTACCCTAAATCATAAGTGGGGGAGCTCAATGCTCTCATCTCCCGGTACACGATGACGGGGAGGGATCCCTGCCGGCTACCACGCTGCGTCCACTACCCATGAGCGGACCAACGGAGTGAAACAGAGCAAACTGTCTGCCGGCTACCACGCTGCGTCTCTTGACCAACGGAGCCTAACAGAGCAGAATTGTCTGCCGGCTACCACGCTGAGTCACCGGACCAGCGGAGCCTAACAGCAGCACTGCCACACACCTGCCTGACATACCACTAACCCATGAGTGGTGGTATGTGCAGATCTATGTAACTGGCGATGTGCTCAATAATAATGGAGCCGACTATCGCACAGCATGCAATCATGCGAAATGGTACATGACACTAAGCATAAAGGAAATATCCGGGACCTATCCATATATATAATGTGTACCCTAGAACAAATTGACCAAATCAATGGTCGAGGTACACAGATCAGATAAGGTATCAAAACCTAGGTCCTGAACATAATAAACACATGGTTGTGTCACTACCCCTATAAGCATATATAATCAGGTAGGTACTAACATGAAGTGCATAATAAGTAAACAAAAAAGCATGTAATAGGTATTGGGTAGTGACCAACCGAAGAAAAGACGAGCATAATCATTACTCAAGTTTATAACCTACTAAACATATCAACATGACATTATCAAAGATAAGTCAAGGTACCCGCCTCCAATAAAAGGATCGTATCCGAAATAAATCCCTCGTTGAGACACCGTCTCAAATCAAAGTCCTGTAATATCAAACATATATAGTTTTATTCAACTAGATTCAAATGAATTAAGTAACTAAAGAAAAGGTCCAAACAGACAAACCTAATTAGGGAAAACCCTAATCAACATGATCATCTAACTACAATATGTATCCCAATTCCTACAAAAAGTATCAAGATCCTACATTTTTACGTCAAATCACAGCCAGAGAAGATCTGCTGTTGGAGCACAGTAGGTAGTCCTAGGCGAAGTTGCTGCCAATAATCCTAACCGGGGCGAGGTGGAATCGTTGCCTAACAGGTCAACCCTTCCAAATCAGGACCTAGAACAAGCCAAATGTTTAATCACAGTGAGTACATCCTCAACCATGCAGACCAAATTAAGGCTCACCTTGTGGTCTGATCACCATACTAACTGCCGGCAACTTCACACCAAACCGAGGCTGAGATCCAGCGCTGGTCTTGAAGCTAGATTGGCGACTTCTTTCACTTGGCCAGAGATCAGCCCATGAAGGGAAGAGTGGCACAGAGGCAGGGGCAGGTTTGGCGGCCGGCACAGAGGAGACTGCCGAAAACGGAGGGAAGAAGCAAGCTCACGATCGCCAGTGGCACGCAGAGGAAGCACTAGGGCTCCCCTCTCTCAGTTTCGGTGGAGTGCAGTGGAAGAAGGCAAGATCTGTGCCGGCGACACCGAGCAGAGGAGATGAGGGTCGGTGTCGGGCAGAGTAAATCGCGTGACAAAGAGATCGGCTTTCCTTGGCTCTCGTCGACCGGCGAGAGGAGCCGGCGGTGCTCTCGTGGCGGTCGGCTGGCGACGCTAGGCAAAGGGTAGAGGGTTTAGCTGGCTGCCAGCGTTCGGCGTCTGTTGGGGGTCAGCGTCGGCACAAGAAGAGAAGAGTGGGCTCGGGCAGGAAGAAAAGGAAGAGAGCTTGGACGAGGGGTTTATTCGCGAGGGGGAGTGGCGGATTTGTGTCGCCGGTTGGGAGAGGGCAGTTAGGGCACGAGGTGGTTCGGTGGGGAAAGAAGAGGGACGCGCGGGGTTCGGCGAGGAAGGGAAGAAAGAAATTAAAGAAAAGAAAATAAACGAAAAGAAAAAGGAATTAAGAAAATAAACATTTCCTCGCTTAAATGGGTAGTCTAAACAGGCTTTTCTCAGGGCCCAGTTTTTAACCCCGTAACCGAAGTCATACGGTCTCCAAAAAATTCCTAGAAAATTTTTAAAAATTTCAAAAAATTCCCTTAAGGTGTTACGCCCATTTTCGATATTTTACAGGAGGTCCAGGCACCCAGAAGGAGTTTGGGCGCTCGGAATGCAAACCTTATCCCCTCGCCACGTCGCCACATGAAGCTTCATGATTGGCCGAGCTACGTCACACTCCAGGCGCCCAGAAGGGATCCGGGCGCCCAGAGCTTCCTATATAAGGAGGATGCACCCTGGAGCAGAGAATCAACTGACAACAAAGCGTTCCAACGCTTGCTCTACCGTGTTGTGCTCCTGCAACGTTGAAGCGTCTCTACAAACACGCTGTCTTTTTTATTTCTTAATTATTGTCAGTACTTCATTTCTTTTAGCACTCCTGTACTTTCTTTCTATAACTACTCTTTCGAATTGCTAGTGGATTGCCCAATGAAAGCACTCAACGAGTGTGGGCCTTAGAGTAGGAGTCGACGAAGGCTCCGAACCAAGTAAAAAATTACTTGTGTTAGCGTTGTTCTATTTTTTCAATTTTTCCGCTGCGTACTCGATCTTCTTCTCGAATTCTTAAATCGCTATTCCCCCCCCCCCCCCCCCCCTCTAGCGAGTTACTCGATCCAACAAGTGGTATTTGAGCAGGTACCGCTCTGAATTGGTGCTACGCCTTTCATTTTTTCCCTCCAAAACCATTTTTGAAAAATTCATTTTTAACTTTTCACCATTGGTCGGTATTAGCGAAATATCACATTTTCAAAAATCTATAATAAAATTTTTTTAATATTTTATTAATATTTTATTATTTTTTAAACAATATATATACATATTTTTTTCCACGTATATTTCTTTATCTCCCACATTGCTTACCCCAAGACCAAGTCCTGGAAATTGTTTCTTGTTTATTTTTTGCATATACCAATGTCTATTCAAGAAGGATGGAGCATCCACGAACCACCACCATACGATCAAGAAGATTTCAACTACTGGAGGCGAGAAATGGAATGTTTCTTAGGAAGACTGAATTTTGATAATTGGCTGATATTGAGAAAACCTTCTCGGGACTCAGAATTGAACGAAAATATAAGTAAACTTATTTGTAATATTTTACCTAACAATGTTTTATGCAGACTAGAAAAGTACATGAATGCATATGAGCTTTGGACCCAGTTGATCAAGCTTCACGAGGAGCCGATGGAGCTAGAGGATCAAGTCGAACTAGAGTTCGGATCTGAGTCCGAATCCCCAGAGTCATTTTCAGAATCAGACCAAACAAGCTTTATGGCCTTAATGGCATAAGAAGAGGTGAAAGGATCTGAATCAGAGTTAGAACAAAAGTCAGAATTCGAATCTGAGACGACAGCGGACAAGGAGAAGAATCCTAACAAGGATTCTAAAGGTAAATTTAAAAATTCAAAATTTAAATATCATTTAATATGTTTTAAATGCAGTGAAAGAGAGCATTACAAAAGTAAGTGTCTCACCTATAAGACTCGAACCACACAACTAGAGGTAAAGGAGAAGTCGACACCTAAAGTACAAAAAGGGAAGGAGCATATCTAATGCTTCAATTACAAAAAGATTGGTCACTACAAACTTCAATACCCAGAAAGAAGACCCAAGGATCCAGGGGGAGCAAAGGTTAATAAGTTAACTATACATGACAATCTAATTTTTTTCTACACATGTTAGTAAATTAGATAATTATCATTGCTCTAGGTTGGATTTACCTCAATAATTAGATATGCATGCTCAACCAAATAAATTAACTAATAAAAATCTAAACAATAATTTAGAATATAATTTTTTAATCTTTAAAATTTCATATTCAAGGTTTAGGAAATTAGAAAAACAAATCAATCTTTTGAAAAATAAAATTCATAAACAAGAAAAAATAATTAAATCATTAAATCTAGACTTGAATTACAAGTCTAAACCAAATCTAAGATATAATCAAGTATCTTTTGATTATGAAATTAATCAACAGATATAATTCAAACAATTTAATTAATTCAAATTTTAAGTTAATAAAAAATTAAACATTAAATCTTAACTAAAACTAATCTTAATTATATAAAAATCTTAAAAGAAAAATCAATAATTTAGGGGGAGGCTCTAGAATAACTGGCACCTCCAAAACTAACTTACCCGACAGGGTAACCAAAAACTAACCTACCCGGCAGGGTAATTAGGACTAGTTTAAAAAGGAACAATAGTTTAACTTGACCTACGGTACTGGTGAATTTTTGGATGATAGTACGTTAGGAAAACTATATCTATGCATATCTAGGAAGATATGGCTTCGACCTGGTGCATTTGGCTTAGTAGAACTAACCGAAGCAACCCCTTACGAATCATAACTAGTTAGACCAAGGTTTTGTACTAAGTTCAACGGATTGGACTAAGTTCAACGGTTACTCTAATGATGTCTAAGTGACTCACCATAGCCCAGAAATTTATCCAGAAAATACCTATTTGTTGAGCCCAAAGCTAAACCAGAATCTAACACAAAGTTAAACCAACCCCTGAAACTGAATCTAACTCATCTCACAAAAATTATAGGATTCCCTAATTGAAAATCAAGATCAGGTGAGATGACTAATGACATCAAATCGAATCGAACCACATCGAATCGAACCAAATTAAATTAAATCTAATTAAATCAAATCTAACTAAAATTGAATTAAAATTAAACTAAACCAAATCAACTTAAATTAAAATTTTAATTTCAAATTATTTTTAAAAAAAAATAACTTTAACTTAAAAATTATTTTAAAATTATTATTTTAAAAATTATCTTAAATTTTTTTAAAAAATATTTTAAAAAATAATCCTAAACATTATTTTAAAAATTATTCAAAAATTATTTAAAAATTATTTTTAAAAAATTATTTTAAAAATTATTACAAAAATTATCTTAAAAATTATTTGAAAAATTATTTAAAAAACATTTTAAAAATTATTATTTTAAAATTATTATTATTTAAAAATTATTTTAAAAATTATTTTAAAAAATATCTTAAAAATTATTTAAAATTTTTTAAAAAAATTATTTTAAAAATTATCTAAAAATTATTTTAAAAATTATCTTAAAAATTATTTAAAAATTTATTTTAAAATTATTTTTAAAATTATTTAAAAAATTATTTTAAAAATTATCTTAAAAATTATTTTAAAAATTATTTTAAAAATTATCTTAAAAATTATTTCAAAAATTATTTTAAAAAATTAATTTAACTTAAAAATTAGTTTAACCGAAAAACTATTTTAAAAAATATTTTAAAAATAACTGTAAAACCTATTTTAAAAATTATTTTAAAAAATTAAATTAAAAATCTATTTTAAAAATTATTTTTAGTTTAACTTAAAAACTTTATTAAAAATTATTTTAAACTAACTTAATCAAAACTAAAACTAAAATTAAAAATCATACTTAAAATCAACTTAACTAAAACTAATTAAATTTAAATTTTAAATTACTAAATTAAAGTAAATTAAATTAATCTAATTAAATTATGTTAAACTTAAAACTTAAATTATGTTAAAAATTAAACTTAAAACTTAAAATTTAAAATTAAAATAAAACTTAAACTTAAACTTTAAAATTAAATTTAAATTAAGTTAAACTTAAATTAAACCCAAACTTAAAGTTAAATTTAAATTTAAATTAAAATTAAAATTAATTCTAAGTCTATGTTACTTAACTTAAATTTCAATGTAATTTAACAACTTAAAATTAATAACTTATTTAATATACTTAATTCCTAATCTTATTTTTAAAAAAAAATAATTAAAAAAAATTAATCTACTAATTTGTTAACTTTGTTTTCAAAATAACCTAAATAAATTTAACTTCGAATCAATACTGACTTCAAACTTAATTAATCCTACTTAAATTTTTAAAAAAATGAAATAAATATTATAACTAAGAATCTCATTAAATTAACTCAATCAATTAATATAATATTTAAGTTGTTTTAATCAAATAAGTATTAAATTGAGTTAATAACAAATTATTGCATTTAACTTCAAAATTAAATGAATAATTATAATAAGGGTGTAGAAATATTTATGAAAATAGTATCCTAAACATGAGTGTTACTGATCCCAATTTCCTTAACACACTTAGGTAGACAAATGTTCTAAAACCTTGAAATTGACTTCAGGGGGAATGTTGACTTTAGGGGGAGTGTAGACTTTAGGAGAGTAGTTTTGAGAAATCTGTTTGAAAATCTTTTGAAAAATTATTTTATAAAAATATTTGAAAAATATTCTTAAAATTTTTTTAAAAGTTTTTTAATCATTTTGGAAACTATTTTACAAATTACTTTCCAATTTGTTTATAAAAAAACACTCTATGCTTTTCAAAAATTATTTTGAATTAACATATTTTGACAAATTATTTTGTTACTTAGCTTAAGTTGACAAGCTCTTCTAAAAGGTTTTGGTGCACAATCACTTTTAAATTTTTTTTATATTGAAAAATGTTTTGAAAACTCACCTTCAAACTTTGTATTCTTTTAATTTGGATCAACCCTATAGACACATAGGAAGTTTTACTTGTGGTTAATAAGAAATCCTAAGAATGTGTCAAGTTAAGGGGGAACCCTGATTGAAATACTAAAAGTAATTTTTAAAAATTACTTTTGCAAATCTTTGAAACTAAGTTTGAAAAATTATTTTCATAATCTTTTACAAAATTTCTCTTTGCTTTACAATTTTTTTGTGAAAACACATTGAAAAATATTTTGAAAATGCACTATCAAAAGGTTACTTAAACTTTCAAAAGTTATTAATTATGAAAACTCACTTTTGTCACTTAGAAAATTTGTTTAAAAGTTACTTAGAAGTTTTTTTAAGCCTTAATTTAAAAAATTCTCATTTCTTAAGTTCTCTTTGATGTTTACTTAGAAATTTTTTCCTCGGTCATTTTAAAATATACGTTGAAAGATGTTTTTACAAACACTTTGGAAAGTTTTTTGCACATTGTTGGTGTAAAACCTAATAGAAACTAACCTTAAGTTCATATCCTTTTGATGTGTGCCAAAGGGTTTCGATGTTTGACAATATGACCAAGAGTTGACTCAAATAGGACTTGATGTTTAGCAGAGAGAGAGCAGTCTAGTCAGGACTAGATGGCTAGCAAAGGTAAGTCCTAACCAAAGGTTAGGCAAAATGGAAGTCCCGGTGAGTGAAGTCGAGCCCTAGTGAGTTAAGCTAGGTGGTGGAAGTCCCAGTGAGTGAAGTCGGGCCCTAGTGAGTGAAGCTAGGTGGTGGAAGTCCCGGTGAGTGAAGTCGAGCCCTAGTGAGTGAAGCTAGGTGGAGGAAGTCATGGTGAGTGAAGCTGGGCCCTAGTGAGTGAATCTAGGTGGAGGAAGTCCTGGTGAGTGTAGCCAGACCCTAGTGAGTGAAGCTAGGTGGAGGAAGTCATGGTGAGTGAAACCAGGTAATGGAAGTCATAGTGAGTGAAGCTAGGCAACCCTAGGAATATAACCCTAGGTTTACTGTACTATTTTTATCTATAGTGCTAACTCAGTTTTGCTAGGTCGACGAGCTGACTGGGTAGCTGGTACGAAGTCCAGACTGGTCGACGGGCTGACCGGATGTAACAACCATCCTTCTTACTACTACTCTCTAAGGGCGACCGTTACCTAACTTCTACTCTACTTACTAGTGTCACTTATGCTATTATTAGCGACACTTAGATTTATCACGGTTCAGAGAAATTCCTACCGAAAAATTTCGGCAGAGTCTCCCCTGTACCCGTGACCAAATCTATAATACACAAGATATATACACAGCCACATGCGGCTGGATCACAATTTATTCACAACCACGCAGTAATAAATCATATCATAATCAAAAACTAATCTAGCAACATGAACTAAACTCAATCTCCCAGAATGAAGCATAATAAGTTACAATGCACATCAAACTCAATCATAACTCATAATTTCATAACGGAAATAAGGAAAATGAACTAGACATAAACTCTAAATAAATAAGTCTTGCTAGTCCCCTCTGGACCTCTCCATAGTTCAGTCACCACACACATCCATCATCACCACCACCCTGTCGCCTCCCTTCATATCTTAGCTTTTCCTTTATCTGCGATGGGAGGAAAAAAAACCTATAAGCGAAAACGCTTAGTAAGTACTAATCTATCTCACAAAACTCGAAATGCATAAATGAAATGCATAAGTGCTGAAACTGAAATAATAAAGCTATCTGCATGTGCTCATGGTATACAGAAAATGAACGGAATACAAATCATACTCAGTATCAAGCAGGATAACAAGAAACTAACAATGTAAACTTAGAATCAAAGAAACTAACCATTCTTATTTATTCTAAGCTTGGAACTTATTTCATTTCTTATATCCTTGTGTTAGAAATTAATCTTTTAATTTCTATCCTTTACTTTCTTCCTCTTTCTTTCTTCCTTCTTACTTAACTTTTCTTTTCTTTTCTTTTCTTTGGTTTTCTTTTCTTGGGCCCAGGCCTAGTACCAACTCATGTGCGTTCCCTAATAGGTTGGGGTTGCGAGCCACCAATCCTAAAAGAGCAGACCTCGGTCTACCAGGGCCAAGACCTCGGAAATGGTCACCTGGATTTGTTTAACGACAAGCTCTTGGATGTCGGGTACTAGCCTCTTACTTTAATTTACTTGTTATCTCTTTTTAATTAGACCTTGGTCTTTTTTTCTTTACTCATACTTCTCATAATCCTTTATTAGAGCTTATTAGAATCCTTTAGATATATATCTAACAAGTATAGGATTACAACTAACCAAGCATGCTATATAAAAATAACACGAAGGAAAACAAATCTGAACTCCCTAAGCCTGTTATAAAATAGAGCAAAGGAAAGCAAATCTGGACTTTCTAAACATGCTGTAAAATAGGGCAAAAATGCTACTTTAGGGATTCTAATCATGTTATAAAACATAGACAAAGAATACTACTTTAGGGCTTCTTAAGCATGCTATAAAATAGACAAAGGATGCTACCTTTAGTGATTCTGATCATGCTGTAAAAACAAACAGACATAGAATGCTACTCAACTTCTTAAACATGCTGTAAAAACAAATCTCTAATCAACTTTAACTATGTACAACATGACCTTAAAGCAAGGAAATTCATGTACAACATACAACTCAAAGAATTCAACAGCAAGCCAAGACAATGCATCCTTAAGTGAACTCATGGCAGCAACATGGGATAACTATAATGATCTGTTCGGTATGATCCTAAACAGGGCAGCAAGGAATCAACCGAAACTCCACTGTGCACGGCCAAAATCCCTAGCAATAATTAAGGATAGAATGCATACAATTCTACTTGGTACTAGAAACATACTCCATGCTCAACTAACCTAAACAAAACCTTGATTTCCCTGTGAAGCTCACGGCAGAACACCCAAAAGCCCAAATCCTTATAGCATGTTTCGGATTCAAGAAACTCAGGAAAAACAAGGAAACGAAAACCGAAAGATCGGAGCAACTCCTACCGCAGGTGAGTAGTACTTACCGCCGGTTCTTGGACTTACAACCGAGGAGGAGGTCTAGGGTTCGAGCGAAGCTCCAAATCTCGGCCTCTTCTCTTGCCCGAGAGTTTGCCTTGCCGAGAGAAGCTTGGTTTGTGAAAAACCCTTGATGAAGAACGCTCACCAGCCACCGGAATGCAGCCCTAATTTCGGCTTCGTCTTCGCCCAAGCAACGCCACCGCTGTCGCACGCGAGAACGAGAGGAAGAAGGGATTTCGGGAGAAAAAGAAGAATAAAAATAATCCCTTTTCACTTAACCTTTTATAGCTAGGTCTAATTTTGGGTTCCCATTATACTATACCTTAAATATTTTTCTCTCCATACCTAGTTAACAAAACCGTGTAGCTCAGCCGGTTGGGCCGGTTTTGCTTGGGTCAGTCCGACCCGAGGTCGTGGGTTCGAACCTCGTCTTCAACAGTTTTTGTCAAAATTTCTTTCTTTTTGTAAACATACTAAATGACCTCCAAAAATTGCATAAAAATACTCTAAAAATTTCTAAAAATCTCTAGAATATTTTAAAAGCATTTCCAAATATTTTTATGGACATTTGGAACTCGAAATAGGGAAAATTGGGTTGTTACAATCCCCCATACCTTATAAAAAGTTCGTCCTCGAACTTAGAATAGCTCTGGATACTTCTGTCTCATACTGTCCTCCCGCTCCCAAGTGATTTCCTCATGCTTCTGGTTCTGCCAGACGACCTTCACTAGTGGTACTTCTTTATTTCTCAATCTCTTGACTGCTCTGTCCACTATCTGTGTAGGTCTGCTCTCATAACTAAGATCCTCTTGGATCTGCACTGACTGAGGCTGAATCACTTGGCTCGGGTCATGGAGACACTTCTTTAGCATAGAGACATGAAACACATTGTGTATTGCTGACATGTCTTGTGGTAAGTCCAGCCTGTAAGCTACTTTCCCAATCCTCTCTATGATCAGGTAAGGTCCTACATAGCGAGGACTTAATTTGCCCTTCTTGCCAAATCTCATCACTCCCTTCATAGGAGCGACCTTGAGGAAAACTGAATCTCCTACTTGGAATTCCAATGGCCTACGGCGTGTGTCCGCATAACTCTTCTGTCTGCTCTGGGCAGTCTCAATTCTCTGTCTGATTTTCTGGATTGCTTGAGTAGTGTCATCTATCACCTCTGTCTGAATGCCCAACTCTGCTTCTATCTCTTTTCTCTCTCCTGCTTCTTGCCAGCATATGGGTGATCTGCATTTCCTGCCATATAGTGCTTCATAAGGTGCCATCTTAATGGTAGCCTGATAGCTATTGTTGTAAGCGAATTCAGCTAAGCACAAATACTTGCACCAACTTCCTTTGAAATCTAGCGCACAAGCTCTGAGCATGTCTTCTAAAATCTGATTCACTCGCTCTGTCTGTCCATCAGTTTGCGGATGGAAAGCTGTGCTGAACTTGAGTTTGGTGCCTAGTGCATTCTGAACGCACTCCCAAAAATGTGAGGTGAAGCGCCCATCTCTATTAGAAACGATAGATTTAGGAACTCCATGAAGTCTGACTACCTCTTTAACATATAGCTGGGCCAACTGCTCTATGGAGTGGGACAACTTGATGGCTAGGAAGTGAGAAGACTTGGTCAATCGGTCTACTATTACCCATATCGCATCATATCCACTAGTGGTTCTTGGAAGACCTATTATGAAGTCCATGGAAATGTCTTCCCATTTCCATTCTGGTATTGGAAGAGGCTGAAGAACTCCTCCTGGTCTCTGGTGTTCTGCTTTGACTCTCTGGCATGTCAAGCAGGTACTGACATACTTAGCTACATCTCTTTTGAGTCCTGACCACCAAAACCTCTGTTTCACATCTTGGTACATCTTGGAAGACCCAGGATGCATGGAATATGGTGTACTGTGAGCTTCCTCTAGGATCTTCTTCCTCAGTTCCTCATCATTGGGCACGCAAATGCGACTCCCCTGATAAAGAATTCCGCTATCTGTCACTCTAAACTCTGAGTTGTCTTCTTTCTGTATCCCCTGCTTGATCTTCTGGATGTCCGGATCTTCGCTTTGCTTTCTCTGTATCTCCACAAGCAATGTAGACTCTAAGGTCAATGTAGAGAGCTGTCCTTCGATAATTTCAAGCCCAAAATCTGACAACTCCTTCTGCAGTGGCAGGGCTAGTGATGATAAAGACATCAGTGATGCACTAGATTTTCTGCTGAGTGCATCTGCCACTTTGTTAGCTTTGCCTGGATGGTAGAGGATTTCACAGTCATAATCTTTGACCAACTCTAACCACCTGCGCTGTCTCATGTTTAAGTCCTTCTGAGTGAAGAAGTACTTAAGACTCTGATGATCTGTGAAAATTCTACACTGGACTCCATACAAATAATGTCGCCAGAGTTTAAGTGCAAAAACTACAGCTGCCAGCTCGAGATCATGAGTAGGGTAGTTCTTCTCATAGTCTTTGAGTTGTCTGGAAGCATAAGCTATGAATTTTCCTTCTTGCATGAGTACAGCTCCTAAGCCCATCTTGGAAGCATCGCTGTAGATGTCGAAACTCTTGTCGCTCTGTGGAACAGTCAGAATGGGAGCACTGATCAATCTCTTCTTTAGCTCTTGGAAGCTCTGCTCACATTTATCTGACCATTCGAATCTCTTGTTCTTTCTGGTGAGGGCTGTTAGCGGAGAAGCTATCCTGGAAAAATCCTCCACGAACTTCCTGTAGTACCCTGCTAGACCAAGGAAGCTTCTGATCTCTCTGACGTTCTTGGGTCTACTCCAGTTGTTGACCGCTTCCACTTTGGCTGGATCCACTTGAATACCTTCTTTAGAGATAATGTGACCTAAAAACGCCACCTGATTTAACCAGAACTCGCACTTTGAGAATTTAGCATAAAGCTGCTTCTGCCGAAGAGTCTGCAGTACAAGTGCGTGTCATGCTCCTCTGGGGTCCTTGAATAGACCAGAATGTCATCGATAGATACAATGACAAATGTGTCAAGACATCCTTTGATCACCCTGTTCATTAAGTCCATGAAGACCGCAGGTGCATTGGTCACTCCAAATGGCATAACTACAAACTCGTAGTGTCCATATCTGGTTCTGAACGCCGTTCTGGGTATATCTCTTTCTTTCACCTTCAGCTGATGGTACCCAGAGCGCAGGTCTATCTTTGAGAACACTGTTGCTCCTCTTAACTGATCAAATAAATCATCGATCCTGGGGAGGGGGTACTTGTTCTTGATTGTCACTTGATTCAAAGCTCTGTAGTCTATACACATCCGCATTGTCCCATCTTTCTTCTTGACAAATAACACAGGAGCTCCCCAAGGTGAGTGACTAGGGCGAATAAAGCCTTTGTCCAGTAACTCCTGTAGTTGCTCTTGTAACTCCTTCAGCTCTCTGCTGGAGACATGCGATACGGAGCTTTCAAAATTGGACCGGTTCCAGGAACCAATTCAATCTCAAATTCCACCTCTCTTCTGGAAATACTTCTGGATACTCGCATACTACCCGGACCTCCTCCTGCTTGGGTCCTTTCTGCTCTGCTGCCTTGACTATGTATGCAAGAAAATCTGCACACCCTTTAGCTAACATCTGGTGTGCTGCTAGAGATGAGAGGAGCTTCTGGGTCTTCTTCCTTGGCACTCCTGTGAACTCAAAAGTTGGCTCACCTTCTGGACTAAAAATTACTTTCTTTCTGCGGCCATACTTGCTGAGGAAATCCATACCAAAATGATATCGAAATCCGCATGGCGAGAACTATCGATTTACATATAATTCCACGCAATTTTTTGGAGCCATCGATTGATTCCATGACTTGAGGTAGGGTCGTCGGAACTTGAGTTCGTACTGTAGGCACCGTAAACCTCGCAAAAGGTATCGACATAAAGAATGGGTCGCCCGGTCAAATAGTCAGAGCTACATCGGAAAATAACTACTTGACACAGTGGAGGCACTAGCTGACTTCTTCTTTGGTGAGGAGAATACCGCACCATCAAAGGTTGGAACTGGTGGGGCTTCTAACCTTCCTTGACTGATGTAGGGTCCCTCCAATGCCGCTCCCATGTGGTGCAACTGTGCAGGCTGGCCTCCATATTGCAATGGCTGTGGTTGAGGTGCTTTGAATTTGTTAGGACACTCTTTAGCCATGTGTCCCTCCTGACCACAGGAGTAACATCCAGTTTTACCCAAAAGGCAGGCTCCTGGGTGTATTCTCCCACATTTGGGACAGGGAGGGAACTTGGTCTGCTTGTTTGCTGGTCCTCCCTTCTGGCCACCTCCTGTGTTCCACTGCTTCCTTTTACCTTTGCCTCTCCAGTTCTGCTTACTTGACTGTGACTTCTGGCTTCCTACTGTCTTGTCCTCTGTCTTCATTGACTGATGTTGTGTTCGCTGTGCTTTGATGTTGTTCATGTAATGTTCAGCGATTAATGCTCTACTGATCAATTCTTCGCTAGTCTGGGGCCGATGAGCTCCACTGCTCACATTTAGTGCTATCTGTGGTCTCAGCATTCTGAGCATCAGCCTGACTCGCTCCTTCTCTGTACTCACTAGCTCTGGACAGAGACGAGCTAGCCTGTTGAACTTCTTGGCTGCTTCTTCCATTGACAAGTCACCTTGTTTGAACTCTATAAACTCCTCGTAATGCTTGTTGGTAATCTGCAGGTGGAAGAACTCTTCATAGAACTCTGACTGGAAATCTTCCCAGGTCATCTGATCAGCTGCTCTCTTGGTCTTTATCCTCTCCCACCACATACGAGCATCTCCAGACAGACAGAAAGAGGCGCACTTGACCTTCTCGACTTTTGGCCAGTCAAGAAGCTCCATAGTGCTCTCTAGTGTTTTAAACCAAGCACAGGCATCCTGTGGCTCGGTGCTCGAGAAGCTCTGGTTTCAGCTTTAGCCTTTGTATAAGGTAAGCTTGGTCTGGGGTCTTGTGGCGGTTCCCACGAGTAGGTGGTGGAGTCTCGCTACCACTGGGGTCTCTGCAGGATAACTGGAGGAGGGGAGGAATGGCTGGTTTGCCATCGATTGGCAATCACTTGCCGCCCTGCTACTTGCCTCGAGTGAGCAACTACTTCGAAAGGTTGGGCTCGGTTTAGGCACTTCGCCCTTGGTTCCTCAGTGTGAGTAGCACGGGGACGTCCTCTTCTTGCCATCTATTTATTCAAGGTAAAAGCTTGATATCTTTCTTTAACCCTTCTAATCATACTTAAATATGAATAAAGAAAAGGGAAATTAAATCTTCTATCTTACTTTAGTACTCAAAAAAAACAAGTACTCTATACTGCAGTTAATAATAAGGAAAGCATAATAAAGAAAGAATTTAAATACTTTCTTACTTGGAGACGGCGAGGATGATGCTGATGTGTGTGTGATACTGGAGAATGGAACACTGCTCTGATACCAACTGTAACAACCACCCTTCTTACTACTACTCTCTAAGGGTGACCGTTACCTAACTCCTACTCTACTTACTAGTGTCACTTATGCTATTATTAGCGACACTTAGATTTATCACGGTTCAGAGAAATTCCTACCGAAAAATTTCGGCAGAGTCTCCCCTGTACCCGTGACCAAATCTATAATACACAAGATATATACACAGCCACATGCGGCTGGATCACAATTTATTCACAACCACGCAGTAATAAATCATATCATAATCAAAAACTAATCTAGCAACATGAACTAAACTCAATCTCCCAGAATGAAGCATAATAAGTTACAATGCACATCAAACTCAATCATAACTCATAATTTCATAACGGAAATAAGGAAAATGAACTAGACATAAACTCTAAATAAATAAGTCTTGCTAGTCCCCTCTGGACCTCTCCATAGTTCAGTCACCACACACATCCATCATCACCACCACCTTGTTGCCTCCCTTCATATCTTAGCTTTTTCTTTATCTGCAGTAGGAGGAAAGAAAAACAAGATCTATAAGCGAAAACGCTTAGTAAGTACTAATCTATCTCACAAAACTCGAAATGCATAAATGAAATGCATAAGTGCTGAAACTGAAATAATAAAGCTATCTGCATGTGCTCATGGTATACAGAAAATGAACGGAATACAAATCATACTCAATATCAAGCAGGATAACAAGAAACTAACAATGTAAACTTAGAATCAAAGAAACTAACCATTCTTATTTATTCTAAGCTTGGAACTTATTTCATTTCTTATATCCTTGTGTTAGAAATTAATCTTTTAATTTATATCCTTTACTTTCTTCCTCTTTCTTTCTTCCTTCTTACTTAACTTTTCTTTTCTTTTCTTTTCTTTGGTTTTCTTTTCTTGGGCCCAGGCCTAGTACCAACTCATGCGCGTTCCCTAATAAGTTGGGGTTGCGAGCCACCAATCCTAAAAGAGCAGACCTCGGTCTACCAGGGCCAAGACCTCGGAAATGGTCACCTGGATTTGTTTAACGACAAGCTCTTGGATGTCGGGTACTAGCCTCTTACTTTAATTTACTTGTTATCTCTTTTTAATTAGACCTTGGTCTTTTTTTCTTTACTCATACTTCTCATAATCCTTTATTAGAGCTTATTAGAATCCTTTAGATATATATCTAACAAGTATAGGATTACAACTAACCAAGCATGCTATATAAAAATAACACGAAGGAAAACAAATCTGAACTCCCTAAGCCTGTTATAAAATAGAGCAAAGGAAAGCAAATCTGGACTTTCTAAACATGCTGTAAAATAGGGCAAAAATGCTACTTTAGGGATTCTAATCATGTTATAAAACATAGACAAAGAATACTACTTTAGGGCTTCTTAAGCATGCTATAAAATAGACAAAGGATGCTACCTTTAGTGATTCTGATCATGCTGTAAAAACAAACAGACATAGAATGCTACTCAACTTCTTAAACATGCTGTAAAAAAACAAATCTCTAATCAACTTTAACTATGTACAACATGACCTTAAAGCAAGGAAATTCATGTACAACATACAACTCAAAGAATTCAACAGCAAGCCAAGACAATGCATCCTTAAGTGAACTCATGGCAGCAACATGGGATAACTATAATGATCCATTCGGTATGATCCTAAACAGGGCAGCAAGGAATCAACCGAAACTCCACTGTGCACGGCCAAAATCCCTAGCAATAATTAAGGATAGAATGCATACAATTCTACTTGGTACTAGAAACATACTCCATGCTCAACTAACCTAAACAAAACCTTGATTTCCCTGTGAAGCTCACGGCAGAACACCCAAAAGCCCAAATCCTTATAGCATGTTTCGGATTCAAGAAACTCAGGAAAAACAAGGAAACGAAAACCGAAAGATCGGAGCAACTCCTACCGCAGGTGAGTAGTACTTACCGCCGGTTCTTGGACTTACAACCGAGGAGGAGGTCTAGGGTTCGAGCGAAGCTCCAAATCTCGGCCTCTTCTCTTGCCCGAGCGTTTGCCTTGCCGAGAGAAGCTTGGTTTGTGAAAAACCCTTGAAGAAGAACGCTCACCAGCCACCGGAATGCAGCCCTAATTTCGGCTTCGTCTTCGCCCAAGCAACGCTGCCGCTGTCGCACGCGAGAACGAGAGGAAGAAGGGATTTCGGGAGAAAAAGAAGAATAAAAATAATCCCTTTTCACTTAACCTTTTATAGCTAGGTCTAATTTTGGGTTCCCATTATACTATACCTTAAATATTTTTCTCTCCATACCTAGTTAACAAAACCGTGTAGCTCAGCCGGTTGGGCCGGTTTTCTTGGGTCAGTCCGACCCGAGGTCGTGGGTTCGAACCTCGTCTTCAACAGTTTTTGTCAAAATTTCTTTCTTTTTTTAAACATATTAAATGACCTCCAAAAATTGCATAAAAATACTCTAAAAATCTCTAGAATATTTTAAAAGCATTTCCAAATATTTTTATGAACATTTGGAACTCGAAATAGGGAAAATTGGGTTGTTACACCGGACGTCTGGCAGGTAAGTTGAGGTAAGTCACTAGAGGGGAGTGACTGTGAGGACGCGTTCCCGGGAAAGGAACTTAGGCGTTGATCTAACTTAAAACCATTTCGGAACTCTAAGTTGAGATCTTGACTAGATTCTGATTTCGGTGAGACAGAATCTAATTACTTTTTTTTATTATTATAACTGTACTATGCTAACACTTTGTTTTACAAGGTAGTTTTGCATTTTGCCTCGGACTAATATTTTCTTGCAGGTTGTTGAAAAACAGATGTCTGGGCACCCAGAAGGGATCCGAGCGCCCGGAAGGAGTCCGGGCGCCTGAAATGCAAACCTTATCCCCTCGTCGCGTCGCCACGTGGAGTTTCATGATTAGCCGAGTTACGTCACACTCCAAGCGCCCAGAAGAGATCCGAGCGCCCGGAGCTTCCTATATAAGGAGGTTGCACCTTGGAGCAAAGAATCAACTGACAACAAAGCCTTCCAACGCTTGCTCTGTCGTGTTGTGCTCCTGCGACGCTGAAGCTTCTCTGACAAACGTGTTGTCTTTTTCGTTTCTTAATTATTGTCAGTACTTCATTTCTTTTAGCACTCCTGTACTTTTATTCTGTAACTACTTTTTCAAATTGCTAGTGGATTGCACAACGAAAGCACTCAACGAGTACGGGCCTTGGAGTAGGAGTCGACGAAGGCTCCGAACCAAGTAAAAAATTACTTGTACTTGCATTGTTCTATTTTCAATGTTTCCGCTACGTACTCGATCTTCTTCTCGAATTCTTAAATCGCTATTCACCCCCCCCCCTAGCGAGTTACTCGATCCAACATCTTCTTTCTTTATGCCTTGTTGATCTTTTGGAACTACAAAATCGTACTTAATTATTAAAAAATTTTCAAAGTTAGTTTTTAGGAATACCTCCATTCGACGTTTCCAGTTTGTGAACTCCCCCTTGAAGTTTAGTGGGATAAGGCTTGGTCCGGACATTGATTTTACTTCGATCGGCGGTTAGTTCTTCTGATGCATCCTCGCTTTGATATCACTTGTTATGACCCATGCGGTCAATAAGAAGGGAGGGGTGAATTGCCTATAAATTATAAATGGACCTTTCTCGACCTTTCAAACAAGATCAGTAGAACAATTAACTTGAAGTAGTTTAACAACTAATAAAATAAAGAGGCACAAAAAGTTACTTGGATACAACCTAGTGGTTGTTAATCTAAGGCAAAATAAAGCACTAAAAGATCTCCTTCTGTGAAGACGGAGAAGCCTCTTGCACTCATTGAACACTCAAAAAGTTACTAGAAAATGAATACTTGAGTTGTTGTCTATTTCCTATATCCAGCGGTCTTTTTATAGCCCTTGGAAAATCTTATCTGAGGCTGAAAGGTGCCCCAAAAAGGTGGAAGGCGCCTCTAGTGAGACAACCGAAGATAAAGTTTTATCTTCGCCAATAGTTGTATTTTGCCTAGTCTAAGGCACCTTCAAAGGGTTGAAGGCACCTTCCATGGGTGGTTAAAGGTGCCTTCAACCCTATTGAAGGTGTCTTCCCATAGAAAGGCACGAAGGTGCCTTCAACCACATTGAGGGTGCCTCCAGTAGCTCCACAACTGCCCCTTTAGCTCTTTCACTGCTCCGATCGCCTGGGTAATTTCATCCATTCAGAATTGGGCTCATCCGGACCCATCTTTCGACCTTCTCCTCGAGCAAGCTTCCTCTCTAGCTTGTAAAATACCGAAAAATGGCAAATAATGAAAAGGGAATTTTTCAAAAAATTTAGAAATTTTTTGGGAATTTTTCATTGCTCGTAGGGACGAGTTTATGGGGATAAACTGGGCCCAGAAAAGCCTGTTTAGACTACCCCATTTAAGTGAGGAATTGTTAATTTTCTTATTATTTCTTTTACTTTTTCTTTCTTTTTTCCCCAGCCGTTTATCTTCTCCCGATCTCCTACCCTAACCACCTCGTGCCAAGTCGTTCCCCTAAAACCATCGACGTCGATTCCCCTTCTCCTCCTACTACTCCCGATCCTTCCTCCCTCACTCTCTTGCGACGTCGGCCAAGCTCCTGCTTCCCCAAGCACCGGCGACGGTCTGCCACCGCCGATTTCCTCCTCCCTGGGTTCATGATACCATCGGCCGCCTCCTCTATGTCGGCCACCAGGTCCGACCTAGCGCTGACCCTTCTTCTCAACCCTAGCGCCGACGGCCACGGTCCGATCTCTCTCCGGCGACCACTGCTTTGCATTTCTCAGCCCTAGCGCTGACGGCCATGGTCCAATCTATCTCCGGCGGCCACTGCTTTGCATTTCTCCGCCCTAGCGTCGCTGCCCTCTCCGGCCACTGTTTTGTTTTTTTTCCCGACAGCTGCTTCTCCCCGACGGCGCCGCAAACCGCAGGCGCCTTCTCTGTTGTCTTCGCTGTTGAGATTGGGAACACACTGACGTCGTTCCTCCTCAGCCCTAGATCTCCCGTCGACGCCTCCTTTTCGGCGACACCTGAGCATTGCCTCCATCCTTGTGCCCTAGCGGTGATTGAAGAGGTAAGGGAGACTATTTTGTTGCTGGATTGTAGTGGTGAATGGATTTCTAGGTTGATTTATGAGTATCTTTTGATCCAGGCAGTGAGGAGGGTTTTCCAACAGCCACCCGTTTTCCAGCAGCCACCTTCTAGCGGTGAATAGCCCTATTGGGCAGCAACTCTTTGATTCCAGCAGCGTGAACGACTGTGAATTGAGGTAAGAAGTATGATATCAGATTTGGTAGTGATGCGAGTTTAATTTATAGTTGGAGGTTGTGGTTGTTTGTCTACCAGCCTTTATAGCTTGGCGAGCATTGTTCACTGGCGATCCACAGCACCAGTCATTCTGTTTTGGGCAGGGAAACCCTTTGACCGTGAGCCATCAGTGACCATCCTGGATTTGGGTGAGTTCTTATGAATTGTATTAGGTTAGGTTGTTGTGATGGATTATGCTTATTGCAAGTTCTAATTCGTATGGATTAGTTTAAGTCGATTGAGGAGTTAGATGATCCAATTAGGGTTTATAATTGGATCTGAATTTATGTTATCTTCTCGAGGATTTGATTTAGCTAATTAATTTATATGTAATTAGCTAAATCTGTATATCATGTATTACAGGACTCTGATTCGAGACGAGCATCTCGACGTTGGATTTGACTGGATTGGACCTGCTATTTGAGGCGGGTACCTTGACTTATCTTTGATAATGTCATGTTGATATGTTTAGTAGGTTATAACCTTTGGTAATGATTATGTTTTGTCTTTGTTTCGGTTGGTCACTACCCGATACCTGTTACATGCTTGTTTCGTTTACTTATTATGCACTTCATGATAGTACCTATTTGGTTATACATGCTTGTTGGGGTAATGACATGACCATGTGTTTATTGAGTTCAGGATATAGGTTTTTGATACTTTATTTGATCTGTGTACCTTTGATTTGGTTCATCATCCTATGGTACACATTTTTATATTTATATATGGATATTGCTATGCTGTCAGGATATTGTCATGTTTAGTGTCATGCATCATCTCGCATGATTGTATGTTGTGCGATAGTCTGCTCCATTATTATCGAGCACATCGCCAGTTACATGTATCTACACACACCACCACTCATGGGTTAGTGGTATATCAGACAGGTGTGTGGCAGTTCTGTTGTTTGGCTCCGTTGGTCTGGTGACTCAGCGTGGTAGCCGACAGACAGTTCTGCTCTGTTTGGCTCCGCTGGTTTAGTGTAGCAGCGTGGTAGCTGGCAGGCGGTTGGACTTTGTTTGGCTCCGTTGGTCCGCTCATGGGTAGTGCAACGCAACGTGGTAGCCGGCAAAGATTCCTCCCCGTCATCGTGTACCAGGAGATGAGAGCATTGTGTTCCCCCACTTATGATTTGGGGTAGGAGGATAGGTGTACTCCGACAACATCCCGTCCACTCGGTCACTCATCAAGAGCAGTGACGGCAGAGTGCACGGTTGTTATAGCCCTACCCACTGGGTCTCACCATTGTGTGAGATGGCTGACTGGCGTCAGGGATGACCATGTCATTGGCATCATATGCATTTATACATTTACTGATTGTGTTTGTTGCATTTATATGCTGTATTTGGATGGATGCATATGTTTGACATGCATACAGGATTTATGATACTCTTGGTCTGACGACCTGACTATTCTGATAGGAGGCCCTGTTGAGTACAGTTCTCTTTAGCCTTTTCTATTGTACATCTTCCAGCTTTTGTCCAGGAGACTGTACTCCATAGTTATTACCATTTGTTATAGTTTACTATACATGTCAACTAGGTATTTGCTGAGTTGTTAAACTCACCCCCGTGGACACTATCTTTTTCAGGTACCAGGTTGTTTATGGAGTCGCTTGAAGTATCTTGTCTACTGGTCCCCACATCACATCAGAAGACCTGTCTTCGCTTTTGTTTATTTCTATTTTGGTATATGAGATTTGTGTATTTAGCATTTGTGTTCCGGTTTTGTTTCTGGAGTGTTGTGTTGTTGTGTGGTGTAAGCCTAGCCGGCTAGCAGTCTTCATTTTTAGTTTGTATGTGTGTCCATTGTATTTCCGCTGTGTTTGGTTCTGGTATAGCCGAGTGGACTGTTAGTTTTACATATAACTGTGTGGTTGTGTTTTTATTGTATCAGCCGAGTAGACTGCATATAATTGCGTGGTTGTGTGTATATTCCAGCCGCCTGTGGCTGAGGTATATTGTGCATGTAGAAATGATTCAGATTGTCACCCGTACAGGGGAGATGTTGCCAGAATTTTCTCTGGCAGCGACTCCTCTGGGGCGTGACATAGCTTCTCATCCCTCGAACGTCGTGCATGTCCTTCTAGTCCACCGGTGTACTCTTCTGCAGCACCTCATCCCTCAGACGCACCGAGTCCATCGGCTCTCTCCTGTGTCGTCCTTCTCGCTAGCTACGTCTTCCGCTTGACTTCTTGTGTTCCTAAGTTCCTACACACTTAGACACAAGGATTAAACACAACATGAACTAACTGAACTTAGTTGACCATATCAAAACTACCCTAAGGTTCTAACACCAACGACAATCCATCATCCATAGCCTTCATTTAGTTTCAGCGATTTTGATTTTCAGAAATCCAATTTTTCATTCATTGACAGCTTATAATTACTCTTCACTTGCTTGGGAGGTTTCTCGAGCATACTGAGCTCTTTAGGACTAAGCTTGAAGCTGAAGTTTTCTCCTTCGACACTATGAGAAGTATTCTTTGTGGTTCCTTATGTGACGACAAGGGGAAGAAGTGTTGAAGTGTGATTAGAGATTAGGGATGTTTTTGTTCTTTTAGTTTCTAAATTTGTATTGATGCAATTCTGTTCTTCAATTTTTATTCCTGCAATTTCAATTTTGTTTTTAGTTTCTACACTCTTCGATACTATAATTTTTGTTCTCAGAATCTTGTTTCAGCAGTTTCAGTCTCTACAATTCAAATTTGCAATTTTTGTTCCTATAATTTAGTTCTTAGATCTTGTTTCTATTAACCTAGGTTCTGCAATTGAGTTCTTCATTAGTTTTAGAACATCCTTAAAATTTGATCAGTTGATGTCGCAATCTAGCATTGCTTGATTTAGTTTAAGTTTAGTGAGCTGTAATTTGTTTCTCAAGTGTCAATTAGTTCGAATTCTATTAAGGAATAGTTTAATTAATGGCAGAGTTGGATTTCAACTTGTAGTGGCTTAATTTCCACGATTTTAGTTTGCATTGATTAGTTGTTCTTCTCTTTTGTTGATTTAATCTTTAAGCCTAGTTATTTTTTTAAGATCCTTAGGGTTAGATTCATTCATGTTAAGTAGTTTAGATTTTTGTTAGGATTTAAATATTGTTTTGGATTAGATTTAATCAATTCTCATGTACTTTACTTGTTTGTATTTTATTCCTTAAGCTAGATTTTAATCCAAAAACCAAACAATCCCCATTTTTAAGATGAAAACCCAAAAATAGTTTTGAGTCTAAGACAAACATCCAATTATTAGTTTCTCGAGAGATTCAACCCTAGGCTCTTTATTACAATATCTTAGTCTAGTTATGGGGTTCATTGGATATAAATTGTTGATTGGAAGTTTGCTCATGACACTCATTGTGGACCATTATCACCGCCTATAGCTTGGAGATATCCTGTCGTTGCCTGATCCTAAAACTAGAAAAATCACATTGAGAAAGCAAATCACGAAATCTGAAACATGGAAAATAGGTCTCATAAACCTGTGGCTTTGATACCAATAAACCATCATGCCCTGAGGGAGTCCTTGCCCGATAAACAGATAGCATCTCCCCATTATGACAACATATAAAACCTAGATATATGGCCACAAGGTAATAAAAGATAATATCTACAGTCCACATGGTTGAAAATAACAACCATGCGGTATAATATGCAGCCCACACGGCTGGATTAAAAAAAATGGAAAACATAAAGTAAACATATAAACGCAAAATAACTGACTGCTAGTCGGCTCGACTTGACACAATAACATCAAAATAAATATAAGACCGTCGAGCAGATGCTAGTAGCGACTTCTACTATAGAGGAAGAGTTGGTAGCATGCTATGAAACATCTAATCACGAGATTTGACTGCGGAATTTTATCATAGCATTGCAGTTCATTGATGACATTGATTGGCCACTGAGGATCTATTATTATAATAAAATCATAAAACTTAATGCCAAGAACAACCGTAATTTATCGAAATCTAAGCACATCGAAATCTAAGCACATCAACATCAAGTTTCTAGTAGTTAAAGAAAGAGCTCAAAGTCGTCAGGTCATGATAGAATACATCAACAGAGATTCGATGTTAGTCAATCCACTCACCAAAGGTTTGGTATCTAAGGTGTTTCATTATCATATTGTGAATATAAGAGTTCTTCTTATAGAAGAAGAGCTCATTTAGTGAAAGTCTGTATTTATTTTATTATTCTAAATTTGATAATAAAGACAAATATTTTTGTTTTGATATTTTACGTACTTAAAGTTAAATATTTATGGGATTTTATTTATTTATTGGACAACCTGAAATATAATATCATGATTTACTACTGCTGTTTAGCATTTGATATTTGTAAATGTGATATATATTCCTTTTGGAATCATAAAATTTGGATCATGATTTGCTCTTGCAATTTAGTATTTGTAAATATAATTTGACCTCTTTTGAGGTTAATTTAGAATCAGTTGAAAATTGACATGCATTGATCACATTTCATATAATTTCTACACTATACATCCACATATTGATCTATGTCATTAATAGCATTGATATTGTGATTATTGTTAGGGCTTGTTATTATCATATACAGTAGCTATATCATCTTTAGTTCTATACCAATGAAGTTTATTGACCAGATTGTTTATAGGGATATCTTGTATCCATAAAGTTTGATATCAACTAAAGTTTTACTTGTATTTCGCATACAACTCACATGTAACCTAAATGGGAGATTGATGAATTTTGTTATCCCTATTAAGTGAATTTATTTGTAAGTTAAACATGTTAATACAATTTGAACATTTAAAGTGATCTAACTTATGTTTATTAGATTTTGGGTTATTGGATGTAAGTTCAATAGGTAGAACCCTATAGTTCAATCCATTATCATTTATGGGCTGATAACAGATTGAATTCCTATATAAAGGGGAGGTTCCCAAGGGTTAGGATAATCTTGACGAACCTCTTTGTTCCTCCATTGATCTAGAGTATTTCGGCACCGTCACCCCTAAACCCTTTGGAAGGCTTTCCTCTTTTTTTTCACTATATCTTCTTCCATAAAGATCAAGCCATCGACGTTAAGACGAGGATAATAATTTTTCAATTAAATTCTTTATCTATTGATTGATGTATTACTTTGCTATGTCATATTTTTTATTTGTTACGTCATGTTTTCGGTTGAAATTAGATGTTCTTATTGTTTTTCCTATTTAAATTTTTATTTAATTGTCTAAATCCATGTGGCTTACATTTTACCCGAACCAACAGTAATCACATGTTACAATATAATAAAGTATTGTATCTATAGTAATTTTAACTAAGTGATTATTTTAATATATTAAAGCAGTTATTCGTAACTATTATGATAATATTAAAATAAAAATATTTTTAGTATCAAAAATATGTCAGAGCGTCCTACTTTTTGTTTTTTTTTTAATAAGGTCTTGTTCACTAAACAAAGGATCCTTTTAATGATTCCGCTAATTTGAAGTGCTTAATTTAAGTCCTAAAAAGTTTTGATTTACCCTGCACATCCGTGTGCATCTCTCATGTACATTCTTCGCATGTTCAAGGCGTCTCATATCATCTAAGACGTCTCGTTTTTTTTTTTGTGTGTTTTAAGTTCCGGTCGTATCAATAAAATTTAACTTTTAAAAAAAAAAATTAAGTTTAGGACCGTAAACAAGTTATAGCATTAAGCGTAAAGAAAAAATTTAATCGAAAAAAAATTTAGATGGACAACGTAAAATGTACATAATTTCAAAACTATATATATCAGGGTAAAATGTACATAATATTAAAATTATATATATGATATATTATTTGATGCCCCGCTCCTAGGGCATAGTTGAGTTTATGACCGTAAACAAGTCGAGCCGAATCGAGCTTTAGGCTATTTAAAGTTATTTAATAAGGTAACTGAATCGAGCCGTGCTTAAAATGAAGCAAGCTTTAGAAATAATTATTTAAGTTTGACTTGGTTTATTTTTTATTAGATTAATCTTATTTGAAAAAAAGGTAAATCCACTACCTTAGCAACCCCCTAGTGCCGGCCCCACGGATATGGAGGGAGATACATGCTGATACACATGCAATAGACGCATAATGGGGTAAACCCTAGGTCGTCAGTTCTTGAGAATCGACCGATGGCCATTACGCCAAAGATGGTGGATTAGCTTGACCTTATTTGAAGTTTGGTTTGAACTTGATTCGTTTCAGTGTTATCGAGCTCTCAATTCAAGCTTGGTTTAACCTTGACTTGAGCTTGGTTCAAACTTGGTTCGTTTAGATATTATCGAGCTCTCAATTTAAGCTTGTATGATTGTTTGAAACTTTTAGTTGTTTCGTTAATTATTGAGCTTGATAATTTAAATTTATTTTTTTTTATTTTATTATTTATTTAGTATATTGAAAAGAGTTTTATTAATGAATATCATTTGTGAACATTGTTTATCAACGTTATTCACGAACATTATTTACAAACATTGTTCATGAGCGTTAACGAGCTGAACATACATGTGTTCAAGGTTGTTTGTTTAGTTTAACATTCTGTTCAAACTTGTTTATTTAATTAATCTAGTATATATTAAATAAATATAAGCAAGCTTTTACTAAACTGAACACTAAGTTTGTTCACGAATATTTAATTTATTTACAATCCTAGTTGAGTTGGCTACTACGGGTAGATATTACTACAATGGATAGGGACAAAATATCGATAAAGTCGAGAAAAATATTTTCCTTGTAATGATAAAATTTATTTTTTTAATATATTTTTTTACAAATGACCGTAGGACTAATGGTATAGAATTAATAGTGTGACAAATTCTATCTTTTTTTACTATCATATTATTCAACATTATAGAATTAATCGTGTGATGAATTCTACCTTTTTACAATAATATTATTCAACATCTCGTGTATGATTTCGTCCATAATTGACTCGTATTTTTGGGCGCTCCCTCCACTCAATCGGACAAAAAGGAAGGATAAAAAAAAATCAAATAGTATTATATGTATATGATGCGTGTAAATTGAACTCTGTTCTTGAGAAATGCACCTGCCACCGGTTGTGTGTACAATTTCTCTACTAAGCTTCTGTATATTTAGACACGCACAGAGTTTCTACGAGAAGAAACCTGCACAAGAATTTGGTCCACAATAAAAAAAAAAGATAATAAAGCGGTGTGCTTTGGTTGTAAGCGAGAGCAAGGGATCTAATTCTACATTTCTTTTGCCAGTTTTTTTAACCAAAATTTTGACTACCAAATCGGCGCAAACGGAGAAGGAGAAGAAGAGAAGGGGAATTCAGCCATGGGGGTTACCTTCGAGATCCCGAATGAGTACGGCTTCGTCGTTCTCGTCCTCGTCTCCTACGTCGTCCTCAACGCCTGGATGGCGATCCAAGTCGGCAAGGCGCGCAGGAGGTAATCAATCTACCATTCTTCTTCTTCTTCATTGATCGCCGACGAGGTCGACGATTAATCATTCTTTATGTTTTCCTTTTGGATGGCAGGTACAATGTGCCCTATCCCTCCCTATACGCGATCGAGTCGGAGAACAAGGACGCCAAACTCTTCAACTGCGTCCAGGTCTCGATCTCCTCCCAGGATCAATAATTTCGCTACCATTTACTCCTACTTGTTATTGGATCGCTTGATTGGGTGGCAGAGGGGGCACCAGAACTCGCTGGAGATGATCGCAGTGTTCTTCGCCACGCTTCTGGTGGCCGGGCTGCAGTTCCCGGTCGCCGCCGCGGCGATCGGCGCCTTATACACGGTCGCGCGATGGTTCTACTTCAAGGGATACTCCACTGGCGTGCCGGAGAACCGCCACAAGATCGGGTATTTGTTCTCTGCTTTCGATGATTGATGCGCCTTCTCGATAAAAAATTTCGATTTCTTTTTTCCATTCTGAAGGTGGCTTAGCTTCTTGGCGATCTGGGGGCTTATAATCATCACGGCGGCGATGGGGATAAGCTTGATCGTGAGGGATCTGCTGTGATGCTGCTTTGGTTTCTTGGCGGTGCAATGAGCATATTGTTCGTTTTTTTATATTTTTTATGTCAGGTATCCATATGGTGTTCGTTAAGTTCGATTCGGTTCGTTTCCATTCTCTTCGTTGGATTCCTTTGCCATGTGTGCGGTAAAAATGGTTCTGCCAAAAGAAAGTATATATTTGCGTAACGATACGATATTATCTATTTTAGATTTAATTTTTTTTAACGTGAAATTTTGATTGTATCCTAACTAAAAGACTCTAAATAAATTTCACTCATTCAATAGTCAAAAAAAGAAGGATCTTGAAGCCATCGATCCGTCAATCTAAGACCGAAAACACTACCTACAAGTACCAGGATAATGGCACAACGATAAAGTGTCTTTTTTATTTTTAGATATTTAAAAAACGAGTCTCAATTTTAAAAAATAAGTTTTAATTTTAATAAATTAATGGATAAATTTTTTTCAATGAATGATTACTATAAGAATGTTGGACTAATGAGTTGTCTGCTACGAATGCTTTTCAATTTATCTTAATGACGGATAAAAAATTTTCATAAAAGAGCCGATCATTCATAGGTTCGTCAGCATTAATTGAATATCTGATGTCAACTAAAAAATATAATAAAAAAAATACTACCAACAATCCCACGAGACGATGACACAACGACGGAATGAGTTCTCGATTTCTTAAACATATAACGATCGAGTTCCAGACATCAACTGTGAGTACTTCCGGTTACTCTAAGGTCATAGAGATCCTAAAAATTAAGTATATGCATTAAAAAAGAAAAACACTACCTACAAATATAAGGTTTGTTTGGTGGTATTTGATTATTCATTTTCAAAAAGCAATTTTTTCATCTCTAAGGTTAGAGGGATCATAAAAATTAAGCATATGCATTATCAAAAAAAAAAACCACTACCTACAAATTTTGGTGGTATTTGATTATTCATTTTCTAAAAGCAATTTTTTCACAAAATATAAAATAAATATTTAACATTTTTTACTAACATGTTTTTTTAATTTAAAATATTATTTTATGAAAAATAAAAACTGAAAATAAATAATTTTTTTTAACCATTCCATCCATCACGTTGTGTCAATAACGTGAGATGGGTTGACGAGGCTCCTACAACAATAAATAATTCGCCAAAAGTAAATTTGTGGAAGAAAATGGATAAAAGTATAAAACTTAAATAGTAGTCTTAAATTTTATAAATTATCAGGAAAATGTTTTTTCCCCAAAAATAAAATTTATTAGATATTTATATCTAAAATATCCTTTATTTCATATGGTTGGAGTTGTTATAATATAAAAATTTTATTATTTTTTTTAATAAAATATTCTTATATTAAAATATTCTTATATTAAAATATTCTTATATTAAAATATTCTTTACCGATTTAATCAAAATTTTTTAACCTCCATTAAAATTATTTTATATAGATTAAGTAATTGTTATACAATAATGGCTAAATTCTAAACCCCTACTAAATAGTTGCTACACAATCATAGATAAATTATAAATCCTAAATTTTAAATTATAAATAAAAAATTTTAAACATTATTATATCAAAATAATTTTTATTAATTTAATTAAAATTTCATTAAAATCACTTTAAATGGATCAAAGAAACATTTTAAAATAGTTATATAAACTATTAAGTATCTTTTACATTACTAAACAGTAAACACAGTGTTGTATTAACAACTAATTATAACTACAATAATAATACTGAAAATAAAGAATAATATTATATTAACTACATAGTAACTTCTACATAGTAAAGATATTCTTGTAAAGTGGAATCTCCTTTTATTTGTTTTTTAATAAAGCAGCATAATTTAGAACATCTTTTTAACTTATCTTTTTTATTTTTTCGAGTTTATAGCTCTTCCTTCCACGATGGATTTGCTTCCGGTAGTTCTATATTTGCCGATCTTTTCCATGCAACCATTAAATATAGACTGAGGATCTCGATCATAAGTTGTGGCATTTCTTCATTTTAATTTGCATTCTGTCTCTTTTATGCTCACTTTATTTCAGCAATGCCGTGCTTTTTAGTTGATTGACTAACCCCGTCACGGCCTTCCCAGTCCACTGTACTTTGTTGAGAAGACCTCCTCATCTTCTTCTATATTGACTAATAGCCTGACGATCGACCAATGTGGTGCACATTTTTATAGATATATAGAGAGAAAATTGCTATGCTAAGTGATTCATCGTACATGACCGTGAGCAAAATCCGACGCAAGTTATCTGACACGGTCAAAACTCAATTTTTTTAATTCCTCTCTCTCATCTGTATACAATAATTTTTCTCTCTTTCCTCTTTAATAAAAATAAACAATGTTTCTCTCTCATAGGATTGCATGCAATAATTATTATAGTACTGATTTTTAAAAATGGTGTAGATATTATAACGTTGTAGTAACTACTATATAATAACTGCTACATGTTGTAGCAGCTACTATGTAGTAGCTGCTAATAACGTGCAGTAGTTATTATATAGCTACTGCGTTGTAACAGCTATTGTGTTGTAGCTGTAACAACGTGCAACAGTTATTGTGTATATACTACGTTGTAGTAGCTACTGCACCGTTGTAGCAACTACTGCACCGTTATAGCAGCTAATATATACTAACTGCTACAAGTTATAACAGTTACTGCACAATTGTAGCAGCTACTGCATAGCAACTGCTATAAGTTGTAGCAGATACTGGCATAGTGACTACTACAAGTTGTAGCAGTTACTACACAATTGTAGTAGTTACTGCACAGTTATACCAGCTAATGTACAGTTGCAGCAACTACTACATAGTAACTGCTACAAGTTGTAGCAGTTACTGCATAATAATCGTTACAAGTTGTAGCAGTTACTGCATAGTAACTACTACAACAACTTATAGTAGTTACGGCATAGTAGCTGCATCAACGTTATAACATCAGTACATGTAATAATAGAATAGAGAAGATACAATTTTATTTTAATTTAAGAGAAAAGAAAGAAAAGTTGTTACATGTATATGAGAGAGAAAGATTAAAAAAATTATGTTTTGACCGCGTCAGATAGCCCATGTCAGATTTCACTCACGATCGCGCACGAAAAGTGCTTAGCATATCAACTCTCTCTCTCTCTCTCTCTCTCACTATATATATATATATATATATATATATATATATATATATATATATATATATATAGGATCAAAAGAATTTATTCCGAAATACCAAATGAAAGTAGATCGTTTTTTTTTTATTCTCGAGGAAGTGCATATTTTACCTGGATCTTCATTTATATATATATATATATATATATATATATATATATATATATATATATATATATCCGAGATGTTGCGGACCTTTTGCCGCGTACCCTTTCGCCACATGCCCTTTTGCCACGTGCCATTTCATCGTGTGCTCGTGCGCACTCTGCACCTGGATTCTGATTATTTTATTTTTTATATTAACATTTCTTTTAAAATAATATTATAACCTGTGAAATCTAAAATATTTTTTTTATCTTGAACACTATAATCCAAAAGGAAAGCTTAAATCATAAAGGGAAAATCTTATTGCTTAAATACAGTATAACCTAACCATTAAATCGTAAAATCTTAAATGCTAAATACATATAATATACCCCGTGAGCATTTTAAATTTTAAATTTTAAATACTATAACTCAATAGGGAAGTCTAAACTCTAAAGGAAAAATCTTATTTGCTTAAACTCATGATAACCCAACTTTTAAATCATAAAATCTGCTTGAATCTAGGGTGCTTGGATTGATTCAGCCACCCTTAGTCTACACAAGCACGCGACATTTCAACCGCAACAAAATATATATATATATACGAGACTCTCACTGAGTCCGAGCGCCCAGACCCCTCTCAGACATCCTGAGCAATCGAAATCGGCTTCGAGCATCTCCTAGAAGAGTCTCCCACAAAACCACAAATAGGATATATATATATATATATATATATATATATATATATATATATATATATATATATATAAACAATTTCTCATGATCCGCCTCGTTGTAGCAGGTCATCATTGAATGCTAGTGGATCGTCCCAAGTTGGATCCTAGCTAGACCCAGTTGAATCGTTCCCAGATTGCTGCTAAATCCCAGCTAGACCCCCCTCGATCTCAACCGCTGGCGGCTGAATCGCCCCAGATCATGGCCGAAATCCAACAGGTATCGCTATCATAATCCATTAGCGATTGCGGCCGCTAGCTTCGTGGCCGAATGATGGCCAATTACGATTGGATTCCGGCTGCAATCCGTAGCCACGAGCCGGCCGGGGTCTTCTATAAACTAATAGTCTTTTGTACTCCCTTATACCATCCCTAACCTTTGTATATAAGTTTCACCTCTCTACCTCTAGACCTCAAAGCATACAAACGTTTCATTTCAAACTTCTCTCATCATTCTATCCATAATTTTAATAAGTATTAAACCAACCTTAAGAAGGCTACAGTTCAATCACTGTGCAAACCTGCATAAGTTAACGATCACAAACTATTCGAATTTATAATTTTCATGTAAATTTGTAGAGTGCACTCTCTCCTGAAACATTGATTCTTGTGATAATATAATATCTTAGTCTGGCATTTATTGGCTTTACTTATAGAAATGGATGGTAGAGTGAAAACTATGCTCAAGATAATTGAAGTCGATGCTGAATTCAGGAGGTGGTTGGTACCTCGATACAATGTCAAACATATCAAAGAGGGATCCTGCTGCAGAATTCCTTGTTTGCTTTAAAAGCAAGGTATTTATATACAAATGGTACCATATCAATAGAAGAATGGAGTTTGTGTTTGTAAAATCTTGATGCTTTATATAATCATAATTTTGGATTTTTGCTTCCTCTGTGGCCATCTTCAATTTGTATCCACTATTTGTTATTCACTATTGTAAATATGTTTCCTGCTATGAGATTTCGATGACATTTTATTTGTTTCATCATGTGCAGGTTGTCGTGGAAGTAAACATAAAGATCATTGCAACTGTTAATGAAGACAGCATTATTAGATGGATTGATTAAATTGTTTACAATAAAAAGATGCTTGGAAAGAATAGGGTAACCTTGGCTTTTGACGAACCATGAATGGTATTAGCTATTTTGGCAAAGGCTTAAGTTGTGTTAAGAAATGTTCAAATTCTTAATGGAACAAATTTCTAATGTTTAGCTTTGGATATAAAGACTTATCATTAGTGATTGATTTGTGAAATTGACTCAAATGTTTATTAGATAAATAAAAATTATGTATTTACATTTTTATTGTATTTTAAAAAAATTATTTCTATTTTAATGAATTGTGATAATGTCTAAATTTTAAATTTGGATTATATATTTTAAATAAATATTAATGATAATTATATGTGTTTAACATAACATCCTAACTGCAGCGTGTGGTGCGCATTGCAAATGCTCTTAATCGTAAAGTGCACCGTGCATTACAAATGCTCTTAACTGCAACACACGGTGTGCACTATGAATGCTCCTAACCACAACACGTGATGCGCACTGTGAATGCTCCTAACTGCAGCCCGCGGTGCGCGCAACGAATAGAATAATTGTGTATTGCATAAAATCATATTTATTATAGTGTTAAGACTATTAACACAACCCACAAATGTGTGTAATTACCAAGATATTGCCTTTAGAGCAACCATATAACACATCATTAGAGCATCTCCATGCACTTATCTTTGGCCTCCTAACTAAAGGGGTCCAACTTGCAATTAGAGCATCTCCATGCACTTATCCAGATTTTTATCTCACTTTTAGATTGTAATAACATTAAATATAATTTTCTTTGCTCTTCATTGTAACCATGATACCTTAATTTTAATTGATTTAACTTGTCTAATTATATAATGCATTGGTTTTCTTATAACATACCAACTTAATTTATTTTTTCTTGTTTTATCATATTGTTAAGCTGTACCAATTGCTACTAGAAAATAAGTAATGAAACAAACTCTCTGAATTATTTGTTAAAAGATTAATTTAGTACTTGAAATACATAGTTACAAGTGAAAGATATACCTTAACGTGGGTGCAAGAAGCGAATTAGCAGCACTTTGAAGAACACTTAACACCAACCAATCGAATAAAGGCTGTTTTGTCATGTTCTAGTACATATTTTGTAGTGGTCCTTATAAAGTTAATTCTAGATATAAAGAGAACTTGTTCATGGACTGAGAAATTAAGTCACAAACCATACCATTCAAAGAAGCAATATGGTCAGAAATCCATGTTCTAGACCCAATAAGTAAAGCAGCTAAAACCTCATACCCTGTTTATCCAAAGGGGTGGGGACGTGTAGAAGGATCCAACAAAAAGAATAACTCAAATTGGGCTCACTTCAGGTTTTTGACCAAGCCCGAATCATAAAACATGTTCAATTTAATTGGATAACCACTTATTTCAAACTCTCAAACCACAAAAAAAAAAATGACTAATTATACATGTATATGCTTAACACTCTCCTTTCAGCACTGATGAGTATACTTCACTGATTGGCTCAAACACATCATGATGAGATTTTTTTATCGACTCTGAACATGCCAGCTCTAATACCACAATAAAATTAATTGGATAATTACTTAATCCAAAATATCAAGCCAATAAAAAATCAAATCTAAAACTTAAGCCCTTCTCGATATCTTAAGTTTTTAGTATAAAGAATACTAAATTGTATATTTAACATGGACTATAAGTCATGAAACTAAATCACAGTTTAACCTGTTTTATTGTTCAATTAAGTACCCTTGTTTAATCAATCATCATGGACATATCCCTACAAAATAATTTGGCTTGCAGCCTCATCAAGTTAAGTTCATTTTAGATGAAATGTTTTAAAAAAAATAAATATATAAATTGAGTCCTTCAATAATGGCATTTGAGGTAATGGTACTTCGATCAAATCTATAACATGGTTGATTTTACAATTTTTTAAGAGTAAAATCTTTCCCAAATAAATTGTCAAATAGGTATGGAAAACACATTTTAATTAATGAGAACAGCAAATAATTTATGAACTGTGAAGAGCGTCAGAGCAGATAAATGGGATAAAAAAAAACACCGGCTCTTTAACATTGAAGAAACTCTATGCGGCAGAACCTTTAATGATTTCTCCCATCATTGTGACATTATGGCAAAAGACGAATACGCTCGCCTCCAGTGCCCCGCCAATCCGTCCCAGAACACTAGGAAGAGGGTCATCTTGGTCTATTTTAGGTGAAAATGCAATGACTTTACTTTAATATTAATGCCCATAAGATGTCAATAACATATTTTCCTGTATTTTAAAAATTTGTGTTATTGTAAGTAGAATTGGAATCATGATATTTTACATAGGCATCTACCTCCCCACTTGTAAAGTTCTATGAAGCACGTGCATAATCCAGACAATTATAGTTCTCGAAAATTTTTGTAAATCATGGTTTGCTTTAGAATGGTGAGACAAAGCAACCCTGCAAATCAGTAGAATCCGAGAATGCCACTCTCTTTTCAGTCCAGAAGAAAGAAAGAGCAAACTAATCACCAAAAATAACCTCTTATACTGGACTCTCCACCCTCCTTCCCCATCCAATGCCAAAATCTGTCATGGAATGCAACTAATGCAGGTCGGTGAGAGATCGTAATGCAGGATGTCCCCATAGCTCTAGCCTTCTCACAAAAGTGTTCCTCCATTTTGGTTGTGACTGCACTTGTACATTCATCGAGAATAGCAAACTTAGGCTTGTGATAGAACTGTTGGACAATCTATTGCTAGAGATATTGGAAAAAATTACATAAAATTAATTTTAACTTATCTGTTGAGATGACCTAAGCGGATAATCTCAAACTGCCAGCGAGGCTGGTTCTGCCCAGCTTCCGGTAGTCCAAGTTACGGAGTGTTGGACAATCTGAGTGGATAATCTCAGGCTGCTAGTGGGGATGGTTCTGCAAAGTTTGCCAGCGGAGCTAATTCTACAAAGCTTCCAATAGTCCAAGTTGCGGAGTTGATATGGTGCATAGCAGAATCGGAAGTCGATCACCGAATCAAGAAGAGAATTTGCTGACTAATACACCGAGGCATGTGTTCAACGCAGTTTCCTTGAAACAAATTCGTCCCACCTCCGACTGTGCATCGAGGTTCTCTCGGGTCATCTGTTTCCCAGGATACAACGACAAAACCACGCACGCAACCAAGCACTGGTTGTTCGTGGCAAACTAAGAATGCACCCGAGTGCTATCATGAGTAGTACAGCCAAACGGATGTACGGCTGAGAGAAAAGAATCGGGGAACGAAGGTGGACGAATTATTTTACTTTCACTTTTCGCTCTCACTTTACTCAAGATCCAGCCTCCTTATATAGGAGCTCTCACCTTACATACAATGAATAACCAAATTATGATCATTTAATGCTGGGTTTAATATTGTCATTAATGGATTTAATGGCTTCATTAATGCTGAGATGTTACGGAATCATTATTAATGGATTTAATGTCGTCATTAATGTTGAAACGTTACAAAATCACCATTAATGAGTTTAATGTCGTCATTAATATTGAGACGTTACGAAATCGTCATTAATTTCATATTAATGCTTCAATTGCACTCTTGAACAGGTAGCAAAAAGAAATTCGGTGACAAAACATTGATTTATTCACTTTGGCAAATCTTCCCTTGACCGGTCCGGCATTCAACGTGCGCAAGTCGTCCTCACACACAAGTCAACCTTGGTTCAGTATAATTCGGACTCTGGATTTGTACCCACCCATGTGCACTCATACGTGAGAGTCTCTCCCCAATCATATGTTTACAACATCAATGCATGTGTCATAATTTAAATCAACAATAAAGCCAAGAGACTTCTAATGCAAGACTAACAACTCATGCATAATAGAGTCTCTTCATCTCCACCTCTTTATTTCATTCACATTTTCAACAATCCCCCACATGAATGGAATACATGATATGTGATAGCATTCAACAATTGAGTCAAGTATAGGATAGGTAGGTTTTACCCTTTGAACCTTCCTTTGTGAAGATCTGTTTGCATACTGACAGTAGACATGATGTCTTTGAACTATTCTACTGTTTGTGTAAGCATTAACAAATCTCACCCAAGACTCTCATATTCGTTCTTGGCTATGAACACGCCTGGTTCTGTGAGAAGCTCTAAGAATTGTGCCTCCAATTCTTTTCAAAGCAACCCCACTTCTTTCTCACATAGGTGATCCCTCGAGAGTAGTCATCGACTCTTCTTGATCATTAAAAGTCCATCGGCTTACCCTAGTCCGGTCACTATTTTTTTGAGTTATCCCCTATAATGTGTCTAGTCAGTACAAATTAGTTATCCTTTTGAACCTATTCTCAATCTTTACAACTTGATTAAAACTAACACTAGCATAAACAAAATTTAAACAGCTAATTAAAAAAAGAAAGAGACACTGAGCTTTACTTGGTTTACAATCAGGAGATTGTTAATCCAAGACATTGAAAGCTTACTAAAGTCTCCTCTTACAGCAGTTGACGCACTAAATTATAAAGCTACACTCAAATAGAATTGATTAGAAATGTTGTGTTTAGCTTCTATGATCAGGATTGTATTTATAACCCTGATCGGGGCACTGTATAATGCTTTGCAAGTTTTGGATTCTCTACGAACTGATTTGTACCAAATTCAAGTCGGAAATCCGAAATTGAACAGAATTTAATTGCAGAAATAAGATCTAAAGTAACAAAACTATAACTACTCAGTTCAGGTTTTAAAGAAACAAGGAATTCAATAACACGATCTAAAGAAAAACGAAGATGCAAAAACAATAAATTGCAGAATTAAAATCTAAACCATCTCTAATCAAATCTACTCTTCTAACAAGCTTCTCCTTGTCGTCACACAAGGACCCTTAATGAAACCTCACTTCGGACTTGAAGAAAAAAAACTCTCAGCCACTGAACTCAGTTCAATCTCCTCCAGCACCAAAGAAAACCTTCCTGGAAAAGCTAGTGAAGAACTGAACTGCAAGCTTGAAATTCTGCAGATCTGAAGATTGTATTCTCTGGATCGATACTCTCGGATTGAGGGCGAGCCACTATCACTGAAGAAACTCCTTCACTGATGGCTGAAACAGAGGAAACGCTCAATAGATCTGAGCTCCGGAAAGATATTCGTCGGCACGTGCAGATGATCAAGTCTTGGAAGCCAACGGATGGAAGCTCCAACGCCAATAAAACTCACTGAGAAGTAGATCTGGAAGAAGATGAGGGTTGCGATCGCGCGGAAGGAAAGAGGTCGCGAATGAACAGTATCGCAAGCCACTGTTCATCCGCGAAGAAATTGGGTTTTATACTTATTTTTGAACCGGGTGAACAGTGGATTTAGGTTGGGTTCAAGTGAGGTTTAAGATTTGGTGAGAGGAATTTGATTTGGTTCAAGCTCAATGGGTTGGAGTCAAGTTGAATGTGAATCATCATCCAATAAGTTGAACCAACTTCTTATCTCATCTTTTTATTCCCAACAAAAATCATGAAATATTACCAAGATTAGGGAGAAATTATAACAAGCTCCAAATAATATCCTCACTCGTAAAACATGATGTTAAACAACATTTAATTGCACGAGAGGATAAGAAAATGCTAAGTATAAAAGCTATAATAACATCAATAAATGATAATTATCAGGCACCCTGGAAGAGTTTCAAGCGCCTAGACGTGAATAGAATTTTATCCGCTTCGTACCGGAACGCGACAGTGCATGTTTCGATAAGTTTTCTGGTTTGAGCGCTCGGACTGGGTTGAACCAACCCACGACCGTGGGCTCACCCAAGGCGCCTTGGCTGTCCTGGGTGATCCGGACGCCCAGAATAGCTCCGGGTGCACGGAACAGGGTCAACTCGGAGTTGACTTCTTGTCTAGATCTTCCGCTCCAACTCTGCTCCAGGTGATTTCGGCCATCCGGAATAGGCCTCACCTGAACCCATTTTCCAACTTTTTCAAGCAATCTTCCGCTCTGGCTTCATCTCTCGGAATCGCCACGTACTTCTCATCCACCAACGTACTCTTCCGCAGCGCCTCGACCCTCGGATGCACTGAGCCCGTTGACTCTCTCCTGTGTTGTCCTTCTCGCTAGCTGCGTCTTTTGTTCGACTTCATGTGCTCCTAAACTCCTGCACAGTTAGACACAAGGATCAAACCGCAACAGGACCTCACTTGACTTGATTGATCACATCAAAACTACCACAAGGTACTTACATCCTCTACACAACGGCATCAAACTCATTCCTCGTGATGAGGTTGAAACTAACTCTTGATTTAACCCTTTGATTAGTGGATCCGCTAGGTTATCCTTTGACTTTACATGGTCGATAACTCCCATTGAGAGTAGTTGTCTAATGGTATTATGTCTACGACGTATATGCCTAGACTTACCATTATACAAATGGCTCTGTGTCCGGCCAATTGCTGATAAACTATCGCACTGTATGTATATTACCGGCACCGATTTCGGCCATCTCGAAATATCTTCTAAGAATTACCGTAGTCATTCAGCCTCTTCACCACATTTGTCAAGATATACAAACTCAGATTCCATCGTGAATCTAGTTATTACGATTTTCTTAGAAGATTTCTAGGAAATGGTTGCACCTCCCAGAGTGAATACATATCCACTTGTAGACTTAGAGTCTTTTATGTCAGATATCTAACTCGCATCGCTGTATCTTTCTATCACAGCAGGATATCTCGTATAGTACAGTCTATATTCACGAATATACCTCAAGTACCTCAGTACTCTTGCTATCCCTTTCCAATGCTCAACACCGAGATTACTCATGTATCTACTCAGTTTACTTACTGCGTAGGTCAAATTTAGTCAATACAACTCATCAAGTACATCAGACTTCCAATCACTCGAGAGTACTCTATCTGAGAATACTTTCACCTCGATTTTTCGATAGATGCTGACTCATATCTATCGACATTCATGCCAATGCAGTATTGCCCTTGGTGAATTTCTCAAGAATTTTGTCCACGAAATAAGACTGACTAAGAACAAGTTTTTCTGTTGTTCTAAGAATTTTGATTCCTAAAATCACATCGGCTAGGCTCATGTCTTTCATGTCAAATCTTGAGTTCAACATATCTTTAGTGGATTTGATTATCTTATCATTACTCTCAATGATAAGTATGTCATTTACATATAAGCACAAGATGACGTAATCATTCTCTGTGGCTTTCATGTAGACACTTTTATCACATTCATTAATCTTGAATCCACATTCCTTCATTGCATTATCAAATTTCTCATGTCACTGCTTTGGTGCTTGTTTCAAGCCATATAATGACTTCACCAATCTACAAACCTTATTTTTCTGTCCTGGTACAAAAAACTCCTTAGGTTGCTCCATATAGATTTACTCTTCTAAATCCCCATTTAAAATGATTGTCTTTACATCCATCTAATGTATTTCGATATTTCATAGAGCTACAATAGCAGCCAACAACACTTTAATGGAAGTTATTCTCGACATCGAAGAATACGTATCAAAGTAATCAATGCATTCTTGTTGTCGGTATCCTTTGATTACCAACCTGGCCTTATACTTATCAATTGTGTCATCTGACTTTATTTTCTTCTTGGAGATCCACTTGCAACCTAATGGTTTACTTCCAGGAGGAAGATCCACAAGTTCCCAAGTATGATTTTGCAAGATAAAATCTATCTCAGATGCAATTGTCTCTCTATAGTGAGGTTCATCAGAAGAGCCTATAGCTTCTGACTTCTGAGTAACTTTGGGACTCACTTTCCAACATAAAAATGATAAAATTCGATCCGTAGAATTTTTCTACCCGAACTCTTTTGCTCCGTCTAAGCTCAACCTCGACCTCATCATCTTCTTCGTCTTGTGTTTCATATGCCTATTTTGAGGACCTAGCTTCCTCTCGGTCTTATACGGAAACACATGCTCAAAGAATGAGGCATTTCTCGATTCTATTATCGAGTTGTTATGTATATCTGATATTTGTCTCATACACAAAAATCGATACGCATTGCTATTATGTGCATATCCAATAAATATGTAATCAATTGTCTTTGGTCCTATCTTAATCCTTTTCGGGTCAGACATCAAAACTTTGGCAAAACAACCCCACATTCGTAAATGTTTGTAGGATGGTTGTCTTCCATTCCACAACTCATAAGGATTCTTATCTATTTTTTTCGGAGCACTTTATTTAAAAGGTAATTAGTTATTAACACAACTTCTTCCCACATGAACTTTAGCAGTCCAGAGCTCAATAGAAGATCATTCATCATCTCCTTTAGAGTTTGATTCTCATTCAACAACTCCATTTTGTTGGGTATAAGGAGCTGCTGTTTCGTATCTGATCTCATGTTCAGCACACAACTCAACAAACGATGATATATATTCACCGCCTCGGTCACTTCGAACCACCTTAATCTTCTTATTAAGTTAGTTTTCAACCTCATTCTTATATAAAGCAAATTTCTCTATAACTTCATGCTTATTTTTGAGAAGATAAACATAATAATATTGTGTTATCATCTACAAAAATGATGAAGTATTTATTTCCACCACGTGTTGGTGTACATTTAAGTCACATACATCGATGTGAATTAGCCCAAGTGGTTCATTGCTTCTCTCAACATGTTGAAAAGATTACCTTGTCATTTTTGCTTCAACACAAATCTCACACTTGTGTTTTGGGTCAAGGTGGAATATAGGTATGTTTCACATATTTATTAATCTATGTAACACATCATATTTAACATGTCCTAGTCTACCATGCCACAAACATGAATACTCAAGCATATAAATAGAAGATTTTTTAATTTCTATTTTAGGCATAATGGTCATTACATTACGCTTGAACAACCCATCAAATACATAGCCCCTTCCTACAAACAATCTATTCTTTGGAAGTACAACTCTATCTGACTCAAAAATAATACGAGAGGCATGCTTGCTTAACAGTGATCCGAACACTTAATTCTTCCGAATCTCTAGAACATACAACACATTTATCATAATAAGGTCCTTGCCCGAAGTCATCTTCAGCACCACTTTTTCTTGGCCCACGATATCCGAAGTTGCTGAGTTCCCCATGAACAGCTTATCTCGATTGACTTCTTTAAAGTTGTGGAGTAGCTCCTTATTGCAGCAGACATGTCTGATGGCTCCAGTATCGATACACCATTGTTAGGGTTTGAATCGATCGGGTTTAGTTCTAAGGTCACTGCGTAAAGGTCGTCCATTTCTGGTCTCCCATTCAGGTTGGCCTCCTGCTTCTTCTTCGACTTTCTTCATTCCGAAGATCGGTGACCGGCTTGACCATAGTTGAAGCACTTCCTAGAGAATTTATTAATGCCTCCTCTGGGTTCCATCTTGGAAGTCTTTAGGTTTTTCCGTTTCGATTTTTGACCGTGCTCGACCACGTTGACTTTCACAGTAGCCTGAGAGAACAGCTTTTTTTCTGAACTCTTGTTGTCATCTTTAATGCGAAGTCTAACAATAAGTTCCTTCACATTCATCTCCTTCCGCTTGTGCTTCTAGAAGTTCTTGAAGTTCTTCCAGCCGAGAGACAACTTTTCAATGATCGCAGCTACCTAGAAGGTTTTACTCAGAACCATCTCTTCTAAGTGGATCTCGTGCAAAATCATCTGAAACTCCTTGACTTGGCTGATCATCCCTTCTGAGTGGATCTCGTGCAAGAACCATCTTGTAGTCCAGGAATCGACCAACGATGAACTTCTTACCCCTGCATCCTCCATTTTGTAATTCTTGTCCAAGGACTCTCACAGCTCCTTAACTGTTCTCTTCATACTATACACGGCATATAGTGAGTCGGCAAAACAGTTGAGAATGTAATTTCGGGAAAGGAACTCAGAGTGAGTTAATGCCTCCACTATACTGATGGTATGCGCATCAGCATCCTTAGCATGCTTGGGAGGGTCCTCGGTCAAGAATTATCATGGTCAAGTAGAAGAGCATCTTCTGTTGTCACCTCTTGAAGTTCAATCTAGTGAACTTCTCTAGCCTTTCCCCGTGGTTGATTGACACAGTTCCGATCGGGACAGAAGGGGTCTTTATGTGTTTAGTCTGTTACACCTCAATACTTTGTTCTGTGATCATCTCAACAGAATAAATTCTGTTTCAAGATTATTGGGCAATTTGTTGCCGGAGATATTGGGGAAAATTAAAGAATTAAAATATACAAAATCAATTCTAACTTATCTGTTGAGATGACCTGAGAGTATAATCTCAACTGCCAACGGGGCGGATTCTACCAATCTTCCGATAGTCCGAGTTGCGGAGTGTTGGACAATCTAAGCAGACAATCTCATATAGCGGAGCTGGTTCTGCCAAGCTTCTGGTAGTCTGAGTTACGAAGTTAGTGCGATGCTTAGCAGAATCGGGAGTCGATCGCCGAATCGGGAAGAGAATTCGCATACTAAGACACTGAGGCCTGTGTTCAATACAGTTTCCTTGAAACATATTCGTCCCACCTCCAGCTGTGCTTTGATGTTCTCTCGAGTCGTCTGTTTCCCAAAATATAATGGCAAAACCACACACGCAACCAAGCACTGGTTGTTCATGGCGAATTGAGAATGCACCCGAGTGCTATCACGAGTAGTTCAGAAGAACAGATGCATGGTTGAGATAAAAGAATCGGGGAACGAAGGTGGAGGAATTTTTTTTTCTTTCGCTCTCACTCTCGCTTTGCTCTAGATTCAGCCGCCTTATATAGGAGCTCTCACCTTGCTTATAATGAATGACCAAATTATGATTATTTAATACTGGATTTAATATTATCATTAATGGATTTAATGCCTTCATTAATGTTGAGATATTACAGAATCATTATTAATGGTTTTAATGTCGTCATTAATGTTGAAACGTTACAAAATCACTATTAATGAGTTTAATGTCGTTATTAATGTCGAGACATTACGGAATCACCATTAATTTCATATTAATGATTCTGTTACAATCTTGAGCAAGTAGAAAAAAAGGATTCAGTGGCAAAACGTTGGTTTATTCACTTGGGCAAATCTTTCCTCGACCGGTCCGGCATTCAACGTGCGCAGGTCGCGCTCGCACACGAGTTAACCTTAGTTCAGTACAATCCGGGCCCTGGATTTGCACCCACCCCTACGCACCCACGCGTGAGAGTCTCTTCCCATACATTTGTTTACAACATCAATGCATATGCTATAATTTAAACTTACAATAAAGCTAAAAGACTTCTAATGTGGGACTAACAACCCATGCACAATAGAGTATCTTCGTTTCCACCTCTTTATTCCATTCACATTTCCACCCAGAATAGCCTGACCATTCCAAGTCTATGTTGTTCACCAAGGGAAAGCTCATCTTCCCAGTTCTTTTCCTTGTCTAAGGGATAATGATCCAGATAATATTCAAGATCAAACCTCCAAATCAATTTCACATCAAATATTTTAAAATAGTAATTAACCAATATGTAGAGTAAAATACATATAATGATTAATTGTGAGGTAGAATTAAAAAATTAAGTTGGAAAAATTACATTCTTCAATAGCTCAACCATTCCGTCATAGGTGAGTGGTTCAATCTCCTGATTTGCAGTAAGAGGATAGATCAATTGGTCACGGAGTGTCTCAATTACTATATGGCTGTCTTGGAACATAAAAGATCTCCTTATTAAGGCTTGAACCAATCCTAGGTTTTACAAGGTAGCCAGATAACAATGGCCACACACCTCCAAGAACCCAGAAGATGAAACTTTTTCCACATCCATTAGGACCTTAGCAAAAGAAAGTATAAATATATCAATTATCAGAAACCACAATGCATCATCGGAACTAAAATTATGATGTTAAGAAAGCAGAACAGAAGAAACTTGGTATCCTAGACTCAAGCTAGATGCTGTTCATGTATTGGAGAAAACACTTACTTTGCTTGTGCAAAAACGGCTTAAAATTCATGAGGAGTTCGGGTATACAGAAAGCACCTCCCGCAGATGATGCATAAGCAATAGTTTGTTGAAGTTTCTCCCTTTCACTCTTTTCTATCTACTTTTACACTATGCTATTGAAGTTTCTTAAACATGAAAACTATAAATATCTTCAGCCAAGAAGAACTTACCACTTCAAGCTAACAGTTTCTGTCAAATTATATGGTTGGCATACAAAGGCAGAGGTAGAAGGTTTTAAGGGTCTGCTTGATTTTATTTGTTTTTTATCACCATTTCTTTGGTTTGGAATTTTCAAATGCTTTCCTTCTTTTTAGAACATATTTTGATCTAGTTGTTACTTTTAGAAGCAAGCAAACAAAGGTGTAGCATGGAAGAAAAGGATAAACAGTGAAGAGCAATACAAGGTTCAATACACAAAATTCTTAAAATGATAAAAACACTGACTGATCTCAGATTTATAAACTATCCAAACAAATAACTTGGATAAAGAAAAGAGATAAGAACTAATTCTAATTACCTAGTAAGCACATGCTATCAGAGATGAGTTGTTTTCTCCTACATAACAAAGACTAAGACAAAAGTGTTACAAACATAAATGGGTTTGAAATAAGAGTTTTCTTTCAAGGAACAATACTTCACCCAGAATGTATATTTATACACATGTTTTTTGCAATTAGAGCTATATTTCAAGAGTTGACAGGTTAAATGGTTAATTATATTGATAAAAGAAATCCAGTGTTCTAAAATGAGATCCAAGTTGTTGCCTAGGTAGTAAGGGCACTACTTTGCCTAGCCAATAAATGGTCCCCTTTCGATGGAGGACCTTCTGTAAAACAACACACCTAAGCGGTCCAGACAGGTATATATATTATAGGCTGCAATTGCGATTTGCCAAAAGATGTTCAATGAATAAAAAAATTACAGCCATTGAACATTAATAGGACTGGAAGCATACCAAATATTAAATGCTGGAACAAACCTGGATTAACTAGCACTAGCACTAAGTCAATATCAGGATTGCAAAGCTACAACAGCAAGAGCCAAGCATCCACCAAAGAATTCTCCGACAAGATAGATTGGTTTATGTTGAGACTTAGAATGTTCAATCTTCAAGCATTGTCCACAATTTTCAGTAGTCCTTAATGCAAAGGTCCAGACTATATTGTTAGCCGAGAACAACAACAGCGATAATCATCAAAACAATGTTGATATATGGAAATTTTCTAATAACCTGAGAAAATAGAGAAAATTCTGCCTTGCCTAAAAATGAAAGCTCATGAGAAAATTTGTTCAATCTTTAAAAAGTTTTCTGTTTATGAAGGGTGATCTTATAGAACACTAAAATAGAAAGAGGTTATACATCTAGCCCCCCTCTTTAATGACTCTAGTAGACTTTGTTTGTGTTGTGTACTCTCCTCTCACCTACTTCTCTACTACCTACAGAGGAAATGGTCGTAGTTATTACTTCCAAACTACTGGCTCAGAAACTACTATGCCTATGACCACTTCCACCTATTACTGGTACCATAATATCACCTCCTTGTTGTCTAATCATCTAATTAGTCCCAATTTAGCATAGATTAATTACCATTTCACATGGAAAATACTAGAATAAGAGATAGAAAGAAACTAGTGTTATGGTGACAAAAGCATAGTGAGGAAATGTTACAAGGAGTTGCAAATCATCATACTAGTAAGGTATTAATAAGGTCTATGAGCTGCTAATCATAAAATTAAAGCAAGGCACATTCTAAAAAATGGGTTATAGATATCCTGAATGCAACTACGAAAGGAACAAAAAAATGTATCTAAGAGTCTATAGAAACAACATCATGAGTGAGAATTAAATTAGGTTATTTAAGAGATAAAGGAGATGCCAAAGAACTAATAGCAATCTCAAATGTTTGAAGAAAAAAAATATTTGTAAAGTTAAATGTTGAAGAAAAAGTGAAACGTTACATGAAGGCTATATAGAAAATTTAAAGATGAAAATATTAAATGAATCGTTAACAAAGGATTTATAGTTAAAACTATAGGATGGCTGAAACGACCCTGACTCTCACTTTACTTAAATTATACTGAAATTTTTTTAAAAAAAATAAAATCTCAACTACATTAAAATCCAAATTTGCCAGCCCCTAGGGCGTAGCGCAGACGGTGGGTGTATGACATCTCTGGCGTAATAGCCAGAGTCGATTCTCAGGAACTGACGATCTAGAGTTTACCCCACCATGTGCCTATGGCATGTGTACATGCATTTACCTTTCTCCATATCCGTGGGACCGACACTAGAGGGTCATTAAGGAAGCGGATCTACTTTTTTTTCAAATAAATATTCAACTCTCTCAATTTAAAAATCCTGTCATAAAAATTTATTTAACATAGTTTTATGAAAGTGCAAGGTCCTCGACGGTCTAATGACATGTCCGGTCCAATCAAAGAGTCAAAGCCTTCTGCCTCCATATTTTCATCACCTGCAACCATTCAACCCCTGGGTTGTTAAAGGCGCGCCTGAGGCGTCAGGCGCACAAGGCGCTGAGAAAAGCGCCTTCTACAGCGTGAGGCGGGCGCTGTTCGCCAGGCGCACGCCTAGGGCACTTTCGCTCCTCACAGAAGGCTCGATCGAAGCGCATCGTGCGATCGAAGGGCATCGCGCGATCCTTCCCGTTCACGATTTCTAACCAAAAAAATATTTCAAACCTAATTTGGTTTGGAATTAGTGCACGGAGAAGAAAAGGGAAGAAGAAAATAACAGAAGGAGAAGAAGAAACCTTACAGAAGAGTCGCGCCATCCTCCACTACCGCCGCCGCTGCTGAGTTGCTTCCGTCGCTGCCTAGGTATGCGTTTTTTCCATCTTTTTTTTTGTTTTTCTATTCTTCACTTCATCTTCTTCTTCTCATCTTCTTCTTTTGTAATCTTCTTCGCTTCGCTTCTTCACTCCTTCTCTGCTTTTTCTGTTTTTCCTTTTTTTTCTTCTTCTTCTTCTTTTCGTCGTTTTCACTGTTCAATATTTCAAGTTTTCAATGTTTTTTCATCACTTTCATTTCTTCTCTCTGTTATATCTTCTTCCTCTATTTTATTTTTTTTTCCCTTCTCGTTGACAGCAAAACTGCTGCTGTTGTGATGTTGTCTCGTTTCTTTTTTTTTTTTGCTGTTTTTCTTTTTGTTTTTTTGTTTTCTGGCTAGGACTATAAAAAACTGCTGCTGCTATGAAAACTGTGATGTTGTCCCTGTTTGCTGGTAATTTTAGCCAATTAAAACAATGTGCAAACAATGTGCTTGCTGATAATGTGATGTGCAAATATTTTCTCTCCCTTTTATAAGTGTGTCAATAGTTTAGTAGTCATCAACCTCATGTTCAAGAGGTGCGCGCCTCAGGCGCGCCTCACGCCTCGGGCTCTATGAGCCTTTTGCGCCTCGGTACACCTCGCGCCTCTAACAACACAGTTCAACCCTAATGAGTCTAATAACTCAACACATTCAAACCCTTATAGCAAATGCATAAATATACAGTCACATGCATTTAAAAATACTTTTTAATAAAAATACATTTAACTTTTAAATCATTTGCATTTACATTCATATAAATATTTAAAATACTTTAAGCATCATATACTTTTTCCTCATCATTAATCCTAGACATTTTATGTGAGACTTGATCATTGAAAGTGACTCCTCTATCCTCTATTCGATTGATCATTCTATAAATCATGGTACTAAGCGGCGGAGTTCAACGACCCTTCTTCATCGCATCCCTTTGGCATATATATGAGAAACTGATACTGTCTTACTCTAGGGCCTTTTCTCGTAACCAGGCTCCCTCTGAGGTTTTTTCTCTCGCGGTATTCCCATTAATCATTTTGTAAGTTTACCGAAATTCAGTGACCACTTTTTCGTCGCATCCCTTTAGGCTATATGTGAGAATCCAATATCGAGCTCCCTCTGGGACCTTTTCCCTCACGGTATTCTCATTAATCATTGTTTTTAAGTTCACCGCCTGTGTTTTTAAAGGATTCCTTACCCATCCCCTTTGTCATAGTTAATCACATTCCTCAAAAAAAAAAAAAAAATCCTTTCCTTTCATTTCTAAAAAGAAATTACCTTTTTCATCATTTTCATAAAATAAGCATGCATCCATATATTTCCATTGTTAACACATAGCTTCGAAACTTTTAAAATTTTTCATATAACCTTTCAAGTACTTATTATGGTTACTCGGGACATTGCCATGACTTACATAACTTTATTTAGTCACATCTCAACTTATCCATTTTAGACTCTTACCGACTTAAACCAAGACATAACCAGACCTTTACTAACATCCTAAGACATGATTCAAACCTTAGGAATCTAGTCCCAAGCTACTGCAACCCACCTAGATTGAAATAGCCCTTGGTCGAGCCCTAGTCCACGACACCTCTCAGTCATAAAATCTCTTAGTTTATCAACACAGTGGTATTGAGGCTCTCCAAAAATCCTTTCGAGGGTTTCTGGGATATGGGGTCACGAAGCGGTGGGCCCAGTCACTATAAAAAGTTTACCCTACCTTAGTTTTAGACCCCGGGGCCATGGTGTCACGGTAGGACATCTAGGTTGTCACCCAGGCACCCACGGTTAGAACCCCAGCTACGGTGTATTTGTAGAAATGTTTCCTCCAAATGGGGGGTGTAATCAAAAGGATGTTGGGTGTGCGCTTCCCGATTTACCTTGGTGGCCGATGGAAAAGTTCCGTAGAACCGGGCCAGTTACCCCCGGGATAGTCAATGAGGCTAACTGGGATTATCATTTTTTAAATGTCACCCTTATATGTTAGTCACTATTCCAAAGGCTAGTAGCCGCCCGTGATTTACCTCCTCTATGTTGGCCCTGAGACGGGTTGGCGGGGGCGAGCGTATTCGCCTTTTGCCACCATAAACTTTATCAAACAAGTCCCCTCGGGATGGTCTAATGGCTAGCATATGAGGTGTTTCTATCATGAGGTTTGGGATTCGAATCTTAGCATAACCGAGGTAAATATCTTCCTTATGTGCTAGTCACTATTCCCAAGGCTAATGGCCGCCCGTGATTTACCTCCTCCGTATTGGCCCTGGGACGGGTTGGGGGGCACTGGGGTGACTTAATCAGTTTGGTTTATTATTGAATTAATTAGGATGATTTTGATTACATAAGTTGGTTTAACCAAAATGATTAGATTTGTTCTAATGGGTCAGACTTAATCCAATAAGCATTGAATTGATCAAATGAACCTGAGTTTGATCAACAAGTCTGAAATTAACTTAAATGGGCTTAGATTAATAGAACATAGGAGGACATTAGACAGAGCTCAGGATCTGAATTCCCAATCAACCGATCAAATAGATCAATCGATTTAGACTCCTGAAAATCAAGAAGATTTATTTTTCTTGATTAATAATATTGGTTCCATGCCTATATAAATTAAATTAAGCCGGTTTTGTACTAGTTAGTTGGTTTTGTACTAACTTATTTAATTTTAATTTAAAGTTGGCACGGATGATTACCAATCCTGGAAACTCGAATAAGAAGAGTTTCTAATCATAGATAATTACAGGATCTAGGCGTTGATTTGTTCACTGCCGGAGAATCCTAAGGTGGTAGCATACTAGATATGAAGGCTCTCCGAAGGGAAAACCTTATATATGGATAGTTATGTGTGGAGCTACTTCACCATGAGTTCCTATAGGAGGATCCTGAAGAATCTAAAGAGGATTCTGAATAAGTTTCGATGATAGGTCAAATTAAAAATATTGAAGTTGGTCTATCAGAGATTACCTCAAATGAGTCCAAGTTGAAGAGGATTATGTTGGCCACTGCACTAGTGTCTATCCTAGTGAGAGAGGTGTAAGCCTATCTAGTTTGTAAGAGTTCTATTATTGTTACTGTTATTGTGTATGAACAGTATTAATCCATTTAATTCATGTATGTTTGTTTTATGTTAAAAATATGTGGCATGCTTATATGAATGATATGTTCATTCATATGTCGATTACTTCATGATATATGAAAAATGATTAGTTCATTTGTTGGGATGTATGTAATAGTATTGATCAATGTTGATTTAATTGAACCATACAAATGATGAGTGGAAATATAGTTATCACTTGGTTTTGTAAACTAATTCAAATTAATATTGAGTCATTCATAAATTGCATGCATGTAAATTATACTAAATATTAAATAATATGTTTATTTATGTTAGATCATGACAAATAAGAACATCATAGCTAAACTCAATAATAGAGAGAAATTATATGAGGATAACTACAAAATCTGGCAACTCAAGATACAATATGTTCTTGAGGAAAAAGAAGTTCTTAAGGCTATAAAACAGGTTATGGAAGATCTGCAAATCCCACTACATAGAACAGACGAGATCTCAATGCCTATAGGGCATGGAAAAGGAAGAACTCTATTGGTAAGGGAATATTGATTAGTTCAATGATGGATGACCTGGTATTTGAGTATGAGCCATTACCATCGGCTCATGCTGTCTGGGTAGCCCTTAGAGAAAAATACAGTAGAGGAAGTCTGAGCAAGCTTCGATAACTAACGATTAAGTTTAACAGCTACATTAAGCGTCCGAATCTTTCAATGGTTCAACACCTCAGGGAGATATCGAACATGATTCAGGAGCTTAAAACTGTTGGTCATGAGTTGACCGATGAACAATAGGTTTGTAACACCCACGAAATTATAAGATAAGTATATGGGTGTTATTTTCTTTAGAGCATATAAATAAAAAGAATAAGAGAAAAGAAAAAAAAATAGAAATCAAAATAGAATAAGAAGAGAAGAGGTCAAGGATTGAACCTTGAACCTCCCACAAGTAATAGAGTTAAATTAGTGGATGGAACCATTAGAGAAATGAATGATAAGTGAATAAAAGAGAATAGAAATAGTAGTTAAAGGAGAGAAAATGGTTAAGTAAAAGAGCAAGAGAAAACCAAGTTGCTTACCTTCTTTTCCTCTTGGTTAAGAAAAGAAGCAAGCAAAAAATAAATTGCCTACTCCCCTCCCTCTCTCTATTTTCATGGGAATTAAAGGAATGAGGGAAAAGAGGAGTTGAGGGAATGAATGAAGACATGTTTCATTTACAAAGGAATAAATTGGATTGGGAAAAGAAAAAATAAGAGATTAAATTCTTTTTCTTCCTCCTTCCTTCTCCTTCTTCATTCTCCACCGAAACCAAGAGCCCCTCCCTCTCCTTATTCCAAAAGCTAAGCTAAGTTCCTCTCCAAGAAAACTAATTTTCGAGAAGAAGCCTTCATGATCTACCCCTTCCAAGCAAGAGAAACAAAAGGAGGTGCAAGAAGAAGAAGCTCTCTCCTTCCTTTGCACCTAGGATACCTTTTTCCTTAAGAAAAACCACAAGCGAAAGGATGTAAGTATCCCCTCACCTGTGGTACAAGTAGTTTATAGGTGCTTTCATTTATGAAAATAGATTTCTAAAAACCTAAGGGGTGATCCATGGTAAGTTCGGCCAACAAGAAGAGGGACCCTAGAAAAGATTAGACCCTAAATATGCTCACCATGTTTTCTTATGATATGAACCCTTGATAAGAGCTTTGCTTAATATCCTCCTACTTATATGTGGCTTAGAATATGAATTTTATCTCTTTAAACTTTCCGCCAAGACAAGATTAAGGGCCTAGGAGAACTTAAAACCTAAACCAAGCATGCTATGATTTTTCCTTATGATAGAATATGAAGTAACATGATTTTTCTCATGCTTGTATGTGGAGTGGAACCTTATTTCATGCTTCATGGACTTTCGTCCACAACAAGTTTAAGGGCCTAGGAAACTTGGAACCTAACCTAATTATGCTTATGATGTCCCTTGTAATAATTGCTATGATATTGGTTTAGGGTTTCCATGCTTTTATGACACTTGAAACCTAGTTCCAAGCTTTACAAGTTTCGGCCACAACAAGTTTAAGGGCCTAGGAAACTTAGAACCTAAGCTAATTATGCTCATGATGTCCCTTGTAATAACTGCTATGATATTGGTTTAGGGTTTCCATGCTTTTATGACACTTGAAACCTAGTTCCAAGCTTTACAAGTTTCGGCCACAACAAGTTTAAGGGCCTAGGAAACTTAGAACCTAACCTAATTATGCTCATGATGTTCCTTGTAATAATTGCTATGAAATTGGTTTAGGGTTCCCATGTTTTTATGACACTTGAAACCTAGTTCCACGCTTTATAAATTTCGGCCACAACAAGTTTAAGGGCCTAGGAAACTTAGAACCTAACCTAATTATGCTCATGATGTTCCTTGTAATAATTGCTATGAAATTGGTTTAGGATTCCCATGTTTTTGTGACACTTGAAACCTAGTTCCAAGCTTTACAAGTTTCGGCCACAACAAGTTTAAGGGCCTAGGAAACTTAGAACCTAACCTAATTATGCTCATGATGTTCCATGTAATAATTGTTATGATATTGGTTTAGGGTTCCCATGTTTTTATGACACTTGAAACCTAGTTCCAAGCCTTAAAGGTTTCGGCCACAACAAGTTTAAGAGCCTAGGGAACTTTGAACCTAACCTAATTATGCTCATGATGTTCCTTGTAATATTTGCTATGAAATTGGTTTAGAGTTCACATGCTTGAATGTTGATTTTAACCCAATGTGATGCTTGATAAGATTCGGCCATGATAAGTTTATAAGCTTAGAACTTAACCTAAACATGCTCATGATGTTCCTTATGGTATATGATATGATATTGGCTTAGGGTTCAAATGCTTGTATGTTGATTTTTAACCTAAGACACAACTATATGTTTCGGCCACTATATGAAATTAGGGTTAGGGATCTAAATATGATTTCCCATGTACCTCACATGCAATGTTTTATGATGTGGTAAGAGCTTGCTATGCTTCTATGTTTAATTAAGTATACTTATGATCTATGCATGTTGGTAACCCTTATGATGTGTTGTGTGCCCAAGTTATGCATGCTATTTATGATGAGCTGTGTACCCAAATTATGCATGATATTATGATGAGCTGTGTGCCCAAACTATGCATGCTTTTATGATGAGCTGTGTTCCCAAACTATGCATTCTTTTATGATGAGCTGTGTGCCCAAACTATGCATGTACTTATGATGTGCTGTGTGCCCAAATTATACATGCTATTATGATGAGCTGTGTGCCCAAATGTTGTATGGTATGATAAAAAAAAATATGATGTGCATGAAATAATAAGAACCATGATATGTATGACATGCTACTTTACTTTATATGTCTTGTACCAAGGGTGAGCTCCATAAGCGCCTCGGGGTCGATGGACTAAGAAACGGGCCTCGTTAGGGATGGGCTCCTAAGTGCCTCTAGGTCGATGGACTAAGAAATGAGCCTAGTATGTATACCTTGTAGGGTTCAAGACTTGCTACCTTGGACCTACATAGGATGCGCGCATTTATGTATGTGGTACAAGCCGGGGCCCTAATCATGTTGAGAATATGTTTAAGTATGTATGTAATAAGTTTTCAAAAGACATGTTGCATATATTTTTCATGATACATGTTTTTTAAAGTCATCTTGCATAACACTTTATGATTATGTTATGATATGTCATGATACTTATGATTATGTTATGTTATGCTAGGATGCACTTTATGATTATATCATGATATGCCATGATACTTTATGATTATGTTATGATATGCCATGATACTTATGATTATGTTATGTTATGCTAGGATGCACTTTATGATTATATCATGATATGTCATGATGCTTATGATTATGTTATGTTATGCTAGGATGCACTTTATGATTTTACCATGATATGCCATGATGCTTATGACTATATTATGTTAAGCTAGGATGCACTTTATGATATGCCATGATACCTTACGATTATGTTACGACATGATGCTTCTATACATGATATGATGAGTTTGCCTTTATGCTTTATGCCTTGGAGATTATGCTATGTTATACGTTTATTTTTGTGAGTAGGAAAGGATCTTACTGAGTCTTGTATGCTCATAGCTTACTTTCCTTGTACCACAGATAAGGGCAAAGAATGGATGTACTAAGGGAGCAGCAGGAGGAGGCAAGAAGGACATGTGTAGTAGTGACTCGGCTAAAGAGAAATACCTGCTTCTAGTTAATAAGAATTATGTAGGACCGTTGGGTCGGCTAGAAGGGGGGGTTGAATAGCCCTGCAAAAAGCAAAACGCAAACACCCTTCTTGAACTCTTAAACTAACACTTGTAAAATAAGAGAAATAAATAAAAGCAGAAAAGTAAAAGGCACACCGAGATTTACTTGGTTACAACCGGGAAGGTTGTTAATCCAAGAAAGCGTAGCACTAGTATCTCCTTCAGGCGGAGAAGCCTTTTACAGCAATGAAGCGCACAATAGAAGCTTAAAACAGAAAAGCGTACAAGTGTAGAAAGAATGCTTGAGTTCTCAGTTCATTCACAGCTTCTGGACCAAGGCTATATTTATAGTCTTGGTCGGGGCGCCTGGAAGGGTTCCGGGCGCCCTGGGGGGGGGATAAAACTTTATCCCCCAACGTCCAGAACGCGAAAGACGCGTTCTGGTCAAACTTCACGTTCCGGGCGCCCCGGAGCAAAAAGTCAACTCTAGTTGACTTTTGCGTCCGGGACCTCTGCTCCGTTTTAGTCCCGCCTCGGTCCGGGTCTTCCGCTCCGTATCCGCTTACTTGGGTGATCTCTGCCATCCGGAAAAGGGCTCACCCGAACCCAACTTCCGGTCTTCTCAAGCGGGCTTCCCTCCGGCTTCTCGTCCCTCGAAATTACCGCGTGTTTCCTTCTCGTCCGCCAGCGTACTCATCCGCAGTCTTCGTCCCTCGGTCGTCGACCTTCTCGCTAGTTGCGTCTCTTGCTCCCCGAGCAATCTTCCGCTCCGGCTTTCATCCCTCGGAACCACCGCGTGCTTCCTTCTCGTCCGCCGGTGTACTCTTCCGCAGCACCTCGTCCCTCGGACTGCCGTCCTTCTCGCTAGCTGCGTCTTCCGCTCGACTACCTGTGTTCCTAAGCTCCTGCACACTTAGACACAAGGTTAGAAACAACGCAGGACCTAACTTAACTTGTTGATCACACAAAAATAACCTTGGGGTTCCAACAATCTCCCCCTTTTTGGTGTGATAAACTCAAGTTAAGTTAGGGTCAAAACTAGACATAAAGTTAAAACAAGTTATTGCAATAATGTGCAACAAAATTAAATTTCAAAAATTTTCAATTTTAAATTTCTATCTCCCCCTAGACTTATACTAATTCTTCTCCCCCTTTGATCACAAAAAAATGGGGTTTAAAAAGAACTAAGGGTTAAAGACTTAGAGTAAAAAAAATTTCTTAAAGACTTTAAGCAGAAATTTTCAATTTCAAAATGGTCTTTTAACTTAAACAAAATTGTCTTATGAAATTTTTCTAAATTAACAAAAAATGAGAATTTTTCTAAGTAACTTAAGCAGAAAATTTTTCTAAGTGAAAATTTGACTTTGGCAAAAAGTATTTTCCTAAGTATAAAAATATTTTTAAAAAATGTTTTTTTTTAAACTTTGAAAGCATTAATTAATTCTAATTTTAATGCTTTGACAGAAAGTTAATTAAATATTTATTTCAATATTTTGGTTTCCAGGTCGTGGCGAGGCACTAGGCCTTCTTGGTTATTGGAGCAACAACCACTTCCTTAGACAAAATCTCATAGAGAAATTCATTGTTTAATTTTCTCACTGAAAAGCGCTAATTTTAATTTTAATTTTACAACTTAGACTAAGCAAGATTTAGGAACCCAATAAAGGTTCCAGCCTACTGGATTGATTAAAAATTTCTTAGGGACATATTTTCTAGAGATATTCTTAATTTGTCCCGCGTGATATCTATAATACCAATTTAAATTTTTAAATTTTCTAGAATTAGATGAACATGCATGGTTTTTCAAATTATCTACTTGAATTTTCAAATCATTATTTTCAAGTTTCAATTTTTCATTTTCCAATTTTGATTTATCTAATTCTTCTAGAGGGCAGGATTTAGCTAAGATTATTTTTAAATTTTTTATTTCTTTTTCTAATTTACAGCAGTCTTTAGTTAATAACTTAACAAATTTATAAAGTTTATCGGGAGGAAGTGAACGTACCTGACTTACCTTGTCGAGTTCGTTTTCCGTGTCTCCCCCTGAACTACTGCTTTCCTCTGACGAAGCTCCCCCTTCATCGATGCTCTCAATGCTCATTTCGGAAGAGCTTGACTCGCAGTCGTCATCTTGATGACTTTCCATTAGACCAAGTCCGGAGAATGCCTCGACTTCCGACTCCGACGACGTATCATCCCACGTCGCCTTTAGGGCTTTTCGCTTTTGGATAGGCTTCTTACCCTTTTCCTTGTTCTTGTTCTTCAGCTTGGGGCAATTGTCCTTGACGTGCCCTTCTTCGTCGCAGTGGTAGCAGCGGATCGTCCTTTTCTTCTTCCCCTGTGGATGGTTAGTAGATCTGGATTTACAAAGCTTCTTGAATCTTCTTTCCATCATTACCATTTCCTCGTCATCGAGAGAGGATTCCGACTCTGGTTCGTCTCTCGAAGCTTTGAGGGCGACGTTATTCTTGGGCTCCTTCATTCCTGCACATCTTGACTCATGTACTTCAAAAGTAGAAAAAAATTCTTCTAACGAGATCTTTTCTAAATCTTTAGAAATATAAAAGGCATCTACTAGTGATGCCCATTTTGAATTTCTAGGAAATGAAATTAGTGCGTACCTTAGCGAATCTCGGTTACTTACCGTTTCTCCGAGATTCGATAGTCTGGTGATGATCTCTTTGATTCTCGAGTGCAAGTGCGCGACTATCTCATCTTCCCCAAGTTGTAGGCTGGTGAGCTGATTCCGAAGCAGATCTCTTCTGGCAAGCTTGGCTTCGGAAGTCCCTTCGTGCAGCTCGAGGAACTTTTCCCAAAGTTCCTTTGCCGAGTGGTATTGTCCAATTCTGTTGACTTCTTGAGGTGGAAGAACGCTTAGCAGATGGTATTCTGCTTTGCCGTTCGCCACGAATTCAGCCTGTTCCTTTTTTGTCCATTGACATTTTTCCTTACCCTATGGAGCTACAAAACCGGATTCCATTGTTAAAGTTAATTCAAAGTCTGTGGTAAAAAATACCTGCATCAGATTCTTCCACGTAGCGAAATCTCCTCCATATTTCGGCGGGTGGATGCTTGGTCCAGCCATTATCTTTGCTTCGATTGGCGGTTAGTCCTCCAGAAGCGTCTTGGCTCTGATACCACTTGTAGGACCGTTGGGTCGGCTAGAAGGGGGGGTTGAATAGCCCTGCAAAAAGCAAAACGCAAACACCCTTCTCGAACTCTTAAACTAACACTTGTAAAATAAGAGAAATAAATAAAAGCAGAAAAGTAAAAGGCACACCGAGATTTACTTGGTTACAATCGGGAAGGTTGTTAATCCAAGAAAGCGTAGCACTAGTATCTCCTTCAGGCGGAGAAGCCTTTTACAGCAATGAAGCGCACAATAGAAGCTTAAAACAGAAAAGCGTACAAGTGTAGAAAGAATGCTTGAGTTCTCAGTTCATTCACAGCTTCTGGACCAAGGCTATATTTATAGTCTTGGTCGGGCGCCTGGAAGGGTTCGGCGACAGGGATAAAACTTTATCCCCAACGCCCGAAGCGCGAAGCGGGTTCCGGTCAACTCCGGGCGCCCCGGAGCAAAAAGTCAACTCCTTGACTTTTGCGTTCGGGACCTCTGCTCCGTTTAGTCGCCTCGGTCCGGGTCTTCGCTCTGGATCCGCTTACTTGGGTGATCTCGCCATCCGGAAAAGGGCTCACCCGAACCCAACTTCCGGTCTTCTCAAGCGGGCTTCTCCGGCTTCTCGTCCCTCGGAATTGCAGCGTGTTTCCTTCTCGTCCGCCAGCGTACTCATCAGCTCTCTCCCGTGCCGACCTTCTCGCTAGCTGCGTCTCTTGCTTCCCGAGCAATCTTCCGCTCCGGCTTTCGTCCCTCGGAACCACCGCGCGCTTCCTTCTCGTCCACCGGTGTACTCTTCCACAGCACCTCGTCCCTCGGACTGCCGTCCTTCTCGCTAGCTGTGTCTTCCGCTCGACTACCTGTGTTCCTAAGCTCCTGCACACTTAGACACAAGGTTAGAAACAACGCAGGACCTAACTTAACTTGTTGATCACACAAAAATAACCTTGGGGTTCCAACAAATTATGCTTATGTCATTTTTTTATGACTCCAGGACATTTCATCATGCTCATTGGTATTATGGCTTAAAGTTATCTTAAGCATGCTATGTGACTTTATATGATAGGTAGTTAGTGATGATGATTTGAAAAGTAAAGGAAAAGTTTTTTAAAAAAAAGAAAAAGAATATACTATAGATAAGACTTCCGCTGTTTTAAAGAAGAAAAGATAAGTAACCCCCGTCAGCTTGAGCAGGAAGGGGCGGGGTGTTACAGTTTGGTATCAGAGCCAGGTTTATCCTTTTCACTACACACATGTCAATCCTCCATCCTGCCGCTCCAAGTAAGAATCTATATGCTTAATTTAATTCTACTATGATGCTTTAATATTATGCATGTTTACTTATTCTTAGATAATGATAAGTCACAGTTCTAGTTTAGGTATGCATGATGGTAGGATAAGAATAATAATGATCTTATGTTAGCCTGAATAGAAATAACGATAATTTATTATCATTTAATGAAGATAAGCATGGCTAGGAGACGTACTAACCGGGCAGACGAGACAGTGACTCCACCAGATCTGACCCAGGTAGTCACCGACCTCCAGCGTCATATCGCGGAGCAACAACAGCTGATCACAACTTTGATGGGTCAGCAAGAAAATCCTGCCACCCCACCAGTAAATCAGAATGCAGTGCCCGTCATCCCCGTAGTTGCACCAGTACCACCGATAGCCCCTGTCCCAGTGGTCCGACAGGAGATCTACTTGATACAGTGGCTAAGGCTGAAGCCAGAAAACTTCTCAGGTACTTGTGAGCCATGGGACGCTCAGGCCTGGTTCATGACAGTGGAAAGCATAGTGGAATTACTGGGCTGGCCCATATCGGAAAAGATCAAATGTGTATCATTCTGCTTTTCCGGAGACGCAAGAATGTGGTGGGAAAGAGTCAAGTCAAAGAGACAGACTAATCTGATGAATTGGACGAACTTCGAGACAGAGTTCTTCGAAGAGTTCTTCCATATGCAAGTGACGAACCGACATTACGACGAGTTCACCGAGTTTCGGCAAGGTGACCTATCAGTGAACGAAGCAGTAAAGCGCTTCAACCGTATGACACGCCTATGTCCAGAGTTGGTTCGCACAGAAAGAGAAAGGGTCAGACTGATGCTGAAGATGCTTCGACCCGAGATAGCACTGAACGTGGCCGGTGGAATTAATAAGACCGCAGACTACAGATGAATTGGTCAGCAGTGCCCTAATCACAGAACATTATCAGAAAGCGATGAACGAGAATAAGAGTCAGGCCCGAACAGAAGGACAGAGACCCTCAAGTACCAAAACAAGCTGGAAAGGGGCCTCTACCTGAAAAAGGAAACAATGAGACAATGTTAAAGGTGGCTCAGTGAATAAGCAACCGAAATACCCCCAGTGCACTATTTACAGAAAGCTGCATTCCGGAGTATGTCACAAGGGTACAAGAAGGTGCTATAATTGCGGAGGGGAAGGACATCTGGCCAGAGACTGCACTAACCGGTTTCAGGCACCATCTCAGCAGAATAACCAGAACAAGAGTGCCCCCTCACAACTACATCAGATGCAAGCTGCTATTGAAGGAACACCGATTAGCCAAGGGAGATTGGAAGCCCCGCCAACTACAACAAACGCCAGGGTTTTCTCGCTTACTAAAGGAGATGTGGCGAGCCTCTCTACTGCTGTCACAGGTCAGTTACCTACTTTTAGTCAATATGCTAAAGCTATATCTGATGCTGAAGGCGAACCAGTGTTCGAAATTATCGGGAAACCGAGAGACATTACGAGTCAATGGATCAAAAATATGTCCGGGCAGCTCTCTACCATGACCATAGCACCCACATTATTCGACAACCTATTGGAGAAACAAACCTGTGACCAAAGCTTCCAAAGGATTAAACAAGAAACCTTAAAAGGAAAGAATGACGGATTTCGGGTCGCGGACAATGGAATATTATACCTCAGGGATCGATTATGTATTCCCGGGGATCCAGAGTTGCGAAGAAGGATACTAGAGGAAGCTCATTCAACGCCCTATGCAATGCACCCAGGATCCACGAAAATGTACTAGAATTTGAAAAAGAAATTCTGGTGGTCCGGTATGAAAAGAGATGTGGCTCAGTATGTCGGTACCTGCCTGACCTGTTAGAGGGTTAAAGCAGAACATCAGAGGCCTGGAGGATTGCTGCAGCCTGTCCAAATTCCAGAATGGAAATGGGAAGATATCTCTATGGACTTTATAGCAGGATTACCCAAGACAACAAACGGCTACGACGCCATATGGGTAATTGTGGATAGATTAACCAAATCCGCCCATTTTCTAGCAATCAAGATGACTTATTCAATTGAGCAACTGGCTCAATTATATGTCAAGGAAATTGTTAGACTACATGGGATTCCTAAGACCATCATTTCAGACAGAGATGGTCGTTTGGTTTCACATTTTTGGGAATGCGTCCAGAAGGCTCTTGGTACGAAACTATTTTCAGTACTGCCTTCCACCCTCAGACCGACGGACAAACAGAAAGGGTTAACCAAGTATTAGAAGATATGTTACGGGCATGCGCATTAGACTTCAAAGGGAGTTGGAGCCGATATTTATGCCTAGCAGAATTCGCCTACAACAATAGTTACCAGACTATTATTGGGATGGCGCCCTACGAGGCTCTGTACGGGAGGAAATGTAGATCCCCTATATGTTGGTACGAAGGCGGTGAAAAGAAAGAGATGAGATTTCAAACCGAGTTCATCGATAACACCACCAGTCCTATACAGAACATCCGCCAACGAATAGAAACTGCTCAGAGTCGACAAAAGAATTATGCGGATAAGCGACGAAGGCCATTGGAATTCAGTGTTGGAGACCCAGTATTTCTCAAAGTAGCTCCTATGAAAGGAGTAATGAGGTTTGGTAAGAAGGGAAAGCTAAGCCCGCGTTATGTGGGACCATACCGAATTCTGAAAAGAATCGGCAAAGTAGCTTACGAAATAGAGCTGCCTCAAGAGATGTCAGCCATTCACAACATGTTCCACGTTTCGATGCTAAAGAAATGCATTCCGAGCACGGATCAAGTGATCGAACCACGGGCAGTACAAGAGCAAGAGCACCTAACCTACGAGAGCCGACCAATCCAGATATTGGATCGAGACGTCAAAAGACTGAGGAACAAGGAAGTACCCTTAGTAAAGGTCCTGTGGCAAAATCAACGATACGAAGAAGCCACGTGGGAACGGGAAGAGGATATGAAACGGTAGTATCCGTCGCTATTCTAAGTTCGAGGATGAACTTTCTATGAGGTATGAGGTACTGTAACACCCACGAAATTATAAGATAAGTATATGGGTATTATTTTCTTTAGAGCATATAAATAAAAAGAATAAGAGAAAAGAAAAAAAAAATAGAAATCAAAATAGAATAAGAAGAGAGGAGGTCAAGGATTGAACCTTGAACCTCCCACAAGTAATAGAGTTAAATTAGTGGATGGAACCATTAGAGAAATGAATGATAAGTGAATAAAAGAGAATAGAAATAGTAGTTAAAGGAGAGAAAATGGTTAAGTAAAAGAGCAAGAGAAAACCAAGTTGCTTACCTTCTTTTCCTCTTGGTTAGGAAAAGAAGCAAGCAAAAGATAAATTGCCTACTCCCCTCCCTCTCTCTATTTTCGTGGGAATTAAAGGAATGAGGGAAAAGAGGAGTTGAGGGAATGAATGAAGACATGTTTCATTTACAAAGGAATAAATTGGATTGGGAGAAGAAAAACAAGAGATTAAATTCTTTTTCTTCCTCCTTCCTTCTCCTTCTTCATTCTCCACCGAAACCAAGAGCCCCTCCCTCTCCTTATTCCAAAAGCTAAGCTAAGTTCCTTTCCAAGAAAACTAATTTTCGAGAAGAAGCCTTCAAGATCTACCCTTTCCAAGCAAGAGAAACAAAAGGAGGTGCAAGAAGAAGAAGTTCTCTCCTTCCTTTGCACCTAGGATACATTTTTCCTTAATAAAAACCACAAGCGAAAGGATGTAAGTATCCCCTCACCTGTGGTACAAGTAGTTTATGGGTGCTTTCATTTATGAAAATAGATTTCTAAAAATCTAAGGGGTGATCCATGGTAAGTTCGGCCAACAAGAAGAGGGACCCTAGAAAAGATTAGACCCTAAATATGCTCACCATGTTTTCTTATGATATGAACCCTTGATAAGAGCTTTGCTTAATATCCTCCTACTTATATGTGGCTTAGAATTTGAATTTTCTCTCTTTAAACTTTCGGCCAAGACAAGATTAAGGGCCTAGGAGAACGTAAAACCTAAACCAAGCATGCTATGATTTTTCCTTATGATAGAATATGAAGTAACATGATTTTTCACATGCTTGTATGTGGAGTGGAACCTTATTTCATGCTTCATGGACTTTCAGCCACAACAAGTTTAAGGGCCTAGGAAACTTGGAACCTAACCTAATTATGCTCATGATGTCCCTTGTAAAAATTGCTATGTTATTGATTTAGGGTTTCCATGCTTTTATGACACTTGAAACCTAGTTCCAAGCTTTACAAGTTTTGGCCACAACAAGTTTAAGGGCCTAGGAAACTTAGAACATAACCTAATTATGCTCATGATGTCCCTTGTAATAACTGCTATGATATTGGTTTAGGGCTTCCATGCTTTTATGACACTTGAAACCTAGTTCCAAGCTTTACAAGTTTCGGCCACAACAAGTTTAAGGGCCTAGGAAACTTAGAACCTAACCTAATTATGCTCATGATGTTCCTTGTAATAATTGCTATGAAATTGGTTTAGGGTTCCCATGTTTTTATGACACTTGAAACCTAGTTCCAAGCTTTACAAGTTTCGGCCACAACAAGTTTAAGGGCCTAGGAAACTTAGAACCTAACCTAATTATGCTAATAATGTTCCTTGTAATAATTGCTATGAACTTGGTTTAGGGTTCCCATGTTTTTGTGACACTTGAAACCTAGTTCCAAGCTTTACAAGTTTCGGCCACAACAAGTTTAAGGGCCTAGGAAACTTAGAACCTAACCTAATTATGCTCATGATGTTCCTTGTAATAATTGTTATGATATTGGTTTAGGGTTCCCATGTTTTTATGACACTTGAAACCTAGTTCCAAGCCTTAAAGGTTTCGGCCACAACAAGTTTAAGGGCCTAGGGAACTTGGAACCTAACCTAATTATGCTCATGATGTTCCTTGTAATATTTGCTATGAAATTGGTTTAGGGTTCACATGCTTGAATGTTGATTTTAACCCAATGTGATGCTTGATAAGATTCGGCCATGATAAGTTTATAAGCTTAGAACCTAACCTAAACATGCTCATGATGTTCCTTATGGTATATGATATGATATTGGTTTAGGGTTCAAATGCTTGTATGTTGATTTTTAACCTAAGACACAACTATATGTTTCGGCCACTATATGACAATAGGGTTAGGGATCTTAATATGATTTCCCATGTACCTCACATGCAATGTTTTATGATGTGGTAAGAGCTTGCTATGCTTCTATGTTTAATTAAGTATACTTATGATCTATGCATGTTGGTAACCCTTATGATGTGTTGTGTTCCCAAGTTATGCATGTTATTTATGATGAGCTGTGTGCCCAAATTATGCATGATATTATGATGAGCTGTGTGCCCAAACTATGCATGCTTTTATGATGAGCTATGTGCCCAAACTATGCATGTACTTATGATGTGATGTGTGCTCAAATTATACATGCTATTATGATGAGCTGTGTGCCCAAATGTTGTATGGTATGATAAAAAAAATATGATGTGCATGAAATAATAAGAACCATGATATGTATGGCATGCTACTTTACTTTATATGGCTTGTACCAAGGGTGGGCTCCATAAGCGCCCCAGGGTCGATGGACTAAGAAACGGGCCTCGTTAGGGATGGGCTCCTAAGTGCCCCTAGGTCGATGGACTAAGAAACGGGCCTCGTTAGGGATGAGCTCCTAAGTGCCCCTAGGTCGATGGACTAAGAAACAGGTCTAGTATGTATGCCTTGTAGGGTTCAAAACTTGCTACCTTGGACCTACATAGGACGCGCGCATTTATGTATGTGGTACAAGTCGGGGCCCTAATCATGTTGAGATTATGTTTAAGTATGTATGTAATAAGTTTTCAAAAGACATGTTTCATATATTTTTCATGATACTTGTTTTTGAAAGTCATCTCGCATAACACTTTATGATTATGTTATGATATGCCATGATACTTATGATTATGTTATGTTATGCTAGGATGCACTTTATGATTATATCATGATATGGCATGATACTTTATGATTATGTTATGATATGCCATGTACTTTTGATTATGTTATGTTATGCTAGGATGCACTTTATGATTATATCATGATATGCCATGATGCTTATGATTATGTTATGTTATGCTAGTATGCACTTTATGATTTTACCATGATATGCCATGATGCTTAGGACTATATTATGTTAAGCTAGGATGCACTTTATGATATGCCATGATACCTTACGATTATGTTACGACATGATGCTTCTATACATGATATGATGAGTTTGTCTTTATGCTTTATGCCTTGGAGATTATGCTATGCTATACGTTTATTTTTGTGAGTAGGAAAGGATCTTACTGAGCCTTGTGTGCGCATAGCTTACTTTCCTTGTACCACAGATAAGGGCAAAGAATGGATGTACTAAGGGAGCAGCAGGAGGAGGCAAGAAGGACATGTGTAGTAGTGACTCGGCTAAAGAGAAAGACCTGCTTCTAGTTAATAAGAATTATGCTTATGTCGTTCTTTTATGACTCCATGACATTTCATCATGCTCATTGGTATTATGGCTTAAAGTTATGTTAAGCATGCTATGTGACTTTATATGATAGGTAGTTAGTGATGATGATTTGAAAAGTAAATGAAAAGTTTAAAAAAAAAAGAAAAAGAATATACTATAGATAAGACTTCCGCTGTTTTAATGAAGAAAAGATAAGTAACCCCCATCAGCTTAAGCAGGAAGGGGCGGGGCGTTACATAGTTCAAGCAGTTATTCATTCCCTTCCAAATTCTTGAAAGACCATGAAGCAAACTCTAACTCACAGTGAGAGTATTAAGAATTTCATTGACATCTCACGCCATGTAGAATTGGAGGCGGAGAGAGTTGAATCTGCAAGGATTTTTGGACTAGCCTATGTGGCTATTGGTTATGTTGGATCATCTGGATCCAAGAAAAAGAAATGGTTCAAGAAGGAAAAGGGAAAGAAGAAAGAAGTTGCTGCTGTGGGACAAGACCTAATCAAGAAGAAAGGAAAGAAGACCAGATTGAAACAATGCAAGTGTGTCTACTTTTCTTGAGTTTTTTGTTGCTAGTTCAGTGTTATTAGCTGATTCTTATCTTTTGTGGATTATAGATTCGGAAGTAACCAACTATATAGCTTGGGAGTGCGTTACATTTGTAGAGTACCGACGAGTACTAGTTAGCAATAAGTGGATTTATGTAGGAAACAATGCAAGAGTTGAAGTCAAATGAGTTGACATTTGCAAACTTAACCCCCATGGTGGTAGTGTTTTTGTCTCTACATGATGTCTTGTATGCTTATGAAATTCGACAGAATCTGGTTTTCATCACTTATCTTCTTAATTTAGGTTATTATGTAAATTTTTATAGCTGTTGTATGGAACTTCGAATTAACTTTATATTAATTGGGTATGATTATGTAACAAATAGTTTTATGGTTCTTGATGTAGAACCAAATAATAATAATGGTTATTTTTCAAACATTGCTCTTACTAGTGATGCTGATGTTAATGATAAAATCTGGCATACTAGACTAGGATATATAAGATAAGAACGAATGAATACATTAGCTAAGGAAGACCATTTTAGGCATTCATGCTAAGATAAACTTGTTTATATGTGAGCATTGTCTTGCTGGAAATACAACTAGGAAACCATTTGGTAAGGCTATTAAAGTTGAATCACCATTGCAATTAATTCATTTGGATATTTGTGATCCAATGAATATGAAGGCTAGAAATGGGAGTTCTTATTTCATTACATTTATTGATGACTTCACACGTTTTGGTCATGTGTATTTGATTACTCACAAATCTGAAGCATTAGATTGCTTTATTAGTTACTTGAACGAAGTTGAGAATCAAATGAAAAGTAAGGTTAAAACCTTACGCACTGACCGTGGAGGTGAATATTTGTCTGATCAGTTCAAGACAATATGCAATGAGAAAGAGATTATTAGACAGCTAACTATCCCTGGAATTCCACAGTAAAATGGGGTTGTTGAAAGAAGAAATATGACTCTTCTTGAAATGGTTAGGTCTATGATGGTGCAAGCTAATTTGTCAATCTCCTATTGGGGAGATGTATTATTAATTGCGGTCAATAAACTTAATAAAGTGTTGGTGCGGGAAGCATCTGATGATCGAACCTGTGTTTTGATTATGTCAAAGGGTTCAAAGTTAAGCTATGTTATTATCTAACATGTATGAATGAGCTTTACAGGAAAGTCCTAAGGTATCTTAGGCAAAAGACCTAGCTACAGTTAGGCAGGGTGAAAATCCTATGGGGTGGTAACCCTAGGTCCTAAAGGGTGGTAACCCTAGGCAGGAAGTCTTAGCGGGTCGAAGCTTCGGGTAAAAGTCCTAGGGGGTGGTAACCCTAGGTGGAAAGTCCTGGTGTCGCGAACCAGGTAAAAGTCTGGGTGGGTCGGGGAGCGGACGTCCAGCGGAAAGACCTGAAGACTCGGGCGCTGAGCAAAAGTCCAGTCGGTCTGGAGGATCGGTCTGACAACAGGTATACTCTCCTGAGTGGAGTAGGTGAGGACGCGTTCCCAGCTGAGGGAAGTGTAACGCCCCGCCCCTTCCTGCTCAAGCTGACGGGGGTTACTTATCTTTTCTTCTTTAAAATAGCGGAAGTCTTATCTATAGTATATTCTTTTTATTTTTCTTTTTTTTTAAACTTTTCCTTTACTTTTCAAATCATCATCACTAACTACCTATCATATAAAGTCACATAGCATGCTTAACATAACTTTAAGCCATAATACCAATGAGCATGATGAAATGTCCTGGAGTCATAAAAGAACGACATAAGCATAATTCTTATTAACTAGAAGAAGGTCTTTCTCTTTAGCCGAGTCACTACTACACACGTCCTTCATCCCTCCTCCTGCTGCTCCCTTAGTACATCCATTCTTTGCCCTTATCTGTGGTACAAGGAAAGTAAGCTATGAGCACATAAGGCTCAGTAAGATCCTTTCCTACTCACAAAAATAAACGTATAGCATAGCATAATCTCCAAGGCATAAAGCATAAAGGCAAACTCATCATATCATGTATAGAAGCATCATGTCGTAACATAATTGTAAGGTATCATGGCATATCATAAAGTGCATCCTAACTTAACATAATATAGTCATAAGCATCATGGCATATCATGGTAAAATCATAAAGTGCATCCTAGCATAACATAACATAATCATAAGCATCATGGCATATCATGATATAATCATAAAGTGCATCCTAGCATAACATAACATAATCATAAGTATCATGGCATATCATAACATAATCATAAAATATCATGGCATATCATGATATACTCATAAAATGCATCCTAGCATAACATAACATAATCATAAGTATCATGGCATATCATAACATAATCATAAAGTGTTATGCGAGATGACTTTCAAAAACATGTATCATGAAAAATATATGCAACATGTCTTTTGAAAACTTATTACATACATACTTAAACATAATCTCAACATGATTAGGGCCCCGACTTGTACCACATACATAAATGCGCGCGTCCTATGTAGGTTCAAGGTAGCAAGTCTTGAACCCTACAAGGCATACATACTAGGCCCGTTTCTTAATCCATCGACCTAGGGGCACTTAGGAGTCCATCCCTAACGAGGCCCGTTTCTTAGTCCATCGACCCCGGGGCGCTTATGGAGCCTACCCTTGGTACAAGGCATATAAAGTAAAGTAGCATGTCATACATATCATGGTTCTTATTATTTCATGCACATCATATTTTTTTTTTATCATACCATACAACATTTGGGCACACAGCTCATCATAATAGCATGTATAATTTGGGCACACAGCACATCATAAGTACATGCATAGTTTGGGCACACAGCTCATCATAAAAGCATGCATAGTTGGGGCACACAGCTCATCATAATATCATGCATAATTTGGGTACACAGCTCATCATAAATAGCATGCATAACTTGGGCACACAGCACATCATAAGGGTTACCAACATGCATAGATCATAAGTATACTTAATTAAACATAGAAGCATAGCAAGCTCTTACCACATCATAAAACATTGCATGTGAGGTACATGGGAAATCATATTTAGATCCCTAACCCTAATGTCATATAGTGGCCGAAACATATAGTTGTGTCTTAGGTTAAAAATCAACATACAAGCATTTGAACCCTAAACCAATATCATATCATATACCATAAGGAACATCATGAGCATGTTTAGGTTAGGTTCTAAGCTTATAAACTTATCATGGCCGAATCTTATCAAGCATCACATTGGGTTAAAATCAACATTCAAGCATGTGAACCCTAAACCAATTTCATAGCAAATATTACAAGGAACATCATGAGCATAATTAGGTTAGGTTCCAAGTTCCCTAGGCCCTTAAACTTGTTGTGGCCGAAACCTTTAAGGCTTGGAACTAGGTTTCAAGTGTCATAAAAACATGGGAACCCTAAACCAATATCATAACAATTATTACAAGGAACATCATGAGCATAATTAGGTTAGGTTCTAAGTTTCCTAGGCCCTTAAACTTGTTGTGGCCAAAACTTGTAAAGCTTGGAACTAGGTTTCAAGTGTCACAAAAACATGGGAACCCTAAACCAATTTCATAGCAATTATTACAAGGAACATCATGAGCATAATTAGGTTAGGTTCTAAGTTTCCTAGGCCCGTAAACTTGTTGTGGCCGAAACTTGTAAAGCTTGGAACTAGGTTTCAAGTGTCATAAAAACATGGGAACCCTAAACCAATTTCATAGCAATTATTACAAGGAACATCATGAGCATAATTAGGTTAGGTTCTAAGTTTCCTAGGCCCTTAAACTTGTTATGGCCGAAACTTGTAAAGCTTGGAACTAGGTTTCAAGTGTCATAAAAACATGGGAACCCTAAACCAATTTCATAGAAATTATTACAAGGAACATCATGAGCATAATTAGGTTATGTTCTAAGTTTCCTAGGCCCTTAAACTTGTTGTGGCCGAAACTTGTAAAGCTTGGAACTAGGTTTCAAGTGTCATAAAAGCATGGAAACCCTAAACCAATATCATAGCAATTATTATAAGGGACATCATGAGCATAATTAGGTTAGGTTCTAAGTTTCCTAGGCCCTTAAACTTGTTGTGTCCGAAACTTGTAAAGCTTGGAACTAGGTTTCAAGTGTCATAAAAGCATGGAAACCCTAAACCAATATCATAGCAATTATTACAAGGGACATCATGAGTATAATTAGGTTAGGTTCCAAGTTTCCTAGGCCCTTAAACTTGTTGTGGCCGAAAGTCCATGAAGCATGAAATAAGGTTCCACTCCACATACAAGCATGAGAAAAATCATGTTACTTCATATTCTATCATAAGGAAAAATCATAGCATACTTGGTTTAGGTTTTAAGTTCTCCTAGGCCCTTAATCTTGTCTTGGCCGAAAGTTTAAAGAGAGAAAATTCAAATTCTAAGCCACATATAAGTAGGAGGATATTAAGCAAAGCTCTTATCAAGGGTTCATATCATAAGAAAACATGGTGAGCATATTTAGGGTCTAATCTTTTCTAGGGTCCCTCTTCTTGTTGGCCGAACTTACCGTGGATCACCCCTTAGGTTTTTAGAAATCTATTTTCATAAATGAAAGCACCTATAAACTACTTGTACCACAGGTGAGGGGATACTTACATCCTTTCGCTTGTGGTTTTTCTTAAGGAAAAAGGTATCCTAGGTGCAAAGGAAGGAGAGAGCTTCTTTTTCTTGCACCTCCTTTTGTTTCTCTTGCTTGGAAGAGGTAGATCTTGAAGGCTTCTTCTCAAAAATTAGTTTTCTTGGAGAGGAACTTAGCTTAGCTTTTGGAATAAGGAGAGGGAGGGGCTCTTGGTTTCGGTGGAGAATGAAGAAGGAGAAGGAAGGAGGAAGAAAAAGAATTTAATCTCTTGTTTTTCTTCTCCCAATCCAATTTATTCCTTTGTAAATGAAACATGTCTTCATTCATTCCCTCAACTCCTCTTTTCCCTCATTCCTTTAATTCCCACGAAAATAGAGAGAGGGAGGGGAGTTGGCAATTTATCTTTTGCTTGCTTCTTTTCTTAACCAAGAGGAAAAGAAGGTAAGCAACTTGGTTTTCTCTTGCTCTTTTACTTAACCATTTTCTCTCCTTTAACTACTATTTATATTCTCTTTTATTCACTTATCATTCATTTCTCTAATGGTTCCATCCACTAATTTAACTCTATTACTTGTGGGAGGTTCAAGGTTCAATCCTTGACCTCCTCTCTTCTTATTCTATTTTGATTTCTATTTTTTTTTCTTTTATCTTATTCTTTTTATTTATATGCTCTAAAGAAAATAACACCCATATACTTATCTTATAATTTCGCGGGTGTTACAGGAACAGTAGGCGTCGATTCGACCTAGGGTTTCCGGTCAGAAATATGAAGTCAGAACCGGACAATCCGGTGACTGTCAAACATATTTTTATATTCATTATTATGTGCTAACTTTGTGTTGTAGGGTATTTTTGGGACTAACATATCTTGCAGGGACAAAGGAGGAAGCTTTGCCTCAGATGAACAGTACCTGAGGCACCCTCCATGGAGCTTGGAGGTGCCTCGGGTGCAAAGGCTGAGGGGTGTGCGCAGCAAAGCTGGAGGCACCCTCATGGAGTGTTGAGGCACCTCAGACGGTATTGAAGGCGCCCTCCAGGAGGTTGGAGGTGCCCTTAAGTGGATGAGCGACGAAGAAGTCAGGCCTTATCCACGCGCGGCTGACCCGGTGATTGGAGGCGCTCAAGGATCTTGAAGGCGCCCTCAACAGCATTTATAAGGCATTCTCGACCAACAGCTTGTATCAATCACAATTCGACAACCCTTCTTCCGTGTGTTGCTCAAGAGACGTTCCGACAAAGCTATAATAAGACTCTGACAACCAGAAGTTTCAACTTGCTATTTTTCATTGTCGGTATAATTGTTATTTTAATTTTGATATTGTACTTTAAAGTTGTACATTTTCTAAGCTTATAGTGATTGCCTAAAGTAAATACTCAACGAGCGTGGGCCTTGGAGTAGGAGTCGCCCAAGGCACTGAACCAAGTAAAAATACTTGGGTCTTTCTGTGTTGTGTTTTAATTTCCGCTGCATTTACTCGATAGTTTTTTAGTACGAAAAGTGAAAGCCACGAGCACTATTCACCCCCCAGCGCATCTCAATCCAACAATTGGTATCAGAGCCAGGTCACTCTGAACTGGTGAAACCACCAATCAAGCAGGGGGTTCCTTTTTGAAAAATAAAATTAGGTATCGTTTTTGTTAAAAATAAAACCTTACGTCTTTCATTTTTCCCTCCAAAATTGTTTTTAAAAAATTCAGTTTCATCTTTTCACCGGTGGTCAATATTAGCGAAATATCTCATTTTCAAAAATTTGTAATAATATTTTTCAGTATTTTATTATTATTTTTCAAAATTAGTGAATTGTTATTTTTCTCTTAATCCTGCACTGTCAATCCAAGACCAAATCTTGGAACAAAATTTCTTATTTTTGTGTGTGCGAGATTGTCTTTCTAAAATGGTTCATCAAGAAGGCTACAGCACAGCTCGCCCACCGCTCTTCTCCAGAGAAGACTTCAGTTACTGGAAAGGTCGAATGGAGACGTACTTTCAAATTCATTTTGAGGTCTGGATGATCGTTAAAACTAGCCTTGAACTCCCAACTGATGATAACGATAAACTGATATCGTGCGAGAACTGGGATACAAACCTTATAAAGAAGGTCGAGGCTAATGCCAAAGCGACGTATACTCTTCAATGTGACCTAACCAAGGAGGAGTTGAACCGAGATGACCTATTTTCAAGTGTGAAAGAGTTATGGGAGAAGCTAATTGAGCTGCACGAAGGTACTTCTGATACGAAAGTAAGTATGCATGATTTAATAGACGAATTATTTGAGTTAAATGAGCAGACTAATACTACTACGATCGAGAAGGGTACAACTTTGATTGCAGGTACAAGCAGAGCGCGCGAACCAAAAGCAAGACGCAGAACTGAACCAGGGTCAGAAGAAGAATCGGACTCCGACGAAGAAGAACAAGCAAGTTTCCTTGCTCTACCGGTACAATCGAATATTGTTGAAACCGGGTCCGAGTTCGAGTATGAAACTAAGAGCGAATCAGAAACCGAGTCCGAGCAAAGCCACAGATCCGTATCCATTTTTGAAGGACCCAAACCTACTGTAAGCTCTTTAATTTATGGTATTAACATAGATAATCAAGAAAATTTAGTTCCTTATTTGTTAAAGAAATTGGCTAAATCCAACGTCCGGGTTAAGTCACTCCAAAAGGAGGTAACAATCCTTAAGGAAGCGACTAACTCAAGTTCTTTGACTGAGCCAGTTCAAATTAGAAGTTCAACTCAAGTCCAACAACTTGAGGAAGAAAACTTCAATTTGAAAACTCAAGTTAAAGAACTTAAGGACACGTTAGAACGGTTCATGTTGGGTTCCAAGAATCTTAATCTGATTCTTGGAAAACAAAGAGTCATTTACAATAGATCCGGACTTGGATTTAAGCATAAATATAAATTTAAATCATATCTGTCAATTGTAAATAGATCAAATAGAAACATAGTCAAAGCATGGGTATCTAAGTTTAACTTAGTTAATCAAGTTGGACTAGGTCATTATTGGGTTCCCAAGGATCAGATACATTGCCTTGATAGACCAAATCGAGGCTATAATCCAGGGGGAGGCAGAAAAACTATCTTTATAAATAAATAGAATTGTTTGATGATTGTTTTTTTTCTTGTTTTTATATAAATGCTTAGATTATGTTAGATTAAGGACTCAGGCGTAATTTACACTTAACTGGTTAGTCCTAGGAATTTTCAAAAGGAAAATTAAATATATAATTTCTTGAAAAGCTATGTCTAGAAGTGGTGGATGATCTCATACCTAAGAAGAACTAGTGTCTTGCCACAGACTGGGAGCCAATCTTTGAAATGTGTATTTAATTGACCAATTGAATCTAAGTCTAACTCAAATGTAAATTAATCCTTAGACATAATTTAAATTAAAGTTAACCATCTCATAACAACATGCAAGGTTTCCTGATTGATAACTTAGAAAAAGGGTGAGATGGACCTAGGGTTAAAATAGTTATTTAATTCTATAATTAATTTAAAATCATAATTAATTTTAAAAAATTCTATTTAATTTTATAATTAATTTTAAAAAATCTATTTAATTATATAATTAATTTCATAATTATTTTAAAAATCATAATTAATTTCATAATTAATTTTTAAAATCCTAATTAATTTTAAATCTAAATTAAATTATTCTTAAATTATGATTAATTTCAAAATCATTATTGTAAAAAATCTTAACTTTCAAATCATAATTAATTTTGAAATCTTACTTAATTTTTATAATTAATTTTAAAATAATTTTCATTTTCAAAATCTTAATCTTAAGTTTTAATTCATAATTAAAATTTCAAATTATTAATTATTAAATTTTCATTTTCAAGATCTTAATCTTAAGTTTCAAATAATAATTAATTTTCAAATCATATTCAATTTTCAAAATCTAAATCCTAATTAATTTCAAAATTATATTGGAATTCAAAAAACCTAATCATTTAATTATTAGATTTTCAAAATTTTAATTGTTTCTAAATGATAATTTATTATAAATTCATAATTAAAATTTCAAATTATTAATTATTAAATTTTCATTTTCAAGATCTTAATCGTAAGTTTCAAATAATAATTAATTTTTAAATCATATTCAATTTTCAAAATCTAAATCCTACTTAATTTCAAAATCATATTAAAATTCAAAAATCCTAATCATTTAATTATTAGATTTTCAAAATTTTAATTATTTATAAATGATAATTTATTCTCAAATCATAAGCAAATTTCAAATTATTAATTCTTAGATATTCAAAATCTTAATTATATAAAATTAATTTAATATGGAAGATTATTAATTTTTAATATATCTTTGAAGCTTCAAAATCTGAAATGTTTACTTGTATTTTAAATTTTGAAATTCAACCCCATATCTCAATTTCAATATTGACAACTCCATCTCACACTCACTCATAAGCTGAATATGCTTGATAACCTAGAATGAGTGAGATAGAAAATTAGGAAAATATAAAATATTTTTTTTAAATATATGCTTAGACATTAGGATCCTCAAAATTTTTTAGGCATTAATCAAGGGGGAGTGAAAGGAGTCGAGCTAAGTTATTTTTCAAAAAAATAATTTTTTTCCAAAAATTCAATTTATTTTAAGAAAAAAATAAAAAATAAATTATCTACAAAAACTAAGTATTTGCAATGTGAGCTTAAAATTACATAGAATATTTTTCTATATTTTTCTCTCTACTTGTTCTTTTTGATTTATGCCAAAGGGAGAGAGAAAAGTCAAAGTTAAGTAAATTAAGAATTTAAACATGAAAGAGGAAGCATAGGTGTTGATTTCAAATTATTTCATTTATGCTCATGTTTAACTTTCTGTATTTACTGTTATAATTTTGACTTAACTTTGAACCGTATTTGTTGGATCGAGACGCGCTAGAGGGGGGGTGAATAGCGCTCGTGGCTATTTCTTTTTCAAATCGGAAAACTATCGGAGTTTAAAAACACGCAGCGGAATAAAGAACAAACACACACAGAGAGACACGAGAGATTTTACTTCGTTCGGAGCCTAAGGCGACTCCTACTCGAAGGCCCGCGATCCTTGATCGCTTTCCGTGGGCAACAACTATAAGCTCGTAAAATGTACAATAAGATATTACAATTGAAAGAACTAAAACAAATTATACCGACAACAATAAAGTAGCAGAATCTGAAGCTCCAGGTTGTCGGGGACTTGTAACAACACTTCTGGGCGTTTCTAGAGCAGCTTGTAGCGTAAGGAGCTGCTGGTCGAAACCCCTTATAAAGGGTGTTCAAGGCACCTTCTACTGTTCACCAAGGCGCCTTGAATGGCCGAGTCAGCCGCGGAGATAAGGGGCGAACTGGTTGAACCTTATCACAGATTCAAGGCGCCTTCCACTGTTCACAGGGTGCCTTCATCTGTTCAAGGCGCCTTACACTGTTCACCAAGGCGCCTTGAACAGCTTCTCGCAGCCAGCTCCTTGCCTTGCACCCGAGGCGCCTCCAAGCTCCATGAAGGCGCCTCGGACATTGTTCATCCGAGGCTTTAGGTTGCTCCTTTGCCCCTGCAAGATACGTTAGTCCCAAACACTACCCTGCAACACAAAGTTAGCACCTAATGCAATAAATGTGATAAGTGAAGTATAGATAGTCTCCGGACTGTCCGAGTCTGACTTCGGGTTTCCTACCGGAAACCCTAGGTCGACCCGACGCCTATTGTTCCCTCTACGGGGAACGCGTCCTCACCTACTCCACTCAGGAGATTTACCTGTTGCCAGTGTGATCCTCCAGATCGACTGGACTTTTGCTCAGCACTCGACACTTCCGGACTTTCTGCTGGACATCCGCTTCCCGGCTAGTCCAGACTTTCACCTGGTTCGCGACACCAGGACTTTCCACCTAGGGTTACCACCCCCTAGGACTTTTGCCTGAAGCTATCGACCTCCCAAGACTTTTCGCATAGGGTTGCCACCCCCTATGACCTAGGGTTACCACCCCCTAGGGTTTTCCCTCTGCCTAACCGCAGTTAGGACTTTTCCTGAGACACTCATTCAACATGTTAGATCACAACTCACCTTAACTTTGAATCCTTTGCCATTATCAAAACTTAGGTTTGATCGTTAGATGCTTCCCGCACCAACAATCTCCCCCTTTTTGATTATGGCAACCCAAATTCAAAGTTAAGTAATAACAGATGCACAAGTAGAAAAAAGTTTTAAGTGAGCAAGCTTAAGTATATAACTTCAAATGAACGCCTAACTTAAGCTAACACTTAAACTTTTGTGAAGCTCCCCCTTAATACAGGGTTTCCTTTAAATTTTTACTTTTTACTTTTGAATTACTTTTGATTTGAATTTCCTACTCTCCCCCTTTGCCATTTATCAAAAAAAAAACACAGTTGAAAATAATTTTCCACTTTTCTCTAAAAAAACAGGATTAGTGAAAAGAGACTAAGTGTAAAGATTGACCTTTGAAAATGTAGCTTAAGTGAAAAGAGACTTAGCTTAATTTTGAATACAAAGCTTGTTAATTTTTAGGTTGACGAGAGAGAGTAGCTAGAATTTTAAATTAGGTAATTTATTCAGTTGGTCCTTAAGTCCAAACATGAGTCAAGTTAATTGGTGTTGATCAGGTATCAGAGCTATAAGGAACAGAACATTCTTAACTAAAAGATTGAGTATTCTTTACCAACTGTCTAACTTTTGAGTTACTTGCTAATTGTCTATAGGACAATAGCTTTCACTTGGTTAGTCAAGTTAAGTTATTTTGATCCAGGTAGATTTGACTAGAGCTGGAGAACTTAACTTGATTAATGTTTATTGCATATTTAACGCCCAGACTCATATTGATGCACAGATATAAGCATTCTTGAGTCCAGGCAATACCCTATGCATCTCACGCCGTTCTATGTGTGTCAATCACAATCAAGGTAAACCTAGGTGTTTGTGAGATGCTCTGGCTTAATTCTAGAGGAACATGATATTTAGGGGGAATAAACTAGGCTAATTCCAGATAGCTCAAAATCTAACAAAATTGGAGTTTTGAAAACTGTTTTTCCTAGAATTTGAAAAAAAAAGGCTATGGTAAGATGTCTACTCTACCCAACACATTCCTATTTGCCTTCTAAGTCCACTGAACTCAAGTTCAGGTAATGGTTTTGTGAAGATGTCAGCTAAGTTTGATTTGGACTCAACATGGTTGAGTGCAATTTCACCTTTAGCTACATGATCCCTTACAAAGTGGTGTTTTACCTCTATGTGTTTGGTCCTAGAGTGGTGTATAGGATTTTTTGTCAGATTAATTGAGCTGATATTATCAATAAAGATTTTAGTATTTTTATAGTCTAGTTGATAGTCTTTTAGTGTATGCATCATCCATAACAATTGAGATGCACATTCTCCTAGAGCTATATATTCAGCTTCTGTAGTGGATAGAGCAACACAATGTTGCTTTCTGCTTGACCAACTTACTAGGCACTGACCTAGAATCTGGCAGCTTCCACTTGTACTTTTCCTATCTAACTTGCACCCAACATAGTCTGAATCAGAATAGCCATAAAGGTCAAAGGTGCAAGTTCTTGGGTACCAAAGTCCTACATTTAGAGTTCCTTTAATATATCTAAGTATTCTTTTAACATATGTTAGGTGTGACTCTTTTGCACATGATTGGTATCTAGCACACATACCTACTGCAAACAGTATGTCAGGTCGACTTGCAGTTAGATACAATAGACTACCTATGGCACTCCTATAGTATTTTGGGTCTACAGGTTTCCCTTCGGGGTCAGAATCAATGTTTATGTTGGTTGCCATTGGTGTATTTATAATTTTAGAATTTTCCATGCTGAATTTTTTGATTAACTCTTTAGCATATTTAGTTTGATATATGTAGATTCCATCTTTGGTTTGTTTTATTTGTAAACCTAAGAAAAAATTGAGTTCTCCAACCATGCTCATTTCAAATTCACTTTCCATTAACTTAATAAATTCTTTTAGAAATTTTGAGTTAGTTGAGCCAAAAATTATGTCATCAACATAGATTTGGGCTATAAAGATGTCTTTACCTATAGTTTTTACGAACAAAGTGGGATCGATTTGTCCTTGGTTAAATTCTTTGGATATTAAGTGATTAGATAATCTTTCATACCATGCTCTAGGGGCTTGTTTTAGTCCATATAGTGCCTTTTTTAATTTAAAAACGTGATTAGGGTAGTCTATGTCTTCAAACCCTGGAGGTTGACTTACGTAGACTTCTTCCTTGATAAAGCCATTTAGAAAGGCTGACTTGACGTCCATTTGGTACAATTTGAATCCTTTATTGGCTGCATAGGCTAATAACATCCTAATGGACTCAAGTCTAGCTACTGGAGCATAGGTTTCATCATAGTCTAGGCCTTCGACTTGACTAAACCCTTTGGCTACTAACCTTGCCTTGTTTCTTACGATTTCACCGTGATCATCTAACTTGTTCCTAAAGACCCATTTAGTATCTATTATCGATTTATCTATGGGTTTAGGTACAAGGTCCCAGACTTGGTTTCTCTCAAATTGGGCTAATTCTTCCTGCATTGCAATGATCCAGTCTGGATCAGGAAGGGCTTCTTCTATAGTTTTAGGTTCAATTTTAGAAATTAGAGCGATCTGACTAAGGTTTCTATAGGATGATCTAGTTCTGACTCCTAGGTTTGGGTCACCCAAAATTTGGTCAGGTGGGTGAGAGGTGCTTATTCTAGTTGGTCTTATTTGTGAGTCAGAACCTGGTTCTTCAGACTCATTAACATTAGGTTGGATTTCATCATCATCTACATCTCTTGGATTAATATTTTCATTTATATTAGGTAGGTTATTTTCTTCATCAAATATTACATTAGTTGTTTCTTCAACTTTTAATGTATTTTGATTATATACTCTAAAGGCTCTACTGGTAGAGGAGTATCCTAAGAATATTCCTTGGTTAGATTTGGGTGTAAATTTTCCTAAGTAATCCTTAGTATTTAAAATGTGAACTTTACAACCAAATACTTTTAAATAGTTTAGATTGGGAATTTTATGATAGTAGAGTTCATACGGTGTTTTGTTGTGATATTTGTTTATTAAGATTCTGTTTTGAATATGATTTGCCGTATTTATTGCTTCAGCCCAAAATTGGTGACTTAACTTATATTCGTTTAACATTGTCCTAGCGGCTTCTTGTAGTATTCTATTTTTACGTTCTACTAGTCCATTTTGTTGGGGAGTTCTAGGGCATGAATATTCATGTTGGTATCCGTTTATTTTACAAAATTGGGTGAACTTCTGATTATCAAATTCCCCACCGTGATCACTTCTTATTCTTTTAATTTTAGTATCTTTTTCATTTTCTATTAAGTTGCAAAAATTACTAATTATTTCATAGGTTTCATATTTTGTTTTTAGAAATTTTACCCAAGTAAACTTAGAGTAGTCATCAATTATTACTAAGCAATACTGGCTCTTGCTTAGTGACTTGGCTCCATGTGAATCAAATAGGTCAAGGTGAAGGAGCTCAAGTAACGAGTTGGTTCTTTCTACATTTGTTGATTTGTGTGTAGACTTAGTTTGTTTACCTTGTTGACAAGCATTACAGATTGAGTTTTCAATGAATTTTAGTTTGGGAAAACCTCTAACTAGACCATTATGACTCATTCTTGAAATGAGTCTAGTGTGGGTGTGACCCAATCTTCTGTGCCACAAGTCAGTTTCCTCTTCCTGTGTTATTAAACACTTTATTGAGGATGTGGGTAGATTAATTGAGTACATATTATTTTTCCTAAGTCCCTTAAGTGTAATTTTAGGATTTTCAATATTTTTGACTAAACACCTAGCTTTGTCAAAAGTAACTAAGTATCCGCTATCACACGATTGACTTATACTTAGTAAGTTGAAATTGAAATTTTCAACTAACAGAGCCTTTTTGATAACAAAATTGGAGCTGAGTTCGATATTACCTCTTCCGATTACTTTAAGTAAACCGTTGTTGCCGAATGCAACTGATCCTAAATTTTTTAGTTTGAGCTTTGAAAACTTCAATTTATCTCCAGTCATATGTCTGGAGCATCCACTATCCAACACCCATTGATCCAACTCCTACACATAAAGTGAATGAGTTGGTTCTTTGTTAATGGAAAAGAGATAGTTTGACTGAAGTAATTTTGAAATTTTGAAAGGTTTTTAAAGTAATTTTGAAATTAAATTTGAAAAGATTGAAAAGATTTTTAAATAATTTTGAAAAGATTTTTAAATAATTTTGAAAAGATTTTTAAATTAACTTTGAAATTAATTTTGAAAAGATTTTGAAAAAGATTTTTAAATAATTTTGAAATTGATTTTGAAAAGATTTTGAATTAAAGTTAGTTTTATTTTAAAAAGATTTTGAAATTAACTTTGAAATTAATTTTGAAAAGATTTTGAAATAAATTTTGAAAAGATTTTTAAATAATTTTGAAAAGATTTTGAAATTAACTTTGAAATTAATTTTGAAAAGATTTTTAAATAAATTTTGAAAATATTTTTAAATAATTTTGAAAAGATTTTGAATTAAAGTTAACTTTGAAATTAATTTTGAAAAGATTTTTAAATAAATTTTGAAAAGATTTTGAAATTAACTTTGAAATTAATTTTGAAAAGATTTTGAAAAAGATTTTTAAATAATTTTGAAATTGATTTTGAATTAAAGTTAATTTTATTTTGAAAAGATTTTGAAATTAACTTTGAAATTAATTTTGAAAAGATTTTGCAATAAATTTTGAAAAGATTTTTAAATAATTTTGAAAAGATTTTGAAATTAACTTTGAAATTAATTTTGAAAAGATTTTTAAATAAATTTTGAAAATATTTTTAAATAATTTTGAAAAGATTTTTAAAAGATTTTGAATTAAAGTTAATTTTATTTTGAAAAGATTTTGAAATTAACTTTGAAATTCGTTTTGAAAAGATTTAAGAATTTTGAAATGATTTTTAAATAATTTTGAAAAGATTTTTAAAAGATTTTGAATTAAAGTTAACTTTGAAATTAATTTTGAAAAGATTTTTAAATAAATTTTGAAAAGATTTTGAAATTAACTTTGAAATTAATTTTGAAAAGATTTTGAAAAAGATTTTTAAATAATTTTGAAATTGATTTTGAATTAAAGTTAATTTTATTTTGAAAAGATTTTGAAATTAACTTTGAAATTAATTTTGAAAAGATTTTGAAAAAGACTTTTAAATAATTTTGAAAAGATTTTGAATTAAACTTTGAAATTAATTTTGAAAAGATTTTTAAATAAATTTTGAAAATATTTTTAAATAATTTTGAAAAGATTTTTAAAAGATTTTGAATTAAAGTTAACTTTGAAATTAATTTTGAAAAGATTTTTAAATAAATTTTGAAAAGATTTTGAAAAAGATTTTTAAATAATTTTGAAATTGATTTTGAATTAAAGTTAATTTTATTTTGAAAAGATTTTGAAATTAACTTTGAAATTAATTTTGAAAAGATTTTGAAATAAATTTTGAAAAGATTTTGAAATTAACTTTGAAATTAATTTTGAAAAGATTTTTAAATAAATTTTGAAAATAATTTTAAATAATTTTGAAAAGATTTTTAAAATATTTTGAATTAAAGTTAATTTTATTTTGAAAAGATTTTGAAATTATCTTTGAAATTCGTTTTGAAAAGATTTAAGAATTTTGAAATGATTTTTAAATAATTTTGAAAAGATTTAAATAATTTTATTACTTGGTCATCTCACCCGATCTAAATTTTCAATCAGGGAATCCTATAATTGATGTGAGATGATTTATTGTTGAATTCAGGAGTCTGGTTTAACTTTGTGTTAGATTCAGGTTTAGCTTTGGGTAGAACAAGTAAGCATTCTTTGGATAAACTTCTGGGCTGTGGTGAGTCACAAGGAGCTCATTAAAGTAACCATGTCTTCGAAGTTTCCAAATAGTCCTACCCATTGAGCTTAATACTAAGCCTTGGTCTAACTAGTTAGGATTCATTTAAGGGTAGCTTCGGTCAGTTCCACTTGGCCAAATGCACCAGGTCGAAGCCATATCTTCCTAGACATGCGATGCCCAAGCTTCCCTAACGTACTATCATCCAAAAACTTCACCAGTACTGTGGTTCAAGTTAAACTTATCCCGTTTTTAATCTAATATTAATTACCCTGCCGGGTAATTTATTCTTGCTTTACCCTATTCCGGGTAAATTAGGTTCAGTTACCCTGTCGGGTAGTTCAGTTGGAGGTGCCAGCTAGTTTGGATCCTCCATCTACTTTTCATAATTTCGAATTTAATTTAATTTAATTTCGAATTTGACTTTTAAGAATTTGATTTTTAATTTTAGGTTTCGAATTTTAAATTTAGAATTTGATTTTTAATTTTAGGTTTTTAATTTAATTTTGAATTTTAAATCAAGATCGTTTTTCTTCTAGCTCCCCCTGGATAACGGCCTCGATATGGTCTATCGAGGTAGTATATATGATCCTTAGAGACCCAGTATTGACCAAGTCCAACTTGATTGATCAATTTGGACTTGGGGACCCATGCTTGGACTGATTTACTACTTTGTTTGTTTATTAAGGATAAGTAAGATTTAAATTTACTTTTATATCCTAGTCCAGTTCTATTGTAAATGACCCTTTGTGTCCCAAGAATTAGATCCAAATTCTTGGAGCCCAGAGAGAACTTTTCTAAAGTGATTTTTAAATCATTTAACTGATTTTTCAGATTTGAATTTTCTTTCTCAAGTTGTTGTACTTGAGTTGAATCTTCAGTTAAAGATTTTGAGTTAGTTACTCCTTTAAGAATGGTTATTTCTTTTAAAAGTGACTTAATTTTCAAATTTGACTTGGCTAATTTGCGAAGTAAATAATTGACTAAATTATTAAGCCTAGGAATACTTACAGCGGAGTCTGGCCCTTCGGAAATGGATGCGGATCCGTGGCTTTGCTCGGAGTCGGCTTCTGACTCGCTCTCGGATTCGCTGATCTGGTCCCGGGCCATCAATGCGAGTAGACTCGTTTGGTCGAGTTCGTCGTCTTCGTCCTCCGAAGAGGATTCGTCCCAGGTTGCCTTTAGGACTTTCCTTCTTCTTTGCTTCTTGGCTTCTTTTTGATTTGGGCAGTTGGCTTTTATATGCCCCTTTTGGTTGCACCCGTAGAAAGTGACTTCGAACTTCGTCTTTGAGTTCTGTTGAGCCTCCTTGGATTGAACTGCCTTCTTCAGATCTTTCTTGTTGAAGCCCTTCTTCTTCTTGTATAGTTTCTTTACAAGATTCACAAATTCGCTGGCCAGTTCATCTTCCGAATCTTCTGAATCGGGTTCGTCTTCTGATTCCGATTCAACTTTTCGCCGTCCTCTTGATTCCCTTATTCGACTTGTACCTGCAACCAAAGCAATGCCCTTCTCGGATGGCTGTGCATTAGTCTGTTCATGGAGTTCAAATTCACTAAATAATTCGTCTAATTTTAAGGAAGACAAATCCTTAGAGACTTTGTAGGCATCTACCATTGATGCCCACAATGAACTCCTAGGAAATGAGTTAAGAGCATACCTTATTATATCTCTGTTTTCTACTTTCTGCCCGATTCCATGAAGGGAATTCAAGATATCTTGAATTCGAGCGTGTAAAGAACTTGCCGTCTCGCCTTCCTGCATTTTCAAATTATATAATTTATTAAGTAACAAATCACGCTTACTTACCTTGGTTTCCGAGGTGCCCTCGTGTAGTTCGATTAGTTTCTCCCATAGTTCTTTTGCGGAGGAGAATGGACCGACTCTGTTGAGCTCTTCTTTGGTAAGACCACATTGGATGGTGCAGGTGGCTTTTGCGTCAGCTTCCACCTTTTTGATAAATGCTGGCTCCCAATTTTCACAGGGTGTAGGCTTACCGTCGGTACCAGTTGGCAGTTCCAGTCCTGTTTTGATGATCATCCAGGTATCGAACTGGATCTTCAGATATATCTCCATTCGCCCCTTCCAATACCCGAAATCTTCTCCGGAAAATAGTGGGGGACGAACGGTGCTATATCCTTCTTGTTGGGCCATTTTAGATCTAAAAGAAAAAAAACAACAAAATCTATTCCAAGACTGAGTCTTGGATTAGTAGTGCGAGAGAAAGAAAAAAAACGAGCCCAAGTGGAATTGACCAACTTTGAGCAATACCGATTCGTGAAAAGCAATTAGAATATAGCTATGAAGCTAAATTCTGATCAACTCCGAACAAAATACCACGACAAAAAAATGTTTTAAATGGTGGTTGCACCAAATTAAAACAACCCTGCTCTGATACCAATTGTTGGATCGAGACGCGCTAGAGGGGGGGTGAATAGTGCTCGTGGCTATTTCTTTTTCAAATCGGAAAACTATCGGAGTTTAAAAACACGCAGCGGAATAAAGAACAAACACACACAGAGAGACACGAGAGATTTTACTTCGTTCGGAGCCTAAGGCGACTCCTACTCGAAGGCCCGCGATCCTTGATCGCTTTCCGTGGGCAACAACTATAAGCTCGTAAAATGTACAATAAGATATTACCATTGAAAGAACTAAAACAAATTATACCGACAACAATAAAGTAGCAGAATCTGAAGCTCCGGGTTGTCGGGGACTTGTAACAGCACTTCTGGGTGTTTCTAGAGCAGCTTGTAGCGTAAGGATTGCTTGGAGTTCGTTGAAGAGAGCTGCTGGTCGAAACCCCTTATAAAGGGTGTTCAAGGCGCCTTCTACTGTTCACCAAGGCGCCTTGAATGGCCGAGTCAGCCACGGAGATAAGGGGCGAACTGGTTGAACCTTATCACAGATTCAAGGCGCCTTCCACTGTTCACAGGGCGCCTTCATCTGTTCAAGGCGCCTTACACTGTTCACCAAGGTGCCTTGAACAGCTTCTCGCAGCCAGCTCTTTGCCTTGCACCCGAGGCGCCTCCAAGCTCCATGAAGGCGCCTCGGACACTGTTCATCCGAGGCTTTAAGTTGCTCCTTTGCCCCTGCAAGATACGTTAGTCCCAAACACTACCCTGCAACACAAAGTTAGCACCTAATGCAATAAATGTGATAAGTGAAGTATAGACAGTCTCCGGATGTCTGAGTCGACCGGGTTTCCTACCGGAAACCCTAGGTCGACTCGACGCCTATTGTTCCCTCTACGGGAACGCGTCCTCATCTACTGCCAGTGCGATCCTCCAGATCGACTGGACTTTTGCTCAGCACTCGACGCTTCCGGACTTTCTGCTGGACATCCGCTTCCCGGCTAGTCCAGACTTTCACCTGGTTCGCGACACCAGGACTT